>NC_134234.1:286297896-286942646 GCF_965152275.1 Natator depressus | reverse complement strand
TGCAAACCATACTCTTTTTTTTTTCTATCTTGGCTGACTGTACAAAGCTTGTTTCAGGTCACCAATTTGCCATCCTTGTGCTATGGCTGTATTCTCTCCTCTCGTTATCTGCTATATCAATGACTGATTTATTTAAGGTTTGATTTTAACTTCAAGTTGGTGGGAGGTTCTGACTTCTGTTCCTGTGCTAACCAGGACCTGTAAATGCGAGGAGCATCTGCTCTAAGTCCTAATTGCCAGTCAAATATTTGTATTGCCCTCTTCTTTAATCACAGTGGGAAGGATTTAGCTGCCTGAGTGTCTAAACTTTTAGCACAGTGCGCTTATATTTATACAATAGAATTTTTTTCAGAAGAGGTCTCCAGTTAAATAGTACATGAAGGATTTCTCCCTTGCCCCATTCCTGCTAGCTTAAAGAGATGAATAGGTCTGTTTACTGCATCTGTTCTTGATGGCCTCACTACCATAGAGCAGTCATTAGAGCCGTGCTGGAAATCATAACCATCCATATGCTTCTTTGGAGAGGGATTATTTTCAGTATAGGCTTAAATTCATGAGTTATTGCTGGAAGACTGTGCAGGTAAGCAAGTTCTGTAGTGTAGCGTGCCAAAATGACAGTTTTAAGTTTGGATGTGGTCTAAAGCTTCTTCCCTTTTTAAAAAAAAAATCTTTTTGATTTCTAGCAGACGGGGGTTTGATTACATTCATGGGAGCTGGTAACATGCATATGATTTAGTGCAAAGATCACTGGGGCAGACACCACCTTGCCTCTTGCCATTGAATGGGTCAACAGGGGTTCCCTCCAATCAATCCCCTCCCCTCGACTCTGATTTTTTTTTATCACCACCATTAGTGGGAACCTCAGGGGAGCCATCCCCTCCTTCCTCTGTAATAATTGAAGCTAAATGTAATTGCATGTGGTTCTCAAGCCAATTTAAACTTTCCAGTAGTGGGAAATTGGAACAAAGAATCTTCTCCATGACAGTGAAGGATTTATCCTTTTCAGCTGCTGTTAGTGGATATTGGACTGTCTCTATAAATTGAGTTCAAACTTGCCTCAGTCTCCCATTGAGGTACATATTTCATTTTGTAGCTGAAAAAATATACCTTAACCCAGTCAGTGCAGTACTTAGAGAAATATTAGAAATTGTCTACTCTAATTGTTAAAGATTAAAGGGCTTTAATGTTGTTGTAATTTTAACAGGGGGAATTGGTTGTCCTCAGTATGTTAGAATAGTTTTGATTTCTGTTAGATGAGGGGTATGTTCATTCTGATGCAATTTCAGGAAAGCACTGGTACACTGATGATGCAGTATCTATGACCATTTGGTGCTAGACAAGAGTCTACCTCATAGTCCATCCCTCTAGGGCAGTTGCCCTAGCAACAAGGTCAGAGATTTAACCTGTCTTTACTGAACTTTAGAAGTAAGGAAGCTGATTAAGATCATTAGGTTTTCATTACTGGTCTGATTATGACAAACTGATACTTGATTTTCTTCCTCTGCTTCATTCTTGTATTTCATACTATTTTCTGAGCCCTAGAGAGAGAATTTATTGAGCTTGCAGTTACTAAATACTACAAATGTGAGTATTCATGTTTATCAGTAAGGTCATGTTCTGTGTTTAAACACGTTGCACTGCCATTCTGTCAGTTCACTTCCTTTATCAGCTTGATCCAAGCAATGGAAAAGTATTGAAAAGTCTCTTAGAATTTGCAGTGATGTTTATGCCTTCCCTGAGCTAAATTTCAGATTCTACTTTTTGTTTTATAAAAGGCTTCAACAAATTATGATATTGGAATTATCTCAAGACTTGAGTCAGTGAAGTTAATTTGGTTTTATACTAGTGTAACTGAGAGCAGAGTTTGGCTCTATCTTATTTTCTAATCTGCATTACTGTATTACTATAATAAAGTAGTAGAGGTGCATATGAAATCTTAAATCCACATTTGATTTTTGTTTCCATTTACATTAAATTATAAGAATTGATTTACAGAAGTACTAAAAATAGCTGCTGGCATGAGGGGGAATGGGACAGATGCAGAAGAAGGACCCAACTTGAGTGTGTTTAGTAACAAAAGACTGACAGACAAGGAGAAAGATTCCAGAGCAGGTGACAGGTTTCTACAAGTTAACAGCAATGAAGCCTAAATGTGATTTAAAAGAGTAAAGTCTTTCTTATTTGTACCTGCAAATTTTGACTCATTTTATTTTCCCCATTTACAACTCTATGGAAACTTGCTTATATTGATGATCCAGTGGTGATTAGGCATATGCTGAAAACAGTGATAATATACAGTAGGATTTCCAGGGCAAGACTGACATCCTTTATGCTAATGGGAATGCCTATCTGCACTTTGCTGACATGTTTATAATGATGACCCCAAGATCTGTCAGTCTTTATATGTTGTTCTGTCAGTGCAGCAGCTGGCTATACATTACCCCATCAGATGTGTGAGACTGAGTCTGCCAGCTGTTTCCTGTGTTCTCCATTTCCATCTCTCTTCTCTTTCTCTAGCTCCCAACATTTATCACCCTGCGGGCTCAGACTGGTGTACTGGTGAGCTCAGAGGGGCACTCAGTACAGCAGTCTTCCCTGTTTTTTGGTAAGGCACCCATAGATAGGGTTAGCAGACCACGTAAATCCCTTTTCTTGAATTCGTTGGATTTCCATGGTGATGCTATGCCATGAACAAAAGCTAGACTCAGTTATGTGTAGATTAGTTTGCTATATACATTATTATAGAGATAAAGGATTGGTTTTATGAGCAGTGCCCTGTAAGTGCTGGTATTTCACAGTTGCAAAATTGTGCTCCAAAATGTAAGATCTCATTTTAAAAGAAATTAAATCTCTGGCCTTTACAGTTGTGAAGAACAATATCAAAATATGAACTAAGCAGAAATCAGTACAATGATTTATTTAGAAACTAAAATAATTGTGTCAATTCTTGAAAGCTTCAAGTCTCTCAGCACGCACGCACACACAGAAAACAAAAATAAAAATAATCAACAGTTTATCTCCCAAGAACCATCTGAACTGAACATAAAACGTGTCTGTCTCTGTCTATAAACAGTCTGAAAGTGCCCAGCTGGTTCTATAGTTCAATTCTGTGTTGTACCATCAATATAAACAACTGAAGCATATTGAAAATTACAGGATTTTTATTTTTTAAACGTAATGTCAAAATAAAAAATAAGGGACGCTATAGCAATTGTATTAATTTTAATATTAATTACAACAAAAACCTCAATTTTCAATGTACCGACAGCTGCTACAGAGTTTCCAGTCTATGCCAAGGGGTGCTGCAGGCTCCAAAGATCTTCCTGTAGAACTTGTGTCCATCTTCCCAAAGAGTACAGAGGTGCTGTGTACAAGAAGCAGACTACTGTGGGAAAATGCAGCATTTTCATTTATCAAAAATAAACTACTACAGAACAGGCAGATAATCTTTTGTCATACCTGTCAGCTACAACTAATAATGAAATCCTGGCTCCATCGAAGTCAACAACAAAACTCCCACTGACTTCATGGGAACAAGGACTTCATCGTAAGAGTCTTAGCATTTGATCTTTTACTGAAACAGTAATTGTAGGCATGAGGTTGGCCTGCAGTTGATGCTAAAACTACTTCTGACACTCCAGCAATGGGAAAATAGATCCTCGGGCTTGGTCTAAACTGCAAAGATAGGTCAACGTAAGCTGCCTTGCATTAATCTACTTGTGCATATATCTAAACTTATATTTGTCTCCCACCAATATGAGCTGTGCATTACACCGACATAGTATCACCAACTCCCAAAGTGGCATTGAGCCATCGTCGATGTACTGAAGTCGATGGAGCATGAATGTAAACACTGCATTTCCTGTGTTGACCGTAATAGTCCTCCAGCAGCTGTACCGCAATGCCCGACACTGACCACTCTGGTCACAATTGAGAGCTCCGCAGCCCAGAGGTCATGGAGACCAGAAGCCCCTCCCCACAACTCTTTAAAGCCCCACAAACTTTTGAAATACTTTTTGCTGATTGGTTTCAGAGTAACAGCCGTGTTAGTCTGTATTCGCAAAAAGAAAAGGAGTACTTTTGGCACCTTAGAGCCTAACCAATTTATTTGAGCATAAGCTACCGCTCACTTCATGGGATGCTGATTTGCTGATTGTCCATCTTGGCAAGCACACCAGGCAGTTCTCCATTGTTGTGTGCAACTGCCCAGCTGACCATGCCAGCTACACACTCCAGATGTACTCCAGCTTGGAGTAGACAGGAGATATTGGATCTTCTGGGCCCATGGGGAGAAGAATCTCTGCGGGCACAGAGCAGCTAGAGAAACGTGAACATTTATGAAGAGATTTCACAGGGGATGCAGGCGAAGGGGTAAGGACAGAGATCAGCAGCATTGCTGCATGAAAGAGAAGGAACTGCATCAGGCATATCTGAAAGCCAGGGAGGCCAACGGTTGATCCCATGCTGAACTGCAGACCTGCCATGTTTACAAGAGCTGCATGCTGTACTTGGTGGAGACCCCATCGCCACCCTGCAGACTTCCCTGGACACCTCTCTGGAGTCCAAGACATAGACCCTTGGTGTGAACAGCGAGGACGAGGAGGAGGATGGGGAGATGCGACTGGGGGTCCATCTATGCTGTGTGCCAGGACTGTTTGGGACTCTATCACAGTCCAGTCAGTCCTGGCAGTTGAGCCTGGGAGAGCCGGATGCAGGAGAAGGAACCTTGAGTAAGTGTGTACATTTATTCCCCATTACAGTGATGGCACCCCCAACTTAGCAGGACACAGCTATTGACTTTTTTCATTAATTTATTCAAACTAGGAGAGAGAGCGCTACAACAAATAAAGGTAGAGTTATCTGCTTTTCATTCTCTCGTAGAGGTAAGTGGGGGGAGGCAGGCAGAGCAGGTTGTTTATGTGCACGAGGATGTCTGTTCAAGCCTCCTGAGAGATCTCAATGACACTTTCATGGAGGTACTCTGCAATCCTTTCCTGAAGGTTTCTAGGGACAGCAGCCTTATTTCTTCCTCCGCAGTAGGATACTTTCCCACGCCAGGCAATAACTTCAGCAGGTACCATTGCAGTGAACAAGCTAGCAGCGCATGGGCTTGGGCACCTTCAGGACGCCAGCAGCAACTGTGCTCTCTGTGCCTTTATTACCCTAATAAGTGAGAGATCAGCTAAAATTACCATCCCCTGTGGCAAATGGTGCCAGTATTCAATGCCATTGCCCTGCATTTATAGTTTCATGCAGCTCAGCATGGGAGTTCTAAATCTTAACTTTCCATTGTGACTATACTGAAAGTGATACCTCTGTGTGCTTTTAGTTGTGGCTGCTGCCATTGTGACCTTGTGGGGTCCCCCGTCCACACCCAAGGAACATCTGTGCCAAATGAGGAGGAGAAGAAGAGCACTTGGGGCGACATACTCCAGCTGCAAATACAGATGCTGTAGATTCTTGTGGAACTACAGGTTTAACAATCTCCGGCTTGCCTCCCTAAACCCCTCCAACATTCCATGTGGCATCAGGTGTTGTATCCCTACTCCTGTCACTCCACACCAGGGAATATTAAGGACAAGCACAGCTTCACCTACATTGATCTGTGAGAGGCACAGTTGATGTATGTGTAGCTAAAATGGACATGAATGTTCCTTCCCGCCCCCCCCCCCTTTTTTTTAGCTCTGTTCCATACATTTATTAAGGTTTTAATGTATTTGCTTTAACCTTGCAGACAATTCATTTTGAAATGAAACTCTATTCTTTGCAACATATTCATCTTTATTAGTGCCCGACATATGCTGCAAATCCATGGCAGTAGTGAAAGGACCCACTAAGTTGTTGTACACTGTGATACAACTCATAGGATCAGCAACAAACACAGTGTAATAATCATAAATGTACAACAAGCACCACAAAATTAATAGGTACATTGTCAGTGTTATATTCAAATATGTGCCCCAAGCACCATACTGTTCCTAATAGTCCCTGCTTATAGCTTTTTGAACAGTCATGTGTTCTTAAAAATGCAAGCGTCATACATCTTCTCTGACCAGCCAACCTTGATGTTGATGAAGTATCCCCAGTGATCCACCAGCACTTGCATAACCATAGAAAAATAGCCCTTTCTGTTAATGTACTCTATGGCAAAGTGGTCTGGTACCAAAATAGAGAGATGCATGCTGTCTATTGCTCCACTGCAGTTCAGGAATCACATTGCTGCAAATCCATCCACTGTATCCTGTTTCAGAGTAGCAGCCATGTTAGTCTGTATCCGCAAAAAGAAAAGGAGTACTTGTAGCACCTTAGAGACTAACAAATTTATTTGAGCATAAGCTTTCGTGAGCTACAGCTTATGCTCAAATAAATTTGTTAGTCTCTAAGGCGCCACAAGTACTCCTTTTCTTTCCACTATATCCTGCACATTGCCGAGAGTCACAGTCCTATGCAGCAGAAGACAATTAATGGCCCTACACACTTGCATGACAATGGCCGTCACAGTGGATTTTCCAACTCCAAAATGATTTCCCACTGACCAATAGCAATCCAGCGTTGTAAATTTCCATAGTGCGTTTGCCACTTGCTTCCCCACTGTCAGTGCAGCTCTTATTCTTGTGTTCATGTGGTGGAGGGCGGGGGCAAGATCGACACACAGATCCAGGAGTGTGGCCTTGCGTATCCAAAAGTTCTGCAGCCACTGCTCATCAAACAAGCCTGCTGTATAATGTGATCCCACCAGTCAACGCTCTTTTTCTCAGGCCCAGAAGCAGCACTCCACTATTTGCAGCTGCTCCATGAACTCCTCCAACAATCTTGAAGCAGTTCTCTCTATGTCCCACAGCAGTCTGCCCTCCAGGAAATCATATTCTCCACGGCTCTTCTTGAGGCTCTGCAGATATGGGAGGGTTTTGCTCCTGGTGCTTGCAATACTTACGACAATAGTGCAGATCTGTGCAGGCTCCATGCTTCTGTCAGAGAGGGTGGGCAGCAACAAGTCCCACATGGGTTTGTTAAAATAGGCATGAAAATTATGGGATACAAATGGCATTATGGGGTAGAGAAAGTTGTATGGTGGGAACCTGACCCTGCAATCCCAGTCACCCCTGCACAACTGATTTCTGCCCCAACATGCAAAATTGCCCGAAAGACAGTGCACTGGATGGTGGTGAGTTGCACACCAAAATACCTACCCATGGTGCAATACAGTGTGCATCAAAACAAGCGCTCCTGGTGAGTACATGAAGGGTTGATGCCAGGAGCATAAGCAATATACTAACTGCACAGTTTTATGCCAATGTAACTTGCATCAGCAGAAGTTTGCAGTGTAGACGTGCCCTTATTTCTTTTTAAAAAGAAACTTATTTAAAATTAAATTTGAAATGTTGACTACATATGTTAGGGTTTAAGCTTACAATAATCTATTAATTTAAATTACAAAAAATTGAGCAGAACATGTTTGCTGTCAATATTTTAAAGGAAGTCAGAGCACTGAATTGGTGGAAGTCATTGCAAAGCACCTGAATCCAGACTTTGCTGAGGTACTTTTGACAGAACTGCAGGTTTCGAGAGAATATTTTCTTCATTTTCAGTTTATTCAATTAGTTCCGTTCAGTGACTAGTTCATTAGTTCCGTTCAGTGACTAGTTCATTCAAAGTTGAGAAACCCATTGGAAGTTGAAAAAGCAGGAAAGTTTGTTTTCCTCTTCCATTTTATGAATAAAAATGAGGTATGAAAGAATGAAATCTACTAGTTCTAAAATCTTAAACAACATGGTGACCGAAAACAAATTGGTTCCATTCATTAATTACAAATAATACTTCCTTTGTTTAATCAGTTAGTTTTAAATCCAAAACATATTTTTGATAAAATTACTTTTTTTCTTGTGTATCTGGCATATTTAAGGTAGTTTTATTTAACTAATAAAACACAAGTATAAAATGCTGGGTTTTGTGCATTTTAGTTGAGTTCCAATTTCCATCAAAATGCAGCTTGACATAAGTCATCAATAAAAGTTAATCACCATCAAGAAACTAAGAAATGCATCATTTACCTTTTTTAATAATAAAGTAAAAACGAAGATTGAATAAATGTTTGTTTAAATACATATGTATAGTTATAGTGTATTCTCCTGGTTAGCAAAAAAAAGTTCCAAATTATACCAATCATAGAGAATGAACTTTTCTTTATGAAAATAACTCAGAGTACAAATGCAAAATAAAATTAAAATTGATCATTTAAATCAAGGTTTCATGCTTGCTGATTATGATTAAATCATGATTAAAATTGGTGATTTTCAGTGCTTTGATTTAAATCAATCCACCCTAGTTTGTTTCAATGACTTTGCTTGGTCAAAGAGTTTTCTTTACATAGAGTGCATGCAGAAAAACTCTTCCATTGTTTAGCCTTTTCATTTTAATTGACTTTTGGAAATGTGTCCCAAATGAAGACGATACATCACTTGTGGCTTACAGAAAATAGAGCAACATATGCTAGGTAATTGGATAATAGAGATAAAGGAACCCATAGCATATAATGGGGGATGACTGTCTTGCAAAATGCTCTTATAAAGAGATTCTAGTCCCATTTGTATTTCACTGTGCTGCAAAGAAAAGGATAATTTGAAGGAGAATTATGAAAGTCTCTTCCCTCTTCCACTATTAGTATGTCTATAGTGAGACGAGGAGAAATTTTTTATTTTTCTTACTTGTGCTTCAAGAATTTTATGCCTCTGAGGAAAAAGTTCCAAGCCTTTGTCATCCAGTGTAAAACATTCTGATGGTCTAAATTGCTTGGAGGCCAGAAAATAAGATGTCATACAAATCCTGACAGCTCAGGTAACCTTAATGGGTTTATAGACACCTAATACAAAACAGCATTTCTAGCTGGCAGACAGGTGCACACCAGATCCACATCTCCTTCCTTCCTTTTTTATGTATTTTTTTTCTTCTTGAGTGTCAACATTTCTGATAGTTTCTTGGCTTTGTTTTTCATAGAATCATAGAACCATAGGGTTAGAAGGGATCACAAGGGTCATCTAGTCCAGTGGTTCTCAATCAGGGGTACGCGTACCCCAGGAGTAAGAAGAGGTCTTCCAGAGGGTACATCAACATATCTAGATATTTGCCTAGTTTTACAACAGGCTACATAAAAAGCACTAGTGAAGTCAGTACAAATGAAAATTTCATACAGACTGTGACTTGTTTATATTGCTCTATATACTATACACTGAAATGTACGCACAATATTTATATTCAAAATTATTTATTTTATAATTCTATGGTAAAAATGAGAAAGTAAGCCATTTTTCAGTAATAGTGTGCTGTGACACTTGTGTATTTTTATGTCTGGTTTTGTAAGCAGGTAGTTTTAAAGTGCAGTGAAATGTGGGTACCAAAGACAAATCAGACTCCTGAAAGGGGTACAGAGTCTGGAAAGGTTGAGAGGCACTGATCTAGTCTAACTCCCTGCCAAGAGGCAGGATTTGTTGTGTCTAAAACATCCAAGGCAGATGGCTACCCAGCCTCTTTTTGAAAACCTCCAGTGAAGGAGGTTCCACGACTTTCCTAGCAATTTGTTCCATTGTCCTATTGCTCTTACAGTTAGGAAGTTTTTCCTGAGATTTAATCTAAATCTGTCATGCTGTAGGTTGAGCCCATTGCTTCTTGTCCTGCCCTACCCTCTGTGGCAAGAGAGAACAATTTTTCTCCATCTTCTTTGTCAGTTTTTCAGGTATTTGAAGACTGCTATCGTGTCCCCTCTCAATCTCCTCTTTTCCAAACTAAACATACTCAGTTCCTCCAGCCTTTGCTCATATGGCTTACATTGCATCCCTTTGATCATCCTTGTTGCTTGCTGCTGGATCCTTTCCAATTTCTCTACATCCTTTCCATATAGCAGTGATCAGAATTGAATACAGTATCCCAGTTCAGGCCTAACCAACACCGAATAGAGCGGTATTATCACTTCCTGTGACTTGCATGCTATGCCTCTGGTAATGCAAGTCAAAATTGCATTTGCATTTGCTTTTTTTTTTTCTTTTTCTTTGGGCAACAGCATCACATTGTTGACTCATGTTGAGATTGTGATCCACCAAAACTCCCAGATCCTTCTCAGCTGTGCTGCTGCCAGCCAGTTATCCTGCATTCTATATTTGTGCATTCGGTTTCCCTTCCCTAAGTGTAGCACCTTACATTTCTCTTCATTGAATTTCATTTTGTTATCTATAGCCCAGTTCTTCAAGTTATCAAGATCCCTGTGAATTTAGTTCTATCCTCCAAAGTAGACACACATACACAGTTTTGTGTCATCTGCAAATTTGATCAATATACTCCCTATTCCTGCATCCAGATCATTAATAAAAATGTAAAATAATACCAGACCCAGAAGAAATCCCTGGAAGGACGTCACAAGTGGAGTTCCACAATCTGACGACATTCCATTAATAGTTACTCTTCGGTTTGTGGTTGTTTAACCAATTATGTTTCCACTTAATGGTAGTTATACCGAGCCTGCATTTATCCAGCTTACTTATGAGACTGTCATGTGGGACTGTGTCAGAAACCTGTCTAAAGTCCAGGTATATTATGTCCACCACATTCCCCTTATCTACTAAACCAGTTACCTTGTCAGTTACCAAGCTGGTTTGTCATAATTTGCACTTAGTAAATCCATGCTGGCTGCTAGTGAACATTCCTTCATCCTCCATGTATTTGCAAATTTGAATCTTTTATACATTGGTATAGTAGCTTCCCAGGTATTGAAGTCAGGCTAACTGGTCTATAGTTCTCTGGCTCCTTCTTTTTCAAGGTGGGCACTACATTAGCCCTTCTCCAGTCTTCCAGGATTTCTCTTGTTTTTTATGAGTTTACAAATATTATTGCCAGTGGCTCCAAGATTTCTTCAGCTAATTCCTTCAGTGCTCTGGGGTGAATAGCATCAGGCCCTGCTTACTTGAATTCATTCAGATTAATCAGAAAGTCTCTGATGTGTTCTTTACTTATCCTGATCTGCATCCCTTCGCCCTTACTGTGTGTGATAACTTCACTAGTCATGTGGTCGCATTTTTTTTTTTGTGAGAAGACTGAAGCAAAATTGGCATTGAGCAGCTCCACCTTATTTTCTATTACCAGCTCACCACCTCCATTGAGCAGCAGACCCACACCATTCCTGAAGTTTCTTTTTTGTCTGACATACTTGTAAAACCCCTTCTTGTTGTCTCTAACATTTCTTTCCAGCTGTAACTCATTCCTTGCCTTGGCTTGCCTGATTTTGTTCCTACACGCTCACTCTATTCCCATGTATGTTTCCTTACTGACATGTCGCTCCTTCCATTTCCTGCATGTGTCCCTTTTGGTTTTTAGATAGCTAAAAAGCTCCTTGTGCCGCCACATTGGTCTCCTTTGGCTTTTCTTATCTTTTGTTTTTGTTTTGTTTTATGTTTTTTTGGTAGGGGGAGTTGCAGGGTTGAGTCCCTCAGCCTATTCCCTTCCTAAGGCTCTACACCTGTCCAACAGGCCTTTCTGAACAAGGAGTCCTGGACATTGCTCCTTACTGTTTTGACCAATGGCACTTCTGGGTAAGCTGGAGAAGGTTGCTACCGAGCAATAGAAAGTCCTCCCTCCCTCCCTCCCTCTCAGGGATAGAATTGTGTGCTGCCTGGCAGGGACCAAAGGATGAAGTCTGCTGTTATCAAGTTTAAGAAGAGATGTAGTGCCAGTGCTTAATTGCTGGCACAAATGAGCAGCTTCTGCAGAATAGACGGAGCTCAAAATGTTATGCAGGCAGCTTGCCTGCCTAACCTATGACCACTTGGCACCAATGCTGTGGCAGAACCATCCAACCAAGTTGCAAGCAGGCAAAATGCCATCCATTCAGAGGGCTCTGACTGTAGGCAGCCAGGTGACCATCAGCTGTGGATGTGAATAGCAGGTTTTTTATCCAGCAACAACAACAAAGCTCCTGCAGCTACATGTAGTATATTTTTGGCTCTTCTTAGCATAGCTTAGCATTGCATGGGGAACAAAAGGGTGAGAGGCATTCAAATGGAGTCCTCTACACCTTTTTGGCTCTGTCTGCCTGGATCCCATGATTGTGCACACCCCTGGTTAAGAGGATGCATTATTGCTAATCCAGTTTATGGCTGGTTTAATTAAAACTAAAGAAAATATATTTTGGCTGTGTAGTAGTGTAGTTTTAGTTTTCACAAGAAACAGTGATTTATTCTCTCTTTTTGACCTGGATGTTACATGATGGTTATTAAAAGGACCCAGAAGTGCTCACTGTCATCATTATAGTCATTTATAAACTAAAATTTCTACTAATGGGTGTATAGGGACTCCCTCCTCATCCCCATTTTTAATTTCTTGAATGAATTTATTTTAGTGTTAAGTAAGTAGAGGCAGAAATTTCAACAGACGCTTCAGTGTCCTTGACTTTTGGCTTTCTACACAAGTCTTTCAGATGGACTGAAATAAATCTTGCACCCCAGCCAATGTACCATTGAATAGGTTGTCAAAGAACCATTTTCTTTTGAAGAGGGAGACTATACCGTTTCTGCCAAATAAAATCCCAAGAGAATTAATTAGAAAGCAAATTTAGCCTGGTTCAAAAATTGCATATGGGGCAAATTCAGAGATGGCATGTAAGGTGGGGAAGTTTCACTTTGGCAAATAAGTGAATCCAAAGTAACTTGGTATAATGGATATGTTGTGAGTGAGGCCATGTCTACACTTACTGGAGATCAACACTGCTGTGATCGATGCAGCGGGGGCAAATTAGCGGGTCTGGTGAAGACCCGCTAAATCGACAGCAGAGCGCTCTCCGGTCGACTCCAGTAGTCCACCGGAATGAGAAGAGTAAAGTAAGTCATTGGGAGAGTGTCTACCATTGATGTAGCACCGTGGTAAGTCGATCTAAGCGACGTTGACTCTAGTTACATTATTCACGTAGCTGGAGTGGCATAACTTAGGTCAACTTGCCGCAGTAGCGTAGATAAGGCCGAAGTGGATGGAGATGCAAATGAAGGGGGAAGCTACATCAGTTAATGAGCTATCCTACAAACACTTAGGCATATGATTAACTTTAAGCAGGTGAGTAGTCCTGCCACTGACTACTCATGTAAGTAAAATTAATCACATAAAGGTTTGCAGGATCTGGCTTTAGACTCCTCGATTACATTGTTTACAGACTCGCATGATTACAATTTTTACTAGTCTGTTGTAGAAAGTTCTCACTGGGGAATGTGCTAGTGAACTGTTTACATGTGTTTTTCTAAAAGTGTCATAGCTGCATGATTCTCATTCCTGGATCTTTCTTCAACAATGAGTCTGTTGGAACTCACAAGCTCTTAAGGTTTTTTGGCATGAAGATAGTGGTAGCCTGGAGTAGAACATGAGCCAGGCCCCTTCCAGTTGTGGCACAGCACCCTCCTGCTACCTATAAATACAGCTCTCCAGAGTTGCCATTCAAATGCTTTGATTGTATGAGAGGCAATGGTCTGAGAAAGAAAAACAGTTCAGTGCCTCGAGGTCAGTGATGTGGGCTTCATAGCAGCCACTTAGAGGACCAAGAGTGACTGGACCAGAATGTCAAATGTAATACTGGTACCCAGAATCACCACCTTCCTCTCTGAAGACATGAAGGTAGGAGGGGAGGACTCAGAGGCACTGATATAGAATCATAGAATATCAGGGTTGGAAGGGACCCCAGAAGGTCATCTAGTCCAACCCCCTGCTCGAAGCAGGACCAATTCCCAGTTAAATCATCCCAGCCAGGGCTTTGTCAAGCCTGACCTTAAAAACCTCTAAGGAAGGAGATTCTACCACCTCCCTAGGTAACACATTCCAGTGTTTCACCACCCTCTTAGTGAAAAAGTTTTTCCTAATATCCAATCTAAACCTCCCCCATTGCAACTTGAGACCATTACTCCTCGTTCTGTCATCTGCTACCATTGAGAACAGTCTAGAGCCATCCTCTTTGGAACCCCCTTTCAGGTAGTTGAAAGCAGCTATCAAATCCCCCCTCATTCTTCTCTTCTGCAGACTAAACAATCCCAGCTCCCTCAGCCTCTCCTCATAAGTCATGTGCTCTAGACCCCTAATCATTTTTGTTGCCCTTCGCTGGACTCTCTCCAATTTATCCACATCCTTCTTGTAGTGTGGGGCCCAAAACTGGACACAGTACTCCAGATGAGGCCTCACCAGTGTCGAATAGAGGGGAACGATCACGTCCCTCGATCTGCTCGCTATGCCCCTACTTATACATCCCAAAATGCCATTGGCCTTCTTGGCAACAAGGGCACACTGTTGACTCATATCCAGCTTCTCGTCCACTGTCACCCCTAGGTCCTTTGCCGCAGAACTGCTGCCTAGCCATTCGGTCCCTAGTCTGTAGCGGTGCATTGGATTCTTCCATCCTAAGTGCAGGACCCTGCACTTATCCTTATTGAACCTCATCAGATTTCTTTTGGCCCAATCCTCCAATTTGTCTAGGTCCTTCTGTATCCTATCCCTCCCCTCCAGCGTATCTACCACTCCTCCCAGTTTAGTATCATCCGCAAATTTGCTGAGAGTGCAATCCACACCATCCTCCAGATCATTTATGAAGATATTGAACAAAACCGGCCCCAGGACCGACCCCTGGGGCACACCACTTGACACCGCCTGCCAACTAGACATGGAGCCATTGATCACTACCCGTTGAGCCCGACAATCTAGCCAGCTTTCTACCCACCTTATAGTGCATTCATCTAGCCCATACTTCCTTAACTTGCTGACAAGAATACTGTGGGAGACCGTGTCAAAAGCTTTGCTAAAGTCAAGAAACAATACATCCACTGCTTTCCCTTCATCCACAGAACCAGTAATCTCATCATAAAAGGCGATTAGATTAGTCAGGCATGACCTTCCCTTGGTGAATCCATGCTGACTGTTCCTGATCACTTTCCTCTCATGTAAGTGCTTCAGGATTGATTCTTTGAGGACCTGCTCCATGATTTTTCCAGGGACTGAGGTGAGGCTGACTGGCCTGTAGTTCCCAGGATCCTCCTTCTTCCCTTTTTTAAAGATTGGCACTATATACTGCCATGTGTTAGGGACTTCATCCAAGGTGCATTGAGTAGCTTCTGGCCCTTTCCCTACATCATCCAGTGAGCTGATGCTAAGTACCACTTTGAAGCAGCAAGGCCCCAGGTGATGAGAAGCTAATGCTTGGCCTAGCTAGTGATAATGTTGGGCACTTAATTGATGAAGCTGCCTGCCTGGGCTTATGGGGGAGTGGTAGTTGGATCTGTACTGATGCAGACAATGATGGCACCGAGTAACCCAGTGGTCTTAGCCAACTCGAGCTTTAGCCAGTTTTGCGCTAAGCAACTAGGACCCAGGAATGAGAATCTTGCAAGACCATATCTTCAGAGAAGCAGAATTGCAAGATAAGTAATTTTCTGCCATCTGTTTTAAATAGGAATGTGTGTTATTTACCAGATAATATCTAAGCTGAAATAATTAAATGGCTCTTACTCTGGGTAAACAGGATCTGGTGTATAAATCAATAAGAAGGCCATCAATTCAAGAAAAGTTGGGGAGGTATGGTAGCTGGGTTGGAGCTGTATTGTAACACTCCTGGAATAGGTTTCAGAGTAACAGCCGTGTTAGTCTGTATTCACAAAAAGAAAAGGAGTACTTGTGGCACCTTAGAGACTAACCAATTTATTTGAGCATGAGCTTTCGTGAGCTACAGCTCACTTTATCGGATGCATACTGTGGAAACTGCAGAAGACATTATATACACAGAGACCATGAAACAATACCTCCTCCCACCCCACTCTCCTGCTGGTAATCACTTATCTAAAGTGATCATCAAGTTGGGCCATTTCCAGCACAAATCCAGGTTTTCTCACCCTCCGCCCCCCCACACACAAACTCACTCTCCTCTGGTAATAGCCCATCCAAAGTGACCACTCTCTTCACAATGTGTATGATAATCAAGGTGGGCCATTTCCTGCACAAATTCAGGTTCTCTCACACCCTCACCCCCCTCCAAAAACCACACACACAAACTCACTCTCCTGCTGGTAATAGCCTATCCAAAGTGACCACTCTCCTTACAACGTGCATGAAAATCAAGGTGGGCCATTTCCAGCACAAATACAGGTTTTCTCACCCCCCCTCTTTTTTCTCAAAAAACACACACACACAAACTCACTCTCCTGCTGGTAATAGCTTATCCAAAGTGACCACTCTCCCTACAATGTGCATGATAATCAAGGTGGGCCATTTCCAGCACAAATCCAGGTTTTCTCACCCCCCTACCCCCATACACACACAAACTCACTCTCCTGCTGGTTATGGGTAAGGACAAAGTCACAAAGTTCAGCCACCAGGTTATCCGTGACATTATCGGGGATAGTGTTCTTGACAGCTTGTAGTCCATCTTTGTGTGGAATGTTGGTGTAGAGGGCTTCTACATCCATAGTGGCCAGGATGGTGTTATCAGGAAGATCACCGATGAATTGTAGTTTCCTCAGGAAGTCAGTGGTGTCTCGAAGGTAGCTGGGAGTGCTGGTAGCGTAGGGCCTGAGGAGGGAGTCTACATAGCCAGACAATCCTGCTGTCAGGGTGCCAATGCCTGAGATGATGGGGCACCCAGGATTTCCAGGTTTATGGATCTTGGGTAGTAGATAGAATATCCCAGGTCGGGGTTCCAGGGGTGTGTCTGTGCGGATTTGATCTTGTGCTTTTTCAGGAAGTTTCTTGAGCAAATGCTGTAGTTGCTTTTGGTAACTCTCAGTGGGATCATAGAGTAATGGCTTGTAGAAAGTGGTGTTGGAGAGCTGCCGAGCAGCCTCTTGTTCATATTCCGACCTATTCATGATGACAACAGCACCTCCTTTGTCAGCCTTTTTGATTATGATGTCAGAGTTGTTTCTGAGGCTGTGGATGGCATTGTGTTCCGCACGGCTGAGGTTATGGGGCAAGTGATGCTGCTTTTCCACAATTTCAGCCCGTGCACGTCAGCGGAAGCACTCTATGTAGAAGTCCAGTCTGCTGTCTCGACCTTCAGGAGGAGTCCACCTAGAATCCTTCTTTTTGTAATGTTGGTAGGGAGGCCTCTGTGGATTAGTATGTTGTTCAGAGGTATTTTGGAAATATTCCTTGAGTCGGAGACGTCGAAAATAGGATTCTAGGTCACCACAGAACTGTATCATGTTCGTGGGGGTGGAGGGGCAGAAGGAGAGGCCCCGAGATAGGACAGCTGCTTTTGCTGGGCTGAGAGTATAGTTGGATAGGTTAACAATATTGCTGGGTGGGTTGAGGGAACCATTGCCGTGGCCCCTTGTGGCATGTAGTAGTTTAGAAAGTTTAGTGTCCTTTTTCTTTTGTAGAGAGGCAAAGTGTGCGTTGTAAATGGCTTGTCTAGTTTTAGTAAAATCCAGCCACGAGGAAGTTTGTGTGGAAGGTTGGTTTTTTATGAGAGAGTCCATTTTTGAGAGCTCATTCTTAATCTTTCCCTGTTTGCTGTAGAGGTTGTTGATCAGGTGATTCCGCAGTTTCTTTGAGAGCGTGTGGCACAAGCTGTCAGCATAGTCTGTGTGGTATGTAGATTGTAATGGATTTTTTACCTTCAGTCCTTTTGGTACGATGTCCATCTGTTTGCATTTGGAAAGGAAGATGATGTCTGTCTGTATCTGTACAAGTTTTAGAACAACGCTTCCTCAGCTCTCGTCCCCTAACGCCCCTACTCTACTTGCGCTATATTGATGACATCTTCATCATCTGGACCCATGGAAAAGAAGCCCTTGAGGAATTCCACCATGATTTCAACAATTTCCATCCCACCATCAACCTCAGCCTGGTCCAGTCCACACAAGAGATCCACTTCCTGGACATTACAGTGCTAATAAACGATGGTCACATAAACACCACCCTATACCGGAAACCTACTGACCGCTATTCCTACCTACATGCCTCCAGCTTTCACCCTGACCACACCACACGATCCATCGTCTACAGCCAAGCTCTGCGATACAACCGCATTTGCTCCAACCCCTCAGACAGAGACAAACACCTACAAGATCTCTATCAAGCATTCTTACAACTACAATACCCACCTGCGGAAGTGAAGAAACAGATTGATAGAGCCAGAAGAGTTCCCAGAAGTCACCTACTACAGGACAGGCCTAACAAAGAAAATAACAGAACGCCACTAGCCGTCACCTTCAGCCCCCAACTAAAACCCCTCCAACACATTATTAAGGATCTACAACCTATCCTGAAGGATGACCCAACACTCTCTCAAATCTTGGGAGACAGGCCAGTCCTTGCCTACAGACAGCCCCCCAACCTGAAGCAAATACTCACCAACAACCACATACCACACAACAGAACCACTAACCCAGGAACCTATCCTTTCAACAAAGCCCGTTGCCAACTGTGCCCACATATCTATTCAGGGGACACCATCACAGGGCCTAATAACGTCAGCCACGCTATCAGAGGCTCGTTCACCTGCACACCCACCAATGTGATATATGCCATCATGTGTCAGCAATGCCCCTCGGCCATGTACATTGGTCAAACTGGACAGTCTCTACGTAAAAGAATAAATGGACACAAATCAGATGTCAAGAATTATAACATTCATAAACCAGTCGGAGAATACTTCAATCTCTCTGGTCACGCAATCACAGACATGAAGGTCGCTATCTTACAACAAAAAAACTTCAAATCCAGACTCCAGCGAGAAACTGCTGAATTTGAATTCATTTGCAAATTGGATACTATTAATTTAGGCTTAAATAGAGACTGGGAGTGGCTAAGTCATTATGCAAGGTAGCCTATTTCCCTTGTTTTTTCCTACCTCCCCCCAGACGTTCTGGTTAAACTTGGATTTATGCTGGAAATGGCCCACCTTGATTGTCATGCACATTGTAGGGAGAGTGGTCAGTTTGGATGAGCTATTACCAGCAGGAGAGTGAGTTTGTGTGTGTGGTGTTTTTTTTTTTTTTTTGGGGGGGGGGGGAAGGGAGGGGGGTGAGAGAACCTGTATTTGTGCTGGAAATGGCCCACCTTGATTTTCATGCACGTTGTAAGGAGAATGGTCACTTTGGATAGGCTATTACCAGCAGGAGAGTGAGTTTGTGTGTGTGTGTTTTTTGAGAAAAAGGGGGGGGGGTGAGAAAACCTGTATTTGTGCTGGAAATGGCCCACCTTGATTTTCATGCACGTTGTAAGGAGAGTGGTCACTTTGGATAGGCTATTACCAGCAGGAGAGTGAGTTTGTGTGTGTGTTTTTTGGAGGGGGGTGAGGGTGTGAGAGAACCTGAATTTGTGCAGGAAATGGCCCACCTTGATTATCATACACATTGTGAAGAGAGTGGTCACTTTGGATGGGCTATTACCAGAGGAGAGTGAGTTTGTGTGTGGGGGGGCGGAGGGTGAGAAAACCTGGATTTGTGCTGGAAATGGCCCAACTTGATGATCACTTTAGATAAGCGATTACCAGCAGGAGAGTGGGGTGGGAGGAGGTATTGTTTCATGGTCTCTGTGTATATAATGTCTTCTGCAGTTTCCACAATATGCATCCGATGAAGTGAGCTGTAGCTCACAAAAGCTCATGCTCAAATAAATTGGTTAGTCTCTAAGGTGCCACAAGTACTCCTTTTTCTTTTTACTCCTGGAATATAAGCTCTTAGCACTGTCACTGAGACATTTGTTTTGTTGAGACAAGCAGATCTGCAAAAACAGTGAATACCCATCTATATTCTCAAGTAGTCCTAATCGGCTACTTGTGTGTGTGGTGGGGGGGATTGTTAGCTAACCCTGTCAGTGTTGTTATCCAGTAACTGTGTAAATGTATTAATGCATTTATGTATTTTAATCATTACTTAAATATGTAACTCTCTCAGACAGGATTGAGACTGCGTGCGGGCCTGCCACTGCTGTAGCTGCTTTGCCAAAACAGGGGGGGAAAGAGTCTGGATTGTTGCCATTTGGGCTTTTCTCATGAGCACTAAATTAACAAACAACAAAGAATGTAAGAATTTTTGGGCAAATAGAAAAGTTAGATTCACTAAAAAGGGAGTAGTTACGATGGAATTATGTATTTTTTTTTTAAATTTAACTAGTATTGCATATGCCTAGCATGCCCAATTCAACACCCATTGAGGTTAATGGGAGTTTTCCATTGACTTCTGGGGGGGTATCCGATTAGGCCTGAAATGCCAGTGTATGTGAAAGCTGATTCCTTGCTGACACATAGCTATTTTAATCGTTCTGTATTGCATAGCAGTGCATTGTACCTACTCATGCTTTTAGATTGTAAACATTTTGAGTAGGGGTCTATTATTGATATGACACAGTTACTGTAGAATGCTACGTACTACTGCAATGTTATGTAGTTATGAGGTAACATGACTTGGCATTTGTTGTAGCCGCTCAAGTCAGCACAGTAGTGCAGTTTCTACAATTCTGCTTTTACCCAAGGCAGTGAAGTATGGTGTACGGGTAAGTGTAAGTGTTATAAATATTATTCGCCTGCGGTGCTTGAATATCTTACCCATTGCCTGATGGAGACTGGGACACAAGTGAAAGCTAGGAACTGAAAATTCGACCCAAGGACACTGGGGTTTAGCTCATAGGGCACAGACAACCACCAAAAGAAATGGCTGAGAGATGTCAATGGGGCCAGCATTTCACCGTATATCTGTGCCCTTTATCACAGTATTTACTGATTTATTATTCTGTTTAGCAGCCTGGGAGTTGTCTTGTAATCCCAGCTGCTTCTGGACCTACAAGGAACAGCCATTGCCCAAAGTTGGGATTCCCTCCCCCCAATACAGACACTTCTCCAGGCCTTTGTTGCCTTGACGCAGGAAGACTGCAGTATGCTCTATATGCGACTGCACCTTAAGATAATTTAGAAATGACAGCAAGTGCAGAAAGTGGCTTCCTACTTGCTACACTGCCATTATGTCGTGCTCTTTTATTTGAGCTGGCTGTCACTTAATTTTGGCGTAAAGTTTTTAAAATGTTAGTTTTTGACTTTAAGAGCCTCTTGATTATCTGAGATGCTACCTCTCTTTCTAAATTAATAGATAATTTGTGTGTTGGGGAAACTTTTGAAAGAAATCAATATAAAGAACTTCTTATAACTGACGCGGTAAAGGCTTTGAATTTTTTATGCATGGAAAGTAAGAAATTAGTGTTGTGAAAATTCAGTAGCAATAGGGCTTTTTCATGTCTTCTCATGCTAGCGTTTTCTGAGACTAGGAAAAATCCATGATCTAATTCAACAATAATGCTTGAGGAGGGAGGAAATCTTTGGAAGGTAAAACCATGTTAAGGCCCATTTTAATGTAATGCAGTAGGGATCAGGTTAAAACTGCTGGGATGTAGGTCTGATTATAATGTAACTGCAGCAGAAGAAAGGGAAACATTGATGGCTGCCATTCACTTTGAACTGAGTGTGTGTGATTAATCAACACACATTCCAGTATGCTTCTGCTTTTTCTTTCCAGTACGTTTATTTAATACTTCAGTCAGCCTGTGTATATTATAATTAACTTTGTCTGTACAATTCCCTAATGTTTTCAGTAAACGTCATGTAAGACCAGGATATATAAGAGAATATAAAAGTGGAGTTGCATGTTAACTTAGTTGTAGTCCTGTATCGTCTTATGCAGGAGAGCTGGGTACCATAAATTGCGATTGGGTTTAGTTCCTCAAGCCACTGAGTCAAAGTGTTGCCTAGTTTAATTCAGTGATTACCAAACCCCCCTAGCTGCTTCAGGAGTAACAGCATTGACTTGGATTCTCTTTTAAACCCAGTTCTTTTCCAAAAAGGTGGTGACTACAACTCAACATTGTTGTACGCAGCGAGAGAAGTCACTTCATCCACAAGTGAAATGCAAACACCTCTGGCGTGAAACACGGCAACTCTCTAATATCCGCAGTGCTATACAGCAGAGTAGGATTGCAACTATCCTTTAGCAGAAAAGTCATTGATTGAATGGACGGAGAAACTGAATTCCACCCTAACTCATACAGGTGGCTCTTCCATGTCAGAATTAGTGTCCTGGTGGGGGAGGGGTACCAACCTTTGCCTTTCTGATGGCTATACTGTACCGTTCATGTATTAATTAGAGAGCTTTGGTCTCTAGTCTTTAATTATGCACCCTTTCACAATCTTGCATGTCCAGCTTTTAGATTAAATAAAGCATAGTAATACTTCTTACAGCTCTTTGTGGAACTAGGGAGTTGATTTACGCTGAGTGGTTGAAGAGGATCCTGGTGTCTTGGTGGAGTTTTCCATAATACTGATTAGTGCAAAGCCCATAGTTATTAGTAGTCCTTGGGTATTTACCGCTGATAAACAATTACTAAGGCTGGTTGTCTGTTATAAAAAAAAATGTTTTTAAATCACAGCCTTATTATGACAAAAAATGAAAGTCACAACTTTCTCTTCTTTCCCCTTCTCCCACCCACCAAAATGTCACTGCACGTATTGTGTTGGGAGGTGGGGGGCGGGAAATGAGGCAAAGAAAGGATCAGGAGCCGAAGAGAAGGATAAAGCTAGAAAGAGAATTGCTACTTTAAAGTCTGGTGGAACAGATCTTGATCCTCCTGCAAGGGACTAGTCTGCAGTAGTGGAGCCCTCCTTAGATCCCCTGCAGGTGGTAAGAATATAGCAACATCTTCACCTGGCAGCTGAGAGCCCCCCCTGCTGGAGCCGCCCACGAAAGCAGATTCTTCCTCCCAGGAGAGGTGCTGAGAAGTTGGAAATTGTGGCGCATAAAGCAATGGAATCTGTGACTTTCTAGATAAGCAACCAGCTTTAATAATCACTACATCTTACTGCGTCTGTGCAACCTTGAGCTGTATCCATCTTTCAAATATCATTCTCTGTTTTAAAGTATTTAAAAGCTTTAAGGAAATACTGTCAGCTAGAAATTTAGTCAGTTTTAAAAGGTTAGTTTAAAGTATTTTTAGATATTACACCTACTCCCAATGATCCTAGCCATTTTTGTAGATTTTCCACTCACATTTTCTTATTTCTTAAATATTTTTCTCTTCCATGTTGCTGTGGAGAAGACCTGCTCAAAGAGGGGAAAGTGTAGTGGCAAGATCCACTGACGTTCAGTATAGTTAGGATATAGTTATTTGAAAAACAAGTCCAGCTTAAAGTTACTAGTGATGTCTCTCTTAGAGTGACTATTTACACAGGCCTGTCTAAGGAATTGGATTTAGTCAGTCAAAATTACTGCTCCAAAAACGAAACTTTTGGGCTTAGCGTTAAATTCATACTACGGTTTGCGAGTTACTTAAGGAATTGTGTTCAGAACATTTCCATTAGAATCAAAAGGCATTAAAAATAGTGGGCACATCAAGGATCTGTTCTTGGGTTTCTCTTTTCTATTTCTGTTGTTAACCTTCCAGCTCCAATGTGTTTTCTCCTCTTTGTATATGTATGCCATTGATAGTGTTGTCTTACAGTGGCTCATCCTTGCTGGAGGCATAGTTCTTTTCCAGTGACTTGAGTGGAAGTGAAATGAAAACCAAATACATGATTTTTTGGTTCACCTCCCAGACTATAGAAACGGATGCTCTCATTAATGATTAACACAATAGCTGGTGGCTCAAAGTAGATTTGGGAGAGACCTTTGGGGTATCTCCCTCCTTGAACAACTACTGGCTTAATGATTTTCTGTGCTAACACTAGTCACTTTAGCATACATTTTTGAATTCCAATTCAAGTGGCATTTCAGATTACAACTTTCCCTTCACCTGTCTTCTAAGACCAATATGGATGCAAATAATAGATACAATAAGACTTTGTGACATTATTGTAGTTTTAGTAGTAGTCGTTTATAGCACCCAGTATCATAGGTACAATACTGGTTCTGTAATGCTCCTCTGTTACAAATGTTGAGCATACTTACATGGGTCTATAATACATTTAAGATTTTCTAAAGTCAGTTTACCTATTAAATGGTCACATAATTAGGAACCAGTTGAGCTCCTTTTAACATCCAAGAGAGTCTTGCTTTTTTTACTTCAACAGATGTTGACTCAGGCTGATCATATTGTTACATTTGTAGTTTTCAGTATTGTTAACATATTTCTAAATGATTACAAAATGTTTACTCTTTTCATTGCACTATGCTGTGATAATTTTTTTAGCCTGGATTTGAATGGGACGGTGACAAAAAAAGAATATAAATGTTATGAATGAAATCATAATTTTTGCTCTGGGTATTTTCCTATTAAGTTAATGTCTTTTAAAAGAAACAGAAGGGTATTTTTAGTATAGGTATTCCTATAACTTGAGAACGATGTATTTTTACACTACAGAAATATAAACACTAAATAAACATTACCAGATGCTATTTTCAAGTGCCAATGGTGGCCACAAATCTGAAAGGAAAACTGATCTTTTCTCTTGCCATTCTGGATAAATATTATAGGGAGGTGTTGTTTTTTTTTTTATTTGATTTTGTTTAAGTGTACCAGAGTCTCAAGGACCCTGTGCACATCTGTGATGCATTTTGACTGTCAGAAATACCTCTTTGTTCTACTGTCATAGCTGCAAATGCAATGCTTGCCAGCGATCAGTATACTTGTGATACAGTAATTTCCACCTATATTAAGAATAAGAAGCAAATGTGAAAACTCAAGAGTTGTGTGGTGACTGTTGGTGACCACTCTTTTGTTGAAAGTAGAAGATAACTGTGTGGATTTTATTGATAGGTTACTTGCGCCATATAATTTTTATATGTATATAACTTAGATAGTATTTTTTCCTCTTACTTGTGTGCTTTATTCAGAATGTGCAGCAAATATTATTTTTGTGCTATTTTTTTTCTTTCCTATTTTCACTGACTTCAATTGTGTGTGTTTCCTTTAGAGATTCGAGCTCAACTGGTAGAGCAGCAGAAATGTCTGGAGCAGCAAACTGAAATGAGGGTGCAGCTTCTTCAGGACCTGCAGGATTTTTTCCGCAAGAAAGCAGAAATAGAGACAGAATATTCCCGCAATCTAGAAAAATTAGCCGAAAGGTTTATGGCAAAAACAAGAAGTACAAAGGACCATCAACAGTACAAGTAAGAAAGGTTATCATACTCAAACTCAGTTCACTTTCCAGTGTTAGAAGTGGTTTAGGTTATTTATTTTGTCAAAGGTCCAAATACTGTGTAATCAGTCATCTCTCTTGCATTTGCCCCACTAACTTGTGGTACTGTTAAATTAGTGACTGTTCATGGCAGACTGATACAATCTCTTGAAATTTAAATTGCACAAATATTATCATGTGAAAGGAACTTGGTGGAAAAACAAAATGTAATACACAGCTGGAAGAGATGCACAGCATTGGATATGCAAAACTGTGTGCTGATTGTTGCAATGGAGTTTTCAGAATTTGACAGTCTCATAATAAAGGCTGATCAGCCTTCCAAGAAGAGCTAGGAAGAGGTGTAAAAGGACAGAAGTGGAGGGAAACTTGTATGTATTTTTACATATGGGCTTTGCTGCTATCCTTAGAAACAAGGAAGAGTCATATTTCATACACGGCAAATGGTTGTATATGAATGAGCACAGACTATAGTAACTTTTGTGCACCGCAGAGCTGGTCAGATACTATTTGTCAAATTTATTTGGTACGTTTTGCAAAATATTTCATAAAAATTATTTGTTGAAATATTCTCTTCTATATATTTGCCCAACTTACAGAGCTGGTTGAATAATTCATGAATATATTAATTTTGTTTATTACATGTATATATAAAACCAAATTAGCTCATTCAAACCATTTTGCAATTAATCAGAATATTGGTGAGTGATCAAAGACAATGCATAACAGCCAATGGCTGAAAGCTGATTCTAGATCAATTCACACTGAAAATAAGGAGCAGATTCTTAACAGTGAGGGACAAGGCCTGAAACTACTTATCAAGGGATGTGGTAGATTCTGTAATTCATTGTTGCAGTGCTTGCAATTATATCCCTTGAATCATGTGATTATTTATGAATTGCAGCAAGAAAAAGAAAAAAATGCCAGGCCCTGTCTACTCTAGAAAGGATTTGTTGGTATAGTTATACTGGCAAAGTCTCCTAGTGTAGAAGCCGTGTAGACCAGCAAAAGGGTTCTTTTGCAGTAAAGCTTCTTCCAGTTTCCCCCAAACAAAATAAGCTATGCCTGCAAAAAGACTTTTCCCCCCAATATAACTGTATCTACACTATAGGGTTGCTGATAACTGGACCCCTGAGGCCACACCCCCTGATCTGCCTCTTCACCCCAAGGCTCCGCCCTCTTCCTGCCTCTTTCCCCAAGGCCCCACCCCATTGTTCACTCCTCTTCCCCCCTGTTGCTTGGTGGATCGTCTCAAAAAGCTCCCTGCCTGCAGATAGAAGGCAGCCCCAGCTGAGCACGGGCTGGGACAAGTTAATGATCCAGCGCCTCTCCCTGCCCGACAGTAACCGGACTTTTGATTCATCTGCCATTTAGGGTTGCTGGGTCCCCTTTTCAACCAGACTTTCCGGTCGAAAATGGACACCTGGCAACACTAAATGGCACCCAGACACAGAAGCCAAAAACCAGTCTGTCTGGGTGGCAACTAGGGTTGCCAACCTTCCTGGATTGACCAGGTGTCTCCCAGAATTGTCATTGATCTCCCATGGGCTACTGAAACCAATCCAGGAGATTTTAATAGGCCGCTAGAAGTCCAGTCGGTGGGGGTGGTGCAGCAGGGCTAAGGCAGGCTCCCTACCTGCCCTGGCTCTGTGCAGTCCCCGGAAGCAGCCAGCACGTCCCTCTAGCTCTTAAGTGGAGAGGTGGCTCGGAGGTCTTTGTGCACTGACCCCGCCCCAAGCGCCGACTCCACAGTTCCCTTTGTCCAGGAATCGTGGCCAGTGGGAGCTGGGGGGTGGGGGTGCGCCTGCAGGTAAGGGCAGCGTGCACAGCCGCCTGACCGCCCCTGAGCCTAGGAGCCAGACATGCCAGTCACTTCCAGGAGCCGCCCGAGGTAAGTGCTGCCTGGCCGGAGCCCGCACCCCTCACCCCCTCCCGCAGCCAAACTCCCTCCCAGAGCCCGCATCCCCTCCCACACCTCAACCTCTCCTGCACCCTAACCCCCGGCCCATCTCCTCACCCACTCCCTCCCACACCCAGACTCCCTCACAGAGCCTGCATCACCTCCCAACCTCCAGCCCTGAGCCCCCCTCCCACCCAAACTCCCTCCTAGAGCCCACACCCCCTCCTGCACTCCAATCCTCTGCCCCAGGCTTAGCCCAGACCCTCCTCCCACACTCCAAACCCCCCAGCCCAGACCCCGCACCCCCTCCCACACACCAACTCCCTGCCCCAGCCCGGTGAAATTGAGTGAAGGTGGGGGAGGGAGGAGGGATGGAGTGAGCGGGGGCGGGGCAAGGGTGTTTGGGTTTGTGGGATTAGACAGTTGGCAATCCTAGGGGCAACACTACTACACTAGGGCTTTTACCAGCACAGAAATGTCTGCTATAGGTGTGATTGTTCTTGACACTGTAACCAATATAACTATGCCAGCAAAAGTTTTAAATGTAGACCAGCCCTCTGTTTCTAGCACTCATGGTTGTAGAGGAAAACTTGAATCTAAACGTTCAAACACCAAAAGGCAAATAAAAAGACTCTTCTAAAAAATATCATTACTTGTAAAGCAGTGCCACATCTTTTTGGGATCATGATTTTTGCATTCTTGGGGGTTGGCATTTTATCTTTAAATCAGGATTGGATGTCTTCCTAAAAGACATGCTGTAGCTCAACGAGAAATTATGATCTTGACGAAGGAATTACAGGGTGAGGTTCTGTGGTCTGTGTTCTGCAGAAGGACAAACTAGATGAATATAGTGGTCACTTCTGACTTTAAAATATATGAATTAGCAGGATATTTTTAAACTATCTGGCTGAAGATCTTTGTAAGTGAATTTAATGTAGTTCACCTACATTGTCAACTATACATGAGGATTCTGTGTACTCTTTGGCAACTCAGACCTAAATCCTGCGTGGGAGGGCCTCTGATTTTTGCAATACCAACTTCTGCATCAAACTGAAAATATTGTGGTAGCTTCAAGCAAACTAAGTGGTGTTTTTAGTGAATAAATATGAAAATGAATAATATAATTAGTACAGGAATCCTGGTGTTAATATTGTGATAAAGAGAATTTACTTTATATTGTCCCCATATCTTCAATATGCCACATACTTTTGTAGTGACAAAAACAACTTTTGTTATATAAATTTGTCAAGGACAAAGCTGGAGGTTTTACAACTGGGTAGTGCCAGTTGAGGCTTTTGCATGTAACTTCTTTCCCTTCTACTCTTGGGAAGCACCAAAATTAAAAGTTATGGGGTAACTTGAACTCCTCCTTCCCTCCCCCAGCAACGCTTGACAGCAGCCTGACTTATAAATTGTTCTCTAGATGGTTTCCTAGTTAACACTCCATTGAAATGAATGGGGCAGTTCATCACACTCAGAACTGTTTGCAGACTCTCATACACAGCACTTTATCAGTTACATTTGGTTCATGTCAGGAAAGTTTTCTTTGCAACTAGAAATGGGATAGCCTGAATATTCTAGATTCATAAGATAAAATCCTGGTTCCACTGAAGTAAATGGCAACACTTCCATTGAATGTCAATGGAGACAGAATTTCACGCATGTATTTTAAAGCTAGGGACCACAATGATAATCTAGTAGGAGCTCCATCATAATACAGGCCATAAGATTGCAGTGTGGTAGTAATTTCTGCATCAAGCCAAGAAGCTCAGTACACCTTCTTGAGCTTACACTGTGATATCCCCAGCAAGCCAGTTTGCCTAATGGCCAAATGCCTGTGCTTTGCTTTCTCCCTGAGGGCTATGAACAACGGTATAATGTCACCAGTTACAACTTTCCCCACAGCTCTTTCTAAGCAAGCACCTTTATTCTTAAGGTAAAAGCATTACAGAGAAAACTTTTTTTTAAAAAAAAACAGATTTAAACACACAAAATATGCCAGGAGTCACTCACCAGTCTTATGGGGTCCTATTAGATCAAAGTTTTTCCAACTCATTTGCAAGGGTTGGAGCTCCCCTTGGACAGAAGGTCCTGTCCATTTGCTGGATCAGAAAGAAGGCAGTGTCAGTTCAAGCTCTTCCTTTTATACCAAAAGCCCTTTCTTTATCGTCTTGTCTCTGGAAAAGCCAGCTTGAAGCAGTATATGAAAACTACTGCAGGGTGGGCGTGGTACCTCTCTAGAGTAGTTTAGTCTCAGTGACTTGCCTTAGTCACCCTCCACTGTTTTTAGTTCCTGAAGGAGCTGTGGTAACCATCCCCTATGGAATAGAACACAGTTACACATAAACCATTCATAGATTAACACTATATGCACTTTGACAGTGACTACCAAGGAAAGTGGTGGATTTTCCATTTCTTGAAGTCTTCAAATAAAGACTGGATGCCTTTCTGGAAGATATGCTTTATTCAAACAAAAATTGTTGCACGCAGTTCAGAGGTCATTCGATGAAATTCTATAGCCTGTGTTATACAGGAGGTTAGAGTAGATTCATAATGGCAAATATCCCCAATGGCAAGAGACTCAAACACTAGATGGGGAGGGCTCTGAGTTACTACAGAGAATTCTTTCCCAGGTATCTGGTTTGTGGGCCTTGCCCATATGCTCAAGGTCTAACTGATCGCCATATTTGGGGTTGGGAAGGAATTTTCCCCCCAGTTCAGATTGGCAGAGACCCTGGGGGGTGGGGAGATTCACCTTCCTATGCAGCATGAGGCACAGGTCACTTGCAGGTTTACATTAGTGTAAATGGTGGATTCTCTGTAACTTGAAGTCTTTAAACTATGATTTGAGGACTTCAGTAACTCAGCCAGAGGTTATGGGTTTATTATAGGAGTGGGTGGGTGAGGTTCTATGGTCTGCACTGTGCAGGAGGTCCCCTCTAGCCTTTAAGGCTATGCGCCTATAGATTCCAAGGCCAGAAGGGACCATTGTGATCATCTAACCTGACCTTCTGTATAACACAGGCCATGGAACTGTCCCAAAATAATTCATAGAGCATAGCTTTAAAAAAAAATCCTCTCTTGATTTAACATTTCTTCTTTGAGTGATTGCTCATATCCATTCCAATAGGTGTGTGCGCATGCACGATAGTCGGAAGTTTTTTACCCTAGCGGTACCCGTCGGGTCAGCTGTGGAGCCCACTGGAGTGGCGTCTTTATGGCGGTGTATTTAGGTCCCTGTCAACCCCCTGCTTGCTCAGTTCCTTCTTACCACCAGTGACTGTCATTGGAGCAACTGGTCTCTTGCTTTAGCAAGTGCTTCCTAGTTGTTATTCTTCACTATCTTAGTCAGTCAGTCAGTTAGTTAGTTCATTAGTATGTTTAATTTGGGGGGTTCCCCCCCTATATTTTTCCTTGTTGCCGGGGCATGCTGCAGCCCTAGGGGTTCAAGCTGTGCGATAGGTGTGGTAAGCCTGTGCCCAGAGGGGATCCGCACGCCACTTGTCTGAAGTGCCTGGAAGAGGGTCATTTGTAGGACAAGTGCACCATCTGCAGAGGCTTCAAGCCCAGCACTAAGAGGGAGCGAGACGATCACCTCAAGCTCCTCTTGATGGAGTCCGCTCTCCGGCCACAACCAGCTGAAGAGCCGGCACAGGCAACCTCAGGGCACAGTGCACCGGCCTCGGTGCGGGACACCTTGACACCGAGGAAGGACTCACATAAGGAACATCAGCACAGTTTCCCTGCGTGGAAGGCTGGCTCATCAGTGCGGCACTGATCACAATCCCCGGTGCCACATAAGAAGAAGAAGGCGGAACGGGGCCGCTCCTCCACAAGAAGAGCGGACAGGACTCCAGCAGGGTGCATCCCACGTTGGGACACCAGAAGGCTGGTCTGTCGGTCCCAGCACTGTCGACTCCAGCCTCAAGGGGAGGTCCGTCAAGTCCAGTGTTGGTGGACTCTCTGGTCCAGGAATTGTTGGAGGAGGACCTAGACCTCCCCTCTACACCAGACACTTTCGAGGCTGCGCAAGGATTTAATTGCCATGACAGCAAAGTCCCCCGCCTCCTATTCCCGCACACTGGCTCAGGTGCAGGCAGGCAAGCCCCGGCTGCTGCACCACTTCTGACACCGTCTGCGGCGCTGTCGGTGGCACCGATGGCAGCATCTCCTATCTGGCACTGGGGCAAGCCCACCACGATGCGGTGTCATTCCCCATTGCCGCAGTACCACTTCCTGGCACTGTCAGGATCCACCCCTCCCTCGTCAGGCTCGGACTATTCATCGGAGTCAGAGGCAGAGTTCATAGATTCATAGATCTAAGGTCAAAAGGGACCATTATGATCATCTAGTCTGACCTCCTGCACAACGCAGGCCGCAGAATTTCACCCACCCACTCCTGCGAAAAACCTCTCACCTATGTAGAGTTGAACGTGTCCCGACGCAGCCGATACCAGTTGAGATCCTGGCACTGGTCTTGGCACCGTAGGGTGGAGGAACACTTGGTACTGATGGTGTTCTGGCCTCCTCAGAGGCAGGGAACAGTACAATGGTCCTTTTGGACACCTTGGGCCTACCACCAGGGCCCAGGGCATGGTCCCAGAGCAGCATCGGTGGTCTCCATTGCCCATGGCCCTCCTTTTGTGACATCTGTTGCCCCTGATCAGTCCAGGGCTCCCAAGGACCCACCACAAGGTTCAGACACTGGGCCTCCTGCATCAAGCGCGTGGTCAGGGACACCTACGCTGGCACTTCCTGTACCACCAGTAGCAGCGATGATGGATGTCCCTGAGCAAGTTACCAGGAAGACCCTGTCCCACTTCAAGCCTCATCTTCTTCCTCGCTGGGCAAGGCAGTGGCGGGCACTACCACGTCCCTTCCAGCGATGGACATGAAAGCACACCAGGACCCCCTTAGGAGGGTGACCTAGAACCTCAACATGATGACAGAGGAGGTGGTGGAAGACTTGGACCCCATGGTGGACATACTCGCCCCAGAGGGTTCCTCCAAGGTGGCACTGCCACTTATAAAAACCATTCAGAATGCCATGAAGGTGCTCTGGCAAACCCCAGCCTCTATACCACCAATGGCCAGGGGAGTAGAGAGGCGTTACTTTGTCCCTCAGAAGGGGTATGAGCACCTCTTCACCCGCCCCAACTCAAGACCTTGGTAGTAGACGCACCAAACCACAAAGAGCAGCGGGGGCAACTGAGGCCCGCCCCTAAGAATAAAGACCCTAAGAAGCTGGACCTCTTAGGTCAAAAGGTGTCCCAGTTCCAAAGCATCAAGGGCATCATCATCAGCCTCCACCGATTCCCAACTACCACGGCCAGAAACTGCGTGAAGCCTCTGGGGCATATGGCGGCCTGCATGTATGTAGTGCAGGTTGCCAGGTTGCGCCTTCGCCCGCTCCAGGCTTGGTTAGCGAGGATATACAGACCCAGCTGGGACTCTCTGGACAGACTGGTTACCCTTCTGCCCAAGCTTCTTGAATCCCTCAGCTGGTGGCTACAACCTCAGGTGATCTGTGCGCCTTCGCCAAACGTCAGCTTTCACTGTCGCTTGTCACGGACGCATCAGAGACGGGCTGGGGAACGCACCTGGGCAGTATCAAACTCAAGGCATGTGGTCACAACCAAACTGTGGCTGCATATCAACATCAGGGAGCTGAGAGTGGTTCACCTGGCTTGCCAGATGTTCCGGGCCCATCTTCAGGGCAAATGTGTCTCAGTACTGATGGACAAAACCACAGCGATGTTCTATATAAACAGACAGGGAGTCACCTATTGGAATGAACATGAGCAATCACTCGAAGAAGAAAAGATGGTTACCCACCTTTCATAACTGTTCTTCGAGATGTGTTGCTCATGTCCATTCCAAATCCCGCCCACCTTCCCTATGTTGGAGTATTCCGGCAAGAAGGATCTGACAGGTGGCGGGTCAACAGGGACGTATATACACTGCCATAAAGGCGCCACTCCAGGGGGCTTCACAGCCGACCCAACGGGTACCACCAGGGTAAAAAACTTCAGATGATCATGCACGCAGCACGTGCACACACCTATTGGAATGGACATGAGCAACACATCTCGAAGAACAACAGTTACAAAAGGTAGGTAACCGTCTTTTGTTGGTGATGGAGAATCTACTACGATCCTTGGTAAATTGTTCCAGTGGTTTAAAATATATGCCTTATTTCTAATCTGAATTTATCTAGCTTCAACTTCCAGACACTGGATCATGTTATACCTTTCTCTGCTAGTTTGAAGAGCACATTATTAAATATTTGTTCCCCATGTAGATTCTTATCAATTGTAATCAAGTTACGCTTAACATTTCTTTGTTAAACTAAATAGATTGGGCTTTGAGTCTGTCACTGTAAGGCAGGTTTTCTAATCCTTTAATCATTCTCATGGCTTTTCTCTGAACACTCTCCAATTTATTAACATCGTTCTTGAATTGTGGGCACCAGAACTGGACACAGTCTTCCAGCCGCTGTTGCACCAGTGCCAAATAGATAAAATAACCTCTCTACTCCTACTTGAGATTCCCCGGTTTATGCACCCTGTGATCATGTTTGTCACACTGAGAGCTCATATTCAGCTGATTATCCACCAGGCCCACAAAATCTTTTTCAAAGTCAGTTCTTCCCAGGATAGAGTCCCCCATCTTATAAGAATGGCCTACATTCTTTGTTCCTGGATGTATACATCTACATTTAGCAATATTAAAACATGCATTGTTTGCTTGCGCCCAGTTTACCAAAACATCCAGATTGCTCTGAATCAGTGAGTTGTCCTCTATTTATCACTCCCACAATTTTTGTGTCAACTAGGTGATCTAATGGTCCCTACTGGCCTTAAAATCTATGAAATATATTCTACAATGTTTTAATATGCTCCTGGTGCACAGAAGGAGAAGTTACAGAAAATTGCTACTGCTCAGGCTTGGCAGGTAACACTGAAACTGAAATATCAGAGTCCACCACAAGGACTGTTTGCAAGAATTTTTTTTTTTAACTAATATTTTATACTAGATGTTAAGGATCGGGGGGAGCCTGAAATCTTAAGAATGTGGTTTTTAGGTCATTAAGTAATTTATTTTGGCATTTTTAATAAAAGGTTTCATAAACTATATGTGATTTAAGTACTCAGACTGGGGTGGAAAGAGTCTGTAATGGAAACACAGAGATGCTGAACTATTGAAAAACAGTCCTGTCATATCAGCGGCCCTCATACTATATCACTGCAATTGACAATGTTACATGAATATTAGTAATCAAATGGAATTTCTGAATCCAGATCAGAGTTAGGAGACCTTATATACTGTTACGGACATTTTTAAAACTATCACAATTAAATTTATTACAGTGAGCAGTATTTTGATAGACAATCAAATTTTGATAGACCTATGATTTCTTTCTTATAAAGTATTTCGACTATGCTTATTGGGCAAGATTTTCAGTGCTAAGAGAAATAATTAGTACAACTCTTTTGCAATGACCTGTAAAGATTCTGAATGTTATGTATTGTCCATCTGTGAGCAACTGCAAACTTTGTGTCAAGTTTTTGATATTTGCAGATAGGTTGTAATGATATGAATTATTTAGTTTTTCTATTTGTGCCTCATGGGGCTTGTAAAACATGCCTTAAAATACTATGTAAAGCTTGACTAACCAAATATATTCCAAGAATGGATTGACTGACTGTTCAGAAACAGATTTAGGTCCAAATCCAGTTTACTTTATTCACAAGAGTAACCGTGTTGACTTCTGTGGGACTACTTGCATGGATAAAGGGAGCAGAACTTGACTTCCAGCATTTATCCTGGCAGATACATGTGCATTCTTTCTTTACAGAGATCAGTTGTTGTTTAATTTAAATTAAACTTAAATTGTTGGGTTCATGTTTATGTATATCTGATGGAGGATGGGTGTGGCAGGGAGATGGTTCTGATATGTTAATTATGTAACATATATATACTCTTTAGGAAAGACCAGAATCTCTTATCTCCAGTGAATTGTTGGTACTTACTCCTAAACCAAGTGAGAAGAGAAAGCAAAGACCATGCAACTTTGAGCGATATCTATCTGAACAACGTTATCATGCGCTTCATGCAGATAAGTGAGGATTCCACCAGAATGTTCAAAAAGGTAATATATATCATGTTGAATTTCAGTTACCATTGAAAGGCAAGTGTCTAAGAGGTAGAATTTTAAGGGAAGATTCAGCAGTCCAGTAACATCATCGGCTTTAGCACATTAATTGATTTTTCATGGCAATTTTCACAGGGAAAATTCTTACTACGAATGTAGTGGGGAACGTACTATCTGATGGTGACCTCAGGAACTGAACTGCTTTAAATTCAGGAGGTGAGGAAGAAGCCCCATTCTTTGCTCAAAAGTGTATTGTGAAGTCAGGCAGGAAGGAAAAAACAGTTCAACCTAGAAGTGACAAAAGAATATTGTAGGATTATTTGTAGAAATGCTGTATGGCCATGGTGGTTCTTCATGTACATGCAGCTGTGTATTCCACTTAGCTGTGTGGGCGCCCAACTCATCAGAGCCGGATAATTTTGCCTAACAGTACTCATAAAGGGGCAGCGCTTGTGCTTCGTGCCATAGTTCCTCCCTTGGATATATGAGGCACTGCTGCCTCAACCCCCACCCTTCAGTTCCTTCTTACCACCAGTGGCTGGAGTTGGAGCTCTGTGTGGTTTTCACCTCACAACCCCTCTATTTCTTAATGACTTTTCTAGTTGTATTTAGTTAATTTACACCGTTAGTATCATATTAGTGTTAGTTTAAGTTATTTCCCTGATGATGCCCTCAGCAGGGTTTAAACATTGTCCGTCATATGGGAACCAATCCCCAACAATGATCCACGCACACGTGGTGCTTACCGTGCTTAGGGGAAGCCCACATCAAGGAGCAATGTTGGATTTGCAGATTGTTCACCAAACGAATTCAGGTGGCGAGTAATCTTTGTCTGAGCCGCACCTGCTTGAACAGGCTGTTCGGCCTGCTTCGGCACTGAGGTACTCGTCAGATCAGAGGTTGCCCTCGGGCTCTGAGAGTGCTGCCATTTCGTGCTCTGGAACTGGTGCCTCTCCAAAGACACATAGAGGAGTCATTCCCTCTTGAGTGCGCCGAGGAAAAAGCCACTCCAGGTTGCATGGTGATTCATCTGCCTCCTCCAGAAGAAGCATGTATCAGCACGGTGTGAATGCCGGCACGCGGAATGGAGTAGGTCCCGTCAATAATTCCCTGATACCGGGCGGTGAGGTCAGAGACCATTGACTCCAGTTTCGGCCCTGGGGCTTCCATTGAGTCTGGTACCAGCAAGGATGATGCAGCACTGGCTGTTTCTGCATCAACAGTGTATTAGGCAGCAGTGAACCTCCTCTCCCTTCATGTTCCAGCCTCTCCCTTGGTCCAGGACTTTGCCAGTGCTGCATCATTTATAGCTCCGTTGGCTGAGTGGAACCACTGAACCTGTGGGTCTGTTGGTACCATACCTCAATGTTACCCTTACACAGTCAGTGGAAGTAGGGCTGAGGCCAGGCTCGGCACAAGGGACCTCCTCAGTACCAGGAACTTTTTCAGCACCCCTGCTGTCAGCTTCATTTTCATCCCAAGACAATTCTATGGTGCCTGGCTCTTCCTCTCCTTCAGTACCAGAGGATTTCAAGAAGCACCAGAACCTTTTGCGGTGCATGGCTGCTTTCTTGAGTATTCAAGGAGAGTTCCTGGAGGAGAACACGCATACATTGTTGGATATCCTGCAGCTGTCTGCCCTTGGAGAGGTGTCCTCCCTATTAACAGTGAACTCCTAGAGCCTGCTAGATTCTCTGGAGTATGCTGGCTTTGGTACCACCTGTAGCAAAGCACATGGAAAAATCGCTACCTTGTTCCAGTGCAGGGATTTGTGGGTTTTTACTCACATCCAGCCCCAAATTCCTTGGTCATAACCACTGTGAACAATAGAGCTTGGCAGGGCAGATTTACATGCACTCCCAAGAATAAGGATGCTAAATTAATGGACCTGATGGGTAGGAAGATTCACACCTCCTCCTCCTCCTTGTAGATGTGGTTTGACAACCAGAAGGTATTGCTGTCCAAGTACAACATTGTCAATTGAACAGCTAAGTCTAAGTTTGCAGGTTTTCTGACTTCCTTGTGCTGTCAGTTTAGCTTCCCATACCCTTTCCTCTTCATCCCAACCTACTCAGACAGACTCCTGGTCGCACCTTGCATCCCATGCTCAGCTCACTGCATCTGACAGCGTGGCTGCATAATGGCTGAATAAGAAGGAAGTGCGGTGTTTGGTGGCTGTTCAACAAGTCCTACTCAACAGTAGAAAGTCCTCTACCTGAATGGCCTATTCAGTGAAATGGAAGCAGTTTTTAGTATGGTTGTTGACCCATGGAGTTCACCCGATGCTGGCTTCTGTTCAGGACATCTTGCAGTATTTGCTGCACCTTCAGTCATTGGGCCTTGCGCATAACTCATTGACAGTAAAATATTTAAGGATGGCAATTTTGCAACAGAAAAGCTTCAAAAACAGACTCCAACGAGAAACTGCTGAGCTTGAATTAATATGCAAACTAGATACCATTAACTTGGGTTTGAATAGAGACTGGGAGTGGCTGGGTCATTACACATATTAAATCTATTTCCCCATGTTAAGTATCCTCACACCTTCTTGTCAACTATGTAAATGGGCCATCTTGATTATCATTACCAAAGTTATTTTCTCCTGCTGATAATAGCTCATCTTAACTAATTAGCCTCTCACAGTTTGTATGGCAACTTCTCTGTATGTGTGTGTGTGTGTGTGTATATGTGCGTGTGTGTGTGTATGTTATATATATATATATATATATATATATATACACACACATACTTACTATATGTTCCATTCTATGCATCCAATGAAGTGGGCTGTAGCCCACAAAAGCTTATGCTCTAATAAATTTGTTAGTCTCTAAGGTGCCACAAGTACTCCTGTTCTTTTTGCATATAACTAAAGTGCTTGGTTTTAGTAGGAAGAACACAGGAAGATGGACACAGTAGTTCCAAAATGAAATAGCTGATATCAGTCAATATCTGTGGGACAGACTTTTTGTTCTGCAATATAAACCACAAGTCTTCCCTGGATAGGAGGCACTTCTTACTTATAATAAAAGCATGTCGTGTAATTGTAGCCATGTCGGTCCCAGGATATTAGAGAGATAAGGTGAGTGAAGTAATGTCTTTTATTGGACCAATTTTCGAAAGCTTGTCTCTCTCTCCAACAGAAGTTGGTCCAATAAAAGATATTACCTCACCCACCTTGCCTGTCTTCTAATACAAGGAAACACAGCAGTTAGACTGCATATCTAAAGATATATCTTGATAACAGGTCATGCTTTAACTAAATAACTTATATTATACAGCAGCTTTTCGTTTACTCTTAATACACCTTATTTTCCTGTTAAGTCCTCAAATGTTTTTGTTTGGTAAGGGAGACTGAAAATAAGCATGTGATCTCTTCCCAATTTAATTAAAGTAAGTCCTCCTTTTATTCATGCTTTTACCACAGTTGCACAATTAATTCTGTGACACTGACAAACATAAAAAAACCTACAGAAAATAGAGCTGGAATAATTAGATTAAATCTGTCTCTAGGCCTTGATCTGGCTCCTTGATTTCAAAGCCTTCTCAGTCTAGGCTGCAGCCATTGGTTTATATGTTTTCTTTCTAAGCAGAAGTTCATACAGGTAGGGTCCGATTAGTGCTTCAGGTACACTGACGTATATTCATTTTTCAGCAGCAATATCTGGCAGTTACACGATTTTAATGTCCTTTTAGATCATAGAAAGTTCGAGGTAGTTTTACCTTATTAACTATAATCTTTCAGTTTAAATGCTTTAGAGATACCCAGTTATAGCATTTTGTGCCCAAAGTTACAAGAGCATATTACTTGAAGTGTTTGGGCCCATGAGCCTCGCTTCTTTGTCAAGAGAAAAATTAGGACAGTCCTAGAGAACAGAAAGAAACAAATCAAGAGAAGTAAAAGATGGAAAACTCTTGAGGAGCTTTAAACAATATATATGGCTTGGAAACATTCAGTTGTGTACATAGCTTATGGTATGTTGCAGATTTGTTTGGTATAATGAGATGATAGCTCAGTGGTTTGAGCATTGGCCTGCTTAAACCCAGGGTTGTGAGTTCAATCCTTGAGGGGGCCATTTAGGGATCTGGGGCAAAAATTGGGGGAGTGGTCCTGCTTTGAGCAGGGGGTTGGACTAGATGACCTCCTGAGGTCCCTTCCAACTCTGATATTCTATGATACTCAGTACTATTCAGGATCACATGGAGACAGCCTGTGTTTGAACTTGAAGAAATGGGCCTTGTAAAAACAACAGAACTGTTTTTTCAGCTAAGAATGTCATGTTCTGGAAGTCTTTCCTTGTTTGCTTAGGCTTCATATTGCTCTTTCATAACAAGAGACATCAAGCAGCTGTCCCTGGGCAAGTCTCCAGGCCCCAATGGCAGTCCACCTGAAGTGTACTAATGTGGAGATGCTATGTGAGAAGCTATAAAAACAAATACACCTAGAAATCAAGTCAGTACTAGCTGAACACTCATCTGTTGAAGCAACAGAAGAGAAGAATCCATCCATAACAAAAGATAAGAACTCAGGCCTTTAATGTTAGAAGCCCTGGTTCCAAAGAGCCCTGCTTATCCTATATCCAGCTCTAATACACAGGGACATTTAAATTAAGGCTTCTCCACAGAGGTTTGCTCCCTTCCTTATTCAGTCTTAGGTCTGGTGTACACTGAAAAGTTACATTGCTATAGCTACATCTCTCAGGGGTGTGAAAAATCCACACCCCTGAAAGACATAGCTAAGCCGACCTAACCCCCAGTCTAGACAGCACTAGGTCAAGAGAATAATTCTTCTTGACCTAGCTAATGCCTTTCAGGGGGATGGATTACCTATAGCCGTGGGAGAACCCCTCCTATTGCTGTAGTGAATATCCACACTGAAGTGCTCGTAGACTTTAAGGTCAAAAGGGATCGTCGTGATCATCTAGTCTGACCTTCCGCACATTGCAGGTTACAGAACTTCATCCACCCTCTCCTGTAATAGACCCCTAACCTCTGGCTGAGTTACTGAAGTCCTCAAATTGTGATTTAAAGACTTCAAGTTACAGAGAATTCACCACTTACACTAGTTTAAACCTACAAGTGACCCGTGCCCCATGTTGCGGAGGAAAGTGAAAACCCCCCAGGGTCTCTACCAATCTGACCCAGGGGAAAATTCCTTCCCAACCTCAAATATGGCAATCAGCTAGACCCTGAGCATGTGGGCAACACCCACCAGGCAGATACCTGTGAAAGAATTATCTTGTAGTAACTCATAGCCTGCCCCTTTTAATGGCCTGTGTCGAGTCACTGGGGATTTTTGTTACTGGCATTCACCGATTGTCCATATGCCATTATAGGCAGTCCCATCATACCATCCCTTCCAAAAACTTATCAAACTCAGTCTTGAAACCAGTTAGGTTTTTGCCCCCACTGCTTCCCTTGGAAGACTGTTCCAGAACTTCACTCCTCTGATGGTTAGAAATCTTCGCCTAATTTCAAGCCTAAACTTGTTGATGGCCAATTTATATCCATTTGTTCTTGGGTCTACATTGGTGCTTAACTTAACTAACTCCTCTCTCTCCCTTGTATTTATTCCTCTGATGTGTTTAGAGAGAGCAATCATATCTCTCTTCAGCCTTCTTTTGGTTAGGCTTAACAAGCCAAGCTCTTTGCCTTCTCTCATAAGACAGGTTTTCCATTCCTCAGATCATCCTAGTAGCCCTTCTCTGTACCTGTTCCAGTTTGAATTCATCTTTCTTAAGCTTGGGAGACCAGAATTGCACACACTGTTCCAGATAAGGTCTCACCAGTGCCTTGTACAATGGTACTGACACTTTCCTGTCTCTACTGGAAATACAGTGCTATAGGGCCACAGCTGTGCCACTGTAGCTTTAAGTATGCACACAGCCTTAATTTATTAGTGGAGATTCTGCTGCAGCTTCCCTTTAGACGAAACAGTAACGGTTACTAGAATAATTGTGTATTATGGGAAGTGCAGCGTCTTCCAGGCACACTAACATCATTTTTTTCCTCAGACTGTTATTTCCAGGAACTGATTCCACTGCAGATTATCTCCTTTTTGTCTGGTATCATCTTGTATGTTTCTGCCACTTTTTCAGTGAAGTCAAAAGCAGCATTTTTTTTCTATACTTAGTTCTTTCTCAGGCAGAGAAGGGAAGGGAAATTCAGGAGACCTCTTTAAAAAGCTTTAAGACCCAAAATGCCTAAAAAGTGCAAATAAGGAAGTATTTCAAGAGGAAATTCTGGAAATGATGCTTATAAAGTCAAGGGATGATCTAGCATCAGAAAACTTATTTGCACATTTGGGGGGAGGCTTACTGGGGGGGGACGGACATCCTGTTCCAAAAGTATTAAGTCCTGATTATGAAACTGATCTCGTTCTTTTTCCTGTGTAGATTTTCAGGGTCAAAATTGGGTTAGTTTAATCTAATTCATTATTGCCTACTCTCACTATTTGATCATGATTCTAGCAATTTTGGGAGGTGTTTTTTTACCTGTCTCATGAAAATGTGATGAAAGACTGCCAACTCCTGAATTTTACCTTCTTCAAAATGGCCACTGTCTTCTTTTTACTGTCAATGGGTCTGTTATGAGCTGGGTGAAAACCTGTTATGGATTGAACTAAAAACATATTCACCCTGATGTGTGAACGTGCCCTTCACTGAAAATAGTTGAAGAAAATAGAGGGGGCATACCTAAAACAAGTCCTAATAGAATCTGCCCAGAAACTAGCACCAGGTGGGCAGAGGGTTCCACTGGGTATTGTGACCAAGTGTGGGAGGGGAGGTAGGTGGGAGAATACACACAAACTGGGAACAGACAGCTCAGATAGAGGAGCAGGGCAAGAGTGAATAACAAAAAAAAAGCCAAGCACGGCTTGAGTACAGTGTGAGTCGGGAAAAAGAGAGAGAACTTTTGAGTTTGTTGGCTGAACAGGCTTAGGGCTCTAAGCTAACAAATTGCTCCTTTTGTTCTTGGTTTCTCCTGCATTTGGAGAAGCAGGACTTTGTACATTCTTGTAAATAAACAAGATTGCATAAGAGAGAATACCAGACTCAATCAATTTCTACTCCCAACTGGTACGTTCCCAGGGCCCCAGAATTTGACTAGCCACTTGGTTTGAAAAGGGAAACAGGTCTGAAGTCAGCAAGATGGCTGCCATTCCCTACAGTCTGTCTGCATATGAAAGTCAGGGTGCCCTTTATAAAGTTGGCTGCCACTAATACATAATTGATGTTCTGTGTGCTGGATGAACCCTGAACTAATTGTATCACCATTTTGTAAAATAGGAAAAACACTGGTATTAGGTGTAGAGCTGTCTGAAACTTGGGTTTTCTGGTTCATGGGAAATTTCAGTATGGCAAAATTTGCATTCTGATTTGGAACAAAACCAACCAATTTTACAAAAATTTCCCATGAACTGGAAATTTAAAAAAAATGTTTGGGAAACATTGTCACATGGTGTTTCTGAAAGGAAGTATGCTCCCTTGGACCCGACAGCTGCTGGCTGAGACTGATAAGAATCAACTTCAGTCAGCAGCTGCCAGGGCGCTTGCATTCTGCAGCGCCAGGGCAGCCCTGCTGTGTGGACTGTCCTGGGTTCTGCAGCTCCAGGGCAGCCCTGCTAAGTGAACTGCCCTGGGGCCAGAGACCCCCCAGCCTCCTGGGCCAGCTGGCTCACCAAGCTACAGGAGTCTGACAGCACAGGAAGACAGCTGGCCTAGGATTCTGGAAGCTCTGGGGTCCCTAGTCCCAGGACAGTCCACATGGTCGGGCTGCCCCAGAGTTCCCTGCCTTAGCGCAGTCTGCATGGTCTGTATGCTTCCAATTTAGTGCTCAAGCTTTTCTGCCTTTTAGTTGCCAGCATATAAAAGCAATACAGATTGCAATTTTATGTGCAAAATGAACACCACCGTAACACAGAGCCTCAAACAGCAGAGTTCAAACCTATTAAAATGCTGTGTTTTTGCAGATCTTGTCAGGCAGATGGGGTAGATGTGCTTCAATTGAACAATAAAGGAATAACAAAAACCAACAGATGTGAAGAGTATCTCACAAAACATTTATACAATGATACTGGCTGCTGCTGTGTTAATAAACAACTGTATTAATACATATACACAAAATCCTTAACTAGATTTGTGTATTTATAGTTTATAAAAACTTTATTTCTTTGGACAGAAATCATAATTAGCTGAGATGAACATATCTCCAATGTTTACAGTAAAAGAGGTTGGGGAAACCAAGCACAATAAATATTTAAGTTCCATAATCTTGTAATTAACTGGAATTATGACTACCTACCTGCTGTAGTTGAAAATTATAAAAATACATAGAGAATCTCTGCATCATTTTCTTCTCATTAAGATTTAAAGGAATTACATTTAACAATTAAAGGCTAGATAAACAATTAATCACTGCAAACTGGTAGATCTGGGCCAATTTTACTTTGGTTTAGCTATCTGTCTATAGAGAGTCACTACAGCTGGTGAAAGCTGTATTTTTTACAACGGCTTATATATGACCTTTTCTGAGCATAACAAGCCGACTCATTTAAGAGAAATATGCCATGAATAGTGTCACTGAATGCTGTAACTGATGGTAAAATAACATGTCCCACACATAGGTGTTAACAGCATTCCAGGAAAAATTCAGCATCATTAACTATAAAATTTAAATGAAAACCAGTCAAATAATAATTTTGGGCTCAGTGCTGCTCCAGTTGAAACTGATGGGAATACTTGTGCTGAGTCAGTGGGAGCAGGCCATTAGTGTGTAGTAAAATGTTAGGTAATGAAAAGTAAACAATAAATCTAATGAAATCTTGATATGCTACCATTATGCATATATGCCGGTGCTGGTTAGTGTTTAAAGTGTCATTAGAGAGAGCAAATCATGTATTGTTTGGATTTTATAATTTGTTGGCAATCATTTTTTTTCTCTCTTGCGGTTTTAAACATTAGGTGTGAGACTTTGTTTCCCCAAAAACAATTCCCACCTCCCCAATGTCAAGTAGTACAAAATAGGTTTTATATTCGGCCCCACTCTTGCATATGTTTATGCCTGTGTTTAACTATAAGCATGAGAGTCGTCCCACTGACTTACAGGTGCAGGTCACTAATTTGTACGGTTTCTGGATACACTGATATTTACTGTACCAATTAAATTTAGGAACAATAAATATGTAGGGTTTTTTTACATTTATTGTGATATTGATTAACACCATTTGAAGACAATCGATATACTTTGAAACTGGATTAGGAATTACTGTAATTGGTTTAGTAGAAGTTGTGTTTATAGTTTAACACAAGAAGATCACTATTTAATCCATACTTATGAGGTTGTATTAAGGCCTGTGGTCTTTGCTTTTCTCTACAGTTGTTGGATCCTTGTTATCTTGAAAATTTTAAGCAGAATGAGGGTTACACCTCAGTAAATTTCTTGAGGTTAGAGTGAAGACCAAGGCTTCTCAAAGCTTGTTTTTAGGATCTTGAGAGACTGGTAAGAGATACTGACTTAACTCCAGGAAAAGGTGTGCTATATCTTGCATGCTATAATTTGGCTTTGCTGAGGATAAACTCCCAGAGGAAGGTAACATTCAAGCATACTAAAGTACTGCAGGAGAGGAGAATAAGTAGCATGACTGAAAATGAGGAGGGAGCTGTTAATAACTGAAAAGAAAAGCACTGCACATCTGAGGCATACACACTATATATTACACACTAAAAGCCTTGTTACTAGCCCCTTGAGCCATTTTTTCCTGATGTTAAATACTAATGCAAAATGCATTAGTTCTTGAGAGTTAGTCCATTGGACTGCTAGGAACTGGGGGTTAACAAAATCCCTTCACTTATTTCTCCCTTCTCCCCCTCCTTCCCCCCCCACACGCGCACACACAATTACAATGGCTAAGTCAGAAATAAACTGCACATCAGCTCCATTACAAGGTTCACTCTGCAGTTCCCAACCTCTGTCTGCTGGGGTCTCTCTTGTGATGAACTGGTGGAATGGGTGCCATATTCTGTATCCCCCTCTATCCATGACACTGCACAATTGCTACTCTGTCCTTTTTTCTGGCCATTCTCTGTCTCTGCTGTCTTCAGTCTGTTCTTTTCCTGCTCATCTTGGTGTTTTTTGTTTTGTTTCTCTTTTTTACTTTCTATTTTATAATTTTAGCTTTCTACGTTTAAAGCTCCTTCTCCCCAGTGGACTTTCCTCTACCCACCCCTGAGCTCCATTCATCCAAAATCTTTGTGCTGCTTGGGAGAGAAGAGAGGGACATGCCGGGGATGATCATTGGTGGTTCTATAAAGCTGAGCTACATGTGAATTTGTTGCTGTGCTGAGAACTGCAGAAGCTGAGGAGAAGTTTGAGCCAGGGAGCTGCTTCCTGACACAGGAACATATCCCATGGCTAGTTGATTTAAGGCCCAACAGAGGAGCAGTAGGAAAGGCACACGGTTTTCAAAGAGCTACCAGATACTTTAACTGTAACAGTATTTGCAGTGGGCACGTCGTATTGGGTTGCCTTCCCTCTGCCTCCCCTTCAACACACACCTGAAACTAGTCTGGGCACTTGCCTGCCAGATTAGGATCAACATTAGTCTCTTTGGGTTTTGATATGTCAAGTTCGGTGTTCAGGCAGTAAAATGTAGGATGTGAAAAAAAAATTGGAAAGCGTCCAGTGGAGGGCAACAAAAATGATTAGGGGACTGGAACACATGACTTATGAGGAGAGGCTGAGGGAACTGGATTGTTTAGTCTGGGGAAGAGAACAATGAGGGGGGATTTGATAGCTGCTTTCAACTACCAGAAAGGTGGGTTCCAAAGAGGAAGGATCTAGACTGTTCTCAGTGGTAGCAGATGACAGAACGAGGAGTAATAGTCTCAAGTTGCAGTGGGGAAGGTTTAGGTTGGATATTAGGAAAAACTTTTTCACTGGGAGGGTGGTGAAGCACTGAAATGCGTTACCTAGGGAGGTGGTGAAATCTCCTTCCTTTGAGGTTTTTAAGATCAGGCTTGACAAAGCCCTGGCTGGGATGATTTAGCTGGGGATTGGTCCTGCTTTGAGCAGGGGGTTGGACTAGATGACCTCCTGAGGTCCCTTCCAATGATATTCCATGATTCTATGATAGTGGTGGCTGAAAAATATGGATGTATTGAGTTGGGGTTGGGGACTGATCTCGCCTCAGGGTTTCTCCATGGATTTGTTTCCAACCTCAAGTCCTGGTGTATAGTCTGGTTACTACCATATTGTTTATATATCTTGGTCTGCAAAAATATTTTTAACACAGGCTGATCATATTTAGTTCCATATAAAAGATTAGCTGAAGGAAAACAGGTCTGAGTTCTGTGAAGTGATCGGCAAGCTGCATCAGAATCATTCTGGGCTACCATAAAGCAGGATTGTTAACTTTTAGAGGTAATGTGCCAAATAAAGCAATGAAAGTAGTTTAGAATTTTTTAGGATGCTTTTACTGTGTTTCAGACCAATGATTTGCAATATGTTGCAATACATCATGTATCTTTACATGGTGTACTATAAACTATGTAGCTTGCAGTACTTGCTCTTTAGTTATCATAACATAAAATGCATTAGTCTGGATTTTGCAAAGACATTGAAGTAGTAAGCCTTGTTTGCTAGACTTTCAAATGGCAGAACCTACTTGAAGGAGAGATTCAGCATTAAAATATTCCAAACTTTCAAAAGCATAAAGAATGGGAAAGATTTTGTGGGGTATCTGTATAACAGAGCTTCAAAACTGCTGTCTTGATGTGGAACTGGATTCTGTTACGACTTAGTTACCAAAGCTGATTGTCTGTTACACAACATGAATCTTGCTAACCCTTTTCCGTCTTCCAGGCTCTCAGAAAATGATCAAAAATCATCTTGCCTTTAAGGCTTCTAATAAAAATTGAAAAATGATGGTGTAGGTGTGACACAACTTTAAAACATAGGGACAGCGGGGGGAGGGGAAGCAAATGAAAAATGTCTGTTCCAGAAATTTTGTTTCATTTTCTTGGAAAGTGTACTTGATGGCATGTATCCTCTGGCTCTTTGGGGAATTTGGATGTAGTATAAAATGTGTGTTTAAGTACAGTTATTCCTACAGGTGTGTCACTGATGTCTAAGTATGTAAGTCGCTAAGATGCGAGTTGCTATGCCACAGATGATTTTCCTTCATCTAATATATAAGCATATAGTGCTTTCCACAGCTAAAAATCTCAGTCTATCATGAGATTGGCTTTCATTTGATTTTTAGGCTAAGTGGTGGTTATGAGTTTACTCACAAAAAGCAAAAATGTGTTGAGATCCCACACTGTAGTTTAGCTAGATGCTATGATGATAGGCACTAAAGGAAAAATATTAAATAGGCAGTTTGCCAGAGTCTGTGAATCTTTTACATAATTGCTTTCCAAAGACTGCTGTACAATTGCCTGCAACTCTTGCACAGTTGCCACAATTTTCATCTGACTGAACTGTTACATGGACAAAAAACAAAGGAATCTATTTGAATGAGGCTCCAATTAAACTCTCCTGTTTTGACATATTTGCTTTCTTCACTAACCAGTGCCAAGTATTTCTTCTCTATGGGTCATAATGAAAGCAAAGACTCAGTGCAGAAAAGTTAAACAAAGCTGTTTCAGCTCTCTGTTCTGTGAAAAATTATGCAGTTGTTTATCTGTTTCAAAGAGGAACTACAATTACTGCTTGCATAAATATTTACATAAAAGTATAGTTGTATGTACTGAGAAACAAAGGTTACACTCATGATAGAAATGGATAGGATATCCTAGAATGTTATGTTACAAGTGGTTTAATATGTATGTGTATCGCAACAGTTGTAAAACAGTATACAGTTTTTAAAAAGCCTTATAACATTAATCCTAAACTTTAGCCTTTGTGTTGGCACCTAATTTCCTGATACTTCATGGGAATCGCACTCTTAAATCACTTCTGGATCTCCTATTAGAAAATTTCTCTCCAGCTGTTGTCTGTCTCTATATCATTGAATCATTAATTTTTAGTGTACTGGAATTCTGTCAAAATGCCATCTTCACAATCTTTATTGTGCTAGCTTTCAAATATGAATGAATGATGAATGCAAATTTCTGTGGAGATTTAAGTGCCTCTTCGTAATAATTTCTTTTTAATTACAGAGCAAAGAGATTGCATTCCAGCTTCATGAAGATTTAATGAAAGTTCTAAATGAGCTTTATACGGTAAGCACATTTAGTTAGCTTCTGTTGCAAGAACTGTTTGTACAAATTGATTTCTGCACACTGTAAGTATCCCTTTAGATGACAACCATTGGTGCTGAAATTAGGGGGGGTGCTGCACCCCTTGGCTTGAAGTAGTAATAAGACACTAAATACATGGTTTCCATCAGCAGCACTCCCACTATAAAAATTGTTCCAGCGCCCCTTATGGCAACTTGCACCAATAGAAATACCATAAAGAAAAGGAGTACTTGTGGCACCTTAGAGACTAACCAATTTATTTTGAACATGAGCTTTCGTGAGCTACAGCTCACTTCATCTCACAAAAGCTCATGCTCAAAATAAATTGGTTAGTCTCTAAGGTGCCACAAGTACTCCTTTTCTTTTTGCGAATACAGACTAACACAGCTGTTACTCTGAAAGAAATACCATAGTATTTTTGTCTTGGCAAAGTCCAACCAGTTGTTTTTCCTCTCAATATGTTTCGCTGAGCTTTATACATTTCCTGAAGTAGGTAAATATGCTTAGTGCAGTGCACACCTTATTTATCAGCTGAAATGTTCTGCCTTGCATGCTCATTATAATATTTCCCAATCATTCATAATTTTTGAAAGAATTGATCCTGGAAACACTTACATTGTAAGCATCAAGTAGTCCCATTGAAGTCATACCACTATGCCATGGCTTCTAATGAATATTGAATTCTGTCACAGTATTAATATTTAAGTGTGAGTTTTGTTTTAAGTAGGGCTGTCAAGCAATTAAAAAATCGATTAAAAAAATTAATCACGATTAATCGTGCAATATTAAATAATAGAATACAATTTATTTAAATATTTTGGACATTTTTTTACATTTTCAAATATATTGATTTCAATTATAACACAGAATATAAACTGTAGTGCGCTCACTTTCTTTTTGATTACAAATATTTGCACTGTAAAAAACAAAAGAAATAGTATTTTTCAGTTCACCTAACACAAGTACTACAGTGCAGTTTCTTTATCATGAAAGTTTAACTTACAAATGTAGATTTTTTTTTTTTTGTTACATAACTGCATTCAAAAATAAAACAATGGAAAACTTCAGAACCTACAAGTCCACTCAGTCCTACTTCTTGTTCAGCCAATTGCTAAGACAAACAAGTTTGTTTACATTTACGGGAGATAATGCTGCCTGCTTCTTATTTACAGTGACAATTGAAAGTGAGAACAGGCATTCACATGGCGCTTGTGTAGCTGGCATTGCAAGGTATTTACGTGCCAGATTATATTAAACATTCATATGTCCTTCGTGCTTCGGCCACCATTCCAGAGGACATGCTTCCATGCTGATGACACTTGTTAAAAAAATAATGCGTTAATTAAATTTGTGACTGAACTCCTTGGGGGAGAATTGTATGTCTACTGTTCTGTTTTACCCGCATTCTGCCATATATTTCATGTTATAGCAGTCTCAGATGATGACCCAGCACATGTTCATTTTAAGAACACTTTCACAGCAGATTTGACAGAATGCAAAGAAGGTACCAATGTGAGATTTCTAAAAATAGCTACAGCACTCGACTCAAGGTTTAAGAATCTGAAGTGCCGCCCAAAATCTAAGAGGGATGAGATGTGGAGCATGCTTTCAGAAGTCTTAAAAGAGAACACTCCGATGCGGAAACTACAGAACCCGAACCACCAAAAAAGAAAATCAGCCTTCTGCTGGTGACATCTGACTCAGACAATGAAAATTAATATGCATCATTCCACTCTGCTTTGGATCATTATCGAGCAGAACCCGTCGTCACCGTGGACGCATGTCCTCTGGAATGGTGGTTGAAGCATGAAGGGACATGCGAATCATTATGGTATCTGGCATAAATATCTTGTGACGCTGGCTACAACAGTGCCATGTGAACGCCTGTTCTCACTTTCAGATGACATTGTAAATAAGAAGCATTATCTCCTGCAAATCGTAACCAAATTTGTTTGTCTGAGCGATTAGCTGAAGTAGGACTGAGTGACTTGAATGCAGGTTTTTTTATATATTCAGCAGGAGTTAAGTGTGGGAGGAGGCAGGGGGTTGGGGCACAGGATGGGGTGAGGCGGGATCTGGGCAGCTCTTACCTTGGGGGGGGGGGGCTCCCCGGAAGCGACAACATCACTCCGCCCCCAGAGCTCCCATTGGCCGCAGTTCCCATTGGCTGCGGAGCTGGCGCTTGGGGCAAAGGCTGGGCGCAGAGCAGTCTGTCATGCCTCTACCTAGGAGCTGAGCTCAGGGGATGTCGCCACTTCCAGGGAGGCACAGAGCCAGGTAGGGAGCCTGCTAGCCCTGCCAACCCCCCCACCCCACCCCAGGAACCCCCCTGAGCATCCAGGCTGCCCCCACCCCGGGATTTAGTCAGAGATATATAGTTCAAGACATAGACAGGTCACAGACCATGAATTTTTTTTTACTGCCTGTGACCTGTCCATGACTCTTAGTAAAAATACACGTGACTAAAATTTGGCTCTAGTCATGAGCAATAAACAAAAACCATAAAATTATTGCAACCTTTTCAGTGTGAAAAAAGTGAAGGGAAGCAGTTGAATTTGGTTCAGTTAAGTGAAAGGTGGACTGGTATTGATCTCTCTCTCCTTTGGTTTGTTCTCTTCCTTGCATTTTTTTTTTTTAATGGAATGATCAGTTTCCACTCATGCAGTTGTTAAAATTAAAATCTTTGAATGCTGACTGGCATTCAGGTACCCCCATGCATCTCTGAATTCCCTGAGTAAGAAGAAGGATTCAAGTTTTTAATCCACTGAAAATGGTGTATGAGGAAGGGTTTATAACCTGTAGCATAATTTATTATTTTAGAAGAAAGGGTCATTAAAATTACATGACTTTCCAGGTTTAAAAAGCTGCTGTGCTCAAAGATGGATTAAAGACCATCAGAGAGAAAAAAAGTGAGCTAGTTATTAGCTGAAATATCAAGTAACTGCCTCTTTGGGGAGCAGGTGTGGTCATTGTAAATAAATTATGTTTTAGGATTTCTACTGGTTGAGTTTCTCAGTAAGGACCATATCCTGTAAATAGATATACTTGGGCACATCCCTGTATCTGTGCAGAGCCCCACTGATTTCAGTCAGGTTCCACGTGGCCTCAGGTATCTGCCCAGGTGTGTCCATCTGCAGGACCTAACCCTTAACAGAGACTCGAGCTTGTAGGACCAGATGGAGCCAAAGCAGGGACTTTTCATCCTTTAGACATTCCAGGCAAACCTTCTCTGTCCCACAGTGATTGGTTGTTTACTCCAACCCTTCCCCACTCTCCTCAGTCTCCTCACATCAGCTTCACTCCACTCCTGCCCCACTTCCCCTGTCACCTGAATCCCCTGCCTTTTCTTTTCTTTCCATTTAGCTGACCCCTTCTAAGTAAACCCACCCAAAACAAAACTAATCGAAATCATGGCACTAACATGATGATTGCTGCTATCACACTGTTGACTCTGCTTGTGTGTTCTAACCCTTTCCCCACCCTACGTCTGTCTTGTCTATTTAGACAATAATGTCTCATTGTTTCCTTGCATTCCCCCATCTGTCTGTTTCCATCTGTTGTCTCTTATTTTATACTTAGATTGTAAGATCACTGATGCAACAACTGTCTTTTTGTTTTGTGTTTGTACGGCGCCTAGCACAATGGGGTCCTGGCCCATGACGGGTTCCCTGGTGCTATGATGATATAATAATAATTAATATAATCATTCTAGCAAGCCTTAAAGAACTTTTTTAACAGCAAGTTACGTGTTAGAGAACTTTAATACTCTACCTGGTTACTTTAAGATCATTGGCTGGAAGCAAAATATTATTCCACATCCAAAGGAGTTATCTTTTGAATGACACGAGACAGTACCATCCACTCCAAACATTTTAGCAGTTCAGGCAAGCCTGGCCACTCATACTTCCAGAATGCCCAAACTCTTTATACTGTACAACCTCATTTATCCCAAGGTTTTGTGGGACATTCAGAACTTTTTGATAAACGGGTTGTGTTGACTGGGGCTTCTTTATGGGCATCCCTGCTGATTTTTGTTCAAAAATTTATGAATGGAACCTTTTAAAACTTAGGCTTGATCTCATGTGCAGATTGCTAAGTAAGTGGTGCAGGAGTAGTTTTGGAAATAGTGCTATACCAGATGTTCTAAGCTTTTTGTATTAGTGAGGGAGCCAGAAACAAAAGACAATTTCAAAACCCTTAATTGGAAATCCAGTCTTGCACGTCTACCCAGGGAAGTCATTTTTAGCCTGTTCAAGGATGGCTCTCAGAGGACCTAATCTAAAGCCTGCTGTAGTCAATGGGAATATTTCAGTGGTCTTTGTATTCGCTCCTTAAAGTCAATAGACAATGTTGTAGATTGAGAAAGAAGAAACTAGCCCAAGAGGAAAAATGGAAGAGAGGTCACAAAAGAATTCAAGCTATTTGTCTTCTCCTATCGAGTATAGAAAAGGCTTATAATTTTGAAAAATAGCTCTTTTTTGCTCAAAGGCATTTTAAGAATTTGAAAGTGTAAGCCTATAATGAAACCCCAAACTCTGACCTTTGAGAGAGGCTACAAAGTGATATTGCTTCGTGTTCAATATGACAAAGCTTAGAACTGAAAAACATGTAAATGAGATGAAATATCTCCAAAATTCAGGCACACTCTGGAATACTAAAAACCTACTGACACTTTATGGAAAACAATCTTTTAGAGACCATTATGCTGATTTATGCTTTCTCTATTTCTTTCCCTGTTTTCATTAGTATGGACTTCTCTATGAAAACAGGATTCTTGTTGCTTAGGATTTCATCTGTTCCTGTTGTTTTCACAGTCACTCTCTAATTGTAACATAATTAGTGTTATGATGTCATAAACAGGATTGAGGTAATAAACAGCAGGAACAGATGATCCTGGCTTCCAGTGGATAGCCAAAGAACCATGTTGATTTTGGGGAAGCATAGATTCTGAGTGCTGAGCCCACTTTTTTCCCCCCAGTGGGCAAGAAGAGCTTCCCCAGAGGAATGATCTGTGGAAAATCCCACAAGGGAAACATCAGTTTTCCTCTCCCATAAGCCCCTACTTGTGGCTTCTTCTGTGGGAGGAGCCATCTGGCCCATTGTGTGAAATATTCTTGTACCTCGTACATGATACTGAAATGTTTAGTGCATACATCTGTGTATTATTTCAAGACAAATAGTCTGTGTATTTTAATTTATTTCAGTAAAATTCTCACTGGTTTCTGCACTTGTTCTTATATTATTATTCAAAACATTCTGCAGAAAATAATCAAATATTTAAACTTCATGGTGAAGTATTGCAAATTCAGTACATTAAAAGTGACAACTATTTTTAATTATGTATGTACTTTCCTTTTACTGTGCCAGTCAATCAGTGTTTTCATGTTTCCAGCACCCCACCCCAGCTGCTTCACCCCTTTCTCCTGCTCCAGTTTCTACTGTTCCCTCAATCAATGTAGATTAGTAATTAGCACTCTGAGTTTCTTCACAAGTGTATAAACTGTTGGAGCTAAATATCAGATCTGTCACTGCTGATGAGACTAGAAAGGGGGATATAATGTGTTCTGCAAAAGTAAATTCTGGGGCCTGAGACAGGCCTGGATGGTGTCAGTGTGTACCTGTATAGATTGTGCGTGCTGCACTGGGACCTGAAGGACTGCCCTCATTAAGGGGTGTGTGTGTGTGTGTTAGATGAGGACCAAATATGTTTCCAACTTTTTCTGCTGTTTGTTTGCTTGGAGAGACCAGTTTTCATAGATTCCCAGTCCAGAAGGGACCACTGTGATCATCTAATCTGGCGTCAGGCCGTAGGACTTCCCCAAAATAATTGCTAGAGCAGCATAGTTTTTAGAAAAACATCCAATCTGGATTTAAAAATAGTTAGGAATGGAGAATCCACCACAACCCTTAGTGAATTGTTCCAGTGGTTAATTACCCTCACTGTTTTAAAAAAAAAAAAAAAAAAAAAAAAAAAAAGTACACCTTCTTTCCTGTCTGAAATTATCTAGCTTCAGCTTCCAGCCATTGGATTGTGTTATACCTTTGTCTGTTAGACTGAAGAGTCCATTATTAAATATTTGTTCCCTGTGTAGATACTTAGACTGTAATCAAGTCACCCCTTAACCTTCTCTTTCTGCAAGGTTGGGTTAATGAGGCAACAGAACATCAGTTTCTACTGTAGAGCCTCTTTGCAACAGAAAAGGCTAGAGCTTTAAAAAAATAAAACAAAACACTTCCAGGCAGGTGAAAATATAAAAAATCTTGGAATCTGTCCACACACTATCTCTGCCCATGCTTCATCAAAAGGCTGCAGACAATCCAGTATCCACAATCCACAGAGGTACACACTCGTAACTCCCAGACCAGGCTTTTCAGGATCTGCCCAGATTCACCAAAATGAAGACACTTGTGTCAAGGTGAACGAGGAGTACCTGTGGCACCTTAGAGACTAACAAATTTATTTGAGCATAAGCTTTCGTGGGCTAAAACCCACTTCATCAGATGCATGCAGTGGAAAATACAGTAAGTAGATAGATATAGATATACACACAGAAAACATGAAAAAATGGGTGTTGCCATACCAACTATAACAAGAGTAATCAATTAAGGTCAGCTATTATCAGCAGGAGAAAAAAAACTTTTTGTAGTGATAATCAGGATGGCCGATTTCCAACAGTTGACAAGAAGGTGTGAGTAACAGCAGGGGGAAAAAATAAGCATGTGGAAATAGTTTTACTTTGTGTAATGACCCATCCACTCCCAGTCTTTATTCAAGCCTAATTTAATGATGTCCAGTTTGCAAATTAATTCCAATTGAGCAGTTTCTCGTTGGAGTCTGTTTGTGAGGTTTTTTTGTTGTAGTATTACGACTTTTAGGTCTGTAAGCGAGTGACCAGGGAGATTGAAGTGTTCTCCGACTGGTTTTTGAATGTTATAATTCTTGACGTCTGATTTGTGTCCATTTATTCTTTTACGTAGAGACTGTCCAGTTTGGCCAATGTACATGGCAGAGGGGCATTGCTGGCACATGATAGCATATATCACATTGGTAGATGTGCAGGTGAATGAGCCTCTGATAGTGTGGCTGATGTGATTAGGTCCTATGATGGTGTCCCTTGAATAGATATGTGGACACAGTTGGCAATGGGCTTTGTTGAAAGGATAGGTTCCTGGGTTAGTGTTTTTGTTGTGTGGTGTGTAGTTGCTGGTGAGTATTTGCTTCAGGCTGGGGAGCTGTCTGTAAGCGAGGACTGGCCTGTCTCCCGTGATCTGTGAGAGTGAGGGATCATCCTTTAGGATAGGTTGTAGATCCTTGATGATGCGCTGGAGAGGTTTTAGTTGGGGGCTGAAGGTGACGGCTAGTGGCTTTCGTTTACTTTCTTTGTTGGGCCTGTCCTGTAGTACGTGACTTCTGGGTACTCTTCTGATTCTGTCAATCTGTTTCTTCACTTCAGCAGGTGGGTATTGTAGTTGTAAGAACGCTTGACAGACAGCCCTCCAGCCTGAAGCTATTTCACCTGCACATCTACCAATGTGATATATGCCATCATGTGCCAGCAATGCCCCTCTGCCATGTACATTGGCAACACCCATTTTTTCATGTTTGTGTGTGTGTGTGTGTGTGTGTGTGTGTGTGTGTGTATATGTATGTGTATATATATATAAATATACACACTACAAAGTTAGTTTGACATAAGCTACCATGCATCAACCTAGTTATTCATGTGTCTACACTTAACTTTGTTTCCCACCTATGTAAGCTAACCATTATGCAAACACCATCTCCCCGAGTGGCGTTGAACCATGGATGATGTACTGAGGTTGACGCAGCGCAAATGTAGACACTACATTACCTGTGTTGACACAGCATTCTGACCTCCAGGAAATCATCATGTTCCCCTTGGCTCTTCTTGCAGCTCTGCAAATACTGGAGGATTGTACATCCTATGCTTGCAATGTTCATGACAACAGTGCAGGGCTATGCAGGCTCGATGCTTCTGTCAAAGATAGTGGACAGCGACAAGTCCCACAGGGGTTTGTGAGATTTTAAAAATAGGCATGAAAATTATGGGATAGAGATGACATTATGAGATGGAGAAAGTTGCATGATGGAAACATGACTCTGCAATCCCGGTCATCCCTCTAAGACTTGTTTCTGCCCCACCATGCATTGCCAAAAACACAAGGTGCCAACTATGCATAGACACAAGCAGTGTACTAACTGTGGTGGTTTATGGTAGAGGACATGTGGTGAGCTTCAGGTGGTGGAATCTCCATCCTTAGAGGTTTTTAAGGCCTGGCTTGACAAAGCCCTGGCTGAGATGATTTAGTTGGGGTTGGTCCTGCTTTGAGCAGGGGGTTGGATTAGATGACCTCTTGAGGTCTCTTCCAACCCTCATCTTCTATGATTCTTCTTCTTCATGGTCCGCAGAGAAAGTGAGAAATAATTCTCTTATCTCTGACCCCACTCAGCGTCAACCCAGGTTTGATTTTCTGCAAAGGCAACAGAGCCTTCTGAATCAGTTTCGTACCAGACACGGAATTTGCGCTGCAGTGGAATTTCAGTGGCATTTTAGAGACAGTCCAGTATGTCAATGTGGGCAGCCACAAACCCTGACACACATTGTTGAGGACTGCAAAATGACTCAACTTTCTGGAGGTCTTCGTGCATTAAATATCGTTGATAAGAATGCTGTGGCTTGGCTTGACTGGATTGCATACACCAAATAAATAAATAAATAAGCGTATCCACTTTCATTTAAACACAGTAAGTCCCTCTAGACCTTATGGTAGAGGAGACAATCTTGAAAAGATCACCGGAGTGTAATTTATGCAGTGATGTCTGCCTGTGTCTGCAAACAGCCTGAAACAATAGCTTTAAGAGGTGTTAATTGCTTCATGTACCTCAATGGGCATTTGCTGCTCCAACTGAGAAACTTGACCCCAGGAATCTGGCCGTGAGCCTAGGGCCTTGGATTGCCTTAATCCAGCCTTGGCCATGTACAGTTTTAATAGATTCAGAGGGACTGCAGTAAGTGGTAAGTAAACTGTGTTTAAACCTGGATTTAGAATGATCCTTTTGGTGCATTTTGCAGAAGTTAAGTGATAGTAATGACAGACAATATGTGCTGTATGACAGGTTTCAGAGAAGCAGCCGTGTTAGTCTGTATTCGCAAAAAGAAAAGGAGTACTTGTGGCACCTTAGAAACTAATGCTCAAATGAATTGGTTAGTCTCTAAGGTGCCACAAGTACTCCTTTTCTTTTTGTGAATATCTGCTGTGTATATCAAAGACCAGGAATTTTTGAGGCATCCTAAAAATACATGTTGGTATCCTCTACTCAGCTGTCAAAACCTTCTGCCCTGACAATTTTCGTAAGCAATACAAAAACCTATAGCATGCTGAAGTCTGAAAATGTGGGGATAGTGCAAAATAAAATGAATTTAATATTAAAATAAATAACACGGGCTGCTGTACTGATTGTATATCTCATTGCCTTATATAATTCATTAAAAATCTCCAGTGTTTAATTTTAAAGGAAGTTGCTACAGAATCTTCATACTGCTGCACAGGAGTGCCACCGCATACAATGATGATACACAGAAGTTATGTCCAACTTATTGCAGAGTACTAGAGATTTGATAGATAGTGAGGTCAGTAATGCCAAGATGGCAGTAAAACATCAGTGATATTTCCAGGACTTGCATCAGAGATTGGTATGGAAGTGAGTAGGATGATGAAAATATCTAATATCCAGTCTACTAACAGTCCTCTGAACACAAGTGTGAGAGACCAAGGAAAATGGGAAATTAGTATAAGATTTTGCTTTATTTCTCTGGGGAAGTGCCAGCTGGCCAGATTAATGAATCACACACACACACTCAGTTTCCAGAAAGAAATACTACTTTACTGGAGGCAGTTTTGAAATAAATCAAAGACAGTAATTTCAGCAACAATAAGCTGGTGTTCTGTTAAATGCCTGTTGATGTGGACACAGCAGCAAAATGAGGACAGACACATGCATGGAATTAAGTGGCAGACCACAACTTTAACACAGGGGAGGGGCACTACCCACTCATCACCCATGCTTTCCTATACCAGCCATTTAATTGGTTCCAGTGCTGCAGGACTTACCATAGAACCCATAAGGCGGGATATGCTCTCTTCAGCCCTACCCCGCAGGACTCAGTTCTTTCTGAGTCCTAGCACCCTTCCCTGCCCCCCCAAGAGGGACCGAGGGTGCAGCAGGGTGAGGACCTCAGCCCACGAAGGCCAGAAGGTCTCATCCTATCACATGAGCCCAAGGCCCAACACCAAAATTCCAGGTCTTTTACCTCTAGAAATCTTTTTTTCTCTTAGCTGCCCTGGAAACCAGCCACAGGGAGTGCCAGCAACAAGCTTGGTCACTCTCCACCCAACCGCGCCACATGGTATCGCACCACTTGCTCAACCCATGTCTGCACATGCAGTAGCCATATGTCAGCACCTCCATATACACCATCATCCCTGAAAACTTCCGGCCGATTGTAATGGATGTCCCCATGGTGTATCATGGAACCCCCTTTCTCCAGGAATATCTTGGTGACCCCATTATTTACTTTTTCTAATCTTTCCCACAAGGGCTCTAGCCCGTTTTTGTCAGTGAGTGCAGAAGTGGTACAACCCGATCCCACTGCATGCCTCTTGTGGATACTGACAGCTTCAGCACTGAAGCCCAGCTGAGATCCCTCTGCTGTCCTGGCAGCGTCTTATGGCGCCAGTGCAATATAGGGTGCCAACAAATCCAAACATTGCGTACGCTCTGGGTAGCTTCTAAAACAAACAAGCACATTGGGTTACGTATGTTTCGCCGTTCCCTGCCGTCTTTTCCTTGGTGCAGACATAAGTCCTGTAGCCCTTGATTTTTAGTGCTCTAGTGCCTGCACCTAACGTGGGCCAAAACCCTCTGCAGCCACTGACATTTCACTGATCCTGAAAAAATAAGTACTAAATTTACCCTGGTGAAGACCACAGTAGTGCAGGGTGTTTTTCAGTACCATGCTGAATTGATACCTTGTCAGGAAGCTGCCATCACCACATGAGAACAACAGGCCTGGTTGCAGGCCCTGGATTTTAGTGAGACTTTTATCACCTTTATGGGGAACAAGTGCTCGTCTGCACGTTCCTTTAACGCCACATAGGTCCCTCTTCCCTTCTGGTCTGTTTTTGAGTACTGTAAGCACAAGGACACCACTCCTGCACAGAGTTGCACATCTGTTACATTTAATGCACTCTGGGACCTGTCCGCAGCTCCCATAGACATCAGCTGACTCACTCTCAAAGTGCCAAAGAAGGCAACAATAAATGCCGCCTTAAATAAAATGGCCTGCCTCCTACAGCTGCGGCCCCAGGCAGAGCCTTTGGAAACTCCAACAGGGTGGGTAACCTGTTGTCACTCTAGCCCCCACCCTCCAGGACCACCCTTCTAACAGTTTCCTTGCTATGAAATGCCCGCATGGGTCTGGGAAACCCACCAACGTACTCCAGAAGGATAGGCCCACTAGCTGGCCAGAGGTAGTGAAGGGAGCCCACCAGTGGTGGGTCAGAGGCACCACTTGTTGTGACCCCTGATGTGTGGGTATAGGCCATCCACAATGAAGCCCTTCCTGTTCCCTAAATTTCGCTAATTCTGAACGGCTGGCCTTATAGGTCCTTAGAGTCCTCAGGGCAACCAAGTTTTCAACTGATCCTACTGCTGTCATGAGCCAATATCCCCAAGTTGTTGGGGCAATGGCTGCAAGTCCCTGCTGGCCAGCTGGGTTTGTTCCTGCAATTGGTCATCCTGAGAGCAAGAGAGCATCAGTAACACCATTATCCACTTCCAGGACATTTACTGCATGATAAAGGATGTTAAACCACGCACAGTGTAAAACAAAGGCCGTCACCAGCCTCATTTATTGTCTTATGGCAGGGATAAATCATGCATGCAAATCGTGCAGCAAAGTCATGAAAGGGACTACTAATGCAATAAAAATAAGGTATTCAAAAGTTTAACAAATGGAGGGGGGGGCGCCAAAGATGATCATAGAATACTAGGGTTGGAAGGGACCTCAGGAGTTCATCTAGTCCAACCTCCTGCTTAAAGCAGGGCCAATCCCGAATTTTTGCCCTGATCCCAAATGGCCCCCTCAAGGATTGAACTCACAACCCCAGGTTTAGCGGGCCAGTGCTCAAACCACTGAGCTAGCTCTTCAGCTGGGGAGCCATTTGGTCTAGGGCTAGCCCTGGACATGGTTCCAGGGCCACACTCATGTGGCTCCCGGCCTCCCAGGGAGCTCCCGGGGGAGTCGTAATGGAATCCCTCCTGTAGCAGGCAGAGCCCCCATGCCAAGGGAGGCAGAGGTAGACCCTCTGCCCCTGGGAAAAGGGGCCCCAGAATTCTTACCAGCCTTCCTCTGCAACTTGAGGACTTCTGTTGCTGCTGCTGGAAGCAGATGAGTAACCCTTTCTCTGCTAGAATGGAGCCGAAAGAGGTTCCACATAGCCCCTGCGCTGGGCTAAATCCTGAGATCTGGGGATTGCTGGTTAATTAGCACCCCCGTCCCCCAGCTGGCTAAATGGGTGACAGAGGCTCGTAGGGGGAGGAGCTACCTATTGTCCTCTAGCAAGTGTCCCCCTTTCACCACTTGCCCCATCAAGTTCCCCCACCCATTGATGCAGTTGAGTAGCGTTTTCATGATAAACAAGGGACAAGACCATTAATTATGCAGTTTTATTATAAAAATTAGATTTGTTCCTTCTCTCAGCAGATAATGTTAATGTCTCGTGTTATATCTTGGTGCTCTGGGCAGCTCTGATAGTTGGGGGGATGGGAAGTTTTCAACAAAAGAAGTTTAAATTTTTGAGCCAGACCTCAATCCGCTGTTATGAAAAATGCAGAGCGATGGGAACAATCCTATAACATGATAGCAAAGAGGAAATGAAAAACAGCCTTTTAACAAAAAAACTTCCCGCCATGTCCCCACAAAACCCAGTTGTCTTACATAGCACAAATTACTTTCTTATTGATGGATCTGCACAATGAATTTGTGCATTTAACTAAAATAATTATCCAATTTTTCTGTAATATGCACTTCACCATGATGCGTGAGTGCCATATACTGCCCTCCATCTACATACTGAACTCCTGTCAATGACACTGAGGCTTCCACACTAAAATCAAGGGTAATCTATTTCTTTGCAAATAGAACACTTGTAATTTGGTGCAGCATAACCCTTTCCAGCCACTTTTAGGCTGACTTTGCCATAGAATAGAATATGAGGGTTGGAAGGGACCTCAGGAAGTATCTAGTCCAACCCCCTGCTCAAAGCAGGACCAGTCCCCAATTTTTGCCCAGATCCCTAAATGGCTTCCTCAAGGATTGAACTCACACCTGTGGGTTTAGCAGGCCAACGCTCAAACCACTGAGCTATCCCTCCCTCTAAGATGATCATAGAATACCAGGGTTGGAAGGGACCTCAGGTGGTCATCTAGTCCAACCCTCTGCTTAAAGCAGGACCAATCCCCAATTTTTGCCCTGATCCCAAATGGCCCCCTCAAGGATTGAACTCACAACCCCAGGTTTAGCAGGCCAATGCTCAAACCACTGAGCTAGCTTTTCAGCCTTTGTTGGGGGTCAGAAATCCTTATTTTAAAACATCTGTAATGCACCTATAACACCTGCTAAATTGGCAGAATTAAACTCATTTTATTTTATGGGAAGACTGATATTGCATTTAAAGATATCTGTCAAATACAGAACAGGAGCGCACTGCATCTGTCATGATGACAGCCCAGCATTTGTGAAATTATGACCTTGCTCTTCCTCTTCAAAGAACACTTGATGGCAGATCAATAACCACTTTTGGGACTAATTAAAGTCACTACAGTGATGTATATTCTGACAGTATGGCCTATCAGTTCAACAGTTTGTCAGGCAATTGAGAGGAGCACTGTACATTTCACCAGGATATTTGTTCCAAATAATAGCTTGAGGACCCAGATCAGAACTCTTTGTACAAGAAAATCTTCCATTGACTTCTGTAACTGAATTGGACCCTAAAAGAATTGCCACTGAAATATCTAAGTATTGATGAGCAAGATGGATATATATTACTGATTTGATTATTTTTTAAATTGTTTTTAATTTTAAAATGCTGCCATTAGGCAGGAAATGCATCATAAATCTTATTGATCTTTGATCTTTGTCTTGATCTAGCATTAACTTTGAATTTTCCAATTATATTGTAGATTTGCACAAAGAGTAAAACATCCATATATTTTTGAAATTGCAGTTTCTTTAAAAAATATTTAGAAGTGAAGGTGTTTGTTTATCTCATATGGAGGGCTTTTACTAAATAAACAAAACAATAAGAAAATAAATTATAGGATAATTTAATCATTCCAATAGAGAGGCACATTCTGATGGGCAGCTTTAAAATTTGTACTGAGAATTTGTAATTCATTTAAAGAGACACTGACTGGCAGTTTAGTTGCAAAATGTAGGGTGTTTTTACATTTTCATATCAGTAGCATTTTCATAACTTAAAAAAAATAAACAGGGTTTTTGTTTGGATTTCAATATTCTTATGCAGCATTTGCAAAATAAGCATTGCAACATTGCACTTCTGCATGAGAACCAGAAAGTGAAACAGACTACCAAAAAAATTTAAACTAACGAGTCTGTTTTCTGAATTTAGAATTTAGAGTCCATTCCACAAGCTTTCAGTAAGCAGAAGACTTGGGCAAGGGAGGTTTTTACCAATCTCTTCTATGATTTGACATCATTTTAGACCCTCTAGTGCAAAGAGAGAGAGAGAGAACATCCCGCAAAACATGGCAGAAAATTAAGAAAAAGAGCTAATTGTGCAACTTCACATGCAAACTTCATGTTCTCTGTCTGTCTTGTGGGAACAACACCAAAAATGTTTGGGCCCAGTCACCCCTCTAATCCCTTTCATTTTGTGCAAGTATCTGCCTGCTGCCTCTGCAATTAAAGTGTTGCTGCTATTACTCGTAAACACCCACTGGCAGAACCTGGGGAGGACTGTGCTTGTGAGCTCTCCAGAGAATTGCCTGAGAATGATGTAATCATAACAATGCATGAAATAGGAAGTGCCATCAACAAAACACACTATACACAAGCCAAATGCACAAAGTAAGGGCTGGTCTATACTTTGTGCACTGATTTAACGACACCTGTTAGAAACTGATATAGTTAAAGTAGAATAACCTTCCAGTGTGGATGCAGACACATCATATATATGTTAATGTCACTGCTGATATCACTGCATCTGCACTAGGGCTGCACCAATTTAACTGTATTAATTTCTAAACCAATACGGTTCTCTCGGTGCAAACGCTGTGTGTAGACCAGCCCTTGGTATACTGCAAAAACAGAACTGGAGTACTTGTGGCACCTTGGAGACTAACAAATTTATTTGAGCATAAGCTTTCGTGGGCTACAGCCCACTTCATCTGATGCACAGAATGGAACATATAGTAAGAAGATATATATACACATACAGAGAACGTGAAAAGGTGGAAGTTGCCATACCAACTCTAAGAGGCTAATTAATTAAGATGAGCTTCTCCTGCTGATAATAGCTCATCTTAATTAATTAGCCTCTTAGAGTTGGTATGGCAACTTCCACCTTTTCACGTTCTCTGTATGTGTATATATATCTTCTTACTGTATGTTCCATTCTGTGCATCAGATGAAGTGGGCTGTAGCCCACGAAAGCTTATGCTCAAATAAATTTGTTAGTCTCCAAGGTGCCACAAGTACTCCTGTTCTTTTTGCGGATACAGACTAACAAGGCTGCTACTCTGAAACCTGCAAAAACAGACAAACACAAGTCTCTTCCAATTCTAGTAATTGTATGTTTTACTTATAACACTAGCAGATACGTTTTCAGATGGAAATGTGAATTTGAAATGGACTCTCTGTTCCTCAGGAGACAGAGTCAAGGCCAGGCTTCAGGAGAGGGTGGAGCTGACAAAGATTTGCTTTGGAAGTAGTGTCTATTGAGGTGCTGTGGATTTTGTAATCCTTACATGTAAGGAGAAGTTGAGATGAAGAAGGAGCTCTCTCCAGGGATATGAGGCTTGAGGGAATGGCACTCCAGTCTGGGCTTATTGGAGTCCTCCGAGAGAGCTAGTTCCTAGCAGTAGTGCCTCCTGTATTCCCTTAGTGCTGCTAGCTGGAATGTCACAGCTTCTGTTTCATGTGTAAACAGTTGGTGGGGAGTGTGAGACACAGTTATATCTCATCAGCTAGACTGCAGGGGCTCTCTGGAAAATTGCTTCACATCTGAGTGCCTAGTTTGTTTGTAAAACAGCACTACTCAGGCTTAGCCACTTTTGTCAAGCAACTTGAGATCTGCAATTGAAAAAGTGCAAAGTGACATTATGCCCTTTTTACTGGCAAAAAAACTGAGACAGAAAAACTAAATGACTTTCCTATTTGGCCCGGATGGTGGGGTAGGCCTTGGCCTCCGAGCTAAAAGAGCATGGTTTTCATTCTGAGGCTGGCATGCTTTTGCTGAAAAAATCTTGTAGGCTTTCTATCTAAAAAGTATCTTCTAAAGGCCACAACCCACATTTTTAATTTCCTTTCCATGTCATCTTTAATGGAATCTCGTCACTTGCTGTTCTTTTCAGTGTTTATTTTACAAAACAAAATTATTGAAAAATTATGATCTGTTGTATTTTATCAGTTCTTTTATTTCATATATATATAACATGAATCCCTCTGCATAGATTATTTCTTGCTGTTAGAAGTGCTTTTTAGTAAGAATGCCAAATGTAATGGGTAAAACATAACATTCAGTTAAATTTAAGCAATGTACAACTGGGACTCAATAGGCCTGCATTTTGTACCCAGCTTGGCCATTGCCCTGTTGTATCTCTGCTTCCTCTTTCAAACCTTTGTCTGTCTTGTATGTTTAGATTGTAGGGTCTTTGGGGCAGGGAGTATCTCTTACTATGCAAATGTATAGTGCATAGCGCAGTGCCGTGCTGTTCTGAATGCATCCTGCCGTAATATAATAATATCATTTCCATATATTAGGTATTTTTGCGTAGAAGCTGTAATCCTATGTTTACAAATGTATTCAAAAATCAACTCATTTTGAAATACTGTACCAAATTTTCTGTGTTCATTAAGGAAGGAAGTGAACAGTCTGCTGTTTTATTTTCAATATAGATCACATTTTAGTTCTATCAACAGCTTAAGTGCTAAATAGTTTAGTACTTACATACATTATGCACAATTAGAGTTCTCCAAAAGCTTTTGGGATTTTTTTGCACAAAACTTTAAAAAACATCTGTTCTATATTCACCTGAAATAGCATACAGCAGGCTGCTGAGAATCAGTGCTAAGCCATGTTTCAAAAGCTGTCAAATGAGACTAAGTCACCATTGAGCCTATCCAGCTGGGAGTCCTCCTCAATGTCTGCCAGCCTATGAAAGCTTCTTAGGCCTTGCTGACTATTCAGCTACAGAAGCTGCTTCTATTTCTTCAGCGCATCCCACCTGCTGAGGCTTCATAAGATGGTATTTTTATTCAGGGGCTCTGTGGTTTTTTTTTTTTTTATGAGAAGCTTTTTTATATCTATTGTCTCTTAACTCTTCTTTGACCGTCTCTTCCACAGGTCATGAAAACATACCATATGTATCATGCAGAGAGCATCAGTGCAGAAAGCAAGTTGAAGGAGGCAGAGAAGCAAGAAGAAAAACAGATTGGGAGATCAGGAGACCCTGTCTTTCATATTCGACTAGAGGAGAGACACCAGAGGAGGAGTTCTGTGAAGAAGATTGAGAAAATGAAGGAAAAAGTAAATAGGATTTCATTAAAAGCTGGTTGTCCTGTTTAATTTGAAATAAATTCAGTGTAGTTCTGAGATTCCTTTGAAGCTGTAGCTTAGATGTATATGTTTCTATAGAATGGTTTTAGAGAGAGATTGTCCATTAAGGAAATATGTGGCATATAATGAGTTTAATATAATCTGTGATAAACTAGCAGTAGCTAGTTAGATATATTAATGTTATAAACTAGTAGTAGCTTACAGAGAACTTGCAATTCAGAGATAGTGAGTGATTTTACTCCCCGTAATTTCCTCATTACATGGCTTGTTCATAAATTACATTTTCTGTTGATGGCGTTTTGAAATTGTGTTTCTGTTAAATGCATAGCAAAAATTGAAGTTTCTTTCTAGTTGATAGTAACAATTCATGCGCACTTATCTATTTTGTTGAATGATACATTTGAGGTATTCAAACTTTCTCTCTATATTAATACACAATTTCTTTCTCAGCGTCAAGCAAAATACTCTGAAAACAAGCTGAAATCTATTAAAGCCCGAAATGAGTACCTACTAACCCTTGAAGCAACCAACGCTTCTGTTTTCAAGTATTATATTCATGACCTTTCAGATTTAATTGATGTAAGTACTTGATGTTTATACCTATATTCTCTTCAGGAGTAATACGTAGTGTTTTTTTGTCTGCTTTTCATCTTCAAAGAGGAAGTGTACAATGTTTAGTTACATTTGTCACTGATCATATAGTATATTGATCGCTATAATATTTCATAGTGGAACCAATGGGTTTTCCTTTTAGTTTTATATTTTACAAAAACAAATGCTGGTGGGAAGCTGGGTTCATGTCTTTAAAATTTAGTGGGCAAATTTTTTTCCCCTAGGTGACTGGAGAAAACATGGCAACAATAGCACTAAACACAGAAATGGTTGGCCATTTCCACGTTATGGTGGGAAATGTTTCTGGAACAAGAATGAAGAATTTTAATGCTGCAAGTTAAAAACTTTAAACTGTGGTTTTACTCTCTAAAGTGACCATATAAAAATGGTATCTTACTCAAAAAACCCTGTTCCTTATGTGTACTCAGAATCACTTATGTTCATTTTAATGGCAAAAAATACATTTTTACTGATTTTTAGTCCTGTTAGCACTGCATAGACTATACTGGATCAATTCCACCTTGTACATCATCAACACAAATGTCTGATGAGTTTCAATGAGCTACATCTTTGCAAAGCCATTGAAGGCAGTGGGGTTACACAGGTGTAACTTATCAGAATTTGGCCTGCAGAATCTGTATGCAAGTGATGGAAGAAACCCAGCTTGACTCTGAGCCCAGGATGAAGTTGTAGGCCTGGCATTTAAAAAAAAAAATGTAAACTTATTGTATTAGATACAGAAAACTTTGAGACAGGAAACATCAGATCACCATATTTATAATCACTTTTCAGAGTAGAACTACACTTTAAATGGCATATATATTCACAAATGTCATGCACTGACATCAAGATGTTCTATATTATAGGACAAGCTCGCTTGACTCTGTGTTTTATAGCATGGGTTTATTGCAGGCCTTGAAAAATTTACATGACACCGACTAGCCAAGGTGCAAAATCCCCACTGCAATTTAATGGACTAGAATAGCTGTGTAGTTTTGTGTTTAATTATAATATTGTAAAATTATAACTTCCTTTTAATATAAATATTTTTAATGTAACTTACATAATTGCTCTTGCTTTTGTTGTTTTATTTTCCTTCTGCCTTCACAATACCTTTTTTCATTCTTTCTTCTAAGAAATGGCGTATCTTTTCTTGCTGTTTTCTCAATATCAGTTATTTCCTCTTTTCCAGTTTCCTCTTCTCTTCCTCTTTCTTTTACTCTGTTGCATGCTCTCTCTCTTCCCCTTTGTTGTGTCTCCAAGTTCTCCCAAAATCTCTCTCCCTTAGCACCCATATTTGTCTTTTCTGTCATTTCTCCACCCACATCCATGCATCCACTCACCCCAATCCACCTCCTCATACACTGAAAAATTTACCTGACTCCTAATAGTCAGAAGATTAAGCCAGAGGACTAATCTAAGATTAGAGCCTCCTCTGTACAGGGGCAACACTTTAAGTGAGAAATCAAGCTCTCCAAGACTCTTAGACTGCTGTCCCTGGACCCTGTTTGCGGGTTCCATTTTTGTAGCCTCTAGTTAGTAGTTATCTGACAAAGGTACACCCCGTCTATCTGCTGGAAGGAGGAAAGGAGGATTTTTTTCTGTTTTTCCACCACCATCACTACAGAGCCTCCTCTGCAAGGGTATTGGTGATGTCCCTGCTAATTGGCACCTTGTCTGGCCTCTATTTTTGAGTCGTCCTCCCCAGAGAATAGCTCCAGTCCCTGTTTCCAGTTTTGGAAAGAACTTTCTCAAGCTGCAGATTGGAAAATTGACCTGATTCTGTCAATTTCACTGATCTCCACAGAGTTTTCAATAGCAGGAGTGAAAACTGACCAGACCAAACTGTTTTCACTGATCTGGAGGAAAGATACTACCAGAAGCAGAAGCACTGAAGCTGTTTGTCGACAGACTTACGAAGACAATATTGCATTGGCTAACATTTGAGGTTCATGTTTGAAAAGCTATTGGCACAATCATAAAGACTGGATTTTTTAATGTCAGAAAACTTAAAATCAACAGAATTTAGTGGCACTTGCATGGGAAAGATACCTATTCATAATGGATGAGTAGCTTTTCAAGCCATGGGTTAATATATGCAATAACAATTTTAAATAGGCAACATTGTTTTAAATATGACCATTCCTTAAAGAATTTAAATGAAGGATTGGACTTTGCACTCCATTTACACCATTGATTTACAGGACTCAGCTATAATTATGTGTAGCTGGAAATTGGTTCAGAGCCATGTTCAGCAATGTAATGTTCAAATGAAGTGTCTTTCAGACATTCATGTCTAATCAGAATATTGTCTATATAAGAAGTCAGTATAGATTTTTTTTTAAGTGTTTACTTTTTCACAAAGGAAACAGTGTTTTGTAAATGGAAAAGTTCTCACAAGGCTTTTGGGTTCATAATCACAATATGAAACATGCTTTCTACTGCCCACATGTTGTGGTGAATTTAAGAAATCTCATGCTGTAAAACTATTAATGCAATGTTACAATCCTGACTTAAATTTACAAAAGTGAGGAAATTCAGTGTTGTAGTTGCTTCTTCGCTCTCTGTCTTCTCTACCTTGTCATCATCTGCCCTCCCTCCCATGCATCCTTGCACGTGCACATTATGAAGTCAATTCTCCACTGCATCTAAGTGCTGATCATACAGGAGGGATTGTGAATGGGATGGAGCTGGTTACACTGCCTGAGTTGTGCAAAAGGACCAGAGTAATATGGAATCTAGTCCTATGTTGGGGAGTATGTATTCAATACATAATACTGAGAAGCAACCCATGCCACTGGATACATATATCTTGCAGTGATGACTTAGCTATGTGCAGGTGTACAATGAACTATTTTGTATACTGATTGTAATTATCTAATTATGCAAATAAATTAACATAGAAGCGGTGTTCTGTCAGATTAGCCTATCTTAATGAACACATGTTATAGGATGTGTTTAAATATTTTGTGTGTGTGTACACATATATACACATTTCTGCATTTGAAAAGAACTACAAAGTAAATAATTTCTTTTGGGAGTATTGCAACAGAATGAACAGGATTAAATTTTTCAAGTAACAGTTCATAGTGTGTATATTACCCTAAAATGTAATACAACTTGATTTTGGCAAATTCATATGGATGATCCTAAACTGTAACTCTTTAGCTGAACCCTGAACTCAGTTTGAACTCTTCAATTCATTCATTTCATTAACAAAGCTTAGTGCTTCTTTCTTAAAATGCTGCTTTGCAGTTAATAATCTTATTAAGCCTTCATAAGAAAAGCCAGATAAAAATGTACCTTGAGTCTTAATCATTTTAGGGAATAAGTTTTGAGGCCAACCTTGGTAAAATGAGTGGTAGGATAAACATTATTGAATATGTACAATTGTTTCTATTTCCTTTTTATTCAAGCAGAGGAATTTGGAAGTCTCTTAAATAGATTATTTCCCTTCTATTGGACCTACTGTAGATTTACTTCATTTGCAGGAGAGAGTGTATGTTTGACTTATATTGTGTGGAAAAACTGGAAGAGAATGTTTTTCAACTAGACTGAGCAAGCTTCATTTGGTTTGTGGGGATGTTTCTTAAAACTAGAGATCTCTGAGCAGCAGTACAGTACACACCCCTGTTAATCTGAGTGCTTGTCCATATGGTGCATATCATTGTTCAGTTATTTGAAAATTGCTATGCCATTCAGATTACAAGGTTTGTCTGTTTGTAATAGGAAGGTATGAGCCCTTTTTCAGACATTTCAAGCACCCACATAATCTAATGGTAAATGCTGAAGAAACAGCAATCAAAACAGAACAGCATCAACAGCAAATCTGCCTGTAACCCTGGAATATATAAAATATTCACTATTCATTCTTCCTTGGAGGCCTTCTAATTATGTTCTGTAGTAGTGTTTGGGATGAATAGGAGTTTAAAGGATTTCTAATGTTGTGGGTATTGCTTCTGACCAAACCCTCCGTGAGGTTGATTTGTCCTCTAAAGATGCCGTGTCCTGTGCTTTTGTAGTCATTCATAGATCACATTTGAAATAAGGCTAAATTCTATGCAGCTCACCATCTTTATTTCATAAGTTTCTGTGTTGGGGTTTGCAGACCCCAAACTAAATCAAGGCATGGCATAGAGCAGTCCTGGGCTAGGGAGGCCCCACCCCTCAGCAGCTGCAGGGCATGCTCCAGAGGGATAGTTTATAAGAGCACTAGTAGCCAAGGGGAAAGGGAGGAAGGAGCTACAGGCTCCACCATGATTCCTGGAGTTGTTTGAGAAGTTGCTGCAGCATTGTTAAGGCTACTCTAGAAACAGAAGCTACTAAAGTTAGATACTTTTAAATTAGCAGGTCCAGATAACTTGCATCCAAGAGCTTTAAAAAAGCTGGCTGAGGAGCTTGCTGGACAGTTAATGTTTCACTGAATCATGGATTACTGGGGAACATCCAGAAGACTGGAAGAAAGCTAATGTGACAATTTTTTAAAAGGGTAAATTGGATGACCCAGGTAATTATAGGCCTGTCAGTCTGACTTTGATCTTGGGCAAGATAATGGAGTACGGCTGATACAGGAGTAGATTAATAAAGAACTAAAGGAGGGTAATGTAATTAATGCAAATAACATGGGTTTATGGAAGGTAGATCCCGTCAAACTAACTTGATATCCCTTTTTGCGGGGGGGCGGGGGCGAGAATACAAATTTTGTTGATAAAGGTCATAGTGTTCATGTAATAGTCTTCTGTAAGGCATTTGACTTGGTGCTGCATGATATCTTGATTTAAAAACTAGTATGATGTAAAATTTACATGTCACGCATTATGTGGATTAACTGGCTAACTGAAAGATCTCAAAATATAACTATAAACAGAGAATCCTCACCAAGTGGGTCTGTTTCCAGTGTGGTTCAGGGATTGGTTCTTGTGTCTACTTTATTTAACATTTTTATCGATGGACTGGGAAGAAAACATAAAATAATCACTGATAGTTTGCACATGACCCAAAAATTTGGGGAGTGGTAAATAACGAAGAGGACAGGTCACTGATTCAGCGTGATCTAGGTCACTTGATAAACTGGGCACAAGCAAACAATATTGGTTTTTAATATGGTAAATGTGTACACCTAGGAACAAAGGATATAGGCCGTACTTACAGGATGGGGGACTCTAGCCTGGGAAGCAGTGACTCTGAAAAAGATTTTTGGATTGTAGTGCATAGTCAGCTGAACTTGAGCTGCCAGAGTGACACTGTGGCCAAAAGAGCAAATGCAATCCTGGGAAGCATAAACAGGGAAATCTCAAGTAGGTGTAGGAAGATTATTTTACCTCTGGATTTGGTGGGCCACTGTTGGAATATTGTGTCCAGTTCTGGTGCCCACAATTCAAGAAGGATTTTTATAAATTGGAGAGGGTTCATAGAAGAGCCATGAGAACAATTAAGACTCGAAAACCTGTCTGATAGTGATAGACTCAAGGAGCCTAATCTGTTTAGTTTAACAAAGAGAAGGTTGGGGACTGACTTGATTACAGTCTATAACTACCTACATGGGGAACAAATATTCAATAATGGGCTCTTCAGACTAGCAGAGAAAGGTATAACAAGATCCAGGGGCTGGAAATTGAAGCGAAACAAATTCAGACTGGAAATAAGGTGTACATTTTTAACAGTGAGAGTAATTAACCACTGGAACAGTTTACCAAGTGTCATGGTGGATTCTCCATCACTAACCATTTTTAAATCCAGTTTGGATGTTTTTTTAAAAGATCTGCTCTAGGAGCTATTTTGGGCAAGTTCTACGCCTGTGTTACACACGAGGTCAGATTAGATGATCACAATAGTCCCTTCTAGCCTTAGAATCTATGAAAACCAGCTTGAATCTGCCGCACCCAAAAATCTAGGAAAACTAAACACCACCTCTGGGCATTTCCAGGAGTCAGTACTTCCCCACTGGCAAGCACTAAGTCTGTGTATATAAAAGAAAACTTTTAATAAAAGGGAGAGGGATCACAGCATTAGTTTGGGAAAACATTGCAACAGTGATTCAAAATGCAAATCATAAATGAACTCCTGCCCCACACTATTTTGAACAGGAGTCCTTTCCTTCAGTTTCCCACCTTCAGGTGTGAAATTCCAGTAGACAAATGTCCGTTTAACATGCCTTTCCCTCAGTTGCACCCCTGTCATAAATATAAAGGGAAGGGTAAACACCTTTAAATCCCTCCTGGCCAGAGGAAAAACCCTTTCACCTGTAAAAGGTTAAGAAGCTAAAATAACCTCGCTGGCACCTGACCAAAATGACCAATGAGGAGACAAGATACTTTCAAAGCTGGAAGGGGGGAAACAAAGGTTTGTCTCTGTCTGTGTGTTGCTTTTGCTGGGACCAGAGCAGGAATGCAGGTCAAAACTTCTGTAAAGAGTGAATGAGCAATCTAGTTAAATATGCGTTAGATTCTGTTTTGTTTAAATGGCTGATAAAATAAGTTGTGCTGAATGGAATGTATATTCCTGTTTTTGTGTCTTTTTGTAACTTAAGGTTTTGCCTAGAGGGGTTCTCTATGTTTTGAATCTGATTACCCTGTAAGGTATTTACCATCCTGATTTTACAGAGGTGATTCTTTTACTTTTTCTTTAATTAAAATTCTTCTTTTAAGAACCTGATTGCTTTTTCATTGTTCTTAACATCCAAGGCTTTGGGTCTGTGTTCACCTGTGCAAATTGGTGAGGATTTTTATCAAGCCTTCCCCAGGAAAGGGGGTGTAGGGTTTGGGAGGTTTTCGGGGAGAAAGACGTTTCCAAGCGGGCTCTTTCCCTGTTATATATTTGTTAGACGCTTGGTGGTGACAGCAATAAAGTCCAGGCGCAAAAGGTAAAATAGTTTGTACCGTGGGGAAGTTTTAACCTAAGCTGGTAAAAATAAGCTTACGGGGTTTTTCATGCAGGTCCCCACATCTGTACCCTAGAGTTCAGAGTGGGGAAGGAACCTTGACAACCTCACTCACAGCTTATCTGTGGTCAGCAAAGTATCAGAGTCCCGGGGTATATTCAGGTGGGTTTGGGAGATGATTGAGTGACACCTCTGCTTCAAAAAGAAAAGAAGTACTTGTGGCACCTTCGAGACTAACAAATTTTTTGAGCATAAGCTTTCGTGAGCTACAGCTCGCTTCATAGCTCATGAAAGCTTGTGCTCAAATAAATTGGTTAGTCTCTAAGGTGCCACAAGTCCTCCTTTTCTTTTTGCATATACAGACTAACACGACTGCTACTCTGAAACCTCTGCTTCAGCTTGCCACTGCTGTTTCTACTGCTGCTGTTGCTCACGGCTGCTGCTTCTCTTTGCTGTGATGTCATGTTTTGAGTTTCCACCATATAACCCATCTCCTAATGATTTCACTGAGTAGAGAGGAACTCACTGCTGCTGCCTGTTCTGCGTGGTGTTTCACCACAGCCCTGTCCCCACACCAGGACTAAGTCCCCAGGCCAGTTTATTAGTGTGATTTCAGTTCTAGAGATCTTTGAGAGGAAACAAGGACGTGCAATTGAATCCATTCAGCTCTGTCTTTAAACACTGGAGGGGAAAGGTCAAATGATATATAAGGCCCTTTAAACAGAGTCTACACTGTGTGCCGACCCGCTCTGACTTTCACTTGGACTTGGCATCACTATCTCCACTTAGCAAGTGAGGTTGAAGGACCTCACCTTCTCAATTAGAGCATACTACGTAAGGTTCTGCTGCCCTTTATACATACAATAAGCATAACAACATTTTATTATACCTGCATCCAAATCTAAAGTGAACTTTAACCCAAAACAGCCAAAATTCATCACTTTGCAAAGCAGGTCTATCTACTGATCATGTAGGCAAAGTAGTTGTGTCTATGCAAATGCAATCTGCTCCTGAAGTCTTTTGCACAGTTCATCAATAGATGCTAGGGGAGAGCTTATTCAGATCATCTGTCCAGCTTCAATGGCTATCCATTAGTTGGCTATGGATCTCTTTAACCACAAGGACTTTCTGCTTTCGCTTATTGATGAGTGAATCTCACAAAGGTTCAGAGGTTGAGTTCAGTTTGGATAAATGTCAAAATGTTTTGGTTGCTTATTCAAACTTTCCAGATGTCTTGGCTCTGCAGGCTAGAGTCTGAAAATCTTGAGAGAATGTGCTTTTGTGAGAGATTTGACAATTGCACTCCTAGCAGTGACAGCAGTTTGTAAGGTTCTGACACCTTTAGATAGTTTTGGTTCTAGAAATGGAGGAAGGTTAAAAAATGGTGACTCTTATCCTTTCCAAACTGGTTCAGCCATCCCTATTTTTCAGCTGTCATTGCAAGTTTACTCTGGTGGTAGATTAAACCTTTCATCCTTTCCTTTCTTAGTAGTCTTTGGGATACTGCCTGACAGAACCTTTCACAGAATGCAAAAATCTCTGATCCATCCACAACAAATCGGGTTTTGGATTGGGGCATTGTTTGAAAATATATAGGTATAGTTTAACCCAGGCCTTTGAGGTACCAAGCTTCATAGAGTTTGTTTGGTTTTTTGGGGGGGTGTGACGGGGGAAGGGGGTTAGAGTGTCTGGATTTTCTTGTTAAACAAAGTAAAGGCAAATTGTCATTCAGTCAAATTTTATTTTTATTCACATATTAATTTTGAAGCACAAATCCAGATTCAAACATTAAACTCCATGTACAAATCTACTGTGCGGAAGTCTCATTCTCACTTCTCTTGCTGGCAATAAGAGTGCTGTGAAGTGCTGAAGAGGGTGTCCTGCTTCACTTGAGAAACCCTTCAGGTTGATTCAGAAGCAGTACTAAGTTTCAAAGATAGTCCCATGCAGCCTTATTTACCCAAACTAATGATGATTGTGGTTTTTCTTCTTGTGGTTGAAGATGGTTGCTTAGTGAATTGAGGGGTGAATCCTGGCATCCTTGGGACTATCAGAGGATGAAGGCTGCAACACCATTTTCTGGCTCTCTGGAGAAGCTACATCAAAATTCCATGTGCTTCTTGTTGTGATTTCCTCTATAAATCAATAAGTTATTTTGTTAATACAAATCTCAAAGTTCCTATTTTCCTAAATTCAGATTCTAACTGTTTGTAGTTTTAAAACAAGTAACTAACTGGCCACTATAGTAAAATTAGCCATTGCCATTTGTATTTCTTTTTCCTCTCAGTTTAGCCTCCCATGAGTTCTTGCTGAAATTAATACTCCTAAAATAAAAACAGCTGGCCTGATCCTCTTTCTTACCATGAGTTGAATTAAAAAGCTTATTTAACACAGAACAAGGGGAAAAACAGAGAGAGGTAATTCCTTTACAAATAAATGCTAACACCCTTATTTTTTTAGTGTGGAAACCTTTAAAATATGGATGTGGTTAGATTAAAAAGTTAGGGACTTTGGTTTCAGTAAATGTAACACAAATTTTCCAGTGTGGTGGGGAAAGGCTATCACTGGACATGCACTTGACTAAGATTGAAATCCTTCTTTTGTAGATTTAAAATGATTCATGTATTGTGTTTTGGGTGGCCATTATCCCATCAGCAGTAAATGACCTGCAGTTACCTCTGAGGCTGAAAGCTGCTGCTGATCACAGCAGTTTTGTGGTCAGTAATGTGAACGAAACAACCCTTTTTTGTCATAGATTTCAGAGCAGAATTTGATCTCTTAGGACTAGTGATTAGAGTCCTAAACATGTAGCAAGGTGTGAAAGATTTGTTTCCTTTGAAGGGAATTTTTACACTCAGCTATGGTAAATAGTTTGGAAATTCTTTGTATAGATAAGACAGAGGGATCAAAGCATGATATTACTTTCCCTAAGAGACTATAACAGTTAAGAGGGAGGTGCATATGCACGAATACACAATGGGCTTGCTTCACCCTGCTGGAGTGGGGTGGAATGCAAATTGCCTTTTTGCACCATTCTACCTATGGGTTCTGCAGGGGGAGGACAGCTTTAAACTTCAGTTGGGCTCCCAGGGTGACTGAAGATGACTGGGGGATGCACTGAAGTAGCATGTCCCCCAACTTCCCTAGCCATGCACCCTCCCTGACTGGTGCCAACCTCCCTTAAGGCTGTAGTGTCCCTGGGGACACCCTAGTACAGTGGTTCTCAACCTTTCCAGACTACTGTAACACTTTCAGGAGTAAAAAGAAAAGGAGTACCTGTGGCACCTTAGAGACTAACCAATTTATTTGAGCATAAGCTTTTGTGAGCTACAGCTCACTTCGTCGGATGCATACTATGGAAACTGTGGAAACTGCACAGTACTGTTTCCACAGTATGCATCCGATGAAGTGAGCTGTAGCTCGCGAAAGCTTATGCTCAGGTAAATTGGTTAGTCTCTAAGGTGCCACAAGTACTCCTTTTCTTTTTGCGAATACAGACTAACACGGCTGTTACTCTGAAACCTTTCAGGAGTCTGATTTGTCTCAAGTTTCACCTCACTTAAAAACTACTTGCTTACAAAATCAGACATAAAAGTACAAAAGTGTCACAGCACACTATTACTGAGAAATTGCTTATTTTCTCATTTTTACCTTATATTTATCAAATAAATCGATTGGAGTATAAATATTGTACTTACATTTCACTGTGACACTTGATCCTGTTTTTCACTTGTGAGCATTGTGTGAAGCCCAAGCCCCAGGCAGTGTGGCTGAAGCATGTTACTTACCTTTGTGGGGTCCAGGCAGTTGCCCTGCTTGCCACCCCCTAATGCGACTCCCCTAAACCCAGACCTCAACCGCCCTCGGGGCTGCAACCTCCAGGTTGAGAAACACTGACCTAGATGAGTTGAATATCCCCTGAAATACCTCAGAGTACCCCCAGGGATACACATACTCCTGGTTGAGAACTGCTGCCCTAGCAGATACTGGACATTTTGTTCTGCTGCAAACAGCCTCCTGACAGAGGTTCTGAAAGTGTAAACCAAGGCAGGATCAAGCCTGAAAGCTCTGATTTTCTTTAAAAATAGGTGTTGATGAATAGTATTTGCTTAGTTATAGCTTTAAAATATGAATAAAAGATGGAAAATGCAAATCAATGATGTTTTAAGAGGCATTTTTACTCTTTTTAAAACATTTTACTAAATACATTTTTACTCTGTTTTAGAGGAGGATTTCATTGTGATTTAAACCAAAAAACATCTCAAAGAGAGGAGAGTGCTTTGGGTGTTAATCCAAGCACTGGGCTGATGAGCGGGAACTCTAATTTTAATTCTGACTATGCCACTGACTTTACTAGCTTGTCTTGGAGAGGTTATATAAGACCAGATTAAAAAAAAAAAGTCTAAGGTTCATACACAGAAATGATATAGAAATAGCCATTAGCGTGTACAAACTCCCATTTTTCTGTGCAACTGTGGCAATTGCACGTGTATATCCAGAAACATGAATTCACTTCTGTGTACAGACCTCTGGCCTCCCTTTTAAAATTGTCCTTTAATCTCTCTGCTTTCATTTTTCCATCCATCAAATGGGAATAATAGCTACTTATCACCTTGACATGGCTGTTGTGAGGTTTAATTAGTTAGTTTGTAAAGCACTTTGCAGATGAAAAAAACAAAACATTGATACTATTAGTTCTAATTGTTGTTACGCAGTTTTTTTATGTTATGGCTATTGCAAATTGTCTCTGCTTTTTAAATTTGTTTTCTTCTCTCTTTGTTGTGTTATTAGTGTTCCGATCTTGGATACCATGCAAGTCTGAACAGAGCCCTAAGAACATATCTCTCTGCAGAGTATAACCTTGAAACATCTAGACATGAGGGCCTAGATATAATTGAGAATGCTGTTGACAGCTTGGAGCCACGAAGTGACAAGCAGAGATTCATGGAGATGTACCCCACTGCCTTTTGTCCGCCAATGAAATTTGAGTTCCAGTCTCATATGGGTGATGAGGTCAGTAGTTAGTGACTTCTTAGAGACAAGTAGGGTAAATCCAAACCAATAATTTCTGTTTCTGCACAAAGGAAAACTTCCCTGGTGTGAATTCTGAATTATTTTCTGCAGGATGTGGCTTTCATCCACTTCTACAAAGAATCTAGTTAAAGTGAAATGTAAGCCAGTATTATTTATGCAGACACAAATGGATCAGCAAACAAAACCTTTGGCAGATCTGGAAACATGCTATTCAGAGTTGCTCAAAATAATTCTGATGCAAGAGCAATCCTTTGTTGTGTTTTGTATTACACTATAATGACATTGGCTCAGATTCTCTTCGTTTCCAAGATGTGCCCAGCACAGAAACAGAGGCAATGATGGCTTTATATCACGAACCACCCAGTGGGGCTTCCCAGTACAACTTAGAGGGGCCTCAGAGCTGTTCTACACTGCACTTGGAGCATATCATCTGGAGATTGCCAGAATGCAAGCGGTCTCCAACCATGCTCCTATTTTCCACTACATTAGGGACTGGTGGGAGCGTAGAATGCTACAGTATCTGGGGATTTCCCTTCCACAAGGGAAATCTTGGATGTGCACTGCTTTGTGGTCCTGTAGCAGCCAAAAGCCATATTGCAGAGGAACATCAATTCCTATCTATTTTCATAGAATATTGTGACTATTTCCTCATCTTAGGGTATGTCTTTACTATGAAATTAGGTAGATTTTATAGAAGTCGATTTTTAGAAATCTATTTTTACAGTCGATTGTGTATGTCCCCACTAAGCGTATTAAGTTAGCGGAATGTGTCTTCAATACCGTGGCTAGCATCGACTTACAGAGCGGTGCACTGTGAGTAGCTATCCCACAGTTCCCCACAGTCTCCGCTGCCCATTGGAATTCTAGGTTAAGCTCCCAATGCCTGATGGGGCAAAAACATTGTCGAGTGTGGTTTTGGATACATGCCGTCAGTCCCCCCTCCCTCCATGAAAGCAATGACAGACAATCATTTCACGCCTTTTTTCCTGGGTTACCCATGCAGACGCCATACCATGGCAAGCATGGAGCCCGCTCAGCTCACTGCTGCTGTTGTGAGCATTGTAAACACCTTGCGCATTATCCTGGAGTATGTGCAGAACTGGGCTAAGAAACACCAGCATGAGGACGATTGTGATGAGGACATGGACATAGATGTTCCTGAAAGCACAGGATGTGGCAATTGGGACATCATGGCTGCAGTGGGGCAGGTTGATGCAGTGGAACGCCGATTCTGGGCCCAGCAAACAAGCACAGACTGGTGGGACCTCATAGTGTTGCAGGTATGGGATGATTCACTGTGGCTGCGAAATTTTCGCATGCGTAAGTCCATTTTCCTTGAACTTTGTGAGTTGCTTTCCCCCGCCCTGAAGCGCAGGAATACCAAGATGAGAGCTGCCCTGACAGTTGAGAAGCGAGTGGCGATAGCCCTGTGGAAGTTTGCAACGCCTGACTGCACCGGTCAATCGGGAATCAATTTGGAGTAGGCAAGTCTACTGTGGGGACTGCTGTGATCCAAGTAGCCAGTGCAATCACTGATGTTCTGCTATCAAGGGTGACTCTGGGAAATGTGCAGGTCAGACTGGATGGCTTTGCTGCAATAGGGTTCCCTAACTGTGGTGGGGCGATAGACAGAACACATATCTCTATCTTGGCACCGGACCACCTTGCCAACCAGTACGTAAACCGCAAGGGATACTTCTCAATGGTGCTGCAAGCACTGGTGGATCACGAGGGACATTTCACCGACATCAACATGGGATGGCCGGGAAAGGTGCATGACGCTCGCATCTTTAGGAACTCCGGGCTGTTCGAGCAGTTGCAAGAAGGGACTTACTTCCCAGACCAGAAAATTACCGTTGGGGATGTAGAAACGCCAATAGTTATCCTTGGGGACCCAGCCTACCCCTTGCTCCCAGGGCTCATGAAGCCATACACAGGCATCCTGGACAGTAGTAAGGAGCAGTTCAACTATAGGCTGAGCAAGTGCAGAATGGTGGTAGAATGTGCCTTTGGACGTTTAAAAGCTCGCTGGCGCTGTTTGCTGACTAGGTTAGACCTTAGAGCAACCAACATTCCCATTGTCATTGCTGCTTGCTGTATGCTCCATAATATCTGTGAGAGTAAGGGGGAGACGTTTATGGCGGGGTGGGAGGTTGAGGAAAATCGCCTGGTGGCCGATTTGGAGCAGCCAGACACCAGGGCGATTAGAAGAGCGCAGCTAGGCATGCTGCACATCAGAGAGGCTTTGAAAACCAGTTTCATGACTGGCCAGGCTACGGTGTGACAGTTGTGTGTATTTCTCCTTGCTGCAAACCCCCCTTCGATCACAGCTGGCAAAGGAAATAAAGTAACTATCGTTTTGAAACTATGCATTCATTCTTTATTAATTTTTTTTAAAAAAGTGAGATAACTGACAAAGTAGCCCGGGTGAGGTGTAGGAGGAGGGAAGGACAAGGCCACATTGCTTATTGTAGTCACACTACAAATTAAAACTGTTTGAATGACAATCTTCTGTTGCCTGGGCCATCCTCTGGAGTGGAGTGGCTGGGTGCCCGGAGCCTCCCCCCCGTGTTCTTTGGCGTCTGGGTGAGGAGGATATGGAACTTGGGGAGGAGGGCAGGCGGTTATACAATGGATGCAGTGGGGGTCTGTGCTCTTGTTGGCTCCAACAGACACTTCATCATGTCCGTTTGCTCCCCCATTAGCCTCAGCATCACCTCCTGCCTCTGCTCTTCATGCTCACTTAATGCTTTCCTGGCCTCTGCCACTGAATGCCTCCATGCATTAAGCTGTGCCCTATCAGTGCAGGAGGACTGCATGAGCTCGGAAAACATGTCATTGCGAGTGTGTTTTTTTCGCCGTCTAATCTGCGATAACCTCAGGGACAGAGATGATGGGGAGCATAGAAACATTTGCGCCTGGGAAGAGATAAAAAGGGAGAGTAAATTTTAAGATGACACATTTCTGAGAACAAAAGTAAGATTCTTTCACAGTGAATCAAGTAATTCACAACAGACAGCACATGTGCTTTAGGTACAAGGTCGCATTTTGCCTTTTATATTGAGCACCTGCCAGTATGGTGATACATCACAAATGGCTGGGCAACAGAATTCGTTTTCCAAGCAGCCATGGTAAGCCTTTTGGTATGCAGGTTTGGCTTCTTCTGCCTTCGTAACATGTGGGAATGGTTTCAAACTGCAGCGCCATCCTTTCCCATAGCAAGCAATGCCTGTTGGGTTTCACATTTAAAAGGAGGGGCTACGGTTTTCGGGTGTACAGCACACACCTCCCCCCACCCCGCCGCGTGGCTATTCTCTGGGATGATCCCTTCACCCCTCCCCCTGCCGCATGGCTATTCTCCAGGGTGATCCCTTTTAGCCAAGTACAAACAACCCAGCATGAACGGGTTCCTTTTACTGTTCCCTTACAAAAATTCCCCTATTTCAACCAGGTGACCATGAATGATATCACTCTCCTGAGGCTAACACAGAAATATAAAGACCGAATGTTGCTTGAATGCGACCAGGACCATTCGCTGCCATGCTTTGTGCTGCAGTGATTCCAGACTACTTGCTGCTGGCTTGGCGTGGTAAAGTGTCCTACCATGGAGGACGAAATAAGGCAGCCCTCCCCAGAAACCTTCTGCAAAGGCTTTCAGAGTATCTCCAGGAGAGCTTCATGGAGATGTCCCTGGAGAATTCCCGCTCCATCCCCAGACACATTAACAGATTTTTCCAGTAGCTGTACTGGCCGTGAATGCATCCCAATTCTTCAGGGCAAATCAAACATTAAATACTATTGCTTTTAAACCCTGTACTGTAGTTACAAATGTGCACTCACCAGAGCTGCCTTCTCCAGCTTCAGGGTCGGGGATCCTGCCTTGGGAGGGTATTGGCTCCAGAGTGATGAAAACATCCTGGCTGCCTGGGAGAACAGATTCACCGCTTGCCTCCTGCGCATTCTCCTTCTCCTCTTCCTCATCTACAAAATCCTCCTCCCTGTTGCGTGAGACTCCTCCCTTGCAGGTGTCCACAGACAGTGGTGGGGTAGTGGAAGGGTCCCCACCTAGAATGCCATGCAGCTGATCATAGAAGCGGCATGTATGGGGCTCTGACCCAGAGCGACTGTTTGCCTCCTTTGTCTTTTGGTAGGCATGCCTGAGCATCTTGACTTTCACGTGGCACTGCTGTGTGTCTCTTTTGTAGCCTCTCTCCACCAGGCCCTTTGCGATTTTGGCGTATATATTAGCATTTCTTCTTTTTGATTGGAGTTTGGCCTACACAGATTCTTCTCCCCATACAGCAATCAGATCCAGTGTCTCCCCTTTGGTCCATGCTGGAGCTCGTTTGCGATTCTGGGGGGACTGCATGGTCACCTGTGCTGCTGAGCTCTCCACACTGATCAAAGAGGAAATGAAATTCAAAATTTCCCAGGGCTTTTCCTGTGTACCTGGCTAGTGCATCAGAGTTCAAAGTGCTGTCCAGAGTGGTCACATTGGAGCATTCTGGGATAGCTCCTGGAGGCCAATACCGTCGAATTGTGTCTGCACTACCCCAAATTTGACCCAGCAAGGTCGATTTTAGCGCTACTCCCCTCACCCGGGAGGAGTACAGAAGTCGATTTTAAGAGCCCTTTAGGTCAACGGAACGGGGTTGGTTGTGTAGAAGCATTCATTTTAAAGTCGACCTATCCCCATAGTGTAGACCAGGGCTTATAGTACATACATACTTAAAATAATTGATTTGGAAAATGAAAATCTAAATTTAATTACATTTTTAATAGTTTCAGCAGCAATTCATCTGGTTTTAAAGAGAGTGACAGAAGCTGGTGTTGGTGAATTGAAATTTTCTCTGAGTCTAATAGCCATTTTTGATTCTTTGTTAGGTTTGTCAGGTCAGTGCCCAGCAACCGGTACAAGCAGAGCTTATGCTCAGGTATCAACAGCTACAGTCACGACTGGCCACACTCAAAATTGAAAATGAAGAGGTGAGATTTGTCTCTGCTTGTAAAGTATAATAAACAGCATTTTGGGAGAGGAAGGATTTCCACCATGGGAGGCACGTATCATAGGCTGGCGGACGCTAAGCCTCCCCAAACAGCTCTGCGTGGCCCTGCCCATGCTCCGCCCCAAGGCCCCTCCTGCTTGCCGCTTCGCCCTTGGCCCCAGCCCAGGCAGGCTGCTCCTCTTCTGGGAAGCATGCTGGGGCTGGGGCTAGGGCGGCCGACCTGTGACCGGGACTTGGGGTGGGTGGGGCCCCCCAGGCACTGGGGTCGTGCCACTCGGCACTCCCGGGTGGCCCAGGGCTGAGGACGGGGGGCACTTTGGGCTCCAGTGGGAGGATAAGGGGTGGGGCCTCAGGCAGAAGGGGTGGGCCAGGTCAGAGGCTAACCTCCCCAAGCCCGTGGTTCACCTGCCGCCCCTGATTTCCACTGTGTCAAAAACTACAATACATAATTTAGACCAGTGGTTCTCAACCTGCGGCCCAGTCAGCACAGAGCTGCAGCCAGTGTGAGATCCTCAGGGCCATACTGGTAGTATTGGATGCGACCCACAGTGGTAAATAGGTTGAGAACCACTGATTTAGACTAAAATGGTTTAAATCTATACACACAATTTTCATTTATAATATCAAATATCTATAAACATTTCAGAGGTTAAAAACTGTACCCCAAAGGTGAAATTATGCCTTAATACATCTCGAATGCATCACCATCAGTCAGAGGAGCTGCACAGAAGGTGTACCAGTGCAGAATTTGGCCCTACAGATCATTGAGTCACCTGTAGAAATGGATCAGACCAAAAACACCTCCATGGTTTGGTACAAACTTCCATTTTTCTTTTAGGAAAGGCCTGGAATGAAGTCAATAATGAGTCAGAATCAGTTATAAGTGGTTTAAAAATGTGTGCATTTGAGTTTGTGTATTGCTTTCCTTGAGAATTCATTGTATGTGTTTGAGCTTGTATCTATCGATTCCTTTACATTTAGGATTCATCGAATATATTCTTATTTATGTGGATATTTTTCAGCTTAAAAAAAAATGATACTCAGTGTTTCAGCTAATGCTTCTGTTTATTTGACCCATATGTGTAACGCATTAATTTTGCTTTTTAAAGAAACACTTGTATTCCAGCCAGTGCATTTATTTTTAAACCAAATATAGTTCAAGTTACTCACATTTAGGTGGTTGTGGTGGTTTTAAACCAATGGCATTTGTTGAAACAACTGCACTTTCCTTGTAACTGTTCAATCCACCTTTACTGAAACTAATGTATTTGAGCAAAAACCAGCATGTTTCAATTCTTGGCAATACATGTGCATGTCAGCCAATGAGTCTTTGTTGAAACTAGCACAGTAAATTTGCCCTTTTTCAGAACCTCATAGCTAAGGTCATTGGCAAGCCGCTGCAAGGAATCTCCCATTGCAGCTGTCTGCATGGACTTGTTATACAGAAGAACACAGATTCTAGATTTATTCATGTTCCATGCATTTTGGATTTTCAAGTTTTAACATTAGAGAGAGAGAGAGAGAGAGAAATTTATAAAAACAATAGATTAAAACTGTTACTTTTATTGTCTCCTACAAAATGGAATTTGTTAATTTTGGAGGCAGTTGCTGAGATTCTAAGAAGTATTATGAGCAGAATTACTGAGGTCTAATTATCTAATTCCCCCTCCCCTCTCTCTACCATGGATTTAACAAATGGTTATTTCCCAGATTACCAGCTTTGAAGGATGAAGGAATTTTGGCTGTGTTCTGTGGCTGCAGAGGCAGAATTTTTGTTATGCTCTTAGCTAGAGCTGTTTATACATAGTGATATTGAATGCCTTTCCTGATGATGGCTCACCTAGTAAAAGAAAGTTGCTCTTTTTTTTAAAAAGAGTAAAAAAAACTAAGGGCTCTTCACACCACTCTGGCAGCATATGGGGGGTCTTAAAGTGTGCATAAATTATACTTACTTAAAGAAGTGTAAATGAGAATCTGTTCCTAAAACTAAAAGCCATGGCATTTTCTTACTCTATTCATACCTTGAAGGCCTGAATCAGAATCCAAATACTTATGTAAACAAATATACAATAGTTTAATAAACTATTTAAATTCAAAAAGTAACTCAGATTCACCATTCAGGAGATATGGGGAGAAAGCAAGATTAAAGTGAGAGAAGGTAAGAAAGCATATTTGATTGCTCACCAGATGAGTGCACAAATATAGGGAGAAGCAGGAGGCTCATGATAGTAGGCCAGGGCGTATGAATGGGGAAGCATTGTTTCACAGAGGCAGATGTGCGTGTGCAAAGGAGGTGTATGTAGAAGTGACTTTTTATGGAGTAAGCACGCAGGTCACCAACTTCACCTCCAAACATATTCACTACCGCAGAGCTTGATGGTACACGCACTATCATCTGGATCTTATCACTTGTCTTTTCATTGTGTGGATGCAGTGTATCTCTTGTTCTAGTCATCTGTCATCTGTCCACTCTGAATGGCCATACTAGCTACACAATTCTGCAGCTAGTAGGAGATGCTGTGATAGCTGTGTAAACTGTACCTTCTTCCATCTTCTCTTCATCCATATTGCACGTGTGGGTTATAGACATGATCTTTACCACACATCAAACCCCTTACCAACATAAGGTAATTGTTGCACCAGAGTTTCTCATGGGAGCACACAGTGCACTGCCAGCCATGCCATCAGATGTGCTCAATCATATTTTAATCTGGGGAGCCGACAGTTTGGGTTAGAGTACCAGTACTGTTTCTATTCACTTCCACTTTTTTTTTCCACTTTATTGTTCAGAGGCCAAATTCTGATGATGATACTCAGTCAACAGGAGAGCAGCCTATGTTTGCTTATAGTAACTTATTAAAGCATAGAGACAGACCTAGGAACCAATGATCTCTTTTTTTTTTCTATTCTACACCAGTGTAGAACATGGCACTTGCTATTGTCATATACCTCAGTTCATTCACAGAGCGTGTAAGAGTGAATTCATTTCAGTCATTAGTTTCCATTGTAAGCTGCTTCTAGAATTTATTTATCTTCCTTTCTATTTGATAAATTGCACATGTTCATACCAGGTTAAGAAAACGACAGAAGCTACTTTGCAGACTATACAAGACATGGTCACCATTGAGGACTATGACGTGTCAGAATGTTTCCAGCACAGTCGCTCTACAGAGTCTGTGAAGTCAACAGTCTCTGAGACGTACATGAGTAAGCCCAGCATTGCAAAAAGAAGAGCTAACCAGCAGGAGACTGAGCAGTTCTATTTCATGGTATGTTGGTTGCTTCTTCAGCCATGTGATCTGGTCCAAACAAGTGTTTTCAAAAGGAATTGAAGTAACAGATAAAATTAATCCATTGATTTTTGTCTCTGCAGAAATTCAGAGAATTCCTGGAAGGGAGTAATCTCATCACAAAGCTGCAAGCAAAACATGACTTACTGCACAGGACACTTGGAGAAGGTAAATGATGCAGGAGAGACTGAAAAGCAATTCTAGGGTGAACCCACTAAAATATTTAAAGTGTATGCAGTGGAAAATTACAAAGCTCAGAGTCCTAGTGCCCAGTAAATATAGGCCTGATTTCTTTACCAGTCCTCATTCAATGCAGTGGTTAGAGCCTTTTCCTGCACAAGAGAAAGCTATAAACTGGTTTTATTTCTTCAATAGATATTAGTTTGTATTTTGCAAGTATAACAATGTGGACAAATGAATGCATTTGGGAATGAAACTATTGAATGAAACATCTGTGTTCTGATTTGAGAAAATAATACAGTACTAGACACATACTGAATTAAAAGCTGTGCAAGACATTCTGTTTTTGCTTCCTGAATTTTTTTTCAGAGAGAGTTTTGTAAACACGTAAATGGCAACATTCTGTAAGGCCCCTATCCTGCAACTGGAGCCACCAGCACAGACTCTCATGCCCTGCAGAGCCCCACTGTGGCTCCATTCCAGGATGGGGACCTGGAATGGAGACAAGCAAATGTATCCTTTTACCACAGGACAGCATTAGCGAGTCGGGGCTCAAAAGATGGGAGGAAGCAAGATGCTGGGGGAAGCAGAAACAATGGAAATTTGGTGATAAAATCTGTTTTCACAAAAGTTCCACCTGTTCAGTCAGGATGGCAGGATCCAGATTTGCATCCAGAGTATGGATACAGTTTGAATAAAAATCCAAACTCAGAAGGAATCTAAAATTTGGACAGCATCTGGATCCTGATCACCCCAATCAACCTATGTCTTCTTACTGACAGCTCATGTACATGGGGTTAATATGGGATTTGTTTGTCAAAGTTAAATAAACCACCATGAAATCAACTATCAAGCGGTCAAGCCAAGCAGAATCATGAGTAGACTGACCAGAACATGCAGGTGAATGAGAGACAGATACTTGGGATGGAATTAATCTGCAGGCCACAACCCTATTAATTATACCTTGGGGAAGGGAACTACTTTTCACCCTGCTCTCACAGGACTTTAACCACAAACCAAACAATAACTTGGTGACTACAATGATAGAGGCCACAGGGCTGGGGACTGCCTCAGTCCGCAAAGACTCCAGGTTCCTCTCTTCTGCTGAGAGCAAGGTCCAACAGTGAAATCCTGGGTCTTGTTTACCTTTGGGAGCTGGCCCTTTTAGTCTTTATGTGCACAGGACACCAGCCACAAGTTGCGATGAGTCAGTGGTCATACCAGCATTACGTGAATTTTGGAATTCTTCTGCTTTCAACCAAATTGTGCCTCCAGGAGGCTGCAGAGAAGGTGAAAAAACCCACTAGACTAGTTTTCCCTAATGGGAAAAATTCCTTACTGATCCCTAGAAACAGCATCATAAATGGCACAGCTCCAAATCTACAACCAGTGAAGGGGAGGGAGGGGCAGCTATCAGTAGAGTAAGAGACTTTTGAAACACCCTGACTAGCTTAATAGGTGAAGGGAAGAGAGGTGCATCCAGCAGCCCGCCATTCAGGTGGGACCATCTCCCCTGGCCCACTTAATGACTAAGTGGAGGACTAAAGGAGAAGGGAGCAGTGGGACATCCCCCATTCTGCCATGTTTGTGCTTTGGTCTTCTCTCACTCCCTGCTGTACTGAAGATAGTGAGAGGGTAATTAGAGAAGGTATCTTTTGAGTATAGATAAATCCTATAACAAGCAGTCTTAAAATTTTTCACTGGTTTCTTTAGACAGATTCATGGTCATCCTGAAAAAGGATTCTGTAAAGTCTAGGTTATCCAGAAATTAACTTAAACTTCCACAGCTGTTTGGGAAAGTGATTCTTCTCAATTATGTAGATAGATAGTTGGTAATTTATCGTTAAACTGTGACATAAATTGATAGTTTATCCAGGCACAGTTTCTAAGAAGTTTGGTGGAAAAACAAACTGTGCATAAGTTGTAATGCTATGTCATGTATTTCTAACAAAACTGATTTCGTAGCCTCTTGAGACGGTACTACATTAATTAAAAATAGATATGTGCACACCTTGTATACGTAAAATAGATTGAAAGAGAGAAAAGGAAGCTATTTTGGATGTACCTATTACATGGCTTAGTAGTTAACAGACACATATAAAGCCTTGAGTTCTCTTTTCCCTTTGCATACATTCATGTAGCATATGATTGCTATCTTCTTAACTTTCATTGTCCCACAGAATTTTGCAAAGGCCATCATTTTGTACTGGAACTCTCATGTAATACTACCCCCAAATACAGTTTCTTGGTGGCCACAGTTGCTGGAAGTGGCAGAGCCCTATCAAAATTAGGACAAAACTCTGAGCAGGTGGCAGTGTTTTGTCAGGTTGGGTATGTCCTTAGCATCACTACACTATAAAACTAAGGTTATGTCTACAATAAGAGCTAGGGGTGTGAATCTCTAGCTTGCATAGACATACTCATGCTACCTCTCATTGAGCGGGCGCTAAACACAGTAGTGTGGCCATGGTGGCACAGACTATCTGAGCCAAGTATGTATCCATGGAGTTCAGGCAGATTTTACTGAGCACAGTTAGCCCATGCCACTGCTCGCCACTGCCCATGCTACCGTGGCTACCCTACTGAGCTAGCAGGAGTGTGACTACTCACGCTAGGGAATCTCACCCACAGCACCTACTGGAGACATAGACTAAAACAAGCTAACCTCTGCAAGCAAACATCACCTGAAGCCAGAGCACACCGAAGGAAGCTTTTAGCTTTTTAGCTGAGGTGATAGGCTACCAAAATTCGTTTAGTTGCTAAAGTTCAGTTTTTATTTCAGTATTTATTTATTGTGGTGAACCTGTATCTTCAGATTTGGAAAAATAAATTAGAGATGTTTGTCTTCAAGTGCTTGCTCATGTCCATTCCACGTTAGATGTGTGCGCGCTGCGTGCACCACTGCCAGAGTTTTTCCCTCAGTGGTATCCATCGGACCAGCTGTAGCGCCCTCTGCTGCCGCACACTTACGCGCCGGTATAAGGGGCCCTGCCGGCTCCACACCCTCTGTTCCTTCTTACCGTCCTGACGGTTACTGAAACAGGTCCTCTTGCTTCGGCAAGGTGTTTTTTGAGTGTTTTTTATCTCTTCAGCTTAGTTTGTTAGTCTTAGTGTAGTAACAGTGTAAATAGTTTTAAGTGTAGATAATTAGTCCCCCTCCTTTAGCGTATAGGGGCTCCCTTTTCCCCTGGGGCCAGGCATGCCCCAGTCCCCGGCCTTCAAACCTTGTGCCTCCTCTGGCAAGCCTATGCCAGTGAGCGACCCACACACTCCAGTTGTCTGAAGCCTCTGGGAGAGGGTCACATACAAGAGCGCTTTCAGATATGTCGGGGCCTTAAGTATTGTACAGAGAAAGATAGGCTAGACTGAGAGCTATCCTAATGGAAGCCGCTCTTAGACCAGCATCGGAGCCAAGCCGATTGGACTGGGCACCAAGCGCTTCAGTGCGAAGCGCCCCTCTGGTACTGCATGTTTCTCGGCACTGTTCTTCATCTCCAGTGCCAAGGAAAAAACATAAGGAACAGCAGTCCAAGAGAAGACACTCCCCAGTGCCAAGAAAAGGCAAGCAGGGGGAAGGCAGTGGAGTGCAACCCACATCAGGCCACTCCTCCATCCCCGGTCCCATAGCGGTACCATCAACTCCACCCCGAGAGCAGTTGAGCTCAGTGCAGGAACCCGCCTGCACCAGGAAGTCATTGCTGTGCCAGTGGGGTTGCAGTGCCTTCTACCCCAGAGGCCTTTGAAGCATCCAGGGACTTATTTTCTCTGCCAACCCCAATGGGACAACTGCCTGATCTGATGAGCATGAGCAGAAGAGAGCGTGGAGCTCCAAGCTCTTTCCCAGCACCGGGGCCCTCGGTACCTTCCAAAGGCAAGACAGCCCTTCTTTCATCTGTGAGCTCACCCCCGGTCTGGCACCAGTCCCCGCACCCTTGGCACTAACTGGTAGAAGCAAGGGGTACCGTGGTCACCTCAGGAGGCCTCTTCTTCGGAATCTGAGGTGGAGTCCTACACCCATCCCAAGAGCCACCAGTGGTATCCATCCTACATCCCACCAGATCCCGGTGCAGGTCCCCCCACCAGCACCTGACTGGCAGGGCAGTGGCCGATGCAGTGGCTGTTCTGGAATCTGTGGGGGTTTCCCCCGGTACCAGGACCATCATCCCACCAGTCCTGCTCAGTTGTGTCCCAGAGGCTGGCTCCCACACTGCTCCATTCAACACCGGACTCTGACTCTAGTACCAAGCCTGGTACCTACATGCAAGATGTGGGCCTGGTGAGAGTAATAGGGGCAGAAGAAGAGGAGGAAAGCTCTCCCTCCGGTACGAGCCTCTTACTTCTCCTCCCCAGATGAGTCTGTCTCAGGGCCGAGCAGGAGAACCCCTCAGGAGCTTCTAAAGAGAATAGCTGCTAATCTGGGGCTAGAGGTTCAGGTGTTCAAGAAGTCCATAGCTTCACTGACATTTTGACTGAAGCAGCACCTTTTAAGGTGATCTTACCCATCAATGAGGCTGTTATGAGTCCAGTCAGAGCCCTGTGGCAGACCCCATCTTCTCTTCCTCCCACTTTGAAGAAGGCAGAGGAGAAATACTACATGCCAACCAAAGGGTACGAGTACTTATATTCTCACCCTCCTCCGGGGTCCCGAGTCATAACAGTGGCCAATGAGAGAGACAGACAAGGCCAGGCAAGTGCTACCCCCCATCAGAAATACTTAAAGAGATTAGATCTGTTTGGCAGAAACTTTTATTCAACGAGGGGATTGCAGCTTTGTATCTCTAACCTGCAAGCCTTGCTGGGGGGCGGTATGATTACAATATGTGGGACTCTTTGATGAAATTTAAAGACTCGCTGCCTCATGATGCCAAGCAAGAGTGCTCTGCCCTCTTAGAGGAGGGAAAGAACATAACCAGAGCCTTCCTCCAGGCAGCCCTGCATGCAGCTGATACAGCAGCCAGAACAATGGCTTCCGCAGTGGCTATGAGGCGATGCTCTTCGCTGCAGTCCTTGGAGCTACCGCAGGAGGTCTGACAGTCAATCCAAGAACTCCCATTTGAGGGAACCTCACCATTTTTGAGCAAACAGACACAAAGATCCATGGTCTGAAGGACTCAAGGGCTACCCTCAGATCCCTGGGTTCCTATGCTCCGGCTCTTTCGAGGAGGCATTTCAGGCCTCAGCAACTGGCCTGCTTCTCAGCTCTGCCACCGCGACGGGACTTGTTCAAGAAAAGGAGCAGGGGTTACAAGTGTCAACCATCCCCATCCACCTCAACCTCACTACCGGTGTCGCATAGATACTCAGGAGGTCCCAAGCAGAACTTTTGAAGGTGCACCCAAGGGCTCTATACTAGTTCCAACATCAGGTCCTGCTCCTGACCCTTTTGTTTTTGGACCAACTTTCCCACTTCAGCCCAGCATGGTCCTTCATCACATCAGAGCGCTGGGTGCTGAATACAGTTGTGGACAGTTACACCCTTCAGTTTTCCTCCACCCCTTCCTCCCCCCTCCATCCCTCTTTAGGGACCCTTCTCAGGAGTAACTTCTAGCCCCAGAGGTGAAAGCCCTCCTACAGGTGGGGCCGTGGAAGAGTTGCCTTGAAACTTGAGAGGGAAGGGGTTTTACTCCCGATATTTCCTAATCCCAAAGGCCAAGGGCGGGGGGGTTTCATTGACCCATCCTGGACTTGCGCCTCCTCAACAGTTATTCTAATAAACTGAGGTTCTGTATGGTCTACCTGGGCTCCATCATTCCCTTTCTGGATCCAGGGGACTGGTATGCTACCCTCGACTTGAAGGACACTATTTCCATCTTCCAAGGCCACAGAAAATTCCTCAGATTCGTAGTAAACTAGTCCCATTACCAATTCACTGTCCTCCTCTTTGGTCTGTCTGCAGCCCCCTGGGTTTTTACGAAATGCATGGCAGTGGTAGCAGCCTTGCTCAGAAGGCAAAGGGTACTACCTGTACCTCGACGACTGGCTGATCAAGGGCCACTCAGAGGCTCAAGTAAAGTACAGCATCAGCCTGGTCCAAGCCACCTTCTGAGCAGTGGGCCTGTTGATAAATGAACAAAAGTCAACTCTCATTTCAGTCCAGAGAATAGAGTTAGTCGGGGCAGTGCTAGACTTGACACAGACCAGAGCTTTCCTTCCAGAGGCTCCATTCCAGACAATGTCAGATCTGATATCCAGGGTCAAGGTCCACTCCGTCACAACAGCCCAGGTTTCCCTGAAGCTCCTGGCACACGTGGCTATGTGCACGTACAGGGTACGAGACACAAGGCTGTGCCTCAGACCCCTACAGGCATGGTTAGCTTCAGTGTACTCACCGAACAGACATCACTTGGACTCAGTGCTTAGTGTTCCAGCCCCGGTCCTCGCCTCCCTTGGTTGGTAGAAGGACCCCTGGTCGGCAATGGGGGGGAGTTCCCTTTGTCAGTGTCCATCTGTTGGTGTTTTGGATGCTTTGGATGCTGGTTTTGGATGCTTCCATCTAGGTTGGAGAGCCCACCTCGATCGCCTCAGGACTCAGGGCTTGTGGTCCCAGGAAAAGCTCTCCCTACATATAAATGTCAAAGAGCTCAGAGCGGTCTGCTTAGTTTGCCAAGTGTTTCTTCCCCAGATCACGGGCAAAGTAGTACAAGTGCTTACAGACAACACGACAGCCATGTTCTACATTGACAGACAGGGAGGAGTGAGGTCCTCCACCCTGTGTCAGCAGGCTGTCCATCTCCATTCACCTCAAGGCTATCCATCTTCCAGGAGCCTGGAAAGCCCTGGCTGATCACCTCAGCAGATCTTTCTCCTCTCACCACAAGTGGTCTCTTCACCCAGAGGTTATCAGGTTCATCCTCCAAAGGTAAGAGATCTCCCCAGGTAGACCTTTTGCAACCAGGCAGAACAGGAAATGCCATCAGGTTTGCTCGCTTCATGGTCACAGCCCTGCTCCCTTTCAGCCACCTTCCTGCTTCCATTGGCAGAGCTCCTAATCTGTGTATTTCCTCCAATTCCTCAGGTCCTACTGAAAATCAAGCAGGACAAGGCAAGTGTTATCCTTATAGTGCCGGTGAGGCCACACCAACACTGGTTCAGCACACTGCTACACATGTCAGTAGTGCCCCTGCTACCCTCCTACTCCGCACAGACATGATCTCGCAAGACCATGGATATTTACTCCACATGACCCTTGTGGCCCTTCATCTGACTGTGTGAAAGCTCCATGGTTGAACTCGGAGGAACAAGCTTGTTCAGAACAAGTCCGCCAGGTCTTGCTAGGTAGTAGAAAGCTGTCTGTTAGTGCTATCTACCTGACCTAGTGGAAGCATTTCTCGATATAGTCTTCCCAACAAAGTCTGTCTCTTACTTGGTCTTCCCTTCAATCTATCCAGGAATACCAGCTCCACCTAAAATAGCAAGGTCTGGCCCTTGCACCTATCAAGGTACACCTAACAGCGATCTCAGCCTTTCACCTGCCAGTGAGTGGTAGGTCAGTTTTCTCACACGAGATGTCCATCTGCTTTCTTAAAGTGTTAGAGAGATTTTACCCTGAGACTTGCGAGCTGATTCTACCCTTGGATTTAAACCTAGTCCTGTCAAGAGTCATGGGCCCTCTCTTTGAGCCGCTAGCATCAAGTCCTCTGCTGTTTCTCTCCTGGAAGGTCACTTTCCTGATAGTGATTACCTCCGCCAGAAGGGTCTCGGAAATCAAGGCCCTTATGTCAGAACCTCCATACACGATGTTCTTTAAGGACAAGATTCAGCTGTGTCCCCACTTGGCCTTCCTTCCAAAGGTGGTTTCATAGTTCCATAGTAACCAAGCCATTTTCCTGCCAGTTTTCTTCCCAAAGCCACACAGGAATTCAGAAGAGCCACAGCTTCACTCACTGGATATCAGAGATGCCCTAGCCTTCTACACTGAGAGGATTAAGCTGTTCCATAGATCTATGCAACTCCTTGTGACAGTAGCAGAAAGGATGAAAGGCCTGTTGGTTTCAGCCCAGAGAATCTTATCCTCGATAGCCTCCTGTATTTGGGCTGCTACGAGCAGGCGGACATTCCACCTCCTGCTGTCTTCACCACTCATTCGACAAAAACTCAGGCCTCATCAGCTGCATTTCTGGCCCAGGTCCCAATTCAGGATATCTGCTGGGCTACAACCTGGTTGTCAGTGCATACCTTCTCCTTCCACTACGCCATCACCCAGCAGAGCAGTATTGTAATCTGCATGTCCATGAACTCCAAGGCCGCCTCCTTGGGTACTGCTTGTGAGTCACCTAACATGGAATGGACATGAGCAAGCACTCAAGGAAGAAAAAACAAGTTACTACCCTTTCCGTAACTGTTGTTCTTTGAGATGTATTGCTCGTGTCCATTCCACGACCCACCGTCCTATCCCTCTGTTGGGAGTTAGCCAGCAAGAAGAAATTGAGATGATGCAGGGCCAGCAGTGCCCCTTACACTGACGTATAAGTGTGTGGCACCAGAGGGAGCTAGAGCCGGCCCAATGGATATCACTGAGAGAAAAATCTCTGGCAACGGTGCACATGGCATGTGCAATCGTAACGTAGAATGGACATGAGCAACACATCTCGAACAACAACAGTTACAGAAAGGTTAGTAACTGTTTTTTTTAATTGTGTCAATAACAAATATAGGAAACATACTAATTGTCAAATTGGTTCAGTCCCATGGCTCATCCAGTCCAGTATCCTGACTCCAAAAAGAGCCAATACCAGTGCTTCAGAGGACGGTACAAGAAACCTCACATAAGGCAGAATAATCAGCCCCTCCCAGTAGGTCTCATCTTGATCTCCAGTAACTAGAGATGGGCCTAAACCTTGAAGTCTGAGGGTTTTTTAATCTCTTCCAGAATTTGTTTGCATTAACTGTTATGACTCTAATATTCTTTTAAGCCATATAAATGTCCAATCCCTTTTCTAATCTTGTTTAAATTTTGGCCCTAATGACATCCTGTGACAGAGTTCCACAGTTTCAATATATAGTGTATGAAAATGTATTTCCTTTAATTGATTTTGAATTTGCCACCTTTTAATTTAATTGACTCTCCCTAGTCTACCTTCTCTAGATCATTCATTATTTTATATATTTTTATCATGTCCCTTCATATTCATTTTCTTTCAAAGGTAAACAATCAGTCTTTAATTCTCTCCTCACATGAAAGATTTTCCAGGCCCTGGATCATGGGCGGCAGGTGGACCCCCACTTTGGCTGGGGGCCTGAGCCCCCCACACCTCCCTCTCATGGCCACCAGAGGAGCCCTGGGCCAGCCCCAGCCAACCGACCAACCCAAGCTCCAGCAGAGCAGATCTAGCCAGCCAGCCGACCTGAGCCTCAGCCGGAGCAGCCCCAGCCGAAATTGGTGGCCTGGGGCCAGAGCAGACCCAGCCTCCCACAGCAGCAGCTGCAGCCTTCTCTGGCCTATTATACCCACCACCCATGCCCTTGATCTTTCTTGTCACCCTTTTCTGAACCTCCTTTAGTTCTGCAAAATATTTTTTGAGATGGAGTGACCAGTAGTACCTGCAGAATCCAGATGAGACTGCACCACTTATTTGTATAATGGCACTATAATATTTTGCATATTTTTCTCCATCTGTTCCTATGTATCCTAACATCTTATTTGCCTTATTGACTGCAGCTACCTTCTCTAGACCATTCATTATATATTTCTATCATGTTCCCTCTTATTCATTTTCCTTTCTAAGGTAAACAATTTTTATCATTGCAAAAGGTTAACAGCAGGGTGACTCAATGTTCCATGTTAAATCCTGTTTAATATATTTAATTATCTAGAGGGAGAGAGATGAGTGGTATGAGCAGTGAGGTGGAAAAGTTTGCAGATGACTAACCTAAATAATTGTGTCAAATCTAGAGAAGACTCAGGAACTTCAGAGGGCTTTAACCAAGCTAAGTGAATGGGCAACACAATGGTAAATGAAATTAATTATTTATAAATGCAAAACAGTGCACATTGGGGAGATAAAAGTTAAACTACTCATATACCTCATGGTTATAAATTAACTGTATCAACTCAGGAAAGTGACTTGGGCATCACTATGGACAGGTCAATGTGCAGCATTTATTGTACTCTTAAGAGAGTAAATAAATAGTTATTAGCAAGCAGTTACAGTCAAGAGCTCTGCATTTTTGGCATTGAACAAGTTTAGGCACCAGCCAGGATGCAATCTAATCCTGGCATAGCTCTATTTACATATTGATTTAGTCATTAAAATACATGAGCATAAACAGTGGAGGCTATTTGAAATTTTGCATCACATTATTTACATTACCAAATGGTTTTTTAAAGAGAAAATGTCTGAGAAGTAGCTTTATACGTGGATTGTTTTGGGTTATTTAAAACTATGGAGATGGAAGATAACCTCACATTGCCCTGAATTGTTGTACAGTTGTAAATCTTGTGAAATAAACTTGGGTTAAAAATAATTCAAGATGAATAGTATACTGGCAAGCATAAGTATAGTTACATACAAAAATAAGCTTTTATTTCCATAAGCTACAACTGAATATTTCCTTGTTCATTGAACTCCTCTAGGTCACAGAGCTGAATACGTGACCACCAGGTAAGATTTTTTTTTTTAACCTTTTTTGTGTTGTAGGGAGCTACAAAGATAATAAAGTTTCAAAAATCATCTATATGAACAATGTGATTAATTTGAAACATGAGTATTGTTAAATAAATTGTACAGAAGCATACTTGCATCACACATTCTAGCATCTAACTAAGCTAATGCTGTGACTTTAAATTGATAAAGGACTCACTTGTCCATTTTTTTCTGGAATTATAAAGTACTTTTGTGAACACCTTCATAAAATCTCATGAAGTTGAAACACATCAATTTAAAGGTTAATTTTTTGCTTTGGTGAATAGGAATGAAATATTTTTTAACATTTCTGCACTCTTTTATATTGTCATACAATGTTCCAAATTGTCACTTTTGCAAGATATCTCTTCTCAGATGTAGTTTCTACTGCTACCAAGGCACTACTGTGGAAACAGAAGTTTTAGGGGAGAAGGATTTCTTTAAAGATTAATTAAAAGTAATTTCCAGTCCTAATCAGCCCAGAGTCTCACTACCATATTTTTAGGTTTTAATGTGATTTTTTCCTAACTTTTAAAAAAAGGTTTTCTGTCTTCTATTGGCGCCTGAAAGAGCCATCAAAACAAGGGAACCTGACTGGCTATATAGGGACACTAACTACACACCAACAAGTACTGACAAGTGCACAAAATAAATTGTGAATTAGAGAAGAATACTTATTTCAGTAATCTCTTTTGGTTCTAGTCATCCCATGTGTTACATGTAACAATACTATGTAAACATTTAGCAGATAAAAGTGCATCGTGAGTTTTTTATGTTGATGCTATTCCTTTAATTCTTCTAGCTAAATTGCAATGTATTTTGTTTCTTGTGAAAAAAAATTGTCAGTATGAATGTGAGAGGCTAATCTGTTTAATAGTTACTGTCTCCAGATGAAAATGTCCATGATTTGTTTTTTGAAGTGCCTGAGGATTACAATGCCCAGCTTTAATTTTCAGTTGAAGTTTCTCCATCATGAGGCAACTTCTCTGTTTAATAAAAGAGGTGCTTAGAATGTTGGTGTGTCATGCTGTGGTTGGCAGGATGGATTTCCGTTCCTGCTGCACATTTCGTGGATGATCATACAAAATAAGACCATTCCAATCATACACTTTGGCGGAGGAGTGTACACTAAAACTTTAAAAGAGGATTTGTAAGGAATGTCAGAATTATCAGTGAGGAATTTCTTTTTAGCAGGATTTTTCCTCTCTTTATTATGTTACACTTAAATCTTGTGAAATGTCTTTGTTTGACAAGTACTGTTTTTGTTTTCCTTTTCTCCTCTTAAAATGTTTTATTACTTTGCCACGAGCTTACAGATATTTTATAGTATGACTTAATTCTACCTTGCTCAGTAATCACATTCCCTTCTCTTAGGCCTCCAAACCTTCCCCCTAAACCCCAGAAACACAGGAAGCCCAGACCCCGATCACAATATAATGCTAAGTTGTTTAATGGTGATTTGGAATCATTTATCAAGGTACTGACACCGGCTCTCTGGGTGGCTGATCTCAACACTTCTTGCTGTAATGGTCAAAACCTCATGTAAACTGAGGCAGATCACGATGTTCAAATTTGTCTTGGGCCTCTTGCCCAGCTGATCAATATAATACTTCCTAAAGTTAGAGGGAAACAGAAGAATACAATGTTCACATTGAACTTCCTTACAATTTATTTAATACAAGTATGGATGGTTTTGGTAAAAAATTTGCAGTTCATTAAAAGATAAAGTTTAATGTTATATCCCACAATCTGACATTATTTCCTACCAGCAGTTTTAGTCACTTTAAATAAATCAGAACCCTATGTACAGCCAATAGTACACTGGGTCTGAAATCCAGGTTTTCATTTCCCATGACTTCAGGAATTCATTGTATTGTGTGAAATTGTGAGAAGCATACTTCTGTATCTTGTATCTTTACTGTATTTACTATCTTCTTCTTTTTCTTACTTTATTTCTGATAATGCTTGTAGCCGAGGACGAAGGAACTCTCACACCAGACACCAGGTATAGTTCTAGTGAAAAGAAAGCTGACTCTTCCTCACTAACAAGTTGCATTCATGCCTGGCTTTAAATTAGTTTTCCAGTTGACCTTACAGGGGAGGTTTGCATTAAGAAATTAGATTGTTTCATAATTCAGTTTTGGCTGCCATAGTCCTCCTAGAGAATGACTATGGAGAGATGAACTATAAATTTACAGATATTCCCTTATTCATTAGCAAGCTCCCCACAATGTCCTGTGTTGAATGAGAATAAAACTTCAAATCAACTCTAGTAGTAAGGTTTAGGTAATCAGTTTACAAATTTTAAAAATGTTTTTCAAAACGACAACTCCTGGAAACTCACCTGGGATCTGAGAGTCAAGCTGAGTTCCTTTCTTCTTGTACATCATCACTGGTAGTAAATATTTTGTAGGACAAATTCCACCATTAATGGCACAAATATGATCCTACTGTTTTCAAATTGAGCTTTCCGCGACACCTACACAACTGCGCTGAAAGCTAATGGTATTACACAGATGTCATTTTGTGATATAAAGACATAATAGTAAATCATAGCACTGGGCAAAACATAAACATCATTATCTTCAATTATCTCTGCAAAGATACAAATAAAACAAAAATTAACACACCCAGGTTAAAAAAATAGAATGTATTGCCTTCCAGCACAATCCAGATCTTGGAACAGGCACTATGAGACGAGGTGGGTGAGAGCTCAGCCACAAGGAGAGAGGCTGTTCCCCTGCATGTCCAGTCTTAAAAAAGAGGTAGCCTAATGACTGATCATTCAGTAAGGCCAGGGAAAGGGCGTCTAGTCAAAGAATGAGCTTTGTATGGAAAGGATGAGTCATTTTGAGTGGCCCCACAACAGGATAGAAAAAATGGCTCATTATTACATAACTGCTTTAACAAGACATGCTCATCGGGCCGAAATACGTGCTTCTTAATAGCAGATATTTTATCTGAATTAATGGCAGTGGAAGGGGTCAGTCTTGGTGACATCTAGCAAAAGCAGATTCCTTCCTCAAATGATTTCTTTCCACCAGTGGGTAAAAAAATCTATGACCTGTTACTTTTGATTTGCAATGAGCTGGACAAATGTGAAAACTAAGGCTGAATGTTTTAGTGTTGTGAGGCTACTCCTAAAACAAGCATTAAAATAGTCATGTGTACTCTGGTAATTTCTTACTGCAAACAATACCCTTTTAGCAGCTTTACATTCCTTGTACAGATAAGTATGCTAGCAGTATATGTGATATATGTGTTCTAATATTTTGCTGTTTTGTACGGACAGCCCAATATTTATTGTTTTTAATTGTTGTAGTATTACTAGGTTAGCAGCTGAACTGTGCAGATCTTGTGCAAATTAATTTATCTGTTACTGAATTGCTACACAACCTGAAATGTAAATTTTGGTGTAATTATTATTGTTGATTCTTAACCATAACCCTCCCTTTGGCTTTTTTTTAGATAAAATTCTAAAATGTACATTACTTAAAGTAGAATAGTTACTGGAATTATGATAAATAACCCCATTAAAGCATTATAATGTTGCACACCAAAGCAATAGTTAGGTCGTCTCAGCAATTCCATTGTAGATTTTTTTCCCCAAACATATAAGAATATATATATTGTATATTTGCCCATGGTCTTCCAGTAAAAAACTAGACACACACATTGCGTATAGAATCTTTGCCTGGACTTAATTCTTAGCTCTGCCTTCTTTACTTCTAATTTAGTTTAACATGAAACTAAAGGACTATTTTATAAGAAGAAAAAGAAAGGTTGCATATTTTGAGTGACAGAGTTTTTTATTTGTTTTCTTTGTGGTTTTGTAACTTAATCTGTTTTTATATTAAATTTTGAAATAAATTGGTTCATATTTGAGATTCATTTGTCTAAAAATATTGTAGCCACCAAATAATGATTTTTGAAGGTACCTTTCGGTTATGAAAAAAGTTTATTTTTTCAAGCATAAGCAGTAACTATTTTTAACCATATATGGTTCATGTCCTCAATGCATATTTGAGGACTCCTTCAGAGTCCTTAATCTCCACTGGGTAAATAGTATCCTATTTTTAAAATGCCAAAATGCAGAGCCCAGCAAACAGTAACCATTCTCTTGGATCTGATCCTTTTGACACCAGCAGACGTTGCATGGGGCATGAACAATGCTCCTCCATCTCTCTCTCTCATGCTGTTTGCTGGAATGGCTACCTTTTTGTGTTTTTATAACTTAACTTTTTTACAAGACTATGTTGAGCCTGTGGAGGACAGAGACTGTTTTTTGTTTGGTCCCTACCCTTACACCTATCCAGTTTGGGTGACCCTACCAGGAGTTAAAACTCCTGCCAGCAAAGCACTCAGGGTCATTGAAACACACATGCCTTCCCACCACATAAAATCCTCAGGGAAGGAATTCTTTTGGATAATCAGTGGTTTGAAAAATAGTCAAATTAAACTTAAATTTTACTGATCTAGAATCCATGTATGGTCAAATACTTCCTGTTCCCTCCCACTGATTATTTTTTTAAACAGTCATATTTAATATAAAACAAAAAACCCTATATTTAGCTAACGCCATGGTTGTGATTCAAACACCAAAGGCAAGACATTTTAGAAATACAGGTTCTGATCCTGCACACAGACCCATATTGTTGCTTACTCTTATTCAGAATCCCACTGAAGAGAACTTGGGGATCAGGGCCAAATATCTTACCCTCCCTTTCGGACTGTATCGCAAATTGAGGGGTGGGTCCTAACTGGCACCGAAAATAGGCATAATGGATCCCCACACAGGAGAACACATGCTTCTAAAGCTGCATTAATGTGTATCTGTATTCTGGCTGAGACCCAGCCCTGTACACAACTTAGTCCTGCTAAGGGTAGGAATACACTGTACAGGTAGCTGTCAGTGGTAGTAATTCCCAGGTCAGGAAGTAGACAGTATACCATCCCGTGCTATCCAGTTGGTGGCTCTGACTGCAGACAGCCTGTGGAGCAGCATTTCTGACACCTCAGAGGAGCCAGAATAGGGGCCACTAACTTCCTTTCCCTGACCTTTCAGGCCTGGCCATATGAGCAAGCATCTGCAAGAATTTGGCCCCAGAGTATATAAAATTCACTCCAGCTACTAATGGAAAAATAAGCTAAATTAATGCACAAGCTTCATTTTTATACCATGATAATTAATGTTAATTGTATATTTAAAAGGAAATTCATTGTTTAACTCATTTTGCTTCAGGAGTCTAAAATAACTGCATGAAATGAGGTTTCATGTGTTTTAAGATAACCACATGCAAAAAGATAAATTGAGGATAAAATTTCAGCCATCACTTAGAATTTATTTGATTTGATGATTTGCATAAGAACCTTAATATTACTTTTTTAGCCTCTTGGCAAAAGTGGGGAGACAGTTTTTGTTTGGAAGGGGTTGTTTTAATAAATACTATGAGTCAATCTTGAATTATCAATAAAACCCATTTTCACATGTGATCTAACTTCTGTCTCTTTCAGTTTGTGATTATATTCTTTTTGCTTTTGCCAGGATTCAGGACAAGTCATTCCCCTCATAGTGGAAAGCTGTATCAAATTTATCAATTTATATGGTAAGCTCTGAAATATGTCATGTCATTTCATTGGCACCCTGGCTATTTTGCATAAAGTATATTTTGCATTATAATTTTACACCCTCATGTTTGTCATTTACTTGTTATAAAATAGATTAATTCTTTAGCACATGATCTCATTGCTCATCTTTTCTTCCCCTACTCTTCAGGTCTTCAGCATCAGGGAATTTTCAGAGTGTCTGGTTCCCAGGTGGAAGTCAATGATATTAAAAATTCATTTGAGAGAGGTAATTGAATTTTCATCCCTATGGGCAACCTGAGATCCAGCTCTTGAAAAAAAAATCTGTTAAAATTTAATAATTTTCTTGGATATTTAAGCAATTTTATGTACTGTATTCACTGTACTTCAAGCTTTACCTAACTGTATATTTACTTGCCCAGTATAGTAATGACTCTTTCAGCGTTTTCACTTTATTCTGCCGCTAGGCACATAAGATTATATTTTACTATACGAGTACACAAGATTTGTGACCCTTGCACTGTCTGTAAAATGTTTTATTTTACCAATGGTGAACTGCAAAGGATGACTTGTTTGTCTTTCCTGTTTTTATTATCTTTAAGATTCCCAAAAGAACCAAAAATATTAAATGGATGATCAGACAATATTTAACACAATTTGAGACCATTGTTACTGGGTCTTGCAGAATATGAGTGCTGGACTTTCTGGTCCTTCTGCCAAAGTGACATCACAGTCAATACAAGCATAGGTTGAAAGAGTCGTTCCATTTTAAACCTCTATTTTCATTCCTAAGGCAATTTCATCCCAGAGGATAATTTTCTGAGAAAGATGTGAGACAGTGAACAGAGGTTTTAAATGTGTTTGTCTTTCAACCTACATTAAGTCTATGACTTTTGTGATGTCACTTATTGTGGCAGAGGAACCAGGATCTGAAGGAGCTAGCAATTCTCAGATTGCGTTAAACCATAGTGTTAATTACATTTTTCTAAAAAAAAAAAACCACAGCTAAGTCGTCTCTGAGATTTTTACAAACCGTTTTTTAATTTCTAGCATAACCTTTGCAGATCACCTTTTAATAAGAGGAACCCTTGGAGAACAATCTGTCTTGTGACTAACAGTAAGAAGAAAGAGTAGATGATATTTTCACTCTCCAATATGAACTGCATACCTTGTAAAATCAGATATGATACTTGAGCAGATATGTGCAGTAACTGTTTTTATATGATAAATGATGCAGCGCCCTTATATCTGAGGACATTAATGGATTGTTACTGTCTATCTTTAAAGTCCGCCTTATTAAAATGGAAATTGTTTCACTACGGAAATGTTCTCGAAGTCATATAATATCATTAAAGCTAAAAATGTTTTAGCATCCAGTTTAGTCTTTTAAATGATGCAGTATTTTGCTGTGAGTTTTAGTGGTTTTGATTCTGTACATTGTACTCATACAACTGCATTATGCACATCTTCCTGAGTTTCTGTGAATGCCTGTTCAATCCAAAGAGAGATGTGCAGCTCAAATAAATCTCTGTTTTATATGTTCTATATAAGCTGCCTAGGAATAGTCCTAAAAGTCCTATTTCACTAAGAATGATCGTATTCTTTATTTCACTAATTGCAAATCATAATCTGTCCCAAAATATTCATTCTGAACTTCATGAGCTATGGGATCACTGGGTTACATAATTTAAAGAAAGATTTATTTCAGGCTGGGGGGTTTTTTTTTTGTTTGTTTTTTTTTCAGTTTAATCATGGGGCGGGATTTCTAAACCGATGTTTATTATTTTACTACCGTGCAACATCCCACGCAGTCAAATCAAATCTTCATTTATTTATATGAAATACTATTAAGCAAGAATGCCTGTGTATGTTTCATTTACTCTATTTATTTTTAAGGTGAAAATCCTTTGGCAGATGACCAAAGTAACCATGACATTAACTCAGTTGCTGGAGTACTGAAGCTCTATTTCCGAGGGCTGGAAAATCCTGTCTTTCCTAAGGAAAGATTTAATGATCTTATTTCCTGTGTCAGTAAGTAAAAATTCATATTTCATTCTCTATAGAATTACATGTTCATAAATACAGTAGCTACCTAGAAAAAAAATGATTTCACTGATTTTTCTGAAACAATTTGTTTGCCATCTACAACAGTCTGTGTCGATTATTAGTCATACTTGCAGCTGTGACTGCTCCCTTTTTCCAGAAGGATCAATGTACAGTGTAAGTCTTTGTTTTCAGTACAGCAGGAAGACAATCTTTCTTAGTATATGAAATATTTAAATTTACATACACTGCCATTTTCTTCTAATCTCTAGGGCAGAACAAGGGAATGATGACATCAGTGTGCCAAGAGAGTGCATTACTTCTAGCAATGGTTTCACTCTCTGCAGAAGTCTCATGCAAATGGTGGTGAATAACTATTTAATGACCCAACAGTGTCTGATTCTGAGCACCACCTGTGAGATGCTTAGTGCTCTCAATTTCCATTTGCTTTTTGGGGAGTTGGGATACCTCAGCCCTTTGCAGGATTAGGAGCATAATAGTTCTCATTCCAGGTGATGTTCTTGCCACTGTACACTAGGTAAAGAGAGGAAAGCAGTATAAAAGGGCTCAAAAAGCCTCCGAACCTGCTGATGAAAAATTCCCTCAGCACAGGGAACTGAGACAGATAGCTGCAGGCTGTCATCAGAGGACTTCTTCACAACCCCCAGCATGAAGAGCATGCCATCACGGGGCTGGAGTGGTAGGAAGTGGGACCGCAGCACCTAATGCTGCAAAATGCCTGGGCAGTACTATTGCCCACAGGCAGGCAGGGACAGGTTACTGTAATTTACGCAACCTTTGATTGCTGTCCGAGTTACACTGGGATATCCTACGGCCCTGGGACAGCCCAGAATCAACAGGGCACAAAACATGGCTTTGTGAGTTCCATAGTTAAGTTCCAGCTCTTGTGGAAAGCTTTCCTCCCCTGAGCCTCACTCTATTGGCTGGCTGTCCCAGCTGAATGTAAGTGTTATGAAGGGGGAGAAGCAATCTCCTAGGTAGCTATGTTCAGTCCCATGGGGTGGGGGGTTAATTAGGACAGGCACCTTGAACTCTACTATCGGCTCAGTGGGGAGCCAGCCCAACATGCAGAACTCCAGGGTGGTGTGTTCAGGTGCCCTGTGTTGCTCAGCAAATGGGCAGTTGTGCTTTGTACTATGTGGAGCTCAGTGTGTGGTTTCATTTCTAGATAGGATAAATGGCAGTAATCTAGCATGGAGGTTATTAATGAGTGGATCACTGTGATCTCTCGGTCACTCAGGAGAGGGTCATGCTGAGATGGAGGTGGGCACATTTTTTCCACCATGAGTATTTGAGTCTCCAGCAGCACTGTGGGCCCCAAAACTTCAGACTAATTTAACAATCTGAGGACAGATTCCCCCAACAGAAGAAGATGTGAGAGAAGACAAGTTCTATAAAGCATTTCAACCTTTCTACCAGTGTTACTTCAGTCTTGTCTGGGTTCACCTTTAATCAGCTGCTCCTCATCCAAGAGCAAATGTCATGGAGTCAAAAATTTTAAGGTCAGAGGAGGGACCATTCGGATCATCTAGTCTGACTTCCTTCATGGGGCATAAAAGTTAACCCAGTAATTCCTGTATTGAGTCCAATAGCTTCTGGTTGAACTAAATAATAGATATTAGAAAAACATCTAATGTTGATTTAAAGACATCAAATAATGGAGAATTTACTATATCACTTAGTAAACTGTTCAAATGGTTAATTGCCCTCATTGTTAAAAATTTGCACCTTATTTTCAGTCTGATTTTTCTCATTTCAACTTCTATCCTTTGGATCTTGTTATGCCTTCATTATTTTGATTAAGCATTAAGACAGCTGGGAGATAGTGGTGTTTACATGTAGACCTGGGTAAGTCCACATACTGCTGGCACTTCAACTTATATCATCTCACCAGATCTCCCAATGGCTTTAAATAGATTTGAATACTATGGAGGAAGAAGATTGAGCCTTATAGCTCAAATGAGGGCTTTGGAGATGGAAGAACAGTTGTCCAAAACAACCTGTTAGGTTCTTTCCAAGAAGAGGGGCCTGAAATGTTTAAAGTTCCTTTCCCGCCTTCAGCTTCTCAGATGCAGGACAGGTATATTTGGTGATTGATGGTAGAGTTCTGGCAGAATGAGTATAGATATGCATCCCTTGTCAATAGAAAGGTCAGCTCCAAAGCAACACCATTTTGTGGCCTACAGCTTCACTGAGGGGGAACCAGGTTCATGTGGCACTGGAGACTGGCCTATCTTATCAGTCAGCTTATTTGAGAAAAGTGAGTCTGGGCATTGGGTGATAGTTTGTGGGGCTTCTAGCATCAACCAATGATTCCTTTAGTCTGACTACTATATGTCTTATGGTAGGCAGTAAATTATCTTCCTGAAAGGAAGTGTTGACAATCTCTGTTATAGTAGGGCTCCCAGAAGTTCCCTGTTGTCTCTTTGTATCCAGGAAGAGTAGATATCAGAGTCACAGATGGTAACCCTGAATGATGTCACTCCTTTCCTTGGAAAGGGCGTCTTGTGTTTCTGTTCCTGCTCTTGGCTAGTTCCTCTTGTGGTTTATGAGGCCATCTTGGATGTAGGTGACCTTCTTTGTGACAATTACTCACAAAAAGAGGTACTGTGTATTAGGGTTGAGTAGAGCCAGTCTGTATTTCCAAAATGATTTGTAGCCCAAAAAAGTTCTGCTGGGATTCACTTTTCTGCCTCAGTGGCAAAGAAGAGAGAGGCTCTGTTTGCCTTTGTTATGGCAGTGGCATAGGTTTGTAGAAATTCTGTGTGTGCCACTGACTACTTTCAGTTATTTCTTTCACAAGTCAACTGACTGTCTGCATAGGTGGGGGGATTGAGAGAGGGTGCTTTGGTACTAGAATGTCTTTAGCAGTGTTCTAGAAGTGGGTGTAGGACCTAGCTAATTCATCTACTCCTTGGCTGCTTGGTTGGGTAGAGTTTTCTATAAGTAAGTTTTGGCAGGATCCAAGAGTTTTTCTGGGTAGATCATGGTGGTTTCATCTTGTTTTGGAATAAGGAGAGTTCTTATTCCTGTCTGGAGCAGCAAGTGGTCTGATCAAGTTAAGGGGATGGTTCTTGCATTTATATTCCCAGCCAGCCCTAAGAGCCAGTCCAGGGATAGTCAGCTGTGAACCTACATCTGTAGCTTACCTGTGAAAAACCTAAGGTGGAGAGTTTGGATATCTTTCTTAAAATATTTATAAAACACTTATGTGTGTGTTTGTTTTTAAACACAGTTACTGAGTATCAGTGAAACATTTGGTTTATATGAAATTCATGGTCTGTTGACTACTTCATCCTTGAAATATTACCTGCATTAAAATGTTTGCCCATCACAATATTTATATATTTGCTTATTTTTGACTTGTTTCTGTTTTCTGCTATGATAAGGTAGAAATGAGTATAGTAGTTTATATGAAATATTATTTGATTTCCAAGCAAAATCCTATTTATTCACACACTATTAAAGCCTAGCTTTTTAATCCAAGGCAATGTCAATTCATGTCCCGAACCAACCCATATTGGTGTTTGTATGCTCAAAAATAGGTGCGAGAACAAAGGAAACCAAAGCAGACTCTAAGCCTTAAACTAAGATTGAAGTAAGCTAAAAAGAGTTTAAGGAATTAAAAGCATTACTTGCATTTTTAGAGAGTCATCATAGAAGAAACATAGCGTAAAGCTCAGTGCAGATGTTTCAGCCCTCCAGAGAACTATTGCACTGAACAAGGCAGTGGATGACTTAAATGTTTGTACTGAACTTTGTACTTTTGTTTCTTCTCTGATGTCTTGAGAGCACCTCAGCAGCAGTATTTTTAATTCCTTTTGTTGATGTGAGTTTTCAGACCCTCTTCAGGGTTTTAATTTTGTCTCTACACTTGTATACGTAGGTTGTGTGCTGCTTTCCAGAGTATAATCTTTTATACAAGAAGAAACTCACTAATTTTAGAACTTACTATACCCCACCTGAATTTTGATGGAACCCAGATATCATATATTTTCAAAATCCTAGTCCAGTCCCAAATGCAGTTTTTACTGTTATTTTTTAATCTTAGACATCATATAATCTGCAATGGGACAGACAGTTCGGGCAAAACCCTGCTCCCAGTTTGGATTGTAAATCCTTCGAGGCAGGGATAATCTCTTTTCTGTGTCTGTACGGCCCCAGCACATTGGGGCCTCCATCCAGGTTGAGGCCTTCAGGCACTATAATAATAATATAAATATGCATCACTATTACTAGAGGCAATGGGAGTTTTGCTAATTATTTTTAACAGGAGCAGGCACAGGCCCTTTTCCTGTAAGAGAATAGAAATTTTTAGGACCTGTTGAGATCACTATATAGCATGTAGATTCTGGAAAGCTTTTATTTGTTAATGAAGCTTGCAAATGCTCCAGTTCTTATTAAATAAAGTTTGTGATAGTACAGTATGAAAATGAATATATCCATTTTCACTTGGTGTCCTTCCAAACAGTTTTTGAAGATGAATGCAAATTTATTTTACAGTTCTGTTTACAAAGATTCCTGTGATTCACAACAAAATAGGATATAGAAATGATACATAAAGTTGGCATTCATTTAAAAATATAAAATGGCAAAATGTCACAGATAATATCTGAAAATATAATGTTGCTAGTGAAAGAACCTTGAAAATGGAGTATTCAGCTGTGGATGTCAAACATATTTGAGGCTACTACCATAAACTGAAGCTTTTCACAATGTAGCCACTGAGGGTTTTGTTTTGTTTTTTTGTTTGTTTTATTTTTTTGGGTTTTTTTTGCATTAATGCATATATTTTCAAATGAAATAACATATTGTGATTTAGTGCTTTTTCTTTGCAATTGCTTTGGAAATGGTGCTACAAAAGATTCAGTGCTTTCTGTGCAATTTTCCCCAGATAAATGTATAATAATTATATAGCTAATTTGTTTTGATTTTTGAACAACTTTGGTTTAAACTGGGGACAAGTTCTGATTGTTCCAGAGCTAGTCTGCAGCAAGTGATAGGGCATAAGGAACTTGTATCATTATGGGCTTCTCTATACCGGAAAGCCATAATTCAGCTGCTTCAGCTGCCTGAGCAGAAGGATGGACACTACTGCTGGTATTCTGAGGGTATTGAATTCAGCCTGTTTCAGTAGATGCTAGTCATACTGAAGGCAATATGAGTGACTCCTTCATACACCGGGGCCAGATTTGGCCATGGAAGCACTGGTGATGTAGTAGAGGGATGGCCAACTGTATCTTGCACTCTTGCCAGTTGCTTTTCCTGCTGAATGTAAATTACACTTATTTTGCACACTCGCCAACTGCCACATCAGCATAAATCACTTTTGTTACTTAGAACCTACAGTAAAACTTGCCTTTAGTGACCACCTCTCAGGAGAGACAACCTGTCACGAGCTACTACTTGCAGAGGCCACGGAACACCACTGCTCTCTGGTGTGCAAACCTTTGAAAAGAGACCACCACTTAAGAGACCACTTTTGCTAACTCCCATGAGTGGTTGCTCTTGGCAGGTTTTACTGAACTTACACTTATTTTATGACCAGCATACTCCTTATATGAAACTTACACCTCTGTTTTGTCACCACGGAATTTGGCCTAGAAAGGGTAAATATTTGTCGTACATTACTGGGGAGGTTGTGGGAGAGATGGAAATAGAGCCTGACCCCAGTTATTGAGTTATAACCACCAGGCTAACTTCATTTACCATGTTGTAACCACTAAGTAGTGCTCCATTGCACAACGCTTCTGTGCTCAAATGCAAACGTTTGTGGTTTATATACCTGAGCATTTATTGCCTGTTAAATGCTCCACTACTTTGGGATTCTTGCTTAAACATCAATTTGCCTGATGTTGTCTGTCAAGGTTCCTCCCCCACTCTGAACTCTAGGGTACAGATGTGGGGACCTGCATGAAAACCTCCTAAGCTTACTTTTACCAGCTTAGGTTAAAACTTCCCCAAGGTACAAATTAATTTTATCCTTTGTCCTTGGAATATCCACTGCCACCACCAAACTCTAACTGGGTTTACTGGGAAACGTAGTTTGGACACGTCTTTCCCCCCAAAATCCTCCCAACCCTTGCACCCCACTTCCTGGGAAAGGTTTGGTAAAGATCCTCACCAATTTGCATAGGTGACCACAGACCCAAACCCTTGGATCTGAGAACAATGAAAAAGCATTCAGTTTTCTTACAAGAAGACTTTTAATAGAAATAGAAGTAAATAGAAGTAAAGAAATCACCTCTGTAAAATCAGGATGGTAGATACCTTACAGGGTAATTAGATTCAAAACATAGAGAATCCCTCTAGGCAAAACCTTAAGTTACAAAAAAGACACACAGACAGAAATAGTTATTCTATTCAGCACAATTCTTTTCTCAGCCGTTTAAAGAAATCATAATCTAACGCATACCTAGCTAGATTACTTACTAAAAGTTCTAAGACTCCATTCCTGTTCTATCCCCGGCAAGAGCAGCATACCAACAGACACACAGACCCTTTGTTTCTCTCCCTCCTCCCAGCTTTTGAAAGTATCTTGTCTCCTCATTGGTCATTTTGGTCAGGTGCCAGCGAGGTTACCTTTAGCTTCTTAACCCTTTACAGGTGAGAGGATTTTTCCTCTGCCCAGGAGAGATTTTAAAGGGGTTTACCCTTCCCTTTATATTTATGACATTGTCTTAGGTTCTTTAGACAGGATATATTCTTGTCTTAATGTATAATTTAATATTGTGTTATTTGGTTTGGCTTTTTTGTTGGTTTTTTCCCCTTCTCTGGTCTACTTTATTCCTTAGATGCAGGTTATTCGTGCATTTCACTTTAAGCACTGTTTGCAAAAACCTCAAGATAGTTCAACAGATGATTAAATGTGCTGCCGCGTCTTAAGGAAAAGCAAACGCGCACCCTGGTTCTCAGTATCTCCAAAATGGACAGAGATGACACTGCATTATGAACAGGTTCTTGTGATTTTTGAAATCTGGTGATTTTGAAAATAGAGTTTTGTTTAAAAATTTGAAGCTCTGTTACACAGTAAGTGAACTAAGTCAATTGATTAGAAATACACACAAAAACCCAGTGACAGGGTTCAGTACAGCACAGCCTGCCTCACCCCCACTGCATACCTGCCTATAGTATGCAGTCAGCAGTGGCTCCAACCTCTCTGCACTTCTTCCATTAGGTGTTACGGCCTCTGGAAAGCACAGTCTCAAAAAGACTATGGTCCCTGACTTGGTCCTCCCACAGTGCTGCCCTGTCACAGCTGGTTCAGAGATCTCTGAGTGAGTGCTGAGGCCCTCCTATGCAGCCACTACACCTATAGTTTCCCTCTCCCTGAACTCTAGGCTTCCAGGGTGCAAAAGGTCTTGCAAGGCCCTCCACACCATTGTAGATTTCACTCTTGATTTAAATTTAGTTGGCCGCTGCAAAATATGCACCTCTCCACTTGACATCAGTTCCCCTGAGGCTGTTTCAGTTGTGGCCAATATTCCTTCCCTTCTCCAAGCACCTCCCTTCCTTGCCTCCTTCCCCACACATAGAGGATAGATTAATTCCTAATGAGGTTATCCTTGCCAAAGCCAGGCTAATTGCCTGGACTTAAAAGTGGGAGTATTGTCTTGTGATCTTTGACTCCTGGGTCATTCCTCTAATTGTAAGTTCTATTCCCATTTCTGCAACTAACTCTGCATTATTTGGGCAAGTCACATAGGTTGCATACCACAGTTAGTATGTTATATTATAATTTAAATCAGCTTCTGTACCAGATGATTGGAGGATCACTAATATTATGCTAATTTTTTTTAAAGTCTCCAAAGGCGATCCTGGCAATTACAGGCCAGAAAGCCTAACTTCAGTACCAGTCAAATTGATTGAAACTGTAGTAAAGAATGGAATTATCAGACACACAGATGAACAGGATTTGTTGGGGAAGCATCAACACGGCTTTTGTAAAGGGAAGTCATGTCTCACCAATCTATTAAAGGTGGTAGGTGGATGTAGTGTACATGGCCTTTCAAAACAACTTTGACTAGGTCCCTCAGCAAAGGCTCTTAAGTGAAGTAGGCAGTCATGGGATAAGAGGGCAGGTCCTCTCATGGCTCAATAACTGGTTAAAAGACAGGAAACAAAGGGTAATAATAAGTGGTCAGTTATCGGAATGGAGAAAGGTATATAGCGGTGTCCCCCGGGGATTTGTATTGGGACCGGTACTGTTCAACATATTAATAATTGATCTAGAAAAAGGGATGAACAGTGAGGTGGCAAAGATTGCAGATGATACAAAATTACTCAAGAGAGTTAAGTCCAAAGCTGACTGCGAAGAGTTACAAAGGGATCTCACAAAACTGGGTGTCTGGGTAACAAAATAGCAGATGAAATTCAGTGTTGAAAAATGCAAAGTAATGCATATTGGGAAACATAATCCCTACTATACATACAAAATTATGGGGATCTAAATTAGCTGTTACCACCCAAGAAAGCTATCTTGGAGTCATTGTGAATAGTTCTCTGAAAATATCCGCTCAGTGTGTAGCATTAGTCAAAAAAGCTAACAATGTTAGGAACCATTATGAAAGAGATTAAGAAGACTGTAAATATCATAATGCCCTATATAAATCCATGGTATGCCCACACCTTGAATACTGCGTGAAGTTCTGGTCACTCCATCTCAAAAAAGATATATTAGAATTGGAAAAGGTACAGCAAAGGGCAACAAAAATGATTTGGGGTCTAGAACAGCTTCCCTATGAGGAGAGATTAAAAAGACTTGACTGTTGAGGTTAGAAAAGAGATGACTAAGGAGGGGCTATGAGAGAGGTCTATAAAATCATGAATGGTGTGGAGAAAGTAAATAAGGAAGTGTTGTTTACCCCTTCACATAACACAAGAACTAGGGGTCACTCAATGAAATGAACAGGCAGCAGGTTTAAAACAAACAAAAGGAAGTACTTCACACAACTCACAGTCAATCTGTGGAACTCATAGCCAGGGGATGTTGTGAAGGCCAAAACCATAACTCGGTTCTGTTAGGCAAAAGATTCTTTTCCCCAAGAATCAGACAGGCACAGACAATACTGAAGGGGGTTTATTCACAGTACTGGGAAGACTGACAAGCAGCTTCAAAAATACGGTGCCATAGTGGCCAGTTATATACATTCTTTTATCAGTTCATTTGCATTTATCTGTACATACAGAGACAGACATTGTTACAAATCAAGAGAGAACCCTAAGCAAAGATAAAAATAGGAACAGTACATACGTATAGAGGTCATCCTATTGCATCAAGCATCTAGAAAAGGAGTACTTGTGGCACCTTAGAGACTAACCAATTTATTTGAGCATAAGCTTTCGTGAGCTACAGCTCACTTCATCGCATGCATACTGTGGAAAATACAGAAGATGTTTGTTTTTATACACACAAATCATGAAAAAATGGGTGTTTATCACTACAAAAGGTTTTCTCTCCCTCCACCCCACTCTCCTGCTGGTAATAGCTTATGTAAAGTCATCACTCTCCTTACAATGTGTATGATAATCAAGGTGGGCCATTTCCAGCACAAATCCAGGTTTTCTCTCCCCCCCCCCCCTACACTCCCCCCAAAACAAACCCACTCTCCTGTTGGTAATAGCTTATCTAAAGTGATCACTCTCCTTACAATGTGTATGATAATCAGGGTGCTGGAAATGGCCCACCTTCATTATCATACACATTGTAAGGAGAGTGATCACTTTAGATAAGCTATTACCAACAGGAGAGTGGGGTGGGGGGAGAGAAAACCTTTTGTAGTGATAAACACCCATTTTTTCATGATTTGTGTGTATAAAAACAAACATCTTCTGTATTTTCCACAGTATGCATACGATGAAGTGAGCTGTAGCTCACGAAAGCTTATGCTCAAATAAATTGGTTAGTCTCTAAGGTGCCACAAGTACTCCTTTTCTTTTTGCGAATACAGATTAACACGACTGTTACTCTGAAACCTATCAAGCATCTATGGCTACCTTATGGGGGCAGGAGGCAGGGTCGGGGGGAGGTAGGGATGAGTGTTTACAGATATCTGGTGGGCTGTGAAGGGAGGGTTTATTCTGTTCTAAAATCTGAGTTACTGGGCAGGCATTGACCATATAGGCTTATTAATTGTTTACAGTTGTCAGTGTCCTTGCTTCTCAGCAGTTTCTGTCTTTTTTGCTGGCTGAATTTTAACTCCTTCCTGACAGTTCCAAAAAAGAATTAGATACGTTCATGGCTGCATGGGATGGGTGCATCAATTGCTATTAGCCAAAATGGTTGAGGATGCAACACCATGCTTTGGGTGTCCGTAAGCCTCTGGCTGCCAGAGGATGGGACTGGATGACTGGGGATGGATCACTTGATGATTACCTGTTCTGTGTATTCCCTTTGAAGAATTTGGCATTGGCCACTGTCGGAAGACAGGATATTGGGCTAAATGGACCATTGTTCTGACCCAGTATGACCATTCTTATGTTCTAAAATAAATGCTTAGGTTATCTTATCTGAAAAATAGGAAAAATACCAGTTCACTTCAGAGGAGTGTTGAAATAGGACTAAATTATGGTTCTTGAGAGTCAAAGTAATGAAGATGAAGAAGAGGCCTTCAGCATGCAAGTAGAAGATTCGCTGTAGTTGTGTGCAATGGGCTTTACCTCCTTGGCACTGTTATAGCCAGTAATCCTTCCTCACAGTAACTGATCTGCTAGCCTTTGCTATGGCCACACAACAACCCCACCCTCACAGACGCACCTCCTCTGGAAAAGTAACCTTTAGAGGCAAAGCAACACTGTCTTTCCCCTGGATGGGGAAAGCAACACAGTTATGCAAGGGGGTTCTTGCATCCACTCCTTTTCCCCCATAGAAGCAGCCAGAATTTAGTCCTTGATGTTTGAGATCCTTAGGTAAAAGATTACAATTCTCATCTATCTTTCATTGTAAACTAAAGCAAAACTTATGAGGGGAATATCAGTGTTTTGGAAATAAACAATGGAAAGCAGCCAAATTCACAGTTGTGCAGTGTTCAGATTTTCAGCAGAGAATTTTTTCGCCACGGAAATGAATGAGAGGTAAGAAAATTGGGACAATTTTACTAGGAATGAGTTAAAATATACGCAGCTAATTACAGCAATGTGTGGTTTGTAATGACTTATAGTGACTGTTTTACACTGTGTCCTGACAGGTAGCATGCTGCTGGAATGTGATAGGACCCATACTATGAAACCTGATGTTCCCTTTTTGCTTACACTGTCTATGCCCTTGGCAGGTAGTTATGAGTAAGGCTATGTTTTAGTCACAGATATTTTTAGTAAAAGTCATGGACAGGTCACAGGCAGTAAACTATATACCGCTGACTAAATCTTGGGTGGTCTGGGGAGAGGCAGCCCTGGGGAAGCCATGGGTGCTCGTGGTTGGGAATTACCGAGGGGAGCCATGGGTGCTGGGAGGGTGGGTTTGGCAGAGCTGGCAGGCTCCCTGCCTGGCTCCATGCAGCTCCCCAGAAGCGGCAACATACATGCCCCTTCCTGGGCGGAGGGACAGCTGGGGGGCTCCATGTCCCAAGCGCTGGCTCTGCAGCTCCCCTTGGTTGGGAATTGCAACCAATGGGAGCTGTGGGGACAGTGCCTGGGGGCGGAGGCAAAGTGCAGAGCCACCTGGCTGCACCTCAGCCTAGGAGCTGAGGGAGGGACATCGTGCCACTTCTGAGGAGCCTCCTGAGGTAAGCACCGCCGGAGCCCTCACCCCCTCCTGCATCCCAAACCCCTATCCCTGCCCTGAGCTCCCTCCCACACCCAAACTCCTTCTACTGCTGGGGTGTGGGGCAAGGTGGCCCGAGACTGCCCTAGCAGTGCCTGGTGCAGCTGGCCCAGGAGCTGCCCGAGCTGCTCGGGCGGCCTCGGACCAGTCGCACTGGCTGCTGCAGAAGTCATGGTGGTCCTGGAAATTCACGGAATCCGTGATCTCCGTGACAAACCCGTAGCCTTAGTTATGAGCTGCTTGTTCAGCAAATAAAGGTACAATTTCTGAAAACCAACACACCTACCCCCAGAACTGGAATGCTGGGCTACATGCTGCTCTCTTCCATGAGGAGAGGAATACCACTCTCCCCAGGCTGTAGAGCTTCGCTGGTGCTGCTATTGCAGGAGCTTCTGCAGCCCCAACCCATCCCTGCTACAGGAAGTGAGAAGAGAGGATGGAAGAATCTGCTTGTGCACAAGAGATCCCCAAGGAGCTAGACTGCATGCAATCAAATCCCTGTTCACCCCAACCCGAATCCCCCTCACACATCCCCGTTCTGCTGGGGAATCTTCCATGGCTGCAGATGTAGGAGCAGTATTTGCCCTGTAGTTTACCAGGCAGAAATATTTATCTTCAAGGAAGTGCTATTGAGGTGCATCACTTTTGTTTGAGAAACCCAAATTCTGCTGCTGTGATGCTCTGCTTGTCCTCAGTTTATGGTATGAAAATATCAACTGTTAGAAACGGGATTTTTTTCCCTAAGGGGAGAAATATTTAAACACTAATCAACGCACATTTTACATCTGAAAATGAGTCCTAATTTGTATAAAATAAGCACATGAAAAGACCAAAAATAAACATTGAGAACGCCGTCTATAATTAACACTGACCTTTTAGGTAAGTGATTATTTTAAATGTCTTCTGTGAAAAATCTTGTATTCTGTAACAAATGGTTTTTAGCTGTTGGCTTCACCCCCAATTCCTCATTTCACAGGTTCTCAATGTTACCAGTTGTCCATTGCACTGCTATTAGGTGCTATTATTCTAATATTCTACTAGGACTGTGTTTAAATTATGTGAATTGTACTATTATTTCTTGGTTGACTTAGGGGGCATTATTGAAATGTTAAATTGTTCTTAGCAATGTCATTTACACCAAAAATATCTTTGAGAGAAGAGTTCAAGGATTTCTTATTCAGAATAGAGGTTTGCTACTTTGAGAGATGTTTTGCTTTCCAGATGAAGCCCCATGTTCATTCTGAACAATGTAGAAAATCATAGATGCTGATTTCTGTTGTAAGGCAATAGAAACCAATGCTCTTGTGCTGCCTCAGTCCTGCTTTACACAGCTGTTGGTTTGCCTATTTCAGGAACATTTTGATGGACCTAAATGAAATTATCTAGGGAAAACACATCTGATCATTGTACTTTGTATTTTTGGATTAACACAAGAAGGCATTGATCTAGAATTGACTCTAATAGATTTACAGCTGGAGAGATAGTGTTGACAGAGAAAACTAAGTCGGGAAGGCTTTACAATCAGTGATCAGAAGGATATTTTCAATATGCAAATTGAAATACAGAGAATAAGCCAGTGTTTGGAACTGATGACAGAGATTCCTAGCCTCCTAATATTACTTTTTTACCCTTCGGGGGAAAATCCTCTTATGGCAGTTTTGCAAGCTATCTTACTTAGAAATCTGCAGTAAGTTAGTTTTCAGCAGACTTGCTGGACATATTTAAAGCATCATCTGGTAATTATGTATTAATAAAGCTGGTCAAAAGGGGGGAGGGGAACTCGATTTTTTCCAAAATTTTTGCTATTTTTTTTTTTCAAAAATTTGAAGAATGTTGACCAGCAACCTATATTAGCATAAGAATGACACCGTTAAGCTGAATGTACAGGTTTTCTCCTAAAAAGGAGCTGAAGATATTATCTTCTGCCTTACAGGAATAGATAATCTCTATGAGAGGGCTCTTCACATCCGCAAACTCCTCCTGACTTTACCCAGGTCTGTCCTTATAGTGATGAGATACCTATTTGCCTTCCTTAACCAGTAAGTACCTTTCGGTTCCTGCCAGAATGCTGCATCTTCATCCCACTTCCACTGCTGGTGTCAAAATTTCCTTTGTCGTCTTCATAATCTTCATGAAATTTACATTTAGGCTTCAGTTAACACAGAAGAGGGTATTTTAATTGGCAATGAAAACAGAAGGAAAAGGTCCATTTTCGTACAAACTGAAGTTACTTTTCTTTTTAACTGACTACAAAGGTCATGGGAAGACTGATAAAAGTATTGCCTTGTACGCAAGGACTGCGACTAGAGCTGGAGCTGTAGAACAAAACAACAAACAAAAAATATCCACATTAAAAATAACTTGCATAATTTAGAAGTGAACTTTTTCCGCTACACTCCTATCTTAAGCTGATTTTAACTTTCTGATTGGAAAAAATGCAACTTACTCAAACAGCCAAAGCACCTACAAGCTGGTGGTTTGATGCTGTGGTGGAGCAAGATCCAAATTTCCTCATGTGTGTCTTTTGGGAAATTCACTGGTGCTCTTGCCCAAAATAATGATGGTGCTACAGGGGCTCAGGAACCCCACTTCTTTCCCTTCATACTGAAAAACGGAGACAGTTGTTGGGGTGGTGGGGGTATCAGAAACTGGCCCATTCTGAAGGAAAAAACTGGGCCAGAGGAAAGGGTAGTGTGGGAGAAAACATTGTTTTACCTGTGTCCCTTTTCTCTTTTTTTTTCCTGGTCCTGGTATTTTCACTGTGATATGCTTTCTTTGATCAGTGTTCTGCCCTATTTCTGGCTCTTTCTGTTTCTGTACTACCTGCCTCCTGGGATTTTTGTTCTGTTGCTCCTTAAACCCTCCCTTCCTTCAGCACTGTAATGTGTATTTTGGGTTGAGCTTCTACTATATCTTCCAGGATGTGAATGATAAACTGTGTTATTAAACATTAATATATTAAATCTACAGGTTCTGTTGTTAGGTTTTAATAGTGTGTGCACATACTGTATATTTGTTGAGGCTAGCCTCCGTTGGACTTGTCACCAAATAAGTGATTTTCCAAACGTGCGCACAAAGTCTTTAAATATAAGGATTTGGGCCAAGTTATTTTTTCCACCTGAAAAACCCCAGCTGTATCTGTTGAGAATGGCTATAATAAGGGTATGACAACCAGCAGTGCATGTAAGACTGCTTTTTATTTCCTGACCTCAATCACCTAACATGGATCAGGATTGGTAATACATGTTATATGATCTGGGTCAGTATTCCTTGACCTCAGCCATTACTAATCCACAATCATTGCTGCTCTTTGGTAGTCTCCTCACTTAATTTTACATTCACCCTAGTAAAATCCCAATCCTCCAGTCTCCACTTTACCTCCCATTCCCCAGCAGCAACGGACCTACTACCAGCACTAGATGATGATATGCTTACTGAGGGTGCATTTACACTTGAGCTGGAGGTGGAATTTCCAGCTCAGGTAGACTGACTTAGTGTGCTAAAAATGGCAGTGTAGCCACAGCTACATGGGCTAGCCACTCACATACAATCCCATCAAAGCTCTAGGCACATACTTGAGACAGTTAGCCCCTCCCAGCACCCATTCTGCTGTGGCTACACTATTTTTAGCACACTAGCTCAATCAAAGCTAGGGCAGGTGTGTCTATCTGAGCTGGAATTTACACCTCCAGCTCTAGTGTAGATATACCCTTAGTGAATGAGAGATCAGGCCCTTAGTTAGCATATCCCTCCTTTGCTCGTATTTGCTCCATAATTGAGTGGATCTGTTGGGGCTGCACAAAAAACACTTTGCTGAAATAAAAATAGTCTCTTGTACTATATTCCACCAAATGTGTGTTATGGAGAACAGAGAGGCAACAGCATGTAGCCTTTCATATTTCATAAATCAGTTATAACCACCTATGTAGCATAGTTCATGAATAATCAAATGGCTGAATCTCCTTTGTAATTTGTAGAACAAGATTTATGATATCTCAGAATAGCACACAGCACATTAACAAAATATGACACAAAAAAGAGATTTTAGAAGCAGATTTTGCAGAATTGGAAGGGATCATTTAGAGTTCTTGGCTCTTTTCAGTTTGTATTGATGTCACAGTGCTGTTGCTATGCAGCAAATGTTTTCTCTATAAAGTATAGTTTAAAGCCTTTTAAGCTGGTGTATTTAAAGATGGGCAAACATACCAGATGCATCTCTAATCCTTCAGGGTGCCAAGCAGTATTGAATCAATGGGAGTTACGGGACTTCAGGCTTTGTGGGACTGGGTCCTGAGTCCTTAAGAATGACTAATCTGGGGAGCTATAAGCCTCAATCCTCAGCTAGTGCTGAAGAGCACACAGTTCAACTTGCAGGAGGAAAGGACATTTGTGTAGAGGTAGCCTTTGTGATTCTGGGCAAGGTATTCATTAGGCTGGTCCTCTAGCACAGTTGTTCTCACCCTGGGGTACACACAGGTCTTCCGGGAGTACATCAACTCATCTAGATATTTGCCTAGTTTTACAAAAGGCTACATAAAAAGCACTAACGAAGTCCGTACAGACTTAAATTTCATACAGTCAAAGACTTGTTTATACTGCTCTATACACTAAAATATAAGTACAATATTTATATTCCAATTGATTTATTTTATAATTATATGGTAAAAATGAGAAAGTGAGCAATTTTTCAGTAATAGCGTGCTGAGCCATTTCTGCATTTTTATGTCTGATTTTTGTAAGCAAGTAGTTTTTAAGTGAGGTGAAACTTGGGATACACAAGACAAATCCTGAAAGGGGTACAATAGTCTGGAAAGGTTGAGAGCCACTGCTCTAGCATAATTTATAAGCAGTAAGGGGGCGACATGGAATCCAGGATTCAGCAAGATGTAGGGAAGCTCCAGCCACACGCTGCTTCTATCGGAGGCTGATTTTTCAGACAGGTGGAGTGACATAGCAGCGACCAGAGGATCCCTCTGACCATCTTGTGGTCAGCTATGCTCTGTTTCAGATATTGGAAATTTTGTTAGATACATGGCTTCATAGTAAAGGGGAGAGGGTTCCTTCCCTCAGAAAGCCCTTAGTACTATCTCACCGACGGTTGTTTGCATTTTTTATTTTTTACACATAGAAGAGTGTCTTTACTGTAGATCACACAGAGTCCCTGAGGGCATGGCTAGACTGGAAACTTCAAAGCGCTGTCACGGGAACGCCCCTGCGGCAGCACTTGGAAGTGCGAGTGTGGTCGTGCTCAAGCGCTGGGAGACGGCTCTCCCAGCGCTCCTGGTAATCCATCTCCACGAGGGGATTAGCGCCAACCCTTGCTCCCAGCGCTCAGAGCCTGTCTACACTAGCGCTTTAAAGCGCTCAGACTTTCTGCACTCGGGGGTGATTTTTCACTCCCCTGAGCCAGCAAGTTAGAGCGCTATAAAATGGAAGTGTAGACAAGCCCTGAGTAAAGTTTTCCATGGCTAAAAAATGATTGATTCAAATTCATTTCTCGCACCCTCCCCCAGTGTCAGTTTATTCTAAATTCTCCCAGTGTTGTATATTGCCAGACAATAGAAGAACAAATTTTTTTTTTTTTTTTTTTTTTTTTTTTGGCTATGTTGTACAGGACTAAGTGTCAAAAAGGGTGGAGAACATTGCATTGTGCTGACAATTTAAGGTTGTTCTGAGCTACTTTTCAGAATTAGGATAGTCACAGAGCAAAAATCTTTTTCTTGATTCTTCTTCCAAAGCCTTTCTCAGTACAGCGATGAGAACATGATGGATCCTTATAACTTGGCCATATGTTTTGGCCCAACACTGATGCCTGTTCCGGACATACAAGACCAGGTGTCATGTCAAGCTCATGTGAATGAAATAATCAAAACAATCATCATCCATCATGAGGCTATTTTCCCAGATGCTAAAGAGCTAGATGGCCCTGTTTATGAAAAATGTATGGCTGGAGATGACTACTGGTAAGTCAGAATATTATCTTTCTGTCTTCATACCAAAATGCTAGGCCTCCATTTTACATGAATGACTCCCATGATATAAGACGTTCTGCATAAATAAAAGAAATATGAAAATAAAAAAAATAATTCTAATGTGTGGAAGATTCACAGGAAAGTGGTACTGTGAAACACATGGGACAAATATAACCATGATGATTGTCAGGGTTTCCTAACTAGAAGACTTCAGTGGAGTTAATTTAGGATTCTGAGAACTATCACAGACGTGACCATCAAGTAGTTGACAGAGGTCTACATGTACAATTGGGAGTGTGTGGCCAGATGGTGTAGTCCCAGTCTTGCATTTGTTGAAGGGTTCCATAAAAGAATTTCAGTTCATAATGGTTTCACCATTAAGCCCAGACATATATACACTAAATTCAGTACAGCTAGAAGGGAAATATCCAGTTACCCTGTTATCCATTTAAATAAATGGAAATGATATCTGAAGGGAAGATGTGTTAATTCCTGTAACAGTTATGATTTTACACCCTGGTCTGAGGATTACATTGCTTCTGACCTTAACTTTATATATATATATATATATAAAGTTAAGGTCAGAAGCAATGTAATCCTCAGACCAGGGTGTAAAATATATATTTAAATTAGGGCTGTCGATTAATCGCAATTAACTCACATGATTAACTCAAATTAATCACAATTTTAAAAATTAATTGCGATTAATCACAGTTTTAATCACACTGTTAAACAATAGAATACCAATTGAAATGTATTAAATACTTTGGATATTTTTTTACATTCTCAAATATATTCATTTCAGTTACAACACAAATTACAAAGTGTACAGTGCTCACTTAATATTATTTTTGATTACAAATATTTGCACTCTAAAAATGATAAACAAGATAGTATTTTTCAATTTACCTCATACGAGTATTGTAGTATGATCACTTTATCGTAAAAGTGCAACTTACAAAAGTAGATTTTTTTTTTTGTTACATAACTGCACTCAAAAACAAAACAATGTAAAACTTTAGCGCCTACAAATCCACTCCGTCCTACTTCTTGGTCAGCCAATCGCAAAGAGAAACAAGTTTGTTTACATTTACAAGAGATAATACTGCCTCCTGCTTATTTACAATGTCACCTGAAAGCAAGAACAGGCGTTCGCATCGCACTTACATAGCTGGCATTGCAAGGTATTTCCGTCACTCAGATGACCCTTCATGCTTCGGCCATCATGCCAGAGGACGTGCTTCCATGCAGATGATGGTCATTAAAAAAAGAATGCATTTCTTTTTGCGGATACAGACTAAAACGGCTGCTACTCTGAAACCTTAATTACATTTGTGACTGAACTCCCTGGGGGAGAATTGTTTGTCTCCTGCTCTGTTTTACCCACATTGCCATATATTTCATATTATAACAGTCTCGGATGATGACCTAGCATATGTTGTTCACTTTAAGAACACTTTCACCGCAGATTTGACAAAATGCAAAGAAGGTACCAATGTGAGATTTCTAAAGATAGTTATGGCTCTTAACCCAAGCTTTAAGAATCTGAAGTCCCTTCCAAAATCTGAGAGGGACGAGGTGTGGAGCATGCTTTCAGAAGTCTTAAAAGAGAAACACTCTGATATGGAAACTACAGAACCCAAACAACCAAAAAAAAAAAAATCAACTTTCTGCTGGTGGCATCTGACTCAGATGATGAAAATGAACATGCGTTGGTCCACGCTGCTTTGGATTGTTATCGAGCAGAACCCGTCATCAGCATGTCCTCTGGAATGGTGGTTGAAGCATGAAGGGACATATGAATCTTTAGCGCATCTGGCACATAAATACCTTGCAATGCTGGCTTCAACAGTGCCATGCGAAAGCCTGTTCTTGCTTTCAGGAGACATTGTAAACAAGAAGCAGGCAGCATTACCTCCTGCAAATGTAAACAAACTTGTTTGTCTGAGCGATTGGCTGAACAAGTAGTAGTACTGTACTGAGTGGACTTCTAGGCGCTACAATTGTTTTATTTTTGAATGTGGTTGTTTTTTGTACATAATTCTACATTTCATCTTTCATGATAAAGAGATTGCACTACAGTACTTGTATTAGGTGAATTGACTATAAGGTGGATAGAAAGCTGGCTAGATTGTCGGGCTCAACGGGTAGTGATCAATGGCTCCATGTCTAGTTGGCAGCCGGTATCAAGTGGAGTGCCCCAGGGGTCGGTCCTGGGGCCGGTTTTGTTCAATATCTTCATAAATGATCTGAAGGATGGTGTGGATTGCACCCTCAGCAAGTTTGCAGATGACACTAAACTGGGAGGAGTGGTAGATACGCTGGAGGGTAGGGATAGGATACAGAGGGACCTAGACAAATTGGAGGATTGGGCCAAAAGAAATCTGATGAGGTTCAACAAGGACAAGTGCAGAGTCCTGCACTTAGGACGGAAGAATCCAATGCACCACTACAGACTAGGGACCGAATGGCTCGGCAGCAGTTCTACAGAGAAGGACCTAGGGGTTACAGTGGACGAGAAGCTGGATATGAGTCAACAGTGTGCCCTTGTTGCCAAGAAGGCCAATGGCATTTTGGGCTGTATAAGTAGGGGCATTGCCAGCAGATCGAGGGACGTGATCGTTCCCCTCTATTCGACATTGGTGAGGCCTCATCTGGAGTACTGTGTCCAGTTTTGGGCCTCACACTACAAGAAGTATGTGGAAAAATTGGAAAGAGTCCAGCGGAGGGCAACAAAAATGATTAGGGGACTGGAACACATGACTTATGAGGAGAGGCTGAGGGAACTGGGGATGTTTAGTCTTCAGAAGAGAAGAATGAGGGGGGATTTGATAGCTGCTTTCAACTGCCAGAAAGGGGGTTCCAAAGAGGATGGCTCTAGACTGTTCTCAGTGGTAGCAGATGACAGAACAAGGAGTAATGGTCTCAAGTTGCAGTGGGGGAGATTTAGGTTGGATATTAGGAAAAACGTTTTCACTAGGAGGGTGGTGAAACACTGGAATGCGTTACCTAGGGAGGTGGTGGAATCTCCTTCCCTAGAAGTTTTTAAGGTCAGGCTTGACAAAGCCCTGGCTGGGATGATTTAGTCGGGGATCGGTCCTGCTTTGAGCAGGGGGTTGGACTAGATGACCTCCTGAGGTCCCTTCCAACCCTGATATTCTATGATTCTATGAAATACTATTTCTTGTTTTTTACAGTGTAAAAATTTTTCATCAAAAATAAATATAAAGTGAGCACTGCGCTTTGTATTCTGTGTTGTAATTGAAAGCAATATATTTGAAAAATGTAGAAAACATCCAAAAATATTTAAATAAATGGTATTCTATGATTGTTTAACAGCGTGATTAATCATGATTAACTTTTTTAATCACTTGACAGCCTTTACTTACACACACACACACACATATATATATATATATATATAAATATAAATAAAATTTTTAATAGTGCTATTTGTTTCATAAGAAAATTTAAGTGATATTTGCTATAGAAATAGCTTACTCTTGTTAGCTTGGGGGGGGAGGGGTTATGCCAAATATAAGCATCCATTAAGCACTGCTTCATGTGCTAATTGCCTGTACTTGCTTAACATTGTGTATTTCTGCAGTGATAGCCCTTATAGTGAACATGGTACACTAGAGGAAGTGGACCAGGATGCCAGTACAGAGCCCCACACCAGTGAAGATGGTACGTCCTTTATGTTACAGCTTTAATCCTCTTTTAAATAAATTACATTTACAGGTTTTTCATGCAGGAGATACTCTCTCTTTTCCTCACTGTCTCTCAGTTGAAACTAAATTACTTCTGGGAGGATGCTCTGCTGCTTACACCTCCATTTTTAATCTTCAGGTTTTTTGTTTGTTTTTCACTCTTATCCATCTGTGTTTCGCCAGCTGTTTCCTTGCACCTTTCCTGGCTTGCTCAGTTACAGGAAGGGCAAGTGGGAAACTACTTCAGTCAGCACAAATTACGTTCTGATGTAATGTTCCCTTTTTAAGTGGCCTTTTACCATTTTTGCACAAGATAAACTGATCCAAACCATGGCTTTGAATATTTTAGCTTAGAGAATTGCATTTAATATGCTATATTTTGATATTTAAAAACACAACTTTCCAGAGGATTTAAGGACCCCCAAAACTATTAAACCAAAGCCATTCACTATAACTTGGCTCATGCTCACCCTTGCTGGACTAGGCATCGTAGCTGGCGGTGAGGGCCCAATGGGATAAACGTCACCTATCAAATCTCCTCTTCTTTCTTTCAACAAAGTAAGACTTAGGCCTTGTCTAGACAGAGAAATATAATGGCATAGTTATTCCACTATAGCTATGCCAGTATATTTCCCCATATAGGCAAGCCCTTAGTGGCAGATGCCTCGTTCCCTTGTTTAGAGTACCACAGTGGATAAAGCAGCCTGTGATAACAAGGAGGCAACAGATCAGGAGCCTGGGACCAAAACAGGAAAGGGAAGGCAGATAGGGCCTGTAATCTGGTGGGTTGCATGAGAACCTGTTCAGGGGGGCAAGGTAAGCAGCAGAGTGCAGGAGGGCCTCCTTCGCATTTTCAGGAGGAGCAGGGGAGGGAATTACAGGGGACAAAGAGGGGAAGAGTAAGAGGCCAAAATGGTATCATTGATTTTATTTAGGAGATCAGAAATGTCCAAGTGTGGGGTCAAAAATAATAATTTAAAGGATTGGAAAAAGGGTCCTGTTGCCAGCCCCAGACCCACCATTTATTTTGAGCACCAGCCACAACTTGGTAGTATGTGTCTCTTCCCGCCTCCCCTTATATACTAATTTATAAGACAGTTTCTCATGTTGCTAAAAAAGACTATTTCAGACTCCTGTGAAATGCTCAGGATTAAATGGATGACAGATCGGGGGGTGAAACACTTAATGATGGAGGAACCTCGAAGAGAAACTTGATATTTCTGACATACATACAGAGGTGTAAATGTTGGAAATTCAGATTCATAAATGTACATTTCTGAAAACTTTTCCCTGCACATGAGAATGAAAAGGAGGGAAAAAAGCATGCAACAATCAAAAGTTGTTTTAATCCTTTCGTACACAATTGTAAAATATTAAATGGCATCTGAAAAGCATGGACAGGCAAATCTTGACCATGTGAAAGTAGTATTGTACTTCATTTTTGCCTTGATATCAATCCTGGATGCAATGACTATAGTAAATTTGTAGCATAGCATTACTGATTGGGGCAAAATTGACTGGAGTAACTCTCAGTGGAGCAGAGGTAGCCAAGAAAGGATTAAATTACTTGATCTAGTTTTGTTTATCAGGATGACCAGCAAGATAATCCTAGCTTTTGCCATTCCTTTGTTTTGTGAATTGAATACAGAAAGTGGACAATCATGTTGTGGATTTGCATGTAAAGGGGGAAAAAGGTAATACAAAGATATGAACTTTGCGGTAATGCTTGAGCAAAGATGATGACGGTGTAGTTGGTGTGACTAGACCAGTGCATGAAGTGAGAGGCCTCCACTTAACCAGCAAGCTCTAATCAAGTTTTTCCACCAATAAAGGTTTACCTTTAGATAAGCTATTTTTTATAATGAAGGGTGGGTATTTTCATCGAACTGGTGCTGTTAACTGTCTTTTTGCACACACATCCCTGTGTTTGTCCCTTGAATAAAAAGTGTTTGCAGTAATATACGCTGTGATTCGTAACAATTTTACAACTGATTCAGTCTTGAATCACAAGGATCAGATAATTGATCTTTTGTGGGGGAACAGGAAAGCTTCCATTAAAGGAAATTTTTTATTTCAATAGAATTATTGATTACTAGTTTGTCACACCAGGACCCTGATTTACATGTGTATGAGAGTAAGGTAATGTTGAACTGAGCTTGCTACTGCTAACTGGACATGTTGTACTTTTGCATTTCCCTCTGTTAGGAGCTGGACAGAGCCTTCTCTAAACATGTAAATCTTTATTACATTTTAATCTAGTTCATTTTATACTGCAGTGTTTTTTTTCTCTCAAACCCTCTAGTCCCATAACAATATTGGGCAATTGACATGTAATCCAAAGGCTATAATCAAAAGCAAGAAGATTTATTTTTCTGTTTTGCTTATTTTCACTATAAGAACTACTTGCTGTATAAGGTTAAATTACAAGTAAGTCTCTCTATGCCTACAAGAAGTCAGCTGTATATAATGACGAGGCTGAGCCACTGTGGGGGAAAGTAAAGGTTTATTTATGGAATTACAAAGCTAAAATATTCTTTTAAAAAAAATAAAGCAAGTGTGTATATATATATATGTAATATATAATGTATGTATGTATGTGTAGGAATAAAATTAGCTTGTCCTCTATCCTTTGAAGGGTTGGGACATACAATGATGAAGTATAAAAAAGCTACGTACATCCTTAACTGTAAACACATGAGTAGTCACAGTGACTTTATTGGGGCTATTCACATGCTTAAAGCTATGCATGTGTTTACATGCTTCTCTGAATTCAGGTCATAGTGAAGAGTTTTTTTGTAAGGGTAAAAAGCCTTCACTGTAAGAACTTTTATTTACATTGTCTACTCAAAAGAAGAGCATTCCTGCTAAATAGCATTTTCCCCTAGATCTGAAAACATGAACTTTTGTGCATTTCAAAGAGTTCACCTTGTGCCTCAGAATGAGCCATATCTATTTATCTGTAACTTCATTACAGAAAGACATTTGTCTGAAAATAACTCTTAGAAAAGAGTGTAAGATTCAGGAGATACATCTTTATGCTTAATAAGCAGTTTTTCTGCAATTTTCTTCTGAAATTCTTTAACACTGAAGATATTTTACTCTAATTGATGCATATAAAAGTTGACTAGATCTGTTTCCGAAGGAAATAAGAGAATTTCCTGAGGAAGTCTCAGACACATGGGTAATTCCTGATGTAAAACACAAACATGCTAACATTTTTATTGCTGTTCATTGACACCTTATGATGCCTGACATTTATAAATCAAGAAAGTAGTTCTCACACAGATGGGGGTATTAAAGGACAAATAAGGTTGAGAGTTAGTGCTGTTGTGTCCCTGAATGGTCACCATTGCAGATTTGACTACTCTGAAATAATTCATACTATGACCAACTTTTTTCCAAGTTCTGCTGTAACAGTAATTCACAGGCTTCTTTCCCTTTGTTGTTTTCCAGTCAGAGAACTGCCAGAGAACTTGAGGATAGATTGTTACTGTAAAGCCACAGCCCTTTGATAAGGTGTAGAGTCGAGCATAGGGATCAGGATGTCTTTTGCTTAAGACAAGCACAATGCATGTGGAAGAATTGGGGAGCACAGAGAAGGGGCTGCTCTGGTGCACCCAGTGAAAGGTACAGTGGATGTTCTCATTCTGCTGGCTCAGCTCCACTTGGCTCACTGGTGTGGGGTGTAGAGTGGCCAGGTGTCAGGTTTTTGACCAGAAAGTCCAGTTGAAAAGGGTACCTGACAGTTTCCGGTCAGATCTGGGGACTGGTTACTGCAGGTGGGGGAGGCGCTGGATGATCACCCGTGCCAGCCCCTACTCATCCGAGGCCCCCTCCTACCAACATTAGGTGACTGCAGCTCCCAGCCCCCAGTTGAGTTCCTCCCGACTGGGGGTTGGGGGGGGGGGGCGTGGAGAGGGGGAAGAGGAGCAAATGGGGGTGGGGCAGGGCCTCGAGGGGAAGTTCCAGCACTCCTGTTGGAGTGTCTGGTTTTTGGCAACCCTAGCAGTGGGGTGGGATGACATAGCCCCACCCTCATACCGCCACCTTTTGAGGAAGGCTAGTGCTGTGTTTGGCTCTTGAAGTGCAAGGATAGAAATAGTGACTAGCCTTTGTTTCTTACATCTTTCCCCTTATCACCTACTGGACCTGTACCGAGCTATTTAGCCAGTGATTTTTAAGTGGAAGGCACCATAAAGTGTCACTGAATGGCAGTAATAATATTAGCAGAATTTGAGGTCATAAGTGCAAAACTGAGAACAGAATCCCTAGAGCTCTTCCCACAGTTCTTCAGCTTGTCCTAATATTTCTCTTTTTCTGTCTTTGTCTGGATCATAGCCAGTGATATTTCAGATGTCATCATATATTTCTTGCCATAGTTAGGAAATGCCTTGAGGTATAGGACAGAACAGTATAATTATATTTCCCTCTGAGCTGTCTTAATTTTACTGTTAGACCCCATGGCTCAATATCATGCAGAATTTCAGTTACAAATTGTAGATTTGTAACTGTTGATTAGCTCTGTTCCCTTTCCTTTAGTTGTGAAATGGCTCCCTCCAGTTCTCAATAACCTTGACGTTATAAATCTTTTGGCCTTTTTTTATGTCCAAATGGAACTGTCAAGGTATTTTTATATTAATTGTCAACGTTCTACTTGTTAACAAGTGAATTAGTATTTGAAAAATAAAATCTGAGAACTGTCTGCTGTAGAAATGTGCTGTCCAAGTAAAGGGCACATTTTTAGTAATGAAAGTTCCTATCAGAATAAAAGAACAATTTGTATGAGCTTAATACAAGAGTTTCATTAAGAAAAGCAACTATGTCAGCCATACACCACATTGTATAGGGTATGTTTCATAGGAACACATAAATAGCATGTCTCAGAAGTCTCACTCACTGTCGGTAGATTAATAGTTCAAACAGCTGTTCCCAGTGCAGCAACTTCCTACAGATGTCTGAGAAAGGACGTCAGTCTATAATGAGGTACAGGAAAAGGAAGAATTCAACATTCCATAGGCCTGACTCTCTTCTTACACTAGGCTTACATAGGTGTGGAGTTACTTCTGATTTACTCTGGTGTCCAATAAGTGAGAAGAATCAAACTCTGTATACTCAAGTCTTTAATATCAAACAGTCCATTGAACTTTTAATTGTAGTATGGCTCACCCAAAAAGGAATTGCCATATCTGATCAACTCAGTGCTCGAATATCCTGCCTCAGAATGCTCAGCACCAGATACTTCAGAGGAAGGTGGAAGGAAACCCTGAATACGCAATTATGAAATAACCTGCCTATGGTGAAGTTTCTTCTTAACCCCTATCAATTAGAGATTGGCTTGTGCCCTCAAGTATGGGAATTTATACTTCCCTGCTCTCCTTTTATTTAACCTAATATAATGTAACAGCATGTTCTTATTATTCATACAAACATCTGGTCTAGCTATACTTATGAGCTAATTCTGCCTCAGTATTCGGCGGGGAGGCGGAGAAATAGACTAGATCATCTTGAGGTCCAACCCTACATTTTTATAATGTAAGGAATATCTTTTTACAGTGAGCTCCAAAGGCTAACTTTGTGATATGTATAAAAATATTTCCTTTCTGGTGTTAAATTGTTGCCTTTCAGTTTCATTGACTAGCCCCTTATATTATGATGCAGATAAACAGGAGTGCTTGATTTTCTTTCTCCTAACTAATCATTAATTTGTATACCTTTATCATGTCTCTTCTTATTTCTCTCATCTTTAAACTATACAGTCCCAATCTTTTCAGTCTCTCTTCAAGTGATGGAAGACTTTCCATACCTATAATCATTTTGTCACATCTCTGGTCCTCTTTGCTTTCTGTTTATATAATTTTTTAGATAAGGTGTCTAGAACTGAACACAATATTCCAGGTCAGAGCATGCCGCTGATTTTATATAGTGCCATTGTAATTTTCACTATTATTTTCTAGCCCATTCTATGTACATCTTACCGTTTGGTTTGCTCAGTGTGCATTGGTGGTCAAAAAAGCAGAGGTTTTCATTAAGCTAGCCAGTCTTTCCTGAATAAATACAGTTAATTTAGAAACTAGCAATGTGTATAAGTAATTGAAGTGATTCCTGCCAGTGTGCATTGCTTTGCATTTGTAACACTGAGTTTCACTGCCATCGCCTCATCTAGTTGCGTGTAGGCCTTTCTGAAATTCTTCAGTGTTTGCTGGGCTTGACTAACCTAAGTTCTCATCTGAACTATTGCAAGTTTTTAACCTGATTGCCTAAAGATATTTCCACATTGCAAGATAGAAGTTAATTTTGAAGAGACATTCCAGCACATAATATTAATGCATAATATAGGAGCAGGAGTCTTCATTATAAACCGAGTTTTTCAGGTATTACAACACAGCAAATTAAATTTGCACCAAGCTAAAACGTGATACGGCAGTCATCAGCCTAGCTGTTAATTTCTTTCTAAATTTTGATTTACTTGTATAAGGTATTTTTCATTTTGGATGGCTTTATTTTTGAGCTACTCAAAATAAATGTATGCAAACAAAATGTATAATTTGAAAACTGATATTTTGCGGGCATTCGTTCTTAATGCTTTCATTGGCATTTTGATACTGTGATAAATTTAACCTGACAAAGGTGATTTCACAGGCATTCGTTTTTCATAACTTTTAGAACTAGCCATTGCCAACATCATACAATAAAATCGTAGCTGTTCCATCAAGGTCCAACTGACATAGTAACAGCTCCAAAGACATCAGTTAAGATCTTACGCTCATTGGCCCCAATTCTGCAAATAGATATGCTAACAAGGGACCCTTGAGGCTGCACAGAGGCCCACTGATGTCCGTGGAGTCAGCACAGGTGTTAGCAGAACCATATCTACTTATAGGATGGGGCCATTGTCAGTATGAACTTCAATATATCAGGAAGTTTTGACAGGGAAGGGAGGTTTTAATTCTCATTTTCATCCTTAAAATGATCTCTGTGAAAATAAGGTTTTTAAAATCCGTTCTTGTAGAGGGAGAAGCTTTACACACATACTCTCTCTCTCTCTCTCTCTGCAGCCGGCCAGTCAAAACTGCTGTAACCTATGCCTGGCTGCTCACAGAATCCATTCCAGCAGCCAGTGATCACTGGGAACAGAGGGACACCTACACTTTGCCCTCTTTCACCTAGCTATGGCCTCATACACGGGGGTGTAACATAGAATTATCCTAGCAGCTCTGTGCCATACAATGATTCCTCATACTGAGATGTACTCCTATAGGAGTTGTATCTGTCAAATGTTTGGTGGCTTTGCACAAACTGCAGCTTCAAGAGAAACCAGAGAAGGCCCAAGAACAGGTCCCTGTATTTTTTGTAAAATATGAGGTTTACACTGGGTCTGCACTCTTAGCACAGGAGTGACAGAAATTCTAATAGAGTTCTAAAGCTATTAAATTGACTCATCAGGCAACTCCTGCCTAGAGCCCTGCAGATCTGCAGATATCCGCAGATCATGTTTGCGGATCAGATGCAAATACAAATTTTGTATCCGCACAGGACTCTACTCATGCCTGTTCTTGCTGAGGAAACCCGTATCTATTTGTTCCTTTTTCACTGCTAATTGTTTCACTGCACATCTCTTTGGCTTGTTCACCTCCCTCAGGTTTGGTTTTGCTTTTTTATCACCTGTAACTATTTCTGACCCACCACATAGCTTTTTATATTAGGAGACAAGAGCGCCGCCCACTTTCAAATGTTGAGCATTGAATGTATTGTGTGCTCTCTCTTATATTCTCTGTCTAGAGGTCTTAAAAGCAGCCCAGTTGCTTTATACTTGAGGCACACAGACATGGCCACTGCCTGAAGTATATCTTGGTTCAATATCTGACTTCTGTAAGCTTTGTTTGGATATGAATGCTGTGGGGTTACATTTTACAAAACTGAAATAAACAAATAAGTCTATTCTGGAGTCTGAGATCTTACTTTTTTTCCCCCTAGAAGGTGAGCCTATAGAAGCTATAGCCAAGTTTGACTACACTGGAAGATCTGCACGAGAACTCTCCTTCAAAAAAGGAGCCTCCCTGCTTTTATATCATCGAGCATCTGAAGACTGGTGGGAAGGAAGGCATAATGGAATTGATGGCCTAGTACCTCACCAATATATAGTGGTGCAGGATATGTAAGCAGTGTCTAGTTATACAATATACTTGAGTGATTGCTCCTTATTGAGAAGAAGCTTGTTGAATTAGCTAATGGGGTATCACCCAAATGTGAGAGTGCTTTGAAGGCTCATAAACACCTGGGAGATTTTGCCTCCAAACTGGACGCTACCATCTTTTTGTTACATTTCCCTGAAGTAGTGCCCATCAAGCGACACCACAGAATCACAAAACATTGATAGGCTGACTCGGCTACATCACTGACAGAAGTGATCCCAGTACAGTATGTTAAGAAGAGGATATTGTACCTATTTTGGTTTTACCATATAGTTGTAGCAGCTGTTACCAATAAACTTCTAAGTAACAGGGCTGGATAACTACACCATGGCACTTCTTAATAGTACTCAGAGGTGTACTTGGCACTTCAAAGCCAACAAAGTGCCTGCTCCCAAAAGGTTACTCCAAGTTTTAAGAGGTGACATGAGTAAAGTCAATAAACAAATAGGTCATCAATGAGAGTACAGCAGCTGGAGATGCAATTATACGTCTAGTTTTAATTCTATACGAGGACAAAAACAGAAGAGCCGTGATGCCTGCTGTCCTACATACCTCACTTCCTGGAAAGTGACTTCTCAATCTATATCTTCTTTTCAGGGATGATACCTTCTCAGATACGCTGAGCCAAAAAGCAGACAGTGAAGCCAGCAGTGGGCCAATAACTGAGGACAAGTCCTCATCTAAGGACATGAACTCCCCAACTGATCGTCAGCCTGACATATATTTAGGAAGGTAAGGTTAACATAGCAACATTTCTGCATGGCTTTGCAGCCGTTAGATTGCTTCTGGGTTCATGCAGTGGCAGGATTTCTTCACACACATCTTGTTAATAATGCTAACTTGTCCTATGATTTCTACATTTGTGTAGGCAAAGAAAGAGATCAGAACCACCTCCTCTAAGACGCCCAGGCAGGACCAATGATGGCCATTGCCCAGTACATCCACCACACACACTCACCAACTCATCAGTGGAGCTAGGTTCCCCCAACATGGCAAGTCATTGCAGTCCTCGAGCCCTTCTTCATAATCGCAACCTCAACGCAGACAGCCCTGAAAGAAGACGTAGACCTGGGCATGGCAGCCTCACCAACATTAGTAGGCATGATTCACTAAAGAAGACTGATAGTCCTCCAATTAGAAGATCTACATCATCTGGTCAATACCCAGGTTTCAATGATCATAAGCCACTGGACCCAGAGTCGATAGCTCAGGTTGGTCTCGTTTCTTTGCCTTAGTGAGGAGCATGGTCAAATAGATGTAAATGAACTTTGTTTGACTTTCACAACACAGAGAGTTCAATTTTTTATTGAAAAGATGTATCAGAAAAGTATCCCACTTAACTTTCTGCCATGGAAGTCTAGGACAGAGATGTGTTAAAGAATCATGGGAGAAAGGAGGGCCAATAGGAATAAAAGTTGCAACAGCATTAGAGTGAAATAATTTTCAGTTGTACTGAAATGAAACTCTCTGTGCCACTCAGAGCATAGGGATAATGCACAGGTACTGTTTCTCAGTTATGTAAACCTGTGTGCTCTGATGGAAGTGGGTTTAGTTATAGTATGCAAATCTGTGCTCCAATTGGCTACTACTGTCCTCAGTCATTTGAAAACATAGGAATTTGCATTTCAGTCTTTTTAACATAGTTTTTGTACAAATATAGAGATTTTTAACTCTTGTAGTTGTGCCTGTGGAACATGCTAGGTAGAAGTGCAAATAAATCTGAATAAATAAATAATAGACTGTGCCATCACTATATATGTAGGAGAGGTGGCTAGTCTTTTCTCAGTAGCAGAGAGGTGAGAGGTATAGAATAGCAGAGACAGATAGCACCAAGAAGCAAGTTATTAATTCTGTGCTACTGAAGTGTGCTAACTCAGTAATAGCCATATCTTGGGCTAATAAATACTTCTGTCCTACTCAAAGCTCATTTAGTTTAAAATATGATCATTATGTAAACACTCAACACCTTCAAATTACCATCTGATTACAAAAGCATTTAAAATAATCCTGCACTGACATTTCAAAATGTCATGTAACTTTTGCTTCCAAAGTCTCTGCTGCTTATGAAGTGGGAGGAGAGAGTCTCAGTTGTTGTGAATGACTCAGACATCAATTTTCATTGCTCTTATTTCAACCATTTCTAACCTTTTAAATACTAGGTTAAGCTATGTTACTTATTTACTGCCCAGGAGCTATGCACAGCCCTATTTGGCTTTAACTACATTTGTACACACCTAGACCAATTATTATTTGACAAAGACAGAACTTGAACTTTGACTGAATCATGTAAATGCTGCTGTGAACAAGTATGAAACACCTTATAGTTTTCTTATTTAACCCACTTGTGCCTCACCAACACTGAAAAATTAACCACAAAACCAGTCTTGGCATGTCCTTTTAGCAGATGTACTTTAAGAATAAATCTAAATGTGCAAAACAAACATGGAAATATTCTCATAAATGATCTCACTAAACAGTATCTTGCATGACAACTTCTAACATGTCTGATATTCTTCTTTGTTTTCCTTAACATTTAAACTACAAATATGAGGATATTTGGAGCACATCATCATTTATATATTAAAAAAAATAACCTATTGGATGAACAAGTCATAACAGATATGTAGGGCCCTTCGTTTTCAGGTTTTATTTTAATTTTTCCTGGGAATTTCAGTGTTTATTACCACAACAAAAACAGGTGAAAATCAGTGCAAAAATATTAATTTTTGTAGGTAAATATAGGGGTTTGTTTTGGTGGACAGAAAGACAGAGGGAAAAAGTATTCGGTAGATTAATGCTTTGAATTCCGTTCATCAGTGTGGTTTGCTGCAGAACTAAAACAGAACTCAAAACACAATGCCACCTCTGAGTTTAAGAAAACAATACATCTCTAATCCTCAAATAAAACTTTTCATTTGAATAAACAGTTTACTGCTGTAGACTTAGAACTATTTACATTTAATAATTGGGCCTCACAATTTGCTGCGCATACAGTCAACTTCATCCTTTTTGTTATTTTAAAACTTTTGAATATTTCCTTGTGTACTGAAACATATTCTGATGCAGATTTTCATTTTCTTCCCATTTTAGTGTGTCAGATGTTTAACCATTATCTGCTAACTGCTTGAAATGTGTATGTGGTGGGTGTGAGATTCATCAGTACGTTCAGATATGCATGCACTTCAGAGTTGGCATGCGTGTCTGTTTATTGTGTGTATCTTATAGACTAATACATAGCCTTACTTCAACAGGAAACTTTGCAGATACACAGAGACTAATGTATTATCATAATACACCTCTACCCCAATATAACGCGGTCCTCGGGAGACAAAAAATCTCACCGCGTTATAGGTGAGACCACGTTATATCGAACTCGCTTTGCCCCCCCCCATTCCTTGTTCCCTGACCGCCCCCTCCAGAGACCCCTGTCCCTAATCACCCCAGGACCCCACCCCCTACCCAACCTCCCTGTCCCCTGACTGCTCCGACCCCTATCCACACCCCCAGCCCCCTGACAGGCACTCACCGGCAGCGGCGGGAAGCGGAGCAACGTGACCCCAGCCCACTCCACTCCGTCACCTCCCAGTCGCGGTGCTCTGCTTCCCACCGCCGGTGAGTGCGGGGAGGTTGGGGAAAGGACGCCGCCCGTACTCACCGGCGGCGGGAAGCAGAGCGCCGCGGCTGGGAGCTGGCGGAGTGGAGCGGGCTGGGGCCAGGCTGCTCCACTTCCACCGCTGCCGGTGAGTGCGTGGGGGATCCCTTCTCCCAAGCCCCTCCCCTGAGCAACACGGCTGGGGCCGGGGCGAGGGAAGTGGAGTGGGCTGCTCCCAGCCCCCTGCTAATCCCCCAGGCCACTCTGGGACTGTGGGGCCCCCAAAAGTGTCCCCCCACAGCTCCTGCCTCCCAGACCCTCGGGGCGGGGAGCCCCTGACCACCCCCGAGACCCCTTCTGCCCCTTATCCAACCCCTCAGCCCTGGCCCAGAACCCTTAACACGCTACTCAGAGCAGCGTGTCGGAGCTTTACCACATTGTATGCGAACTCGCGTTATATCGGGTCGAGTTATACTGGGATAGAGGTATACATATATCTCATGCAATGTATCGTATTTTCCTACTAAAACAAGTTATTTTTTGTAAATTTGAATGACACAAAAATAGGGTGAAAATCCAAAAAAAATACTTTTTGTAAAACCTGGGAAATTTTCAGTAAAAATCAGTTTAAACTGAAAATGAAGGGGCTTACATATATGGCAATTTCCTGCAGTATCCTCAAAAGAACTGATTAGTATTAGTGTGGGCTGGGATTGTATGTAACCTCTCTGGGGGGGCGTTGTGACAGATATTGCAACTCCATGCAGTATCTTTAGGGTCCATTGTTTTAAATTAATGGTTTGACTGTTTTCTATGTCATCGGGGAGGGCTACTTTAGCTCCTCCAGGAACTAAAAACAGTGGATGATGATTAAGGCAAATCAGCAAGGTTGTAACTCCCCCAGAGAAGTACCAACTCCTTGGGAGGCTTACATATACTACTTCAAACTAGATTCTCCAGAGACTAACGACAAAGAAAGGACTTTTGGATAAATAGCCTGAGTTTAAACTGACACAGGGCCTGATCCAGCAATTGGACAGGACCTTCTGTCCAAGAAGGGGCCCCAATCCTACTAGGGCCCTCTGCTAAGCTTTTTGCCTCCTTATGTGAACTTTTATGTTTTTTCTGTAATGCTTTTACCTTAAGAATAAATATGCTTGCTTAGAAAGAGGTGTGTGGTAGCTTATAACTGCTGGCAATTACACTGGTCACAGCCCTCAGAGAGAAAGAAAAGTTCAGGTGCTGGCCTTTTTAGGCAGTCTGGCTTGCTGGGGATATCACAGTGTAGGCAGGGAACTGTGCAACTTTAAAGATGCCCCAATCAGGAGGGAGCAAGATGTGGGTCTCCACCCAAGTGAGGTGATGGCTGGGAACCAAAAGCCTAGAGTGGGTACCCTTGAGGGGCAATACAGGTGCAGTTGCCCTGAACTTGTGATACAAGCAAGCAGAGCTCACTGCCACAAACATTTTTAAAAGCTGGAAAGGTGGCCATTATCTTTCAAGATGTTCCTAATTCTTAATAACAACAAGGAGTCCGGTGGCACCTTAAAGACTAACAGATTTATTTGGACATAAGCTTTCGTGAGTAAAAAACCCACTTCTTCAGATGCATCTTAATACTAATCACCAACTTCTCTCTCCCCCTAACTGAAAGTTATCAAAAGCACAGCTATTTTACCATTGGTCTTGAATTACATCTTTATTTTAAAAAAAGAGTAATATAGGCCAGGATTTTCAAAGCCAACCTGGATGTCCAAGTAAATGCCTTAGGTGGCTTTGAAAAACTCAATCATAGTTTTCCAACTTCAGTTTTACTTTAATTTAAAAAAATCCCTGTGCTAGAATATTGTTCCTGAATATTTCAGGGTAAGATGAGGAGTATAGCACATGAGCTGTTAGGCTTCACATTTATTTAAATATTGTTGCAAATCAATCATCAAATATTTGTTCTCTTAATAGTAATTTAACAGCAAGCAGCAGAGTATGTTTTTAATGGCCTGACTGAATTTTGACCCTCTACCGTTAATTTATGTTCAACCCAAGCTGCCATCTTGTTCAGGAAGGCCACTTTTAAATGAGGTTGATGTAAATGCATGCAGTGTTGGTGTAGCCATGTTGGTCCCAGAATAAGAATAGAGAGACAAGGTGGGTGAGGTAATATCTTTTACTGGACCAACTTCTGTTGTGAGAGAGAAGATTTTGAGACTCACAGAGCTCTTCTTCAGCTCTGGGCTGTAAATGGGCTTTAATACTGCTTCATAATATTTGTTGAAATGAATGGATGGTTTATAACTGAATTCATGCATTTATCAAACTTCTTCCTCAGCAACTACCCTTTGCATTCAGTATTTAATGACTTGCTGCTCTGTCTCTCTGCTCTGACCAGGATATTGAAGAGACAATGAACACAGCTCTGAATGAACTCCGTGAGCTGGAACGTCAGAGCTCCGCGAAACACGCCCCCGACGTGGTGCTGGATACATTGGAACAAATGAAAAACTCACCCAGCCTGGCCACCTCAACAGAATCACTAAGCCCTCTCCATAGTGTAGTGTTAAGGAGCACTGAGCCTCAGATTCGACGTAGCACTAGTTCTTCCAGTGATACCATGAGTACTTTCAAGCCCATGGTGGCCCCCAGAATGGGAGTGCAGCTAAAACCCCCAGCTCTGAGGCCAAAACCCATTGTTCTTCCAAAAACAAATCCTACTATAGGACCTTCCCCTCCTTCCCAAGGTCCAACAGACAAATCTTGCACAATGTAAAAAGCTAAGCAACCCAGGAGGTGGAGTGTGTTACAGAAAGGAATGGATTAGCGATAGAAGTCAGGGTTCCATAACACTATTAGTTCATGTTTATAACTGGAGATGTTTTGTTTTTCAATTTTTTTGAATGTAATGTCTGAACTAGTATCATTAACACGGGCATTTGTATTTTGTATAGTTTCAGTTTTCAAAAAAAACTGGACAAATGTGTGTCATTTTAAAACCGACTTGAAACCTTGATGCTGCACCATTTGTAATAAAAGGAACAGATCAGAAATGGCTTCCCACTTTGTACAATATTTCATAGTCTTTCTGTAGTTTACTTAATAAGGGATCCAATAGAAAGGTAACTTGAAGGAATTCGTAAGTGGATATGGAACCCTTGACCATTAGATCACTGGTTCAAATCCCAGTCTGGTCGGTAAAAGTTAGCATCTGAGGAATTAGTCAATGGCCTGTGTGAAGTGTGTATGTAATCTCAGTCCATATAAATTAAAATAACACTTTCACAGTTAGCACTAAGTAGTTAGCATATTTTTGGTAGTCTTATCAAAGGCCAAGTGCTGAGTAAGTAGAGCAACTGAATTACTCTCTTTCTGACCTCACTCCAGGTCAGGGTTAAAGTATATTGCCTGGATGGTATGAAGTTTCTAATGCTGCCACTTGTGCTGTACCTTTCTTTTGAAGCTAAAAGTTCAGTCCCCAGGACTGTCAGACTCTTTTCACAAGCACTAAATTCACTTACAGTTTACAGTTCAGTGAACCAAGTAACTGCAGGTATACAGGTCTGTGGATCTTTCTGTAGTGTAGTAAAAGATTGAAAGTAGCAGTTGAACAATAACTCAATAAAACATTCCTTGGACCTTATTGCTCAGTATCTTCTTCAAACCATGTGAGCTGCGATAACCACAGTTTCAAGCTGCTGTATCCTCACTAGTTATCCTTCACAGTGCAAACAATGTGCACGGTTTCTCTCTGATGCTTACGAAACTATTTTTCTCCTGAGTTCTTGAATAACTTCTCTCAATTACACAGGAGGTTGTTAGAAGCACAGAAATCTCATTTGCTACTCTCTAGACTAAACCAAAATAAAATTTGCCAGAACCAATTTGAAAAGAAAATAAAAACAGATGTCTATACCTTTCTCGCATGTGTGTGTGAAGATTTTATCAGCTTTGCTTAGTACTCCATTATTAAATTTTCTGTTACATGTGAATTAATTGTACAGCTGTTTTGCACATTAACACTAAGCCATAACATCATTTCTGTGATTATTTTTCAATATTACTTGCCCAATCTATAAGATCATTTATAGCAGGTTTTTAATTTACGCAGCCATGCAGTCAAACTATTTATAAAGAATACCCTGTTGGCTGTTACCTAAAATACCAGGGCCATGACAAGAAATCAGCTGATGGTCATCGAAAGGAATAAAACTGGCTTCAAATAAGAGTTGTCTTTCCTCATAGCGTTTGTTACCTTAGGATCTTACCATTCTTCCTATGGCATGTTTTAGTTGTTCCATTCACTATACGGAAACATAATTGGGGAGAGGGAAGAGTTAGTGTCTTGTAACAAAGATTTGATTAGTGTATTATAATCTGTATAAAGTCACAGAAGCCATGTCCTGCTGTCATTTGGGAATTTATTTATTTCCACTGTGGTTTACTAATTGTAATCACTTGATAAGGAACTCCAAGCCCTGGACATGACAAATATCCCATAAACTGCATTAGAGAGCAACGCTGTCAGGGCCATTCATATTGTTGCTGATATTTGCAGCCCAAGGACGGGTCCAAAAAAATCCAAGGAATCTATAAGTATGTCTGTTTGGGGGCTGCCACATGTATAAACTCTTAGCTAGCACAGTGGACTCTTCAGGTGTCAGTCAGTTTAATCCACTGATGCTACCACTGTATAAACAGGGTAACAACTTGTCAAATTTACGTTTAATCCTGTATCTCTTGACTGTACCTATAGTCCTAAACTCCATGGCAAGGTTCTAACTGAAGCCAGTCCCCGTTAAAGGTTGGCTTTAATCTATTGGTATGTTCACCTGCCCAGGACCAGAAGTTATTTTTAAGTAGTTCCCAAACTTATTAGGATCAATGGAACAAACTGGAATTCCAGCTCTAATTTTCATGCAGTTTTTAGTTCAGTGATTTGTTCAATACCAGTGTGGCATAATTGAGATGAATATCTGTTTAATAATATTTAAATTATATAGGGAATTTTGTATGTTTAAATAACACTATTGGACTCCATAATGCTTATATTAGAAATTGTGTAGCAAGAGAAAATATTAGAAACAGTGCATTTAGTGAATGCATCCACTTAGAGCATTCACACAAGTTAAATGTGTAGTTTGATGGTTATTATAGATACTTAACGTATAGTAAGTGGATATGTAACAGGAAAGACTGACAACTACAAACATACTAAGGGGCAACTCCTGCACACCTAATCAAATCAGTATTGTCCTTTACTGTCAGTTTGATAAGTTGCAGTATTGGTAGCTTCCTGCTTGTTGACTGTTACCTAATTGTGTCAATGTACATCTGTAGTATGTACATGTGAAAGTGCCTTTAAAATTTTAGAGGAGCTTTAGCCTTGCTCTTGTACTATTGCATTTCCATTGCGGTCACTCTTGCTTGTATACTGTTGCATTTTCATTGCATTCATCCCTGCTCTTGTACAGCCACATTCCTGCCATTTTCAAAAAACAAAAAAGTTAAAAATACACAGTTATGGAAGAAAAATGTACTGTTAATCTGTTGTGGCAATGCACTTTTATGTATAGTACTGTACATTTTGGCATGTACCATCACAGGCTTCAGTATACATTCAGGTTTGTTCCCCATAGTGTATCTTTATAATAAAGAAGATAGTTCTGTCTGCATTTGTGTAGTCTAATGGTGTGCAGTCCTCAGTACGTTTTTACATGTGTATCCCCAAATGACCTTTTTCCTTCTTGGTAATGTGAAGGCAAGAAGCTTGAGAGGTTCTTCCTGCTATTTTCTGCTAGTTTTATCAACCCCATTAGTCTTCCCAATTTCCATTTTGCCCCCCTTCCTCCAAGTGGCCTTTCCAGAGGAAATCTTACTCGGAGAGTAGATGACAAGATCAGAGGCACCTGCATGGGCCTTCAGAAAGGCCTACCTTATCTCCATAAACAACCCCCTGCTTTTTACCCTTCCCTGAAACTTACTGCTGTAGGTCTCCTTTGAATGGGGCTTCATGCCAGCTGCCAACACCAAGCTTTATTCTAAGGTCAGCTGTCTGGAAGCTACAATACTTGTTCTCCTTCACTAAGAACGGAATGAAGTGGCTATTGGGGCAAGACGGAGCTCCATCTGGGTTAGCCCCGAGCAAGCGCTGTCAGTTGTGCCAACGGCCATACATTCGTTTTGTAATTTGCTTAAGCAGAAACCGCTGAAATATCTCATCTCTTATTTGGAAGCTGTGGTTACACTCAGATTAGTTTACAAGAAACACAGTCAATGTTTTATCCACAAACCACACACACAGTTGACTTTAGATTTTTCGGTCAAAGTATCTCTAAGGCTCAGAGGGCCCTGAGGGATGGCCTATTTTTAATCTGGGAGATGTTACCCTGCCACACACCCAAGCTCTTTCTGACGCCCTTTCTGACTTACTTTATCTTCCTAGCTTTTCCAGGGCTTTGTGGAAGCAAGAAAAAACATCAGAGAACCCAAACCAAAATCCTTCTTAAAAATAAGTCAGCAGCAGTCAAAAGACCCAGAATGGTCTTTTCCCTGGCTGTAGCACTCAAGAGCTATAATATGGCAGGGGAGAATCACTTAGCAGGCTACAGCAACAGGCAGCACCTTCAGGAGTGCTCATCCAATGTTCAGAGGCTGCCATTCAACAGGAATTAAGCATCTTTGGCTGATGCTTTATGCAGTAGTATGCTCACCCATCAGCCCATGTTGCGAGCCTTTGCATGCCATTGTCCAGTATGTACCTTATGTATTTCTACTCGTCCCTTACTACACAAAAGTAAGGATTCAACCAGGCAGAGCAAAATGTCATACTTTACTCAAAGCCTGTGTACTCCACAGCGAGCATGATCTAAATTCTGTAGCAAAACCCTGCGCTGCAGGGACTGGGGATTGTGCAGCAGTTTGATCAATTTTAAGTTGACATTTTTTATTAAAATAAATAATAACTCATGCAATCACTATAATGGCCCCATATTATTTAACTTCATAACAAATGCAATGTTGTACCCTGCTTTTTTAATTTTCTATATGCTGCAGAATTTCATGCTGAAAATGCTTAACTATTGTAGAAGTTGCCAGGGAGCGAGGAAGGGGGAGGCAGGAGAGTTTGACAGGTGAGTAGGGGCCCATTGGAGCTTCTGGCAGTTGGGAAAGTGAGGGGTGCTGTTTGGTTTGCTGGGGTAGGCATGTTAGCAGACCAGTAAAATGATCTGTCACGAACTAGTTAATGTTGACACTGAAAATTACAGCATTAGGGCAGTTCACACCACTGAAAACTAGTGTTTCAAGCTGCCTGCCCATTCAAGTGGCCAGTGCTTCCTCATTTTCATTCCGTGTTTGAAGTGTGGGATGAGGAGGGGAGAGAAGGAGAGGAGTGTTTGGATCCATAAGCATGAGAAACTTATTTAAGTTAAAAGCCTGGATGCTGGAACACAATTCTGCAGCGAAGAACAGATTGCTGCTGCAGAGGAAACCTAGACTCTATAAGGATCTAATTATAGGGCTAGCTCCTGTACGGCCAACAGGCACGTAGGTCAGTGACTGCTCCACTGTCTGAATGCAAAAAGAGAGAAAGTTTATCATAACACAGCAAGTCTGGAGGGGACAGATGGTAGTTTATATGGTGTGAAAGTCTCAAGAAGGGGATTTAAAATGGATTATCTGATTTAACTACCCTAACACCCGTAGGAGGTACTGTACCCATTTTACAGGTAAGAGAGCTGAGGTACAGAGTCAGAATCTTTCCTAACATCTAGCAAGTCAAAGGCAATTGGTAAAGGAAACTAAGACTGCACCCTCACAGTTCTCTGTTCTTGCACTCAGATACCTGCAGTTTCCTTCTATAAAGGTTCACACTAAAGAAGTCTACAGCATGTCCCAGAGATCAGCCTGTCCAGCAGGATTCAAGACTCATTTTATTAAAGCCAGATGCTTTTCAGCAGACAGCACAGGCTGAAGCTGAGCAGGGGGCCAGGCTGCTGGGCAGTGCGTGTCTCTGGGCAGCTGCTTGTGCAGCCTCAGCCCCACTGGCAGCGGTGCAGGGAAGTGGGGGGAAGCAGCAATGTTGGGGGGGGACATCTCAACCCACCCCTGCAAACAACCTAATGTGTCTCCACTCACCTTGCCCCTCCAGTTGGAGCGATGAGGTGTCATGTGCTCATTCCACAACCCAATCAGAGGGCAGCGCTGTCTGAGCCCTAATTCAAATTCTTCTCTGCTTTCCCGGGAGCCGGTTGGGCCATCGGAGTTGTGACTTGTGGGCCCTGGGCCCTACAAGGAAACCCAGCTGACAAGTACCTGATGGGGTCCCGCAGCATCTGCTTGTGCCAGGGCACTGAGCACAGCATGCCCCTCCCCCCAGATCCTCATGCCCCCACCCTGGCCTCGTGGCCAATCCCCAGAGCCCTCTCCTGCCCTCCCACCCCACCCAGCCTCTTTCCATCTCCACAGTACCACAGAGTGACAGAGAGGCCTAGTTTAAAAAGGCATATACACCAAGAGCCAAACCATTGCTCACCTTACTCATGTGCTTAGTCCCATGTGATTCAATAGGGCTATGTGCAGGAGTAAGGCAAGCAGAATTTGGCTGTGGAACAGGAGCGTGAGCTCAGCCAATACTCTGTGATACCCAGGAGAACACTGGGTCCAATACCATGATATCACTGGAGAGTCGGGTTTTCCTCTCATTGTTTCCAGTACATATATATGTGTGAGAGAAAATGATTGGCACAAGACATGCATACCTGAGGCTGAAGTAAAGCTAGTTTGTGGCTAACATACTGCTCAATGACAGTCCATCCTTACTAAAAAATTGACTCAGTAACGTTATCAGTCAATCTCAACTTAGGCTAGTCACAATACACAGCTGAGCATTGTTTATTTTTTAATTAACACTATTGATTTTTCCAAATATTGTTGTAATGGACTAACAATGAGATGTACAAACTGAATCAGAGTCAATTATAAAATATAAAAAAAAGGAAAATTATGCTGGTCTAAGCCAGTCACATGTTTTCAGGGCTGAAATCAGTACTAGATAGTACAGCGGCATAGATAAAATAAAAACAAAAAACAAACGCTGTCCATCCTTATTCCATGGAGCATATTGGGTTTTTTTGTTTAATATCTGCTGTGTACATCTTCAGAACTACGCATTAGAATCTATAAGCATTGACCAAACAGAGAAAGGGGATTTCTCATTTATTTGCATGAATTGCTTTCCAGGAGAGCTGAATCACAGAGACCAACATTCCACTCCATAGTGGAACAGAATGGCCATTTTTTTTAATAGGGCCTTTTTGATCATTAATGAAGTAGCATTAACATGAAGATTGGTTCTGAGGTAACATCGAGATTAAATTTCAAATAGCCTAACAGTGAAGAGCATCTAGCTGTCTTCATAACTGCTGATAATAAATCATGCTGAACAAGGCAATGACTCCCAGATATAATGGCCAGTGTAATATGTAGTCCAAGGTTTTCAAAGGCACCCATTACCATGGTATCCTGGCATGACTTTATACAACAGAGTAAAAACAGAATCGGTGAATACAAAGGGTATTCCTAATTTTCTGCCTTCTAAACAGAATTTCACTTTGATAGTGTTCTCAGTTCTTTAGTTGCTTTTCCTAAAAAATTGTTTCAAGCGAAGTTTTGTTCCTACAGACAGAATTCCAGCGCTGTAGTCAAGATTTTCTTTTAATTACAAAATGAAGTTTGTTTTGTGGCTGAACTAAAATTATTCTGGGCAAGCTCAGTTTATCAAAGGTTAGGTCATCCAATCAGAGAATGGAAACGATACCAATTCAGATTTAGGTGACCCATCACACAATGTGAATACAGAATACGAGTAGCAAACAGTTCAAACTATCACAGGCTGTGAATGTGCACAAAACATTCACTCAATCCAGTAAAAAGGCTAAATTTTCTGAATAAAGTGTTTGCTGCAAATTGTTCATGTGGCTCTGGTTAACATACAGTTTTTCCTAAAGTGGGAGAGAATGCTCTTCTTCTCCTGGTGATATCTAATACCACTTCTGAAAACCAGGCTGAGGTGATAACCAGGCAGAGGGCCCAATTACTGGGGAGTACAATACATATAGTAAAGAGCCTGAACAAACAGATATCCAAAAGTGAAGCAAGACTCTGGCTCTGACGAAACTCTGCTGGGAATGAATTCCATAACCAAGGCCCTCTATTAAGAGCTCATGACCCAGGGGTGGCGAGTTGTATGGCCATGCTCCAGGAATATTCAGAGCATGGGGGCCCAACTACACCAATGTTCGGGGCCTGGTCTCTCCCCCAGCCCCACCTGCCTGGGGGCCCCCACTGCCACCACTGGCAGCACAGGAGGGCTAAAGCGGCTTCCTGCCTGCCCTCGCTCTGCATGGAGCGCCACTCCCAGAAGCAGCCGGCACATCCCTGTGGCCCCTGGGGGAGGGGGTGTCTCCGCACGCTGCCACCCCGAGCGCTAACTCTGCCTTTGGAACTGCGGCCAATGGGAGCTGCGGGGGCAGTGCCTGTAGGCAGCAGCGTGTGGAGACCCCTGGCCTCCCCGCCTAGGAGCCACTGCCAGAGGGGTGTGTGGATCACTTTTGGGAGCTGCCTGAGGTAAGCGCCACACCCATCACTTCCTCCCACACCCAAACTCCCTCCCAGAGCCCAACCCTCACCCCTCCTGCACTCCCTCCCAGCGCTGAACCCCCTCCTACACCCAAACTCCCTCCCAGAGCTTGCACCCAAACCCCCTGCCCCAACCCAGAGCCGCATGCAAACTCCCTACCAGAGTCTTAGACACGTGGGGGAGGGGCGGGACTTGGAACCATTCTGGGCACCACCAAAAATTATATAAATCTGCCACCCCTGTCACGACCTTCTACAAGTTCTATCCTGGAGAATGTCACCTCCCTATTAAATGCACACACAAAACTCCAGGAGCTTGCAAGTTATCAAAAAGGTTTCCCGGGATTTGCATTCAGGAGCAGATCTGTTCAGAATAGGCTCTGTTTGCTCAATTTTCCTTCAGCCACCCAGCACCTGATGTCTACACACGGCCAAAGTAGGGTTGCACAAAACCAAACACCCTAGCCCTGCAACTCCCTGAGGCCCTGCCCACCCCTTCCCTGAGGCCCCACCCCCTCTCACTACATTCCACCTCCCTCAGTGGCTCACTCTCCCCCACCCTCACTCACATTCACTGGGCTGGGGCAGGGACTTGGGGTGTGGGAGGGGATGAGGGCTCTGGGGTGGGGCCAGGGATGAGAGGTTTGGGATGCAGGAGGGGGCTGCATGCTGCAGGGTGGGGCCAAGGGATTCGGAGTGCGGGAGGGGGCTGCAGGTTGAGGCAGGGAGTTGGTGTGGGAGGGACTATGGGCTCTGGGCTGGGGGTGCTGGGGTCAGGGATGAGGGGTTTGGGGTGCAGAGAGGGCTCCAGGTTGGGGCAAGGGTTTACCTTGGGCGGCTCCCGGTCAGCAGCACAGTGGGAGGAGCTAAGGCAGGCTGCCTGCCTGTCCTGACACCGTGTTGCGTGTGTGCCAGAAGCGCCAGCAGGTCCAGTGCTAGCGGGAACCGGCCAATGGGAGTGCAGAGCCAGTGCTTGGGGCAGGGGCAGCACGCAGAGCCCTGTGACCCCCCCACCCGCCTAGGAGCCGAACCTGCTGGCCACTTATGGAGCGCAGCACGGTGCCCCAGGACAGGTAGAGACTAACCTGCCTTAGCTCCGCAGCACCGCCAACCGGACCTTTAATGGTCCAGTCGGTGGTGCTGATGGGCGCCACCAGGGTCCCTTTTCAACCGGGTGTTGCGGTCGAAAACCAGACACCTGGTCACTATAGGCCAAAGTCATATTTGTGTTACTGCAATGAGATTTGGTTTAATGTAATCTAAGCCCATATCTTCAGCTCAAGCATCACATTTCTAAGACTCCCGTCACCATGGTACCAAGATGCCATATGTACAATGTATTTCATTTTCAAAACAAATCAAAGAGCACCTATCCAGGGCTCTAGGGACTATTGACAGTCTTTTCTGCTTCCTCCATCATTGCCATTAATCAAGGTCAGATTTTTTTAAATTAACACTGTACTCTCACAGCACTTGTTACTCACATAAAATTCTTCCCCATCACAAAAAGCCAGGGGAATAAAAGGTGTATGCAGCATGCCCCAAAGATCAACAGATTTGGGCTATTTGAGACAGGGGCTGAGAAGCAGTGAGGTCCACCACAGATAGAGGCCTTCATGGGGAATGCCCTGTCAGCAGCTCCCACTCTTATACAGAAGAGGCCCCAGCTCAAGCACCTCTGCTGTTTGTGGCGGTAGCTGTATAGCATGGGGAGTGAGATGATCTCTCAGATTCATAGAGCCCGGGCTTTTTAAACGCAAACAACCACGATCCTTTCCTCCGTTGATTTGCTGCTGTTCAGCAGTGCTTCTCGGCTTGCTTGTTTCCTGGGGATGTATAGCCAGCCACTCTGTCATTGCCCTTACTGCAGGAAGGCTGGGGCAAACAAGAGTGTCTTGCATTGTGCCCTAAGAATAGCAAGGCTCAGGCTTATTCTGATTTCCAGTGCTAGGGGGATTCCTTGAACAGAGGCTTGAAACAGAACATCCAGGCCCCACCTCCCCAGAGTTTTGCCACAGGCTTTTACCATTTCAGAAATTTTGCAGTTGCAGCTGCTGAGGATGGTCTTGCACTGAGATAACAAAGTCCCAGTTCACCAAGGGCTTTGAATATTAACACCAGAACCTTGAAATAGGTTCAGTATTGAACAGGGAGGCAGTGTACAGCCCAGAGCAACGGTTCTCTTTTCTTTTTGTACTGCTTAGTAGGCATGTTGAGCTGTTTGGCCGTATGTAGTTTCAAAGGAGCCCCTACCTGCATCACCAGGTAAAGCATGTTATAGTAGATCATCCTGAAAGCGACGAATGCAGAAACCACCATTGCTAGGTCCTCATTTAATTGGAGAGGGCTCAAGTCTCCTGGGTAGACAAAGATAGAAGAATATGGTTTGGACTTTTACTGCTCCTTTGGGGTTTAGTAGCTGAGAGGAGTCCAGATGAACCCCTTCACCTTGACCACTGGAAAACAGAGACCTTCAGTGGAAAACGGTCACTGTTCCTAATAACTCCTGATAGAGTTTCCCTTTTGCTATTAGCATCACTTCAGTTCTATCTCTGTTAAGTTTCAGATAGTGTCTGCTAGCATCCAGGGACCTAATGTGCTCAGGTATTTGGATGTCGGTGTAGCAGTAATGTCCACATTCAATAAAAAACAATGTAGAGCTGTGTGTCACTGGGACTGAAACATGTGTCATCTCACAGTGTCCATAATGGTTTAACAGCAATGTAAAAAGGGGGCCAGGCGCCCCAGGACTGAGTCTTGTACAAGTCTACAAGCCAGAGTTTTTGAGAAGGAAAAGAAACGCTGCCAGTCACCAGCCTTCAGGATATCTCCAATGGGTATGAGCATAGCAAGTTCAATGCAACTCCATATACCCCGGACGGGTCATAGATATGGATCTCATGGTTACATCCTTCAAAGCCTTTTGGCAGAATAAAATCAGCACTGATATTTTTCTTTCACCACTATCAGTAAGACAGCCATTTGGGCTGCCAAATCTGCCTCTCTACCATAACCTAGTCTGAATCCCAATTGGCAGGGCCTTGGATAATGGCAACATTTAAGAGCAGCTTGGCTCAGCCCACTAACATGTCCTCAGTAATAACCTTTCTCAGAAGGCAAGACTGAAGACAGCATGGTAATTTGCAGGTGATATGTTTTAAGGAAGCTGGCAGGCCGCCCCTCATGAAGGAATAATTGACTGAGACAAAGGGAATTAGTGATGTCTTAATTAATGGTGTCGCCAGGTTTTCTTTGCTTTGTTCATTAACTATTGAAGACTATTGAAGGGCCTGTATCTGATGTGGTGGCTCAAATTTTACCCAGTACATTTAAGACGTCTGCTTGTTCAAACGTACTAGGAATAGCCATACCCAATTGCATAAAGGCAAATTATTCCAGTGCCAGATAAAAACACCAGGCAGAGAACCACATTTGTGCAAGGCACAAAACCTCTTACAATGAGACTGTAATTGTGGGAAAGACTATATATAATACTTTGTCATTACGCTTGTGTCTGGGGAAAAAAACTTCTATTTTAGTGCTGCTTACATATTGTATTGAGTACTGATTCCAGGAATAATCTGCTTTGTTCAACCTGGTATCTTGACAGAAGTTATGAAGTGATGCTCTTCTGTCCTAGGTCATTTGTAATTCAATCTTGATTTCTGGGAGACACTACTCTTCATCTCTATCAGCTGTGTATCAATGCACTGCAGTGGAAAAAGTGATAGCAGACTCATGCTTCACTTTAATAAGGGGTTAGCATGAGTGTTTAACAAATATAGATGGAAGACAAAGATTAGATGGGAAAGGAACTTGAATGAAGAATGTTCTGAAGACAACTGGGGGGACAGCTATGAGTAAACTAAAACAATAAGCCTGATTCTCCTCACAGTGGTGAAAAACAGCTGTAAGTCCACTGAGATCTATGATTATGCAGTTGTACAACTGCTGAAAGTGACAATAGAATCCAGCTCAATATAAATTAATATGAGAGAGAACTTTTTCCTTGCAACATTATTAAACAGAATCTACAGCATCTGCACCACAATTAGCAATAAGCATTTATCAAGGCGCCGACTACTGAGGTAGTCAGTCCTTGACAAATGCTTATTGCTAATTGTGATGCAATTCTTTTTAGTAGGTTTGCATCTCACCAGTACAATTGTTACTTTCTCCCTGACGAACATTTCTTAGAGCTGCTGCCTACAGGACTACTTTCTTGGCTACCACATAAGGAAAAAAATATTACAAGAGTCATTACAGGCTTCAACTCACAAATCCTCTAGCTCTTAAAAAAGAAAATCTGACTATCATTTTAAATTTAACTCTATTGTGGGGTTCAAAACCTTAACCACTATTATCTCTGATATGGTTCTTTTTGCTGTTGAAGCAGAAGACTAAAGTCCATTTCTTTACAACTGCTGGTTTATTCCTTGGCACTGAAGTTTAAAGGGAGAGATCTAATCACCAGGTTTCTGTTTCTCCTTGGGTAAATGAAAATAAAAAGGCTTGTGGGCAGGGAAAAAGCTCCTCTCTGAAGTGGTTGCCCAAAATAATAACGTTAAAGCCAAAATTTTTATCCTATGCATAATACATGATTGGGGAGAATAGTAAAGCTGCTGCATGGTATTTCTTCTCAAACTGCTGCCATCAACTGGCCTCACATTCCTTCCCTTTGTCTCATTTTTTGCACCCTTCCACGCTTCCTCCCTTGCCCGCTCTCCTTTTCCCTTTCTACCTCTACCACTCAAACCAATTTTGGGATCAAATCATGCCTCTACCCTTCTCCATCCCATCATCAAATACTGGTGCGACGTTACACCCTTATTCTTTATGGAAATATGCTTATTATATGGATATGGCATAACAGATATATTTTATGCAAGATAAGACTTGTAAGGGATCATTGGAAAGGTTATAATTTACTGAATGTGATTGTCCAATTTGTATGCATGTATCATTTCAGTATCTAAACTTAGGAATATTGACTATGTAACAATTACGACTGTGTGTGTATTCGGGAGACCCCCCACCAGACAACAGGCCATCAGCTTTGATGGGCCATTAGGAAGAAACAATAAGACTTTGAAGATACTAATCTCTCTCCTTCCTGAGAGGCATCCTAGGATGTAGCTGTGACACCTGTCACCTGGTACTAAACACCATCTTGGACTTCTAGTAATTTTCCACTAAGAGGAGTGGGAGGTCAAGACTGGAAAACAAAAGACTTCCACCTTATGTAAATCTTTTTTAAGTCCGGGGGGAGTAAGACAAACAGGATTTTTCTCCATTGCCTTCCTGCCCAAGAAGAAAGACTGCTAAAAGTACCTGAAGAGACAAAGGAACTGAGGATGGGAAAGGCAAGGGCTGAGTCCAGACTGAGACAGAAGAGTCTAGTCTGTAAAGATAAATAACTGGAACTCAAAGCTACAGAAACTCTGCATCCTGCCTAAATCAACACTTAGGGTGAGAAATTACATTTTGTAACCAGTTTCTTTAAGATCTTAAGCTTAGTATGTGTGTTTTGTTTTATTTGCTTGGTAATCAGCTTCGTTCCATTCTCTATCCCCTATAATCACTTAAAAATCTGCCTTTTATAGTTAATATATTTATTTTGTTGATTATTAAACCCAGTTTGTGCAATTTCTAACTGGGGAAGGAGGGGGCAAGAAGTTGTGCATATCTTCCTCCACATTGAGGGAGGAGGAGAATTTACAAGTTTACGTTGTACAGATTTCTCTACAGAGCAAGACAATATTATTTTGGGAGTACATCTCAGAATGGGGGTCCAGCCCGTCACAATTGGTATCTCACCAAGTTAAATTCAAGGGTGGGGAGAGGGAAAGACCCATCTGGAAAATAAAATGAAGGACAAAAACCTGGAATTCTACAAAATGCTTCGTTGAACATGGAGCAGCGTGAAACAGGAAATGTTTATCTGAGGAAATGATTATCTCAAGCCCTTGAGTCCTATGCACTGCATTTTCCTTTGGCTTTTGATGCCACAAAATCCCTACCAAAAATAGTTTACTGGGTAGAAGTAAATTTTACAATATTACTGTCAAGTCACTTAATATGTGGGTTCAACAAGATTATGCAGACTGCCAGGGAAGCTGAAGGACTATTTTTCATGGAATCAGTCAGATTTTTCAGTGACTATCCAGCCTTTTGTAAAGAACTGGAGAACATTTTTGTTTGTTTACAAAAGAAATAAAATAGGTCTGGATTATTCCCTTGTATCCTGCATGATAGAAAGCCATTTTTTCTCTTCCCCAAGGAAGTTGCAAGGTTTACTGCCTAACAGATGATCCAAGGGGAGTAGTAAAGATTCAACCACTATGGTAGTTACAGTACATTTGCCTCTACAAGCAGTTACTACTACACAATAAAAGAGAAAACAGAAGCTGCACTCAGGGATTGCAGCTGCCAGTCAGCAACAGGAAAGAAATGTCCGGGAGAGGAGAGGCCAAAGAGAACCTTGTGGCAAGGAAACATGTAAAGGGGGAAAGGGGAGGAGAAGGGGAGTGGCAGCAGAGAAGAATCTGCAGGAGAAGTTGGGGAGTCGGGGCAAAAGAATTGATAGGCCGGGGAAGAAAAAATGAAGCATTAGAGCAGACAAAGTGATGAAGTGTGTGGTTCTTTTTAGAAAAAAGTTAATCACATTAAAGACAGCTAAAAATATACACACTTTCCCTTTTTAACTGCAAGGTAAGCAGTTGCCATAAGTATGTTATGCAATCATAATTGGAAGGGGACGTAGCACACACAATCCTGCATAAGAGGTGGTCTGTGCAACTGCAGATGTGGGCAGGAAGAGGTCCACAAGACACAGTCTATAACTACTGTGGACTACAGGAGAGATGTTCACAGGCACCAAGAGCAGTTAGGCACCAAACACTCCTTCAAAGTCAGGTACTTGTGCCTCAGAAAATCTCCCTCTACACCTTAAGAGATTTTAAGAACCCCTGCTCTGTACAATGTCATCAGTAAAAACTACATGGCTTTATAGTGGATATTTTTTTTAAGCTCCCTGGACAATTGATGCTTTCAACCCACAATAGGGACCCAAAATGACTTGAGAACTATATTAGTGGGTGTTAAGACCCTGTCTGGACGCCTTGTGGCAGAAGGTGTTATATATGAGATAGATACTTGGGGAAGTTCTACAAGTTCTACTTATGGGTGTTGTGCTTGCTTTCACTTGTGTTATTTTTTATTATGCAATATCCTTTACTTAAATGCTGCAAATAATTTTTATAAGGAATTCTTACTGGTATGAATATGCAGTTCTTAGTCTCATCCCATTTCAAGAGGTGAACTAAAGGACACAAAAGTATTTAATAGAATATTGCTGATGAGCACACATTAAAGGAAAAAAACAATATACTTCAGTGAAAAGGGAGATGAAAGGGATAAATCTGTCAGTGAGACAATACCACAGTGATAGGCAGGATATTAAAAAAATAATTGAGCAATGGGAGATGCAAGCCCTGTTCTCTTTCCATTAAGAAAATTGTGTCATAAATATTAAGTTAAGATAATAAGGCTTTAAGATTTTAACACTCGACTAGATTCCCCAATCCCAGGTGATTCCACTGGATTATGTAGTGACTGAGGGAATTTACCCTAAAGTACAAGGGAGGGTTTAGGGGCACTTGGAGGATTGGGTGGTTTGTGATTTCAAAATGGAGCACGTCATTATACAAGCTCATATCTCCCTGAGCTGCATTCCCAACATAATGCATGTCTTCTTGCTGCTAGTTCCTGCCTTGAATCTCAAGCTAGGATCAAGCACCTGGTAGGTAGGACACATCATGAAGTTAAGCAGGACTGAAGAGGAACCAATATAGGAGCCAGAGCATTTCTGTGAAGGGAGGTAAAGTCAATGGGTAGTAAGCACAAGGCTGTCAACAGTGGGAAAGGGTCCAATGGAAAGGAAAGACGGGTCCTATGGAAAAGACCAGGGAGGTTGAAGCGCTCTCGTCCTCTGGGGGAAGAAGTAGTAAGGAGGAGAGAAGCAGGGCTCCTGATGGAGAAAGACAGAAGGAGGGGGACTGAAAATGAATTCTCTCATCCCCAGTGTCCTAAGGGCATGTTATAAATATATTTTCTTGGGTGACTATTTGTAAAGTGACCTAATTTAATCCAAAGTAAATTGTCCTTTGAAAACTTCAGTCCACTTCAGGTAGTTACATATAGTACCTGCAGTATGAATGGTAAAGTAATTTATTTTAAGCTCTAGCCTGCACCCTAGAGCACGAGAAGTATTAAAAATTCATGTCTATTCATAATAGTTGCTCACCATGTACATGAGTTTTCTGTACCTTTTTAAAAGAGTTCTGAATGCATATTTCATTACCAAAGTCCTGGCACTTATTGAACCGCACTCACCTTGAGAATGAGAGGGGAACGCTCTCACACACGTCCAAACAAGCAGCAAGCCAAAAAGGATTTACCTGCTCCAAAGAGCAAGAACAAAGGACATAGTTATACCTGCCTTGTACTTGGAACTTTCTTCTTAGACATTGTGGGAACATATTTATTTTGTCCCACAGCAAAAGCATTAAAAGATTATTTTCAATTCATTTGGGTTACAACTTTTCTAATTATTTCATAAGCGATGCCCTCTAAACTAGAACATCTCTTTTCCAAAATACCAGTCCAACTGGGTTCTGTGAACTTGCACGTGGAATTACAATTATATCCCTATTACTGTACAATTATTTACTCTGCATAGCATCTTTACCAAAAATGTACAGAGATAAATATACAAGAGAACACAGGGCAACAAATTATGGAAAATTATGCTGTAAAGATATTATATGGCGAATAAATTAAAGCATTTAATCAAAAGGTCAACAGCGAATAGGGAAAGAAACTAAGGTGTGCTCTGTTTTTCTGCTTTAACGGTTGAAGGCATCATTAATACAATACTTAGGACAGAAAGAGAAAAGAGTAGAGGTGTATGGGAACTGGATTTTCTGTTTACAGAAAATTCCACCAGTTTGAAAACAATTCCAAAACAGAACTAAAACAAAGACCAAAAAAAAAAAAAAAAATATTGTGGGAGAGTCAGATTCTAAAGAAGTTTTGTTTCAAAAAACCAAAAATGTTTCATTCCAATTTTGACATTAAAAAATAAAGATATTTCAAAACAAAAATATGAAATGTTCCATTTTAACATCATCAAAATTCTTCCTGCCTTTTTCCCACCAAAATGAAATTTTATCAAAAGACATATTTCCGCTAATTGTTTTAGTTTCGACAAAACCGCATTTTCCCAAACATAAACACTCAGAAAAATTTCCTATCAGTTCTAGAAAACAGCCTCACATTATTTAAGGCTGATTGTAGGAAGGGAAACACAGTCTCCTCAGCTGTAAGAAGGGAAACACTAAATTCTGAACTTAGGTCTTCATAGGCAAGCATTATGATTGGAGTAGTGATATTTTATAATTCAGAGACAAAATTAGAAAATAACCACTTTACTGTCATCTTTGTAAAGCACCTTGAGGTCTATGCATGAAAGATGCTATATAAGAGCTAGGTTTTATTTATTAGGAAATGTAATTCAGCTACATAAACAAGTTAACACAGGAATGTTGTGGCTTATTACAGAACTACACCCAACCAATTCCCTCCACAGGATAGTGAGGGACAACCCACATGACCTGTGACATATATGGCAGAAGCAGTACATCAAGTGTTAAATGCCTTTTTTGGTTCCATTTTCACCAACAAAGTCAGCAGTGATTGGATGACTAACATAGCAAACATCAGGGTATGTATGTAACACAGTGAAAACAATAAGAGAACCTACACACATGCTAATAAGCTTACCGGAGATCACCCAACTCCATCAAGGACTGTGGCAGGTGATCAGTCCTTCAAACCCCACACAGGGATTTTTCTGCAGTTACAAGTTCAAAGAACAAGCCCACCCAGTAATCTGACATTCTTGTCTCTCACACTGTTCAATATAGTCCTTTGATCATCCAGGCCCACAATAATACATAACCTTCACATTTAATACAATGGACTCCAAAGATACGTAAATTTAATACAGTAAGATCTCCCAAAGGTACTGTAGGAAATTGCCATATCTGTCACAGTAGGTACTAGGTAAAAATCCTGCCCTCAGTGTATTTCTGCCACCAGTGTGAGTGTTCTGATGATGATAGAATCACAGAAATGTAGGACAGCAAGGGACCTTTATAAATCCATGATACGCCCACATCTTGAATACTGTGTGCAGGTGTGGTCGCCACATCTCAAAAAGGGTATATTGGACTTGGAAAAGGTTCAGAAAAGGGCAACAGAAATGATTAGGGGTATGGAATGGCTTCCATGTGAGAAGCAATTAAGAAGACTGGGACTTTTCAGCTTGGAAAAGAGAGGACTACGGGGAGATATGATTGAGGTCTATAAAATCATGACTGGTGTGGAGAAAATAAATAAGGAAATGTTATTTACTCCTTCCCATAATACAAGAACTAGGGGCCACCAAATGAAATTAATAGGAAGCAGGTTTAAAACAAACAAAAGGAAGTATTTTTTCACACAACGCACAGTCAGCCTGTGAAACTCCTTCCCAAAGGACGTTGTGACGGCCAAGACCATCACAGGGTTCAAAAAGGACCTAGATAAATTCATGGAGTATCCATCAATGGCTATTAGCCAGCATGAGCAGGGATGGTGTCCCTAGTCTCTGTTTGCCAGAAACTGGGAATGGGCAACAGGGGATGGATCATTTGATGATTATCTGTTCTGTTCATTCCCTCTGGGGTACCTGGCATTGGCCACTGTCAGAAGACAGGATACTGGGCTAGATGGACCTTTGGTCTGATCCAGTATGGCTGTTCTTATGTTCTTACCTCAGTAGATCATCTAGTCCTGTCCCCTTCATGGAGGCAGGGATAAGTATTATCTGAACTTTTGAGACAATATACGTGAAGTGGATTTCCTGGGAAATATTTAGGGGCAGGTGAATACAGATTTGAGCCTTGTCCCTCACCCAGTTATGTAAAAACCCAGCCTTTTGAATCTATGCCCTGATGAGAGGCCAATTGTCTGCTGATTACCTATTGCCAGGGTCCCAAGATCAAAGACCCAGACTGTACAAAGGAGGGACTCACAGATTAATGGGTGGGCTTGTTCTGAGTTAACAGCTGTTAGAAACTTGTAACCACAGAAAAACCTGTGTGGGGTTTGAAGGACCGATCACCTGCCAGAACCTTTGATGGAGTTGGCGTGATCTCTGGTAAGCTTATTAGCATATGTGTAGGTTAGTTTATTGTTTTCAATAAGTTTTCCCTGTAATGCCTTCATATTCTAATAGTAAATGTGTTTTCTTAGCAGGGCTGTGTAGTAATTTATATCTGTCGGCAATTACATTGTTTGTAGCCTCTGAGGAGAAAGCAAAGCAGACCTGCTTAGGCTATCTGACTTATTGGGGAACTCCCAGTGTGGGCAGGGAACTGTGTAGCCTGGAAATACCCCAGTTAGGGTTGAGAGAGACACAGGTCTCCACCCAAGAAAGTTGACGGCTGAGGAGCCAGGAGCAGGCACGCTTGCTGGACCACAAGGAGGAAAAATCAGATGCAGTTACCCTTAACTAGGACACCCACCTAGAGCTGTTGATTAACTGTTTACTGCACTGTATGTGACCCACATGAAACAAGGAATGAAATTATTTTTAACTAGTTTATAGTTTGTAAATCTACCCATTTATTCTGCTACAAATGTTTGATATTTTTTTTTAAATAAATTAATTAACTTCCAGTGGTGCTACTCAATGGTTAGCTGTTACAGTGCAAATACCTATGTTTTACAATGATCTACTAAGAACCTCTCCTTTTTTCACTTTTGGGCAGGCAAATTCATTAAACTGCAGAAATGTTATAAACTTTGTCTTTTTCTGTTTCTGCTCTGTATTATCATGATTAATTACTTGTGTATCCCGAGAAATGTAAGAACTGATCCTGTTCTCTCTCTGTCAGGTATCCCCTTTGCACCAGTTACAGCAGGAGGGAGAGCCTGGGAACAGACAAAACTCAGTTCTAATCCTGACTTTAACATAGATTCTCTTCACAGTTTTGGAAAAGTTTCTTAGCCTCTCTGCCTCTATAAAAGGGGGGTAACATTTGTTAGGTGTTTTATGGGTATAAATTAATTCATGTTTGTAAAAGGCTGCTCGGTTGTTATACCACTGAGATCTCTGTTTGAAAGTTCTCCAACACACAGCATGTATTTCCTGGCATTTGCAGTTAATCTGTAGGATAGGTTACTTCCCTTTGAGTATTGATGTCTTATCCCTTCTCGTCTTTCTTTGAACCTTTAGTGATCAGCATTCTTTGGCGAAACAGCCACTTTAGCTAGATCAACAGTAAGGGTCATGATTGCTCCTTTGCTCATAAGAGAGAAAAGTCATATTACAGCTCCAATTTAAATAGTTCTGTGACAGGTTCAGTCACAGAGACCCCCTCAGGACTGTCACCTGACTTGCTGAGATTACCACTGAGCCCGTTTTCCCTGCCAACTTGGGACTCCAAAACCCTGTTATCATAAATATAAAGGGAAGGATAAACACCTTTAAAATCCCTCCTGGCCAGAGGAAAAACCCTTTCACCTATAAAGGGTTAAGAAGCTAGAATAACCTTGCTGGCACCTGACCAAAATGACCAATGAGGAGAAAAGATACTTTCAAAGCTGGAGGGGGGAGAAACAAAGGCTCTCTCTGTCTCTGTGATGCTTTTGCCGGGAACAGAAAAGGAATGGAGTCTTAGAAATTAGTAAGTAATCCAGATAGATATGCGTTAGATTCTGTTTTGTTTAAATGGCTGAGAAAATAAGCTGTGCTGAATGGAATGTATATTCCTGCTTTTGTGTCTTTTTGTAACTTAAGGTTTTGCCTAGAGGGATTCTCTATGTTTTGAATCTGATTACCCTGTAAGGTATTTACCATCCTGATTTTACAGAGGTGATTCTTTTACTTTTTTTCTTCAATTACAATTCTTCTTTTAAGAACCTGATTGCTTTTTCATTGTTCTTAAGATCCAAGGGTTTGGGTCTGTGTTCACCTATGCAAATTGGTGAGGATTTTTATCAAGCCTTCCCCAGGAAAGGGGGTGTAGGTTTTGGGGAGGATTTTTTTGGGGGAAAGACATTTCCAAGCGGGCTCTTTCCCTGTTATATATTTGTTAGATGCTTGGTGTTGGCAGAAATAAAGTCCAAGGGCAAAAAGTAAAATAGTTTGTACCTTGGGGAAGTTTTAACCTAAGCTGGTAAAAATAAGCTTAGGGGGTTTTCATGCAGGTGCCCACATCTGTACCCTAGAGTTCAGAGTGGGGAAAGAACCTTGACACCTGTCTTGTCGAACCAGACACACTAGCCTGCTGCAACCCAGACTCAGGGTCTGAACCATGCTCCCAAAGCTGCAGGCTTTAATTGAAAACCACTCAGCAGGTTACCTATCTCCAGCACCCAGACACCCAGTTCCTAATGGGACCAAACCCCAAATTTTACGCTGTATAAAGCTTATACAGGGTAAACTCATAAATTGTCCGTGCTCTATAACACTGTTAGAGAGAGATGCATAGCTATTTGCTCCCCCTGGTATTAATCACTTACTCTGGGATTATCAATAAACAAAAGTGATTTTATTAAGTATAAAAAGTAGGATTTAAGTGGTTTCAAGTAATATCAGATAGAATGAAGTAAGTGACCAAGCAAAATAAAACAAAACACACAAGTCTAAGCCTAATACATTAAGAAACTGTTTACAGGTAAATCTCACCGTCAGAGATGTTACAATAAGCTTCTTTCACAGACTAGACTCCCTCCTAGTCTGGGCCCAATCCTTTCCCCTGATACAGTCCTTGTTAGTTCCAGCAGGCATCTTAGGAGGAAACTAGAAGTGTTCTCATGACAGGCAGCCTCCTTTGTTCTCTTCCACCCCCTTTTATAGCTTTGGCACAAGGCAGGAATCTTTTGTCTCTCTGGATCCCAAACTCTCCTTCTAAATGGAAAAACACCAGGTTTAAGATGGATTCCACCATTCTTCCTGGGCTGGCATACATGAACACAGAAAGTCTTGCAAGTAAACAGAGCCATTTACAACCAATTGTCCTAGTCAATGGGAGCCATCAAGATTCTAAACTATCATCAATGGCCCACACTTTGCATAATTACAATAGTACCTCTGAGTTATACTTTATATTTCTAGCTTCAGATACAATAATGATACATAGATACAAATAGGATGAACACACTCAGTAGATTATAAGCTTTGTAATAATACCTTACAAGAGACCTTTTGCATGAAGCATATTCCAGTTACATCATACTTACACTCATAAGCATATTTCCATAAAACATCATGGAGTGCAACATCACAAGTTCTTTGTAGCATATTGCAACATATTATTACACTACCTGCCATGTAAAGGACCAGAAAACTTATACATTAATAATTAGGAGTTCAGGTGTATTCTTATTGCAAACAAGATAGCATCTATTTGGAACTTTACTTATTTGCAGTATAGGTACCTAAATTCTGCTCCCTGACTGACACGAACAGAGTAAAAAAAAAAAAAAACTTCTGCCTGAATCAGGCACTCATTCACAGCAAAATGAGAAAAATCAACCACTTCCAAACAAATGAACTATATGAAATATTTTAAATCTTTGGTTGCATTATCCAGATGGGGTGTCTTTGAGCTGTGCAAGCTTAACATGATTGAAAAGCCCTCTTAATGCTTGCACAGACACAGGCTAATTCATTGAAAGGTACAGGTGAGAACCCTAGGAACGGCTTAGCAGGGAGGAGCCTGAGCAGTAGGGTGACCAGACAGCAAATGTGAAAAATCGGGACCGGAGTGGGGGGGCGTAATAGGATCCTATATAAGAAAATGACCCAAAAATCGGGACTGTTCTTATAAAATCGGGACATCTGCTCACCCTACTGAGCAGCAATGCAGCCAGTTGGCATGTCTTCAGTCACATTAGCCTGCACCTTAAATGAACTTTAACAGTGCCTTTCAATAGTTTTGAGCTAACACAATTGAAAACAACACCTCTGTAGCCCATCAAAACACGGCCACAGATTCCAATTTGTTTTGCCTTGTTTTTTGGGAGGGGGAGAGAAGAAACAGAGCACTTAAACAATGCCCAGATTCTCCTCTAATATGATGTAGTGTAACTCCATTGATTTCAGAGTTATTCTTGATTTATATCAGTTTAAATGGCTGGAGAAACAAGAGGCAAGAAGAAGATAGAGGCAAGTTCTCGGTTGGCCCTGCTGTAAGGTCTCAAGAAGTTGTTTGCTAATATCACACACAACAGTATTTGCAGAGTAAGAAAGCTTCTCTAATGGAGCAAACTCATTAAATTAATAAAGCTTAAGAATATGCTGCACGCCAGGTGGGTAAAAAACACCTCCCCATATCACCTCCTTGAGATCATTGCCATTAAGGTGCCACTGAAACCCTGGTGCCACTGTCATTTGACTGCAATGGACTAGATTTTAGACCCAAATACATACCATGGTAACATTCCTGAGAGGAGCTCTCTCATATACGGACTAAAGCAAGTCATTTTTGCTCCTTTGTATCAGAATTCTATATTATATTAACCTGAACAAATATTAATCCAGTAGAACCTCACTAATTCATCTTAAATAATCATTTTTAGCATGTATATAATGTCTAAAGAACTGGATGGGTACTTTAAAAATGATTGGTCATGACACACTTTTTACATTTTATCTCCTGTTTTTTCCCTTGGTGGGACACTGTCAAGTCAACACATTCTGACTTTAATGCTACTATTGATTTACCTCACAGATGCTATTAAGTATAATGTAGTCTATTTTGTAAATAAATAAATAATAATAAAAATAAAAATAATGAAGTCTTGGTAATACAAGCCCTTACTACAGCATCTGCTATTAAACCTTTGATAAGAGGTGAAGAGACGCCACCACATTTTTGTGCGGCTTTTTATAAAACTGATGGTTTAGCGAAGCACAGATTAGCAAGGTGTTACTGTATAGCATGTTTCTACAAACCTACAGTAGAAAGTGTTAGGCCAGTGCTATGGGCTAGCATCATTTTGGGGGGTCTTTTTAAAGTCGTTCACAAGGGAGAAATAAGATCACTGCTATTATTTGTAGATATTTATAATGATGCTCCATTAAAGATGGAAATTGGTTCCAGGAAATTGGAAAGTGAACTCCACGTGTGTCCATGACCGAGCTCTTACATTAGTCACATACGAAAGTTACATACCAATCAGTGGTTTTTAAAACAAAAGGGACATTTTCTTTTAATGAATTGAGCTTATGTTCTCAAATCCAAAGAAAGTCAGACTCAGGCACAAACCCAAATCCTAACCCATCATTCTGCAGGACCAAATTCTAACAACAAATTTCTGAGCCAATATCACTCCTGTGCTGAGGGGTCATAAAAGCAGCTGCACTGGTAGAGCCAGCGTTTATTTGCTGAAAAGCACAGAGCACAATAAGATGGTGAGAACCTATTGGAAATGTTCAACCTATTAGTATGACTAATTTGCATCTCTCAGTTTCAGAATGTTTTCTGTTCCCAGGTTGTCTAATGTATTCAAATAGGAAATATCTTATGAAACCAACATACACTTCTTGTCTGAAGTAGTGCCAATATTCTTTTCAAACTGCACCGTCTTGAGGTCTATGGTTTAGACTGGGAAACTTAAGTGTGGGAAAGGTTGAGGGATATTGAAAATAGTCGATTAGCTGAGTGGGTAGTTTAGTTTCTTAAACCAATCATCATACTGAGAAAAGTTGAATACACCTTTTTTTAGCCTTAAAAAACAAAGCATGTTGAAAATGAACTACATTCCTAACTCTTGCAAAATTCCTTCTTTCTGGCAAATAGGTTTAGTAATATATATTTTTAATAGTGCATTTAATAGTTCAGTATCTGAACATCAAGAGAATTTCTGGAAAAGCATTATTGCTTCTCTAGGACAGTTATAATATTCTGTGGTTCAGCTTAGACTTATTTCTATCAAATAAGAATGTACATTCTGCAAAATGCCCTTTTTTAATCTGAGAATTCAGTTTCCTATACAGCTGAGAACTGGCAGCTGACACCTATCCTGTTTGTTTCCAAGGGGTTAAAATAAGCAGTGAGAATGAGTTACCTTGGGTCTCCTAAGGAAAGAGATTGTTCAAACCAACACAATTTATGTACAATGTACTTTTCCTGTTGATGACCTACATGCACAAAAAATCCCCAAGGGAAACCAAAGCAATGTCCATGAGACGGGAAAAACAAAATGTGTTGTTTGTAAAATGTGGATAGTACCAGAAAGCAGAGGCAATTCAAATAAAACTGCAACAATAAGAGATCCACTTCCAAGACAAAACATGCAGCACTGTGTATTAAGCAAAGAACATTTAAAGCAAACTTATTTATGCTCATTCACAATCTAATATTTTCTAATTTTTTTTGTTTAATACCCAACATCCTGTTAGCTATACGAGTATTGTAGGTAGATACAGATAGGAAGAGCACATGCAAGATTAAGAAAAAAATCTGAAAATGGCCATACTAGTTGAATTTCTAGTTAACATGCCTCACATAATATGGTAGTCATAGCAGTTTCTGGCTTAGCAGAGATGTTCTTAACTTTATAATTCTGAAATAAAACCTCAGCATCAAGATTCAGAAGATAAGAAAATAACTATGAAGCATATGTATACATTATATGCAGTGGATTTAGGTTTTTTTAAGAAAATACACTGTAATATGATCAAGTTTAGAGACTAAAATATGCATGCATCACTCTCTTGAAAGAACTGACAAAAATTCCACTTCATCACCATGACAACTAGTAGTACATCATTGCCATAGTAACCAGCTGAATATCATTAGTTTTTAAAACAAGCACATTGATTGGGTGAGAAACATACTAAAGAGAAGTTGTTGCCACTGTCATCTGAAAGCGATGATCAGCATTCATAATTTCCGGTTAAAAACCATTTCCCAACTCCAGTGCACAGTGACCTAAAGCAGAATATTTAAACTCCTATACAACAGTTTCAGAAGGTGGCTGTCTTGAATATATCAGTATTGGAGCAGATGCTTCTTGTCTCATAATATCCCAGGAATATGAAGTTGTCATGATAGCCAGCCACACCCTCTCTCATGACTTGCAGTTTAATTTCATCATCATTCCATGTTATAGCAACACTAACTAAATGTAAGTCAGACACCAGCAATGTACAATCTTTCATTCTCTATTGGCCTATGGTATAAAAATGTCCTTCACAGTTAGGGCCACTATACAATACAGTTTACTATTTTTCAAATTAATTATCAGGCTAAGATGAAATGTGACAATAGTATATACCTCCTGATTAATCATTGAAAGGCTATTCTATTAAACTCTGATGCATTACTTTGTGCACAATGTGTACACATACACAGAGCCACTGTACCTGTTCAAAGAAAGTATCTTGCTCACCAAAGAACAGTTATGCTGGCTTGTTAACAGAGTGTATCTACTATCCATTACCAGAACACTTATAATAATTTTTTTAAAGTACTGGTTGGGGCCAGTCTGCTGCCTTTCCGGCAGAGTTCCACACTGCCATGTAGGAATATACTAGTTAGAGATGGAACATACCTAATAATAAATAATAAAATAAAATAATAATAAATAATATTTTGCATTTTACGTATTATAACCACAACACTTAGCTCCTGTATAATACTTTCCATCCTTAGGTCTCAAGGCACTTTACAAAGAAGGGTAAATATCAGTATCTTCGTTTTACAGATGGGGAAATAAACACAGGGTGGTGACATGACTTACCCAAGGTCACACGTGGAATCTAGTCATGTCAGGAACAGAACCTAGGTTTCGCAGCTTCCTACCCCACACACTAGACCACAGATCAGGTATGCTCTCTTGGAAGAGAAAGTCTGTCCTCCTGCAAGGAAAATATCTCCACATAGGGAGGAACTGTGGTTACAATTCTCATTGCCTCGTTACCTTGAAGGGAACATTTAATTGGGTTAATTTATTTCTCTTTTACGGGACAGGAAGAAAAGGGGAGATCTCCAGTGCAGTCCTGATAATCCTTGTAGCCACTAGTTTGTCTCCTCTTTCCCCCTTGGGGGCTCCTCCTCACAACAGCATCCTTTGGATTAGCATGGAAACAAACATCACCACCTTTAATTGGCCAGAAGGGTAGTAGTTCAAGTAAACAGGGCATTCTTCTGTGGCACTCTCCAGCCCTATGAACTCTACAGGACAGTGCAGCCCACTAGTTAACCAGATTGTCCCCACAAACAGCACTGCACACAAGCCTTAATTCACTTCAGAAAAGGGCAGTTACATCAGACACCTGAATGCCTGAGTGGTCAAACACACTTGGCCTTAACATTACGCTTCACAATGGACTCACTGTAGATACATCCTGTCCTGTAGTATCGCTTAGAGAATGTTCCACAAATGTTCAGCATACAAGTGTGGGTTTAGTTAGTTATTGTTTGAACAATACCCACCATGGCAGCTAAGTCCAAGTCATACAGATCATCACAACTCTGAACTAAAACCATAGTAAGTAACTCAGGCTGGCTTTAAAGCTGGATCCTTTTGCTTCCCATTTTTGTTGTAACATTCAAGTTACACTGCCTCCTTATAGGCTGCTACATTTCTTCACAGAATAAAAGAAGTTTAATCAAGTCTATTTTAATCAAGACAAACCAGTGAGGGAGTGAGAACAAGTTGGAAGAAGCCTTTATGGGTCCCAGAATGATGATCAGATGTCTCCACATATTTTAACCCTCCACCCTTCCACCACTAATTTCTACCATTCTAACAGATCATGTTGGGGGGGGGGGGAGGGGAGAGGTGAAAGGCTTTGGAAAGCCAGTTTAAAAGGTGTGACCTTTGTTAGATTCTACCCAACTTGATGATGATCTTGAATTTGCACTAGATTTCAACATCCTTTCATGGGGTGGCATGGATATCGGGGCTCCCAGAGGATATCATCATACTTCCCAAAGTAAATTTTGACATTTAAAAAACAAAGTTCTCTCTACACTCTACTACCCTGAGTCATCTGGAAATAATACATTAGGCCTTCTGCTGAGCACAACCATTTTTTCAAAAGAAACATTTTCCTTTCCTTTGGAGAAATTAAAACCAGATCCTTCGGACGGAGTCAAAAGCGAGTATGCACTTTAAAGCAGAAAAAGCTTTAAAGCTTTCTTGATGGACTAATAATTAGTGAATGATTGATTCAAGTGTTTCACTCACAAAAGAGAAAAATGGAATTTCTTTGTGAAAACTCAGATTAAATTGATCAGCTAAATTAGGGTCCTCTATTTTACTACTGAGCTAATACCTGTCATTGTTTACAGCGGACATAGAATTGCATCAAACATTGGATGAAAGACACTAAACTAAGTGTTACTAAGGAACAAAGTATAATTCAACCCTTTTTATAAGCTTTTATGATGTTAACCTGAAAATGTTTTTGTATTAACACCGCCCTCTAGTGGTAGTTCCTGTGCTGCACTTATTTGAAAATTCAGACTTGTTTGCTAAAGTTGATTTTCAGAAGCAGGAAATGGTATAAAAATTACAAAGAACTAGTAGCCCATCTGAATTGAATTTGCTGATCTCAGTTCAGTTCCCAGTGAAAAATATAGTAACTGCCACACCATTCCAAGCCAGTCATCCATCTAGTCCAGTAGCCTGTCTCTAAAAGTAGCCAGAATTAGAGGCTTCAGATAAAGATGTAGAAAATGCCATGAAGTACAATTATGGAATAACCTGTCTATGAGGAAGTTTATTCTAGATGCTAGTGGTTGGGTTCTGCCCTGAAGCATGAGGAGTCAAAGCTCCAATGTATTGTTTTTATCCTATTGCATATCCACATCACAAAAACCACAATTTCAGTTGACAACCCTGTAGACAGTGACAGCAGGGAAGCCAAAGACTGAGCTACCTCCCCATCCCATACAATTGGTCTCCATTAGTCAGGGGTGAGGTAGATCAGCAAGGGAAAGGGCAGAGAACATGAGAGTGGCCATAGTGGGTCAGACCAAAGGTCCATCTAGCCCAGTGTCCTGTCTTCTGACAGTGGCCAGTGCTAGGTGCCCCAGAGGGAACAAACAGGACAGGTAATCATCAAGCAATCCATCTCCTGTCGCTCATTCCCAGCTTCTGGCAAACAGAGGCTAGGGACACCATTCCTGCCCATCCTGGCTAATAGCCAGTGATGGACCTATCCTCCATGAATTTATCTAGTTCTTTTTTTAACCCTGCTATGGTCTTGGCCTTCACAACATCCTCTGGCAAGGAGTTCCTCAGGTTGACTGTGCACTGTGTGAAGAAATACTTCCTTTTATTTGTTTTAAACTTGCTGCCTATTAATTTCATTTGGTGACCCCTAGTTCCTTGAGTTATGAAAAGTAGTAAACACTTCCTTATCTACTTTCTCTACATCATATCTCTCCTTAGCCATCTCTTTTCCAAGCTGAAAAGTCCCAGTCTTATTAATCTCTCCTCATATGGAAGCCATTCAATACCCCTAATCATTTCTGTTGCCCTTTTCTGAACCTTTTCCAATTCCAATATATCTTTTTTGAGATGGGGTTACCACATCTGCACACAGTATTTAAGATGTGGGCGTACTATGGATTTACATAGAGGCAACATGATATTTTCTGTCCTATTATCTATCCCTTTCTTAATTATTCCCAGCATTCATTTGCTTTTTTGACTGCCGCTACACATTGAGTGGATGTTTTCATGTGCAGAGAAAATCTCAGTACTTTTGTTGCAAATAATGCATACACAGTGCTAAAATTTTGTGCCACTAAATATTTTATCCTATCAGCAGCGAGCTGCAAAAACAGCAGCATATTGCTCTACTTTTCAAACTTTAAATGCTAACTCAGAACAAAATATCCCCCCATTTAAGTAACGGTATGCAGTGATGCTCACCTTAAGCAACCACCCAATACAACATCAGCAAAAAGCAGTTATCTAGCCGAGGTGGTTATTACCTAAGGATTGAACAAAATTGTTCTGGAAACCTTGTGGATATTTCAGAGGGTCACGTATCAGAGGGAGGTGCTTACTGCAGGTAGAGTATAGTGCAGATTTTATAGTATATAAAATATATATGGATTAATGTAAAATTAGGCCAACAGTTCACAAGCTAGAGTGCTGAAGGACCAATGAAAGTTCCACTCTGAAGTTCTGTCTGCATTGCAGTTCTTTTACTTCAGCTATTCTCCCACCCCCCTTCTTTTGTTAAACTACTGTTATCTGCCCCCACCACATCCCCTAGTGACCTGCCTCCTCCTCTGATTCAGCTTTGCTATTCTTCTCTCAGCTTTATGAGCCTGGCTACATTCAGATCCCAGCTGTGACCTGGGGATCTTTGTGCCAGTTACTACAGCACCTCCTTTGAAAAACAGCACCTGCAGTGCAACATCCTGGGATAGGAATGCATCTTTGCTATGTGCCACTGCGATGAAGCTAGCAAAGCTGCCTCCAAGAATGGGCCAGATAACTGCTATGATTTTTATTAAATAAATAAAAATAAGGTGCAAAAGGTGGGGGGAGGGGAGAAAATCAGAAGGGGTTGCTCCTGGAGTCAGAAGAGAGAATAATTAAAAAATACATCTGTGACACTGTTGGTACCCTAGATCCTAAGAGGAAGGATTTATTTGTCTTATCTTTGGGCTCAATCCCTTTCTAAAGTAAGAGGGAAAGCAGGCCTTTTGATTTTGGAACACTGCTGCCCCTTTGATAGCATTTGCATGACTCTCAGCTCCTTTTCTTATACATAGCTGCTGCACCTATACAACCTTGGTTAGGGGATCACAGCCTCTGCCTAGCCAACAGCAACAGACTGATCTGGAGCAGGAGGTACTGCAGATGTGCACAAAAGGGATCCCTAAATAGCTGATATCAGCGGAGTCTTTGGGACAGCACCTGGGGGAAGTGAGACTGGCTCATGAGCTTAGTGTGTGGTGAGTAACACAGAAGCTTACGCTCAAATAAATGTGTTAGTCTCTAAGGTGCCACAAGTACTCCTTTTCTTTTTGTGAATACAGACTAACACGGCTGCTACTCTGAAACAGAGCAGAGAAAAGAACTTCAGGTGTACCCTTTGGGAGAAAACAATAGGGAACTGGATGGGAGATGGTCATGAAATTATTTACATTTATAATGTGGATCTGTATAAAAATATTAAGTCAGTGAATTAGGTAAACCTTGAGCTTTGGTGCTTTCTGATAGGATATGGGGGTTGTTGGGGTTTTTTTTGTTAACATTACAGTTTGAATAGCAGGAGTGTTGTGTTCATATTAAAAACTCCCTAGAGCACAACATAAAGCATCTCACCACTTTCAACTCTCAAATTGCTCTGTTTTCATAGCAAGGAGAGGAGTAGGACAGATATTTTATTTAAGGAAAAAAACACTGTACATAAAAACCTTATACAACATAAGTATTAAATATGTAAGAGAACTGAGAATACTTTTTGCAGTCAAATCCACCACCCCAGCTGACTAGTTTTAAATTAACAATTCTACCAAAATCCTTGTTGACTCAAGTAAGTGACTGGGGTATGGAGTTTGGAATGTGAAAAGCTTTTAGGTTGCTATTCTAAGTGACTTGAGTGGGTACTGAGTAGATCAATGTCTCGATACCTGTTTTAATCTTTTAAATATGGCCAGAAGTGTTGGTTCTAACTGTTTCCATAAGTACATTTACACTTTCTATGTAATGAAATAGTCTGTACAAGTATGTTAGCACTTTAAAAACTTATATACTTAATTTGGGGAGGTCAAGAGGAATGGGTGGCAGATGGGATGTGATGTGATGTGCCCAAAGTCTCCCATTTTCAATATTAAAGTCAACCCTGCACACATTTTGCCAAGTAACCACACCTGTTACTATGTCTGTTGTCTCACCCTACCTACTCCATATTTGGGAGTTTATTTTGATAGTGCAGCTTTTTATTGACAACCCAACAGTACATATCACACAAAGGGGTGACAGAATTTGTATATGTCACTTAGCATGTAAGCTCTTCAAAACTGGAACCATGCATAATTAGTATCTGTATGGGGCCTAGCACATTTTGGGACATTTAATTAATACATTCCCACCCAAAAAATTGCTTTTAGATATAACTTTTCTCCCACAATTCTTTGGTCTATAGATCTGCCCGCTATCAGACACCAGGCAGACTCGGCCCCTGCCTGCCCTGGGGGACATGGCACTGTGTGGCCAGCAGTCTTGCCCCCCTTCCGTCTGTCTTGTATGACAGCTCCTGGCCCAGGGCAGATTCCTCCATGGACTCTCCAGTGCCCCCTTGGGTGCTGCCCAGGGGTACCGATGCCCATGGGGGGCGAGCATGTGTGCAATGCTCCCCCCAGGGCCGGGGGCTCCACTGTAATAAATGTTCATTTTTTCTTTTGTAAAAAACAAAAAACAAAAAAATACCAACTTGATCACGTTGCTCTTGTACACCACTGCCTCAACTCCTTGTCTGCAGAAGTCTCCAGTCATCTCCTAACCCTTGGGCCTAAAAAGTCTCTGCTCTCCCCATTCTACTAATTTAAGGCCTTGATCTACAACGACAACCGTACAGGCAGATGCTGGCACTCAGAGTCCCACAAGTGTCTGCCTATACAGTTCTCCTTGCAGAATCCAAACCTAAAGTTTGCATAGCACAGTGAAAAGTTCTCTATGTGCCAACAATTAAGCATTATGTGCCAAATACTGCAAAATTGGAACTCCAAAATTCAGGGCAGTTCAGAGCTGGGGCTCTGGTTTAGCGTATTAAAACAGGGAAGGGTCAAATGCTAAGTTCAGAATTAGACTTCACTAAAGTACTGTAGTGTTGAATTACATTTATGTGCAGGAATTCAGCATTATTTGGAAGAAACTATATCCAACACCATCATTTTAAAAGATTTTCTCCTGTTAGAAGTGGGGGGGAGGGGAGAGGAAGGGTGTTGTCAGTAATCCACAGATATTTGAAATTTTGCTCCAATACTATAGTTTCTATTTTCCTGTCCCCCTGAGCACTGATTACATTTATGAAACCAAACAACTATGCTACACTGATAGGGATATATTTAATCTACAGTATATATTATTTCACTGTGTTTCTATTAAAAATCATTATTGTTGTTCTGTTTTACTATAACACTGAAGAAATTTAAAACAGAAATCCATCTTCCAGATTTACTTCTCCAGCTTAGCAGCCTGTATGACACGAGTGTCCATGCAATGGAAGTTTGTTTGCACATCCTGCTGTTCATGTGCATCAGCATATCATACACTGCTCTAGAAAACATGTGTTCATTTACTCGCAGAAGCTAAACAGCTGCTGTGAATGAGTAAGTATGTTATGTACCAGTTAACATTTTAACACTTAAAACGTACATACTGTTTTTTAGTATATTCATAATTTGTAGCACCACTATAGTCCCAACACCCTGGACAGAAATTCCTTCCCCTAGACAGCAGGAATCCACCCCAAGCCAACCCATCCCTCCCCCAGACATCACCCAGCTTCTAATTTTCTTTGAATCCCTGATACCACAACCATACAATGCTTCTCTCAAAGCTCTACACCAGTGTTTCCCAAACTTGGGACACCGCTTGTTCAGGGAAAGCCCCTGGCCTGCCGGGCTGGTTTGTTTACCTGCCGCGTCCACAAGTTTGGCCGATGGCGGCTCCCACTGGCTGCGGTTCGCTGCTTCAGGCCAATGGGGGCTGCGGGAAGCAGCGACCGGTACGTCCCTCGGCCCATGCCGCTTCTCACAGCCCCCATTGGCCTGAAGCAGCGAACCGTGGCCAGTGGGAGGCACGATCAGCCGAACCTGCGGATGCGGCAGGTAAACAAACCGGCCCGGCCTGCCAGGGGCTTTCCCTGAAGAAGCAGCGTCCCAAGTTTGGGAAATACTGCTCTACACAATTTCCACTCCCAGGCCATATCCAATCCCGCCCCCCCCTCCAACCCACATATCCAATGTCCCCCCCAACTTGACCTCCCAGGCCACATACAATTCTCCCCCGCTCTCCTCAGCAAGGCCCTACAAATTTACCCCACTCCTCTGGCAAACACCTATGCTCCTCACAGCAGCCAACACACCAGCCCCACTCAACTCCACCCTGCCCCTCTTGCTCCAGCTAAATCTGCAGCAGCTCTTACCTGAAGCCTTCGCTGGGCATCATGCTGCTCCTATAGCTGCTCACCCTCCCAATAAGCCACCATGAATGCAGATGGGAAGCAGCAATGTGACTCTAAGGGACTTTCTACAGCACAGGAAAGCCTCAGAGAGCCTTTAGCTTCCCTCAGAGCCAGCAGAGGGTGAGCTGGTGAATGCAGCAGGTCCCACTACTCCTCCACAGGTGCTGCTGAACAGAGAGCCCTGTTGGGAGAAAAGCACAGGTGCACTCGCTAGCCAAGCTCGGCAATTCTGCTGGCAGCTGCTGCTCTGCTCCTATGAACAGCAGGTCTGTCCCTTGCCATTCTCTCCATGACCTCTGTGCAGGCACAGCTCAGAACACTGCTCTCTGCTTCCCAAACACCAGCACAGAAGGTATTTACACCCACACTCCTCCACCAAAGCCCCAGTTGCTATCAGGGGCAAAAGTGGCAGAAATGGTTTGTGCAACAACTCCTTACACTAATGAAGGATGAGGCCAATACTGATGACTGCACCTCTGCTCATATTCAGGCTAAAGAGACAGGGCTGGAGCATTCATTGATTACAGTTGTTTTGGGATGGGGGGGAGGGAGAGGGTGGGGTTGGGTTGTTAAAATGGTCCGTCTAAAAGAGGAAAAACACAGACGCCATCTCCACCCTGGGGCCCAGATTCTCAAAAGTACTGAGGCACCTAACTCCTATTGGTTTCAATGGAAATTAAGAGCCTAAATACCCTTAAGTTCAAGAGCCTGGGTCCCTGAAGCAAGAGCAAATTCCACCCTGTTAAAAGAGTGTGAGATCTGGAAACTGTAACATAGCAAAGTTAGGTGCTGCCATGTCCCACCTTGCGTATTTTCACATTCTAGCACTTTCCAGTGGCAAGTCTTTCCAACCATAACCTGTTTTACCATTGCTAATTTAGTACTAGTGTAGATAGAATAAAAACTTTCTCGGCTAGATGGGCAATATGTTGACGCATTTACAATAGAAGCATGGCATTTGGATATAATTCTAATGAAGTTTGGACGGCTCTATTTAACATTTTATAGGGAAGCAAATCACACTGTATATTTTTTCCTCAATATATGAATTCAACTGCCATGGAAGCTAAGAAAAATTATATATGCATCAAGGGGGAAAGGTAAGTGCTCTATCTATCCTTACAAAGAAAAAATGAAAACTTCATCTGCTCTTTAGATTTTCTGTAGTTGCTTTCACTATGCTTGCCAAATGAGGTTGGAATTGTGCAAGTCTTAATGGAACAGGACAATCAAAATTTTGGCTTAAATGACCTACTTTACATATAAAGTAAACCTGATGATGTGCTTATTACACCTGCTTACCATCTATGACGTGCATCCATTAAGGTTCAACCTTACTCACCTCACACTTTACTCCATGATTAGTCCCAGTTGATTTCCAGTGAAAGTGCTTGTGGAGTAAGGTACTGATCATACAGGAGATAGAATCACCCATTATAAGGCAGCCACAAGTACAGAAATGATTTTTTAAAAAATAATAATTGGACAGGAAATAGAGAGCACTCGTCTAGCACAATGACTTTAAAAAGTTGAGAGGGGAACTGTGTTTTTTTAAACTTTACTTTTTTTTAAATGGGAGACATTTCAAAACTCCATAACTGCACTGCAAGTGTTGCAGAAGGCCTTAGATCCTAGTACTAAAACAAATTTCGCCTTCCTCTGTAGCATGGGGCACAGGTCACTTGCTGGAGGATTCTCTGTTCCTTTAAGTCTTTAAACTACGATTTGACAACTTCAATAGCTCAGACATAGGTGAGAGGTTTTTTGCAGGAGTGGGTGGGTGAGATTCTGTGGCCTGCATTGTGCCGGAGGTCGGACTAGATGATCATAATGGTCCCTTCTGACCTTAGTATCTATGAATATGGCTTTTATCTTAACTGGAAAGTTATTCAAAAATATTAGTAATGATATCTGAACAGAAAGCAAAACTGAAGCTGTACTAAAGAAAAAATAGCTATGAAAACCAATAGTACAGCTTTATTCTAATTGTAAGAGGGTAAATTCATGACTTTTTTAGTTTTTGGTTTGGATTTCACTATTACATTGTCATCAGAAAGGCAAATGGATGAAGGAAATATAAGGGCTTTGTTATTTTTCCACAAGATTATTTCAAACTACCTGCTAGCACAAAGTATCGGCACAAATTGAAGCTACTATCTTCAATTTCATTCCATAAGCAGAAATTTAAAACACAGCATCCTGTAGTTTTGACATTACCAATGAACTTTATACGTTATAATCATGTGGACATTGCACTCTATGCTTGTGCTGCAGCTTTGACTTCTTTGCTTCTATATTGTGTAGAATTATGGATAATCTGCACACTTTATAGTTCACAATATTGGCACTCTCTCCCTACTTTAATGGGGATTTAAAAGTGAGTGTCAAAGAAACGTCTCATTATTAAGACTTATTTTTCAAGTTTTTGTATAGTGACATACTAGTTACCAAAATAAGAGTACATTTTATGATGTATTAACTTTATTGCAGTTGTTTGCTTGAAGATCTGCAAGTTTCCAATAATTCCCAATGAGTATCATTAAGAAACAAGATTCCATTATAGTTCCTGATGGCTAGTATAACAGCAGTGTGTTCTGAAAAGACAACTTAATCATTCTAACCATGTTTTCAATAAATTCTGCATAAGTTATAGTCAGTGATCAGCATAATATAAAGTGCATACATTCCACTTAGTTAAGGACAAAATGTCATGGACTGAAAAATATTAATTCATACTGTCAATACAGCACCATGCAAAAAAGCTACCTTGGCCATTTTGGTGCACCACAGCTAAGTCATCCCCATGTGTACAGCCTAGAAAATTCTTTCTATATTTTTATTCAAATAAAATTTAGCTTTAGTTTTCTTTAGCTAAAAAAGCATTCACAAATATTAAAATAATGGTTCCTTTTTAAACAAACTCTGAGAATTGTGAATGAATGTACTCCTTGAAAGCTATATTTATTTTCTCCAGTCTAATGTATGGCCTTGCAATCTGTAACTCAGTATTTATTTTATCCTTTGGATCCCGGCTTTAGGCCTGCAAAAGCTTTGGAGTTCTTGAGGGAATGTGAGATTTCATTTAGAAAAGAGATGAAATGTGAGTCCCTCTCTGATTTCTTAGCCTCAAAAATAACTACAATGGTAAAATGAGGTTCAGGGCGTGTCAGAAAGTATGTGCTTTGGACTTTGTCATCATAGAAGTGAACAACCTTGTCCAAACTGTTGAGGTCAGAGGTTCTGTCAGTCATAATCATGATTACATTGGGCCAGTGCATTACAGGCCTGTCACTGGGCAGAGAGACCACAGCTGGGTATTGATCCACCCCCTTTGGGGCTTCCCTGTAAGAGTGGGGATGATGGTAGCCATGTCCCTGGAAGCTCTCTGACCCACGGTTGTCAAAGATAAGAGAAACATTAACAGCGTCATATTTCCTGATGAAGCTGGAAATTTTCCCAAAATAATCAGGGTTAGTTTTAGCAGTTAATGTTTTCATTTCGGATGCAGTTGTTTGTCGACTGAGGGCCTCATGAAAGTAAAAGCTAAACTTGGCAAGGAGAATGTTTTTGAGTTTCAGCAACCAGAGGAAAAGGTGTGGTGGTTGTACAGCCTTCTGAGACTGCCCTCCAAACAGATGTTTCTTGGTCTCCCGCTGTTTCTCAAAAATTTGTCCCCACGTCTGCAGCTTTGTGTGAGCGCTGTGCAAGTTCACTAGGGATGGGAGGAACTTCCACTCTGAGATCTGAGCCTGAGCCTTTAAAAGATGTGCAAGCACATCCACTTCCAGCTGGAAGCTGCTTTCAAGAGGACTGAGGATTGGATGGTGAAATCTAGAAAACAAAACATTTTTAAAAGTGTGATGGATGTTGCACATGACAACAAAAGTGTTATATGCACTAGTACACCAACTTGCAGGCAAAGCATCATTGAAAGTCAAACAAAGTGTTAGCAGAAGAATTCTATGCTGATTAATTTAAAAAGCATTACTTTTAACATTGTTTTTGCATAAATATTTTAAATTAAAAATGTAGCATCTCTTCATACCTGATAAAAGAAAGAATTTGATAATTCTTTCCACATAATTTCTTTTCATAATGCTTTCCACAGTATGCATCCGATGAAGCGAGCTGTAGCTCACAAAAGCTTATGCTCAAATAAATTGGTTAGTCTCTAAGGTGCCACAAGTACTCCTTTTCTTTTTGCAAATACATACTAACACGGCTGTTACTCTGAAACTTGCTGCCTTAATAACAGCCGTGCTAGTCTGTATTCGCAAAAAGAAAAGGAGTACTTGTGGCACCTTAGAGTGAGCTGTAGCTCATGAAAGCTTATGCTCAAATAAATTGGTTAGTCTCTAAGGTGCCACAAGTACTCCTTTTCTTTTTGCTAAGACAGCAAGTGATACTAGCAGAGTACACCACTGTATCTTCACTGATACAGTAATGTGATCTTGGTTTTGAATCAAGATGGAAATTGCATATAAGATCTAATATACTGTACCATATCATATAAAATGTGTTGTGCTGTCCCACAGAAATTGTTTTACTGGATCAGACCAGTGGCCTCACTGGTGTGATATTCTCTCTCTGATGGTAGCCAGTACCAGATACTTCAGAGGAAGTTGCAAGAAATTCCTAATTGGAAAAATTATTGAAAAAAACCACCCACATGGAAAGTTTTTTCCTAACCTCTCAAAATAAGTGGTTAGTTTATATCCTGAAGCATAAGTGTTTATATGCTTTCTAAAATAAAAAATAAATTTAGTTCTATCTAATGAAAGTGAGAGAGAACTCATTTCTCTCTCCCTGTTATAACAACAACAAAAGGGGGACATGGGTGTGTCCCCCTTGTTTGCTCCTGTTTGATACATAAAAGTCTGTTTGGTTTGGGTTCTTAATTTTTTTCTGACAGGATTAATTCAGAACTTGTCTATCCTGTTTTTCCTGAACAAGGTATAACATGCTGACTCCTTCAAGTAAGGGCTGAGAATGCTCCCAATTAGTTTTTATGGGCCACTAAGCAAAAACAGGACAGACAAGATGTAATATTCCCTATATTTTTAAGGGAAAAGAAATTAAAAGGTAGATTTAAGATGACCAGGCCTCATGTAAGTCATCTTAAAACAGCAAAAAAGCACATTTCCCCCCACCCCATTTTTTTGGCAGGTATCTCTAAGGGAAACAGGAACCAGTATAACTCATTTCTCTGGTGCATACGAACACTGACAGTCTCAGACAAAAACCTGAGAACGGAGTCTGACAGATTATAGAACAGTGTTAAAAGTAGCCATCAGCAGTTGGTTGTGCGGCATTAATACATCCTTTCTAGCTTTCTTTTTTTCTTTTTTTTTGGGGGGGGGGAAGGGGGGCAGGAAGAGAAGAGAGTTATTTTGAAAGAAATCTGGCAGATCACGTGATGAACATTGCCTCGAAGATAAATCAGACAATTTACCCAACATTAATGCTTTATATTAACACACATTTTGGCTTTCTACTGCAACAAAGATCCAGGGTTTACTGGCTATTTCAGATGGTGGGGAGCCACAGGTCTATTAGAACAGTTCTCTGAGAAAATGAGTGTGCTGATTAATAAGAATATTCTACCATGTACAGCATTATGTATTTATTTTCACTGATCTGCTGTCTGTTAGGACAATATTATTTTCGATGCTGTCTATTAAGTGAATTCATTCTTCTGAAACCCTATTTCTTCTAAATAGTCCCAAAATGTGCTATACTTAAACCATCAAGCGTTTGAACACACTTATTATAGCGATACTGACCTATGAAGGGTATTCATCATTAAAAGCAGCTAAAATATTCATGTAAATGCAGTTCTGCCAAGTCTTGTGGATTAACATTATGATGTGCAGCTCCCAACTCCCACTTTGCTTCATGCCTCATAGCGATCTTTTCATGTCTCACTACACAGCAGGATATGTTAAATGGTTTTAATCCAAAAATACACATCAACCTCGACTAAAAGCTTGAAAGTATGCTGACTGCAGAATAAATGAAATAGGTATATACCAAGAACATCTGCTTTAAGTAAGTCTCATAACACAGAAATGTCTTGAGGAAGCATAGCATTGCATAAAATGGACAGGATTTTTACAATATTCTAGTAGAACACTGACACTGTACCTCAAAATAACAGTGATAAATATGTGGGTACAAGGTATTATATAGGTTTTACACTAAGTATGGCTTGTGAGGTATCATGAAAAGTCTGTTGAACATTACTATCCTGTTCAATTGTACGTATTACCATTGTATGTGAAGTTAGCTATATGTTAGTTATTGCAATGTGTGTGTGTTTGGGAGATGCCCACAAGCTAGCTTTTCTATGGCAACAAAGGAGCAATAACACCCCCAAAACAGATTTACATCAGTACTAGCCAGCCATGTATTCATGGCCCATTAAGAAGAATCTACTCTCCGAGTGGACCCCTCCCGGAGACTCCTGAGAGAGCACAGACACAATGGGAGCTGTCTAATCCCTGTGACACAGCAATGATCTTTCCAGCACCAGGAAGAGAATACAGTAACTCCTCACTTAAAGTCATCCCGGTTAACATTGTTTTGTTATTAGGTTGCTGATCTATTACAGAACATACTCATTTAAAGTTGCACAATGTTCCGCTATAAGGTTGTTTGGCTTGCCCCATTCCACTCGCCCAGCATTCTAGACAGGGAGCAGGCAAGCCCCCGACCCCCGCTCCCCAGCTGGGATGCCAGGCAGGCAGAGAGGGACAAGCCCTTGCGCCCCGATCCCGCTCCATGACAAGAGCACCGGGTGCACAGAGAAGGGCAAGCCCCTGTGCCCTGACCCCGTTACGCCCCTGCCTCAACCAAGCTTCACAATCATCATTTGTGTGTACAGTATTAAATTGTTTAAAATTATTTAAAAAATAATGTCTTTTGTCTGGCAAAAATTCTTTCCCTGGAACCTAACCCCCCCAATTTACATTAATTCTTATAGGGAAATTGGATTCGCTTAACTTTGTTTCACTTAAAGTAGCATTTTTCAGGAACATAACTACAACGTTAAGCAAGGAGTTACTGTTTTAAAATGAGGGGCGATGACATCACCTCTCTCCTCCCCCACCTACTCTGAAGTCAACAAGAATGTTTGGAAGACTGAACTGGGGAGACAGGTCCCAGACTGAGCAGGGAAGTCAGCCTGTGTATTAAGAACCATGAACTGCTTACAACACCTACTTGTCCCATACAAGGTAATATTTAACTTTTTGCTTTGTAACTGTAAAAAAAATGTATGCTCCGAGACCGTGAACCCAGCCAGGCGGGATCTACTCTTGCCTAGCAAGAAGGCCTATCAAAACTAAACGGGCCATTGAGGGACATCACAATACAAAGATTTTGTTAATTGCCCCCTCGCAGCCACAAAGAGGCTATCCGCAAAAGAGCTCATCCCCTTAGCTTGAATTCTGGAAGAAGAAAATCAAAGCAGCTGATAAGATTTTTCATCTCTGTTTTGCTGTTTGGACTCTCACAGGGCTGGAGCTAAAAACAGAAGGAGGAATCCCAAGGGTCAACCTGGCTTAGCTCTAAAAGACATTCAGAGCTGACCGATTACTACAACTCTGTCACCTTTTGGAACCACAGACTAATTCATTTGTGTATATATGCTCGCCCACTTTAACCCCTTATTTCTTTTCTTAGTTAATAAATCCTTAAACAGTTTATGATAGAATTGGCTTCAAGCATGGTATTTGGAGTGAGATCTAAGGTACAAACTGACCTGGGATAAGTGACTGGTCTCTTGGGAATGGAAACAGTCTGAGTCTTTTCTGATCTTTGGTGTATAGCAACCAACTACCACTAAACCCAGCTTGCCTGGGTAGCAAGAGAGACTGGAATGCCCCAGGGGATTGTCTGAGACTCCATGGTAAGAATGTTATAGTGCTTCAGGAGTTCACACTTGTTACTGGGTTGGTGAAATCTAACTGCAGAACATACAACCAGTTTGGGGTCTTTGCCCTGCTTCTTGACAGTTTGCCCGGAGGTTGGCACTCAGTCATGAGCCATTCCAGACAGCATGATACCTTGCTCCATTTTTTATATCTATATGTATATTTAAATTTTCCAAGTAAATAAAATGAAGGAAGGAAAGACAGAGAGGTCAGAGGAGATGATCATAGTGGTCCTATCTGGCCTTAAAAATCTACAAATCAAGTTACTAATAATGGCCCAGATTTTGAGATGCAGATGAAGAACATTCACATACTCCCAGGAAGGGGACAAGGAGAAGAGATGGCACAAAGGTGGCTTTATTACACTCTCCCGATTCTGAGATTTCACACTGCTCTAATATATGATAGGGACTGATCAGGTGCAAACTGCTCTAGTCTACACTTGCTGGCAGTAGCCCGCAGAGACTGTTCTGGCAACTGAGGAACACCAGAGTTGAAGGAAGCCCTAGCTACACCCCCTTTTGGCATAGAAGTCACTATACTGGCTCTATGTCACTTTCGGATTCATCTGTCATAGAGGCAGCCATCTAATCCAGAGCAGGATCTGAACTATCATCTCTGGCAGCCATCTCAGATCTAAAGAACAGAAAGGATGAAAAAATACATTAAAAAGACTAGTGACAGTGACACGAAATCTATTTTAAAAAGTTTGAAGTTTCCAGGTATTACCCATAATCTCTTTGCCAATTTTGGTCATTTTACATTTCTTAGCATGTTTTGCTCTTCCACTGACTTGTGAAACAGGCTACACAAGTGCTGTCAAGCATACAGCATAAACCAAATGGAAACAGAAAGATCTTTTTCTCCAATCTTAGATAATGCTTTTCGCATTAAGAGAGAAAAGTTTCTGAAACATGCAATTTTTAAAGTGCATTGTCCCTTTAATGTTCTAAGCTTCTAGCAGTTCCAAAGTGATTCTGCCTATGTTTCTTACACTATGTTATTAGTGTCCTTTTTACTTAACTACTTCCACTGGTAGCCAACAAGAGCTGAGTCTGCAGAAATTACTTTGAAATGGTAAATTATTAAACTGGAGTGCCTAGATTTGGAATGTTTTAAAGCAGCACTGAAAATTATGTTGATTCTTCCTAAAGCATGTGTAGGTTTAAAATCTAGTTTAGCTTCCACACATAGGAACCCCTCAAATGTATTTCTGCTGAGAATGTGATTGTTAACTAAAAGAGAAAGTAAACTGAACATTTTTCGTTAGCTTTCAAAGACTGTCTACAACAGCTAACCATTTTAAAACAATTGTCATTGTTTTATTCTATATATTAAGTCATCCTCTTTTCAATTTTATCCCACAGTACATTTCAAAATCACTATTAGTGGAAAGGCATCTATATTTTAGATAACTAAGAAACAGCCTCTCTTTGAATGGACCTGTGTGTCAACTGTGATCAGGTTGGGAGCTCCTGCTATCGTTCATAAATTTGATCATCTACAGTTTGCAACTAGATGGCATAGAAACTCTGGCACTTGCTGTCCTGTTGGTCCAATAAATCTCAAGTTGATTTACTTCAGGGTATGGTGTAAAGTCTTTCCAGAGAGGCAACAATGGTATTCATAAAGAAATATATCCTGGAGTGAGATTTTAATTTACCTGTAGATAAACTACACATTATTTTAATCTCTACATATGCTTCTGGAGACTAGGTGATGGGCACATTATCCAGTGTGAAAACAAAACTGCTCAGATGCAACTATTTGTATTTTATTTCTACACTAATTCCATGTTCATCCTCATACACTTAAGTCCACTTTGAATTTAACATAAATTTTCCACATGGAACCCTGCTGCTGCAAAACTCCCTTCTCTGCCTATAATTAACACAACTCTTCCTATTTGCCGAGTGTGGGAAATGATTGAGAAGACAATTCTGTGACCATGATGAGCTAAACTATCTTAGTATTTTCTTGCAAGAAGGGTCATGTTTTGAGTACTGGAGAAATGCTGTGTTACTCATGTCACATTTGTTTAATGCATGAACTCAGGTGGAGGACTGTGCTGCTTAACAAAAGCATAGGACAGCAAAATTATTATACCTGCTGGAGAGGACTTGCTTAGGCCTCATCCTTATTTACAGTACTGCAGAGAACATCATGACACATCTGAGTATTTAATCCTAACAAACAGGAACTCACCTTGAGCTGTATTTCTTTAGGATGGATTCCAAAATGTTTACCAGTTCCTCAGAGTTAATGAACTTTTGGGTGCTGAGGGTGAACATTTTTTCATAGAAGTCAGCAATTTCCATCCGAGCCTGAACAAAAAAACAGAGCTGTTCAGACAGGTGAGAAAGCAGCTCTTCCAAGTGAGGAGCTGTTCCTCCTAGTGCATTGCGACCTGTCGCCACCACCTTCTTCAGCTCATTGTGCAGAGATGTGTAGATGGTTCGGATGGAGTCCTTTCGGCTGAAGAATGACTGACCACCTGTTCAGATAAATACGAATGTATTACCAAAACCCAGCGATGGCAAAGATAGACAACAATACTGGAAAATGGTGAACATCCATGCTTCCTTTCAGCTAGGTGCTCCTAAATGTCTACATTAAGACACTTCACTGCGGTATTTTTCCACTCACAGAATATCTCTCAGATAAGTACACTGGGAATATGCATTTGCATAGGCACTACACGTAATTTTGTTCAGTGACTGGCATAATTCATGCTTGTTGCAATTCATTTTTCAACAAGGGACTGGTATAAGACTTCCCTCTCTGCCTGCCTCCCTCCCACCCATCTCCAATTTTCAGGAAAGTCACAATATAAATACGTTAGGAAGGCTAGGTGAGAATTTATTAGTTGTGACCTGGAAACACTCCTTCCTCCGGAGACTACATGAGTCATGATGCCATTTTAATAATGTATGATACTATTAATAACACTAGACCTTTTAATGTGACAATGCTCTTTAAAACATGAAACATTTAAAATTTGTAAGACAGAACTTAAATGTGAACCATACAATTATGTGTTTACCAAAGGTTTTTCAACTCCCCAAACAACCCAACTGCAAATCAAAATCCCAGAGGAAAACAATACCCACATACTTCAGAGGACTGCATAGCAGGTTATTCCATAACAAGACAAAACGCAAACAAGTATAACATCTTAAATTATTGAGAACAAGGGGAATGTGGGCTTGTATTTTCTCAACAGCTGCTTGATACCACTTGAGATTTAAAAGAACCAACACAGAAAAAATGTAAAGATACTTCATTAGATGCCAGGAACGGACCGCATGAAGGCACCATTTCACTAGCTGTGATTAATAATCTACACTGAAGGCCACCTGTATTATTAAACATATGCATGGATCTGCTGCAGAGGTGTCATTGCTTCATAACTCCATCCTGCAACAAAGGGCAGCTACCAGCATGAACGGAGCAGAAAGAAAATGTGCTATGTAGGAATGACAGGATGCTAGGGCCCAAGAGATATCTTGGGGTGAAACAGAGCAAAAAGACTGTTGTCCTACTAAGCTGTGTATCAATCACAAGCCTCCCCTGTTGTACTGTTGGATGTCATCATATGCCCACACCAACTACCTTCCCACGATATTTAACCTGTTTCGTAGTAAACTAAAATGTTTTAAAAGGGACCTGCTAAAAGAAAAAATTGCTGTGCCTGTGCTCTTTTTGCTTCTTTATGAGGTAACAAAGGGAGCCTGAAAATTTTGTTAAGCCTTTACTGTTTGATTTTTACATTATAAATTTAGTTCTTATCTACTCTCATCCATTCTATCGTGACTGGACAACTAGTGGAATTAAATGTAGAGTTGAAAGGGGAAGGGATTTTTAGTCCCTTTAGATTCCATGACTTCAGCCAGCCCCCGCTGGGAGCTGCAGGGTCCCCCACCGCCCCAGGGGGACCTCTGGAGCTCAGCAGAGGGGGACCCTGGAGCTCCCAGCCCACCCGCGGCTGCCCAGGCTCCTCACTTTATCATGGATATTTTTTAGTAAACGTCAGGGACAGGTCACAGGCATTGCCCGTGACCTGTCCCTGAGGTTTACGAAAAATATCCGTGACAAAATCTTAGCCTTACTAATAATCTGTATTTTGGATGCCAAGCACACTCCATTATAAAAGATTCTTGTGACCCTTTCTGGAAAAAAAAAAAAAAAAATCTTAATTTAATTGTTTGCAGCAGGACTGAAATTTGGCAGGCAGCAAGTCCTGAGGCTCGAGAAGCACCTTTTCATTGTCCCATGAAATTCCATTCAGGGTTAGCAGAGAGAGAAACTTTTTAAAATTGTCATTTCCCTTCTGTTGCCAAATTCTTGCTGACAGTTCAAGCAATGTACCACAGCAACAAGGTGAACATGAACGTGCTAAATCTGGGCCCAGGTTGCAATCAAGGCAGAAGTAGAGAATAGACAACTGTAGAATAAATCCTGTGAAAAATATAGTATGTGGTTTTGTAATTAAAGCCTGTCAAAGTACAAGGGGGCCAAAATAAGGTTGCATAAGCAACCTAAACTCTCTCATTTCCAAACTTCAGAGGACTTGATTTTACAATCTAAGAAACATCCTTCCAACATAATAATGTATTACATGCAAAAAACTAAGTAGCAAAAAAAGCGCAGGTTTTTTAAGAAAACAACAACCAAAAACAAAGAAAAAAAACCAGCCTTTGCCGGCCGCTTTTAAGATGCTGCATTACGTTATGAGGACAGACTCCACCACAGGTCATGTAACATTATGTACAGTGACACTGCAAACCTCTCTCTCCTCTTTCACAGGCAGGATTCCAACCATAAATCTGTAGAAAACCTTACTCACTGACTATTTGCATTATTTCCACTTACATCTGCAGCTTGCAATCATGTCAGTTCACTGAACCAGGCAAAAACACCAGAAACTCAGCAGGCTCAACACAGAAGGCAAAAGATTCAACATTCACAGAGCACTTATGCCCCCATGTTGCAGGTGAATCTACTGCGGCTAAAACAATGCCCGGGCAGAACCTCACTGACTTCAATGGAAAAGGAGTACTTGTGGCACCTTAGAGACTAACAAATTTATTTGAGTATAAGCTTTCGTGAGCTATAGCTCACTTCATCTCTATGCAGGGGTCCACTCCTAGGGGACAGATTGGAACAAAGGTGCTGATCCTGCAATCTAATTCATTCTGGGAACAGAAGTCGGGAATTTTAAGTTCACAGTGCGCAAGCCTTAAAATGGAATTCCCTTCATTTTTCAGGCTGAAAGAAATGCTAACATGTTAAGGAAAATCCATGTAACACAAATAATATGTATTTTAAAAACACTGCTTCAAAGACGAGATTTTATGCTGATATTGAAACAGTTTGACTCAGGACCTCAAGTTTTCAAATACTTTGCAACTGCAAACTTGACAGAGACTTTTTCAAACTCCCGTCTCTGCTGGCCCCCAAAGTCCACAACAAGCCATTTGAACAAATGATACCTGATTATCCAAAGTCAATTTAGCCTGGTGTCTGATGTCAGCAGGTATGACATATTAGCCTGAGTAGTAACAAGTTATCTTGCTTACATTTGAAATTACAAACCTATGTAACCAAGTTGTGGCACAGGATATGACTGATCAGTTTCTGGACGAAAAAGAATTGTTTTTTTAAAATGCCTCTCATGCACCAACAGTGTTAAAGAGAGTGCCCATGTGCACGTTCAGCCACAAAGCCTAGAACTTTAAAATCTGTTTTATTGTAAAGAAGAATATCAGCAAGGCCAATAGAGTTATCATTATCCCGTTCTTTTTTAGAGAAACGGACCAGGCTACTTTGGTGGCTGTTGAAGATGGATATCCATCAACTTGAGTTTAAAATATTCGCAGAGCTGGTGTTATGTTTTTAAACACTCCACATTTTAGTGAAAGACGTGATAGTTGTGTGAAACCCCAAGGACTGAGCTTACGATTTTTGCACTATTTTAGAACAGCATCATACAGCACTTTCCCCTGGATATGGACAGTGGACAGAATCAGACGACTACATACATCATCACCAAACCAGAATTTGCAGCAAGTTGCACAAAGTTGTATATTTACTTCAGAACTGCAGCAGTCCATACCCATGGTTTTCATATTAAAATCTTTAACCCAATCATGTTCCTATTATCTCAACCCCCGTATCTCAAATACAGTATTTTAGGAAAAGAATTCCAAAACCAGATTGTGCCTCAAAACTACTTAGGACATTTGTAATTGCAAAAAGTTCTTTTCACATCAAATCCATCTCAGGTGATCAAAAGTTGCAGGAATCCAAGTGAAAAGCCACCACTGACAACAGCACTAATTTGCATTCTTGTCAGCAGTCTCAAGCAGAGAACTGAATGGGCATGAAATTTTAACTATCTTCTTAAGCCTAAAAGTGGTTTCCCCATTTCATGGTAGGGGCATAATAATGGCAGAGCATGGAGAAACTTTCACTGTTATTCATGAAATATTTGTTTGTGAATAAATAAGACTGACGACTCTGGGTCCGTCAATTCTGTACTTTCTAAAAGCATTAAATTCACTTTTTAAGTAACAGCTTTACAGGAGGATAGAAATTTTTCTTCCTGAAGCTTACATTCCTATTATAAGAGAGAGCGTTTAAAGTCTCTACTTAAATATAAACTGAACTGAAATGTTTCAGGTGCCCTAGAGAGTTATAGGACAGATCCTTGGCCCTCAATATGCCCTGTGTGCCACTTCTAGACGTAAAAGGGAAATCAGCTGCCTTCAACAGGCCATCTGGAATGCCCCTACATAAGAGGAAATCCCAGCTGGCATAAAATCAGCATAACCAAGCAGAGGGCAGAAGGGGTTACGGCTAGAGCTTCTTATGTTCCTGCCATCCCCATCTGTGTAACAGCTTTTAGGGGGGGGCTGTTAGCAGCCTGTGTAAATTAAAGAGCAGCCTCGGGGCTGCTAACTTTAGCCTCTTGGGCAGGAGTAATCATTTATTTTTTGTCAAGGTCCAAATTTCTTGGTCAGGGTATAGTCAAGGTCCAGACTCCAGAGGAGGAGAAAAAATAATGATATGTAAATAAAGATTTTGGGGTCTGTTCAAAAGCATCTGGCGGTCCAGATTTGACCCACAGTCTGCCTATTGACTACCCCTGCACTAGGACCATGAGTGCAAAGATGACATGAACCCTCTGTCCCACCCCTTTTAGGCACTACACTGAGAAGTTTGGCCAGACCCATGGCCACAGTACCTAACTGTGGGGATTCTTGCACTTTTTGCCCAGTCTCAAAAGCCACACATTGTTAAGTTGCCAGATGAATAACTGCTGTGCCTTATACTATCAACTCACATGTTTTGCATCTACCTTCATACTATCATATACCCAAGGGTGGTCCTACAGGTATAACAGGTACCATCCAGCATTGGTTTTTTTGTTTTGTTTTTAATATATGTATATAAAGCAGGGGGGGGGAGGGAGAAGATTAAATCAGGGGTTCTCAAACTTCATTGCACCGCGACCCCCTTCTGACAATAAAAATTACTACACAACCCCAATAGGGAGGACCGAAGCCTAAGCCCACACAAGCCCCACTGACCCGGGCTGGGAGGCAAAGCTGAAGCCCAAGGGCTTCAGCCCCAGGTTGGGGGGGCCTGTAGCCTGAGTCCCAACATGCAGGGCTGAAACCCTAAGGCTTTGGCCTTGGGTGGTGGGGCATTGGCTTTAGCCCTGGCTCTGTGCCCCAGGAAGTCCAAGCCAGCCTTGTTGACCGCATTAAAATGGGGTCACAACCCACTTTGGGATCCTGACCCTGAATTTGAGAACTGCTGAATTAGATAATCAAATATTGTGTGTATGAATATAAATGCTTGTAAACTATAACTCTGGAGGCCAAAATCCTAGTATTTGTATAGAACACACTGAATGTGGTCAGAGGTAGTGCAAACTTTCCCCAGTGCACTGCTAGCATGCTCAACTCAGACATTAAGGGGCAACATCTAGCAGGTTACAGAACTGTTCAGTCTGAACAACCAGTCAATCCTTGGCCTTGCTGCTGAGACTACACAGGAGGATGTAAATCAGGGGTTCTCAAACTGGGGGTCGGGACCCCTGAGGGGGTCATGACCCCTGAGGGGGTCATGAGGTTATTACATGGGGGGGTCATGAGCTATCAGCCTCCACCCCAAACCCTGCCTCCAGAATTTGTAATGGTGTTAGATACATAAAAAAGTATTTTTAATTTATCAGAGGCTTGCTATGTGAAAGGGGTCACCAGTACGAAAGTTTGAGACCCACTGATGTAAGGGATGGCTGTAATTAGGACAGTCAGCTAGAAAGCAGCCTGAGACCACCACACTCATTTCACTCAGGCTCCTGAAACGTGAGGTACCTAGATTTGAGCAGTGACATAGCAGGGAAGGCGTCAGCACCCTGCAGGGCTTGATCCCATCAGCCCCAGGACCGCCTTCCGAGGCCAGCCAGGGCGCCGAGCCCCACCTCTCTGCGAGCAGTACACGGCGCCGGGGATGCTGCTGTCAGTGACCACAAGCGGCAGCAGCGAACCTTTGCCTCCTCGGGCACCAGGTCCGGCGGCCGGACGTTGAACGCCGGCCCCGGCTCCCATTCAGCAGCGGCACCGCCCCTCTGCACTGTCCCCCACCAGTACGGCTGGCCGCCCCTGGGGCCCGGCCCCCTCCCTGGGCAGGCCCCCCCCAAGCCCGGCCCCCCAGGGGCGCTGCCAGGCGGGGCCCCCCCAAGCGGCAGGAGGCGGCCGCCAGAGCGGGGCGCCCGGCGGCCCCCGAGGGCCGCGCGGCCCGAGCCCGGCGGGTACCTAGCTTCTGGCCCAGGAAGGTCATGCTGTGATAGGCCTTCTCGGCGGCGGCCAGGTGCGCCAGCCCGGCCAGCAGGGAGAGCCAGCTGGCTCCCGCGCTCTTGTTGGCCTCCCGCTCCTTCTCCACATTGTCCTTGGCCTTGTCGTACGAGAAGATGCCCAGGTGGGAGAAGAAGGTCTCCAGCACGGCCTGCTCCAGCGGCACCGGGGCGCCCAGCGGGATCGACTCGCCCATGCCGCGCCGCCGGCCGCTTCCAGCTTCCCGCCGGGCACGCGACGAGCCAGGCCACCCCGCACCCGCCCCTTCGCCCGGCACGTGAGCGGGATGGGGCGGGGCGGCGCCGCGCTGACTCCGCCCCTCGTCGGGCATGTGACATGGGGGGGAGGGGAAGTCGTGATTGCCGAGGCGCGTGCTCCAGGAGAGACGGGTGACGTCGGCGGGTAGAAAGCACCTGCACTGCGGTGGGGTTTGGCCGCCGTTGTCTCGGGCGCTGAGCGTGGCGAAGGGCGGCTGAGCTCGCGGCCCCGCGTTCTCACGGCTCCTCTGCGGCAAGGGAGGGCAGCCTGAGCCTGGTCCCTCGGGTTCTGCGGGGATTGCTCAGGCTCTCGCCGCCTCAGGGACCCTGGCCCCTTCCCTCTGTGCTGCCTCAGGGTGGACAGAGCGTTTCCTCCTGGGGGAATTGTGCGGAAATTAACCACGTGTGCGCAGAATTTCCTTTCCCCCACAGAAATGGGCTGCAGTGATGGTGGCTTCTGCTAGAGGCCGCTGGACCTTGTAGAGCCCAGCTGGCAAATAGAAGGCTGGGGCGGCCCGGAAGCAGGGGAGGGAACTGGAGGGTTCCCAGCAGTTGCATTTCTCAGTACCCCCTGAAGGAAGGAGGAGGTGGCATTCAGGAAACTCCTTAAAAAGAAAAGGAGGACTTGGGGCACCTTAGAGACTAACAAGGTGTCCCAAGTCCTGCTTTTCTTTTTGCGGATACAGACTAACACGGCTGCTACTCTGAAACCTGTCATCATGCAGGAAACTCCTTGCAAGCCCGCGACCCAGCATCAGGCTGTTTCTCCCTCTGGATTCCTGGGCTTTAGGAGGGAGAGGGTGTACCTGACGGAGGTGGGGGGTGTGTGTGTGTGAATTTCTGGGGTTGGGGTGGGGAGGGGGGCAGGAGGCAGAGAAACAGGAGCTGGGCTGTCATAGGGGTTTCTTTGTCTCTACTCCTGGAGGAAATTTTGTGTGTGTCTGTATTGTTACAAATACCTTTGCTGACAGTATTTTGAAATAAATTACCAAAAATAATTGAAACTGGTATGATTATATAGTGTTGTTTTGACAAATAACATTTGCAGAATTTTAAAATATTGTGCACATAATATTTTATTTTTTGGTTTAGAATTCCCCCAGGAGGAAGCATTGCATAGAAAGGGAGCTGGGTTGTACTGGGGTGTAAGGCCAGAAGGGACTATTACATCATCTGCTCTCACTTGCTGTACCCTAAGGAGCCAATCATCCAGTTTTATTCCACACAGTCTTTTTGGCTTGTTTGTCTGGTGGCCCGTACTGGGACAAAACCAGCAGGGTTGCCAACTTGCTGAGTGCAGAAAACCAAACACCCCTACCCTGCCCCTTCTCTGAGGCCCTGCTGGCACTTACTCCATCCCCCCTCCCTCCATCACTCGCTCTCACCCACCTTGCTCATTTTCACTGGGCTGGGGAAGGGGGTTGGGGTGTGGCAGCGGGTGAGGACTCCAGCTGGGGGTATGGGCTCTGGGATAGGGCCAGGGATGAGGGTTTGGGGTGCGGGAGGTGTCTCAGGGGTGGGGCAGGGGGATGCGGTGTGGGGGGGTGAGGGTTCTGGCTGGGGGTATGGGCTGTGGGGCTGGGATGAGGGATTTGGGGTTCAGGAGGGGGCTCAGCTGGGGGGTGGGGCTGAGGGGTTTGGAGTGCACGAGGGGGCTCTGGGCTGGGGCAAGGGGTTGGGGTACGGAAGTGGGTAAGGGTGATCCCTGGTTCCTGTGTTATGTGAAGGGATAAATAACACTTCCTTATTCATTTTCTCCACACCATTTATGATTTTATAGACCTCTATCATATTTCCCCATTAGTCGTCTCTCACCCAAGCTGAACGGTCCCAGTCTTCTCATATGAAAGCAGTTCCATGTCCCCTAATAATTTTTGTTGCCCTTCTCTACCTTTTCCAATTCTAATATGTGGTTTTTTGAGATGGAGCGACCAGAACTGCATGAAGTATTCAAGATGTGGCCAAACCAGGGATTTATACAGTGGCATTATGATATTTACTGTCTTCTTATCTATTCCTTTCCTAATGGTTCCTAACATTCTGTTAGCTTTTTTGACTGCAACTGCACATTGAGTGGATGTTTTCAGAGAACTATCCACAGTGACTTCAAGATCTCTTTCTTGAGTGGCAACATCTCACTTATATCCCATCATTTTGTATGTATAGTTTGGATTTTATTTGCCATTATGCATTACTTTGCATTTATCAACATTGAATTTCAGCTGCAATTTTCAGAGTAGCAGCCGTGTTAGTTTGTATCCGCAAAAAGAAAAGGAGTACTTGTGGCACCTTTAGAGACTAACAAATTTATTATTTATTATTTTATTATTTCATGCATAAGCTTTCTTGTTTTGTTGCCCGGTTCTCCAGTTTTGTGAGATCCCATTGTAACTCTTTGCAGTCTGCTTTGGACTTAACTATCTTGAGTAATTTTGTATCATTTGCAAACTTTGCCACCTCACTGTTTACCCATTTTCCCAGATCATTTATGAATATGTTGAACAGCACTGGTCCCAGTACAGATCTCTGGGGGAACCCTGTGTACCTCTTTCTATTCTGAAAACTTACCATTTATTTTTACCTTCTGTTTCCTGTCTTTTAACCAATGATTGATTCATGAGAGGACCTTCCTTCTTATCCCATTACTGCTTAGTTTGCTTAAGAGTCTTTGGTGAGGGACCTTGTCAAAGGCTTTCTGAAAGTCCAAGTACATTATATCCACTGAATCACCCTTGTCCACGTTTGTTGACCTCCTCAAAGAATTCTAAAATATTGGTGATGCATGATTTTCTTTTGCAAAAGCTGTGTTGACTCTTCCCAAACAAATCATGTTCATTTATGTGTCTGATAATTTCTGTTCTTTACTACACTTTAAGCCAGTTTGCCTGGTACTTACTGGCCTGAAATTGCCAGAATTGCCTCTTGAGCCTTTTTAAAAAATTGGTGTCACATTAGCTATCTTCAGTCATCTGGTATAGAAGCTGATTTAAATGATAGGTTACATACCACAGTTAGCAGTTCTTCAATTTCATATCTGAGGTCCTTCAGAACTCTTGGGTGAATAACATCTGGTCCTGGGAATTTATTACTGTTTAATGTATTCATTTGATCAAAACCTCCTCTAGTGACATCTTAATCTGGCAGAGTTCCTCAGATTTGTCACCTAAAAAGAATGGCTCAGGTGTGGGCACCTCCCTCACATCCTCTACAGTGAAGACCAATGCAAAAAATTCATTTAAATTCTCTGCAATGGCCTTGTCTTCCTTGAGTGCTTCTTTAGCACCTCAATCATCCAGTTGCCCACTGACTGTTTGGCAGGCTTCCTGCTTCTGATGTACTTCGTTTTTGAGTCTCTTGCTAGTAGCTCTTCAAATTCTTTTTTGGCCTGCCTAATTATACTTTTACACTTGACTTGCCAGAGTTTATGCTCCTTTTTATTTTCATCACTAGTATTTGACTTCCAATTTTTAAAGAATGCATTTTTGCCTCCAACCATCTCTTTTACTCTGTTTAGCTATGGTGATTTTTTTTTTTGTTCCTCTATTTTTTATAATATGGGATATACATTTAATTTGAGTCTCTATTATAGTGTTTTTAAAAAGTTTCCACGCAGGCATTTCACTCAGGGTCACAGGGCTGGTGGTGACACAATCCCTTACTGGTCTGGATTGAACCCCAAAACGTCACAGTGACATACCAGAGATGTTCCTTTCAGGAAGGAGGTAACTGATATATATCTCCCTGTTTGGCCAGTTGTGTATTTTATGACTCACACTGCATGCCTATTTGCATAGTGAGCCAGGTGAAAATTGAGAGATTGTAAAATCTAAAAAGAAGGGAAATCGACTGGAAGAAACAAAAAGCTGGGCTGGTATATCTTTGAGTACAAAGAAACACACTGAATCCTTCACCTTGGAGACAAACTGTCTCCTGAAAGAAGGGTCACAGCCAGCTTGATTGTAAAGCGCTGCAAGAATTTTGGGTGAGCAATACTTTACTAGACATGAGAGTTAATCTGGGCTCTAGAATGTGTGTTATAATTTTATTTTATATGTAGCCATTTGTTTCCAACATTCCTACTTACTACTACTTGAATCTCTTTGCTTTGTTAAACAAATTTATACTTGATTTCACTATAAACAAATCTAAGTGCTGTGAGTTAAGTGGAGCAGTGATCTGAGATTAAACTGGTAAACCGAGGTGTAGTATTTCTTTGGCAGCAGTGTATCAGTGAATACCGTGAGCGTCCAGTGGAACAGGGGTTGGATGCTCCAGGGCGAGCTTGAGGATTGAAGTGCGCCTGTCACTAATCTGAGAGTGACAGCAGGGCCTGTGAGGCCTAGAACAGAGTGCTTGTGTTGCCTGTGGCTGGTGGGGTTAGGGAGCTGACCCCCAGCAGTCACAGACAAGGTTTCTTCATGCTAAGGGCAGGTGATACTGAGGTGCCCCACAACTTTGGTCACCCACTTTACTGTTCCTTTAGTTGACTGTGGTCCCCATGCTGGATATGGGACCTGCAGTTACCTGTTTATGCAAAGGGGAAGGGGACACAGGATACACACTGGAGCCAAGATGATAGATGAGAGAGAGAGAGGGCAGAAGAACCTGGTTACTGACGTAAGTAACAAGATTTTTTGTTCTCTCATGGGAGGGAGGGAGGGTGGGTGGAGGAACTGCATATGCGGAGTTGTATATTTATTTGCAATGAGTGGCCCAGCAAATGGGTGGGAGAAGGAGGTAAATGAACTTAGCTTAAAAAGTGAGCCATGGCCCTTTGAATGCCCTGACTCTTTGTATATACCTCAGGTTACTGAGCCAGTCACCCAAAAGACCTTGTCCCATTATGTGTGCATAGTGACTTGGAAGCCTAAATCTTAAGCACTTTTGAAAATTTTACTATGTCAGAAGGATGTTCTATCCATCCTGTGTTCCATCCATAGTAGTAGCTTGCGAAAGGTATCAAAAGAATTGCTTATGGTAGAGACAGAAAATGTTTACATTAAGTTGCCTGCCCCTGGGGATGGACTAATGTAAAATCGTTTGCTAAAGTATATTTTCTATTGATGTGCCTAATCCAGTTTTAGCAGTCACTTCAATTAAAAAAAATGGAAAACTAAATATACTGTAAATGCCACACAAGGGCGAAGCACAGTTGAAAGTGTGTACAAGAGCAAACCTAGTACAAATAAATTACATTCTGAGACGAGAGAGATGTAGGGAGTTATCATCCAACATCAAAACATAATGCCCAGGCAAGTGGCTGTATACCATGTACAGCACTCTGAAGGCCAAGGCAAATGACTCAGATCCTGTGTATGTGCAAAGGTTAAATAGAAACAATAGAACAATATTTTTTCTCCTTGCGGTAAATCCCATAAACAAAGACTCAGGTTCCTGGGTTGTCAGGCTGAGCCTGGGTGAGGAATAGTGTAGCTCAAAACTGATAAACAAAAAAGTAAACTATTTTATGGACCCGATCAAGATGTTGGAGTATCTGGCGTGGGCCTCCTACTGCTTTGTATGGCACATAGTAAGTGTTCCTGCATGGGAAGAATACTTGCAATTTTTAGAATTCTCATTATCAAACAACAACATTATTATTTGTATTACAGTAGCACCTACGGGCCTCAAGCAAGGTTGAATTATGCAAGCCTCTGTAAATACAAATAGTAAGAGACAGTCTCTACCCCCAAACAGTTTACTATCTAAATAGACAAACGGTGGGAGAAAGAATCATCATCTCATTTTACAGTTAGGGAACTGAGGCACAGAGATATTAAGTGATTTACCCAAACCAATACAGGTAATCTGTTAGGGCTGGAAATTGAACCTAGATGTCCTGAGTCATCTTTCTACCCCCTTCAGTTTTATTACAGATGTAACCCTTCTGCCAGTCAGAGTTGGCAGCAACAAGGGCTGGGTTCAGTATACAACACAAAACCAGCTCGAGACCGCACCCAGTGACCAGGGACAATTACACACCACCCCCTGGGCACCTCTAAGAGGCAACACTTCCCATTTTGAAAGCACACAGTCTGAGTGTAACAAAGAAACTTTTAATAAAAGGAGGGAAGTTACCCAGCAAAAAACAGACAGAAGGAAGTACTTCTTCACACAAGGCATAGTCAACCTGTGGAACTCATAGCCAGGGGATGTTGTGAAGGCCAAAACCATTACTGGGTTGAGAAAAGAATTAGATAAGTTCATGGAAGATAGACACATCAGTTGTTATTAGCCAAGATGGTCAGGGATGCAACACCATTCTCTGGGTGTCCCTAAACCTCTGACTGCCAGAAGCTGGGACTGGATGACAGGGGATGGGTCACTTGATAATTGCCCCATTCTGTTCATTTCCTTTGAAGTACCTGGCATTTGCCACTGTAGGAAGACAGGATATTGGGCTAGATCAGAGGTTCTCAAACTGGGGGTCGGGATCCCTCGGGGGGTCGTGAGGTTATTACATCGGGGGTCATGAGCTGTTAGCCTCCACTCCAAACCTGCTTTGCCTCCAGCATTTATAATGGTGTTAAATATATTTTAAAAAGTGTTTTTAATTAATAAGGGGGGTTGCACTCAGAAGCTTGCTATGTGAAAGGGGCCACCAGTACAAAAGTTTGAGAATCAATGGGCTAGATGAACCATTGGTCTGACTCAATATGTCCGTTCTTATGTTCTTGTGACCCTAGGGCCTTAAATGCTCTGCTGTTGTGGCTCACAGCCCAGACACTAATAGCGAGCAGGCAAGTATGCAATTCCCTGAGTGGCTGTGTGCTGTGCAGCCCTAGTTCAGGTCTCTGACCCAAGCAGACTGCCTACAACACAACAGCCCCACCCTGGTTTGCTACTTGCAGGGTGTCCCCAACACACTCTCAGTCCCAAATTTCCCCCAAACCATCTGCCCTGAAGTGTTCAGCCCTCTCCTAGCACACTTGGAGTAATAATAAGGGTCACTGCCCCTTTAAAGAGACAAAAGCACACAGGAGGCCCATGCCAGATACTCCATCATCTTGGTCGGGTCCATAAAATAGTTTACTTTTTTGTTTACCAGTTTTGAGCTATACTATTCCTCACCCAGGCTCAGCCTGACAGCCCAGGAACTTGAGTCTTTGTCTATGGGATATATTTAGTTTTCCATTTTTTTAACTGACGTGACTGCTAAAACTGGATTAGGCACTTCAGTAGAAAATATACTTTAGCAAACAATTTTACATTAATCCATCCTCGGGGCAGACAACTTAATGTAAACATTTTCTGTCTCTACCATAAGCAATTCTTTTGATACCTTTAACTGGAGTCGACAATCACTTCAATTCAAACATAGGGACCGGGCTGGTTGAGATTATAAGTAAAACAAGTTTATTTAATCAAAAGTGAGAGGTTTTAAGTAAATTCAAGTACAAGGGATAAAGACAAAATGGTTAGAAGCAAACAAAAGTAAAAATACACTTTCTAATGGTAAAGATGTAACTTAACAAGCTACCGTCTTTATTCAAGGTAGATTACTTAACCAATCTTTCCGCTTTGCAACCACAGCTGACTTTCTCCCAGTCAGGATCTTCCCTGGAAGTACAAGGCTCTGGTTTCCCTTGTCTTCCTAGGTGAAAGATGCCAAAATGGCTCTGTTTCCCCTTATATTTCTCAGAGTTCATTGACTCTGTTTCAAGAGGCAGGATGACCTCATGCTGTTCTTCCCTTCCTGTGGACTTTCCATCTCCCTACTGATTTGTCTGTAAATTGGGCTTCCATTGTTTTGATTCCACAATATTACCTTCCCTCCTGTCTGGGAGAAAACCTGTTTCACCTTTTGTTTGGTCAGACTTTAAAGCATAATATCAGTAAGTATCCATAATTCCTTGTATAATGTTTATATATATATTATATATTTCACAACGATATTGATCATGTAATATGTCACAAGCTTTCAGAAAAGATGCTGCTTGATACACTTTTATAATACAGTAAAAGTGTATACAATCAGTTGATTCGATTGCTTATTATTTGAGGTTCAGACCCCCTCCCACACTCACTAGGTTGATGGTTTTGTTTACCTTTTATGTAAAGGTACCTGAATTGTCTCTGCCTGATGACCAGGCTGTTCAGACAAAAAAATACACATTTCATTGTATATGGGGACTGAGCTTATGCACTGCTTGCCAAACATGTTTTAAGAACATAATTTTAGCACATACCCATAACTTTTGGTGTACACACCACATATATACATTATGCAAGAATATTAATGATCAGTGTGTTATTAGTTTTCCAATGATATATTATATGCCATCTTTTGGGTATATATAACATCACAACAGAGTGTAAAGTGTAGCGAGTCTGTCAGTCCTGACAAGACTTGCTGACACACAGTAATGAACCATCAATGTGCCTCTTTGTTAGTCACCTCCTGTTGACCTGCCTTAACTCCAAAACCTTAAGAGCATAATTTTCCATATAGATCAATAACTTCTTAATTATGATCTGTACATATATTTTGCAGTGATTATGATAATCAGTGGGCTCTTGGCAGAGACCTGACATGCTATGCTTTGCTAAACTATTATGCAGATATCCAACCTAAGGGATACCTGTAAAATTCAATGCACCCTCTGTGCCTGCTGCCAGTTTGCACCAAGGGGTAGCTAGGTCACAGTGGGTACCTTTTATTCCTCAAAATTGTACTATGAAGAGTAGCACCAACTGGAGCTTCTCTCATCCCAGATCTGGCATGGGACAATGGGTGACTGACGGAGCATAGATGGGCAATGCAAATAGAATCAACTAATATTTTACCATGTTCTTGACTTCTTGTTGTCTTTTCATCTTGAGGAATAATGGGATGAGATTGCCGTAGTATTTATTGTGATACTAGCGTGATTTGACTATAACAATACAGAATCTGTGTAATTTGTGGCACAAATGTCTGCTGGAATCATTACAATGCTTACGCGTAAGAATAATGCATGACATGAAATAAATGTTTCAGGTATTTAGTTTTGAAATGATCCATCTATTGTTTTGACTATAATTAAACCAGCAGAATTTGAATTCTCACTGGCAACTGCATTTTCCAGTCTCAAGACATTTGTCACAAGTTACTGCATTGTGTAGTGACCCAGACCTACAACATTCTGCCAAATTATGTAAAGCAATTATATAACTCTTTCCTAGCTGCTCCTGCTCCTTGATGTTCTGATTAAATGTGGTTTTTGTAGCTCTTCAGTTCCTTCTTATCACAATGTAATCTTGTAGCCTGTTTCTAGTTGAAAGTCTGCCTTGTGTTTCCGTGTGTTCTAAAGTGGTGATAAAAAAAATCAGCTTTTCCCACTTTATCAGAGGAGTATTTTTAACTGATTTTCTTTTTTACTCAAAGGGGAAGTTATTCTGAAACTTTCAAATCAGTAGTTCCATATGGATCAGTTTTCTTGAGTAAAATGAAATTGTTCTAGAGAGGGAGTTCAAATAGCCACACTGCAATTTGCTCTCTGAAAAATCATATGTACCTGTGTATGTGAAGTGTGACAGTTTCAGTCTGCTACTTAAATTATCTTGATTTTTGTGTTTAGTTTGTTCCTGTTGCAAAGTATTTAGGCAGCTGGCAGTTCAGATACCACACACTATTATAGATTGCAAGAACCCCAAGAGCAGAACCTCAAGCTCAAGTAACTTATATTACAGAACCTGGTTTTCAGAAGTGCTCGTCACTTGCAGCTCCAGAGTGCTTAGCAGCAGTTCTGAAAATCTGATCCTACAAACACAAGTAATTTTACACACGGAAGTAGTCCCAACGAATTGAGACTATTCAGACATGTAACATTATTTATATGCATAACTGTTTAAAGGATTGGGGCCGAAGTGTATAAACTTGATTTTTGTCATTTCCTTGCATCTCATTGTGGTCATAGCTATTACTACACAAATCTCATACTATGGGAAGTAGTGCAAAGAGGCTGCCACTAATGTAGCCTGTTCAGTGAGAGTTTTTGTATTATGTGAGGAGCTAATTTTTGTAAAAAGGCTTAGGTCTACAAGACTCTGCAAAACCAATAATATAGTACTCTAACAATTATGTTTTCAAAGGTGTTGAATTCTACTCAATTACCACAGAAGCCAATATTTATAATAGGCATTCTATTGATTTACAAAGAAATACAATATTCATACTAATAGAGACTTGAGCATCTGAACTAGTAGCAACAGAGGGATATTCATACATCTAATTTACTTGAATCATCAGTGCTATCAGGTAATAGTAGTCTGACTATAATAACTACTTTAAAATATATTAAAGTTTTAACCCTGTGGCATAAGCAACCTATATTTTCAGAGTATTGCAAAAATGCTTTTAAAGAGCTTGAATTCATAAAGGCTGCATAATACTGTCAATGCAGAGACTTCCACATATGTTTTATTGATGTTAATAAGATGCCAGCCATATTCTGATGAGAATGTACTAATGAATTAAGAATAGAGTTTGGATACGCAGGAAAGATTTGCAAAGGTACAGATGGGAATTAGGGCCCAGGTCCTCAAAGGTATATTGGCTCCTAATTTCCATTGAAATCAATGGAAGTTAGGATCTTAAATACCTTCAAGATCTGGATCTAGGTGCCCAAATATCAAAGGGAGTTGTGTGCCTAATTTCCTTAGAAAATCTCCCCCTTATTTTTTTCTCACTATACCAAATAAGAATCTAAAAATATAATCGTGGCTTTCAAAAATCTTGTGGCCTAGCGAAGAAATGTTTCAACAGCACTGTTCTCTGCTAATGTCTCATTTACTGATGGAAATGTCAGATTACCCATCCATAAATCTGGTAATCTAATCAAGGCTATCCCAAAAAAACTAGTCAAGCAAATAAAATACACATTTTGTGCTAGTTAGACTAATACTGCTCAACTCATGGCTCTTGAGCCAGATGCAGCCTTTCATAGCAAAGAAAACAGCTGTAGTCTTGGACTTGAATAAAGCATCACACCACAGCCTAGTTCACTATAACAGGAAGTATACTAGAGAAAAAAAATCTTAAAATGTACATTACTAGAATAAAATTAAATGTTCTAAGTGCCACCTAATGATTTAAAATGCTGAAGGTGAACACACAAATCTGATAAATACATTTAATGTATCAATCTACAGTTCTCCACTTGAGGTAAAAATCATTTAGTCTTGATGGGTGCTTTCCTGTAACTTGGGTGACAAAAAAGAGGTGTCCTTATTCTTTGCTCTGCTAAAGCAAGCATGATAAACTAAAGTAAATAATTTATATTAAAATTGTATTTGCATTCACTATCACATGAAGTTATTTTAATGGCTCATGTTTCTCAACAGTCAACTTGTACGAAGATCTTGTTATACTCTTGTTAATGTGGACCAGATTCTGATTACCTTGCACACATGGAGTAGCATCTTACTCTACAAGTAGTCCCATTGCACAACTTGTGCAATAATATGCTATCAGAATTTGACCATACATGAATTTAAAAAATCAAGTTACATTAAATTGTCTGACAATCATGAAATAAATGGGACTTGTGTGATAAGCATGTTGAGTCCATTAAAGTATGGTGAAAACATACACCTCATTCCGTTCCTATTTTTGACAAAAATACCCTATCAACAGATCTTTTAAAAATATTCTTCCTCAGTGAAACAGTTTATAGTGTGTTCCTACTAAGAAAACAATTGCATACGCTGCTGCACTTTTCCCTAAAGACTCATTCAGGGATTTGGTCACATAAATTGCAAATAGGGAGGCACTAGGTTCCACTACATCTACAGCAGGTGAATACTTATTACTTACATTTGTTGCCAATGTAATATAACTTGCTGCAGTGTTTGTTGATTTTTCAGACCTATACTAACATAACAGCAAGTCCCTTAGGACTTCATTAAAATTATGATAAAGCAAATTGGGAGTAGGAGATGTCCCAAATTTTTTCAGAGGTGGGACAGTTCAATTCTCTGTATGATTGATCAGCGTGGATCTACAAGAATCATGTTTTAAAAGTTATGCAATGCACAGTCCAGGAACACTGGAAAATATGCCCATCCCTAGAGGAAAGAAAGAGAGGACACGATGGTACTAAGCACTTGTCTACAGTTACAGCATTGCGGCTGCCCCGCTGTAGCACTTCGTGAAGACGCTACCTATGCCAACAGGAGAGCTTCTCCCATTGGCATAGGTACTCCATTTCCTCAGGAGGCAGTAGCTATGTTGATAACAGAAGTCTTCCCGTCAACATAGCACTATCTACACTGGAAGTTAGGTTAGTATAAATGCATTACTCAGGGGTGTAGATTTTCCACGTACCATAACATAGTTATACTGACATGTTTGTAGTGTCCAGGCCAATGTAGCTTGATTAGGAGCTGTATTCAGGCCTTTCTTATGATATAGTGACTAATTCTAGCTGATGTAGTATAGTTTACTCCTAGTAGCAGGGCAGAATGACATACTGTTATTTTCAGTGAGACAGTTTAATGTAGGATGTATGCAATTTTCAAATTATGATTTTACAGTTAGCATTTCCCCAGTTTGAGCTTCTTAGCGTGAAAGGGGATTTGTGTCATACTTAAAGTACATAATGCAAAGTAGTTACCATGATCCAGGATGCTGCAGTAGCATATCCTATGTTGAGAGTGAAGTTTATAAACAACTGTCACCCAATTGTTGATAACTCCAATTGGTCAATTACCAGTTTCCATTTTCTTTCAAAACAAACTTTCCATAAAGATAATAGTTTTGTATGTTACACTTTAATCCTTAAATATTAGGTCATATGTCCCAGCATAAATGAGATTGAGCATAGGTTTAATCCAGATAAAATCAGGTGTATGACCATGCAGAGAAAGCACCCAGAACAAGTGAGTTGCAGTAAAACAGCATCAGTTGGAAGAAAGGCACTAATTGTAAATCAGACTAGTTACTGAGAATCTTTTGAAAGCCTGGGCTGCAAATAGCAGCTTTTTTCCCCTTTGTGCAGCGTGACTGTTGTCACTTATGCATTAGTTTACTGTGCTCTAGTCCATTCAGGTACTGTAGGCCAGAAATTCAGCACCCTGTAACACCAGTGCTGTCTCAGCTGTCTGATGTTTTCTGGCTGACATTAAAAGTGCAAGCATTTATCTTTAAAGGTCTAAGTAGGTCAAAGTCATGAGACCATTCCTTTCCTTCTGTACATGGAATCAATACAGACACTAGTGCTTTATCTGTAAAACAGAAAGTTGTAAGGTGTTCTTTGAGGGACTCTCAACTCCTAATTCTTTCTTCCCCACTTAGTCCATATTTGTGGACGTTCCAGACATACTGGAAGACTTTTCTCCCCACAGGAGACAGCTGAAGGAAGAGACAGAAGGAATGTATGGGGTGGGAATAACTTTTGATTATATAAGTGGTGAGAAGCAGATGTGAGTGGCCGAGTATGTTTTAAATATTGAAAGTGTAGATATATTTTAGAACAAAAGAAATGGAACATTGGAAAGGTTCAATATTCAAGCAACAAGAAGTAGGCAAGGCTGTTAACTCCAGGGATGAAGGTCTGTTGAAAAGTATTATAAATTTTTGTAAGTTTTTATTGATGTGCACAATAAATGTTGACACTAAGGGCATATCTTCACTAGGAACGTGGCTGTGTAGTCATGGCACCAACAAGGGGCACTCCCAGCGCTGGTGCACTTTACAGCACTGAAACTTGCAGCGCTATAAAGTGGCAGTGTAGACAAAACCTAATAGTCATTAACCAAGTGCACAACAAAGCAGGATTAAAATCCCTTAGTTAAAGCTGCTTTGAGCTTTTCAGTCTATGAACTACACATGCCTCTATATTCATACTTATACAGCTTTCACATTAAGAAAAATGAAGATGCAAAACTGTTACAGAACTACAGCAACAAGCCTCTCAGTTGGAGTTTAAAACTTCTTCCCTCCCGTGGCTGTCCATGCAGTAGTAAGCGTTCTAAGCAGCATTTCCTTCAAAACTAGGTCTTGCAAATTAGAGTCAAAGAGCTTTCCAATAAGAATTTTATTGTAACACAGAGCAAACAGAATGTTCTTGCACTTAGAAGAATGTATTTGGTCTCTTGGTGGTGAAACGTGGTTTGTGCTGACGACGCAGAACTCTGTGTGGCAGAGGGAACTTGATTTTCGAATCCTGTAAGGGAGAAAGTGTTAGTTTTCATTTATATCGATCTTGCAATTATCTCAGGTCATACACACACTATGAAAAATAAGTCACAATAAGTGAATTAGAAAGTTCAACTTCTAACCTTCATTTCTAATCTGTATTAGAGATCAGAGCAACAAGTATTTCCATGGATCAGGGTTACTAGAAGCTAGAAACAACTGAAGGCTCCTGTTTCTAAGCTCTTTGGGGAAGGGACTGTCTTTTTATTCTGTGTTTTTACAGCACCTCACACAATGAGGTCCTGGGTAATACAAATATAAGACATAACTACTAACACCTTTCTATACAGAGCTGACTTTTCTGCAAGTTAAGATAACTATATTGAAATAAGCCTGTTTCAGCGTAGCTATAAGACTAGATGTACTTTTTGTATTTAAAAACAGCTCACTCACAGCATGTGAGTACTGAAAGAAAAACTGATTTTGATCAGTAGTTTCACTCAACTAGTTCTAGCACTAAAGGACCCATGATTCCAAGTTACTACAGCATACATGCAAGTTTGACTCAATTCATCTCTGCTGTATAAAATAATTGTTGGACTGCAATGCAACACTCTGTATTTTTAATCGGCATAGTACATCCTGTAAACTTAGTGCAAACTTCTACGTAAGACAGATTTTTGTCTCATCTTGTGTGTTACAATGAGCACCACCAACCACTGTTTTACTTTGTTTCACTTACATGGAACTGCTTGACTGCAGGTCTACGGCACTTGCTAGCAGCAATCTCCTCAACCTTCATGATCTGAATAGAGTGAGCACGAGCACGATGGCGGGCACCCATATCACGGTCTGTAACATCAGGGTGATGTTAACATTATCTCATTTACTTTAAACAACACAATTCACAATATATTTTTTTTATTTTTTCATCTCCACTGTGCGGTTTGAAATTGCTTACATGTAGCATGTTTTCTTAAACAGAGGTCCTTACTATGAAATTCATTATTCTTGCATATTATATTTAACAGCTGACTTGCATAGTATAATTGAAACTGCAGCTTGGTAATACATTTTTTCCTATACTTTCCCTACAGTTATTCTAGTCAGGAAGATTATTAACAGAGGAGCAACAGTCTCTACTGAAGCTTTTCATTAGAGGTCAGAGGTGCTGACACCTCCGCCATACACCAGAATTCTTCAAAAAAGGTACGATTCTGCATGTGTAGTCCACATTTTTTGGGCAAGAAGTTAGTGAATCAGGAGCTATACTTAAAGTTATGGAATACTGGACAATGTAAGTTGGGTACAATAACTATTTCCATAGTTTCAAATGGCTGAGTTATTCTTTAAGTATAACAACCCCAAGTTTCTAGCTTTTTTAAAAAAGTCACTAACTTTAGCACTGTTCAAAGTCCTCAATTAATACAAGAAATATGCAAGGGATTGATAGACCTGAAGGTTCACATTTGAAATAGATTCTCAAAGAAATCTGAAGCCATCTTTATACCTCAAAGCAACGGCTCCAATTTTTGGTGCTCATCATGTATAAACCACATACACAACATTAAGTACAGTTTAACCTTTTTGTTCAGTAATTCTGTGGATACCAGGATCTCAAGTGCTAATTACCAGTTTCAAAAGATATTGCTATCTCACAATATTATTGTGCCTACTACAATGCTCTCAAAGGCAAAAACACACATTTCCATATAAATCCTCAGCTTTCACGAGTTTACAACTCAGATGTAAGATGGGCATTCAAGGAATTCTGACCAAGCTCTCAACTTGCTTGAACCAGATTAGATATCTAAAATACTCATAGAATAGTAAACTGCTGCGTTTAAAACATAATTTGATAAAATGAGTTATTTAACAGAGAATATGCAGAAAGTTATGTTGGACCTTCAGTTTCACTTTCAAAAGCACGTCAGCTCTGGAAAGGCGACAAGGTACATATGATATTTGCACACATGACAAGAACACTATTACTAAAAATAATATTCTTTGGGTTTGTGTGTGCAAAGTGTTTTAAACACAAATTAAAATGCACTAGTAATGTTATATTTAGAATGAAAAAAAATCACCCACTATAGTAACTGCACATGGAATCTGAGGTAGCCCCAGATATCTCAACACAACAGATCATTAGTCTATCAGATTTAGTAATTTTATTAAGATGATGTTGAAGTAAAAAGAAAACGGTACAGAGTTTAAGCATAGAAGTGTCTGGATATCAGGGAATAAGGTACAGATTATCAAGGGGTGCGAAATTCGGTTTAGGAACGGGTGGTGTAAGGAATACATAATATGCAGTCTCCGATTGGGGGTAAAAGTTTAACGGGTCAAACAAAGTACAGACATTGAGATATGGGGGGTATGTTGTTCATATAATGGCTACGTTCATGTGTGGAGTATAATGAGTGGATACGATGATGAGGATGGATTTACCCTCATTTGGTGGGATTTAAATGTTAAACTGAGTTTATGGTTCCAGTTCATATGGTCCAATGGAAAAAAAGTCTCTCAGTCCTTTTCCCACAGTTGATGCACGATGTCGTACCGGCTCACACTTAAGGTCTACTTGTGACCCTTTGTAAACAGAGGCTATGAGGTCTTTTTGGCCAACACACCAATTATCTTCTATACAAAAGATTTCAGGCAATTCAGTTCCCGCAAAAATTCACTCGGTTACAAAACACAAAGGTATTTTCCACATGGCATGGATGATAAAGTCTTAATATGCTCCATATGGCCAAATGAAATATATCTGAATTTCCTCACTTTGGTGCTTGTAAGATTTCAACAAGAACATTAAAAAGTCCAAAATACTATTAAGTGTTGTGCAAAAAAAGAAGGGTGAGCCTTAGTGATTCTTCCAAAAGTATTTTCCGAGGAACCAATAATTTTTATTTTTAACAATTTTTGAGCACTCAAGTATGATGCAAGAAATAACCTGAACTGGAAGAGCATCAAACTAGAACTTTACACAACTGTATAACCAAAACAGCTTCTTTAATTTTACTAAAAATTAAAAAAAAAATTTTTTTTGCAGAAGCTAAGCATAAACAGTTTCAGAAGGGTATGTTCAAAAGAGGTTTAAAAGAATAAGAAATACTGGTTGGGGGAAAGTCTCCAGCAATCACTACTAGTCGGGTGTTCAAATAGTTCCATTTTAATTTGCTTTTCAAAGAATCTAGTTGTACTGTTATTTGAATGCAGTCACCACCTTCACCAAGGTTTTCCTATATATCTCTCTATTTCAATTTCTCAAATGCTGCATGAGATCTTACACATACCACTGTTAACAAATATTTACTTACAGCACTGTGTAACAGCACCAGCAGTTGTCAAGTCCCTGTATTCCCTGTACATGTTGTGGGTTCCACTACGAGAATCATAGCGTAGCCAGATACCAAAGTTTTTCACCCGCAAAGGGGACTTTTCAAATACCTGAGGTTATAAAAGTGAAGAAAGAACCAGAGATAAAAACATTACCTCACTGATGCACTGTGTATTGAATAATAAAACAGCAGCTTGGGAGAACACCACATTAAACTTCTAGTTGAAGCATACTGCAGAATTCTATCATCTTGGGAGTTTTTTGTTTTTACACACACACACACACAATCAATCTTTTTTTTTTTTTTGGTCATCAATCATGGTAAAGGGTAGTTGAGAAGATTTTTCTACCCAGGTAAGTAAGCAGCTTTCCAAAGGGAGGAGGACAGATTTTTCAGAAACTCAGAGTGATTTAGGAGTACAAGTCCCTGTTACTTTCAGCATGACTTGTGCTCCCTAGTCACTTTTGAAAACTATGCTTCAATTATCAGGTTAGCCCCAAAACTTAGATTTTATTTAAAAAAAAAATCAGATTAAATCTAATTGTTTGTTACTTTTTAAAATTCCAATTGAGGGAAGAGGAGTAAGAGTGAGTGTGCCAATGATGAAAATATGTTTTACAAAAAGAAAATTTCATTTTAATATCATGGACTTTGCAACAGGGATGGTATAGAATTACAAAACAGATTAGAATTAGAAGGTTTAGACGAATCTCAAGTGACATATACCAAAGTAAACTAGGGAACGGTTTTACAATTATGTTGTTGACCACTTAAAAATTAAACCAGTCTTGAAAACAGACCTTAGAGCAAGTATTTTCTAAGCAGGAAATAAAATATTAGTTCTCTATTTCTGTATTTTTTGGAGGTGGGGTAGGGACCAGTAGTAGCGTAGATTATGTCTAAGGATTATCTGTCATGATTTTGCAAGGCTGATCTAATGCATTTAGTTTTAAAATATTCATGGTTCCTAATTATTGTGGAAAGGAGAAGTTTGATTTTCAGGTACACAAAATGTGACAGGTGAAAAGTTTAATTTCACTGTCAGTGACATGATGAGCTCTTTTATAAATAATTCAATTCCAATATATAAAAACATCTAAAATCCCAGAAATTTCCAAGACTATGTATTTTTTTTTTTCTTTTTAAGACCATACCTGTCCACAGTACACAATTTCTCCAGAAGACTTCTTCATCTTCTTCAGCTGAGACACAAAGTACCAGAAACGGGACTTGGCAACAACATGATTAGGAGCAAAGATACGCATCCGATAGAGGGGTGGTGTCGGACATTTAGGAGTAGGAAGGCATCGCCCAACAACTTTGTACTCCCTCAGCTACAAACGAGAGAGAGAGAGAGAGAATGAAAAAACCCTCCAATGTTCAGAAGCAAAAGCAAGACAGTTTTAGCCCTACAGCGAGGCGCGAGATCACATAAGCAGTGATGTAGGAAGCCCACAGCTACTGCATACAGCAATGCTGAGAGAAGCAGCTTACAGCTGAGAGTCCCACGGACAATAAACACTATGGTCGAGTCCAGCTCTCCTACAGGTTCTCGCCAGGCCCTTCGCTTCCAGGAGCGCTTCGGCTCCTCTTATTCCCCGCGGAGAGCATCACTCAGGAAGAGCAACGGCCTTCGGGCTTTGCGCGCTGTACAATGGGGTGAGAGCCTCTTGCGGCACTTGCTCTAACCAGAAAGCCGCGATTATGGGGCCTCGAGACCCGGCTGCCTAGGTCCTGGCCCGGCCAGGCCGTGCGCTCCCGCCAGACCTCAGAGCATGGCCGCGGTCTGCGGGACCTGAAGGGCGAGCGTCTGGGGCACACGCGGCCTGCGCAGAGACGAACCCAGGCCCGCCTCTCGTAACCCGGCGCCTGAGGCCGGCCCCAACGAAGGGGTCGCCTGCTGGCTGCGGCGCCGCTCTGCGCGGCCTCCCCAGCCTCACGTTCTTGGCGGCCGCCATGTTGGCCGCTCGCTCCCTGAGAAAAAGATGCGGCGAACCGGACGGGCAGGACCCGCCAGAACGGCCCGAGTACCAGTGACGAGCCTTCCCCACCCCCAAAGCCGGGCCGATGCCGCCCAGCCGCAACCCGCTAGGCCCGGCGCGCCACGCTTACGGTGCCCGACGCCTTCATAGTGCTGCCTCGCTCGCTGCCACCCAGAAAAGGAAGGGACGCCTGCGCTCCAGCCTCACGTCACCCCCTCCGCAGGAAGGGACGCCCGCTTAATCATGCTAAACGCCTATTGGTTGCACGAAAGACTCCTACTGGACGTAGCATCAGTCAATCAAAGCTCAGACAAGCTTCTATTGGCGTCTTTGGCCTTCCGTTGGCCTCCCTGGGCTTCCCTGCTGGTGGCTGGAGCAATCCCTCTCTTGGGCTGCTGCGGGGGGCATTGCCAGCCTACCCTGGGCCTCCACAGGGAGAAGCAAGTACACCACCACCTATGGGTCCCTGCTGCCAGGCTGGTTGACTGCTGCTGGCAGCTGCTGCTGTTGCTGCGTGGGAGCCGTTAGCTAACTGTTGTAAAGCGCTTTGGATAAGAGCGCTTGATTAAAAAAAAATGTAAAAAAACATTGGGGTGCAAGTTCTGGCCAGGACCTAGGGTGAGGGAGGGGGCTCAGGGTTGAGGCAGGAGGTTGGGATGTGAAGTTCTTACCTGGGGCAGTTCCTGTTTGGTGTGAGGGGTGCAGGAGGGAATGGCCGGGGGGGTGTGCAGGAGCTCCCGCTTGGTGCTCAGGGTGGAGGTGTGTGTGTGGGGGGGGGTTGCAGGAGTTAGGGAATGGGGGGGCTGGGTAGGTGTGGGGGTGCAGGAGTCAGGGCTGGGGGTATATGGTGGGGTGCAGGAGTCAGGGTGGGCAGAGGCCTGGGGGTGTGGGCTGGGGTCATGGAGGCAGTGGTGAGCTGGAGCTGGTTCGCACCAGTTTGCTGGAACCAGTTGTTAAATTTAGAAGCGCGGGACAAACGGTTCTAAAAGGGCTAATAAATTTAACAACCTGCCAAAAGTGGCACCTTAGGCGCCGACTCCGTGGGTGCTCCAGGGCTGGAGCACCCATGGGGAAAATTTGGTGGGTGCAGAGCACCCACCAGCAGCTCCCCGCCCGGCCCCAGCTCACCTCCACTCCACCTCTGCCTCCTCCCCTGAGTGTGCCACCCTGCTCTGCTTCTCTCCCCCACCCCCCAATTTCCTGCGAATCAGCTGTTCGCGCGGGAAGCCTGGGAGGGCTGAGAAGCAAGGGGTGGTTTCGGGCTCAGGCCCAAGGAGGCGGAGCGGAGGTGAGCTGGGGTGGGTGGGGCAAGAGGAGGGCTGCCCATGACGCAGCAGGTAACCCGGGGGACGTGCAGGGGAACTGCTCCCTGCCCCAGCTCGCCTCCACCTCCCTGGGCCTGAGTGCGAAGCCGCCGCTTGCTTCTCAGCTCTCCCAGGCTTCCCGCGCAAACAGCTGATTCGCGGGAGGTGGGGGGCGAAGAAGCAGAGCGGGGCGGTGCATTCAGGGGAGGTGGTGGAGTGGAGGTGAGCTGGGGCTGGGCGCGGGGTGGGGAGCTGCCAGTGGGGGCTCTGCACTTACCAAATTCTCCCCATGGGTGCTCCAGCCCCGGAGCATCCACGGAGTTGGTGCCTAAGGCACCACTTTTGATGTGATCAGTGGGGGAGTGGCTGCTCCCCCCCGAGCTATGCTACCCTGCCCCTAGGAGCCAGAGGGACCTGCCAGATGCTTCCTGGGAGCTGCCCCAGGTCAGCACCGCGGGGACTCCCCACCTCGCCCCCTGGCAGGTCCTTCTGGCTCTTAGGGGCAGGGCAGGGTGGGCACCCACTACGGTGGCCCACGAGACCCTCCTGCCCGGTTCTGGGGGCAGTCAGGGGACAGGGGAGGGGGTTGGATGGGGCAGGAGTCCCGGGGCGGGGCAGGAGTCCTGGGGGGTGAGGGCGGGCCACGACCCCCTCATGGGGTGAGGAGGGAACTGGTTGTTAAGATTTTGGCAGCTCATCACTGCATGGAGGTGCTCACGGCAGGGGCTGGAGGGAGTATGCCCCGATTCCAGCCCCTTCCCCAAGGCCCTGCCCCCACCTCTTCTCCTCCTCCTTCCCAGAGCAGGGAGTGTGCAGCTCTGCTCTTCTTCCTCCCTCCTGTCGGCAAACAGCTGATCGGGGGCAGGGAGAGAGGGCGGGGAAGGGAGGGAAGGTAGCACCCTCCAGGGAAGAGGCGGTGGAGGAGCTTGGCTGCCGGCAAAGCCTGTCCTGTTGCAGCAGGAGCCAGCAGCATCAAGCTTCTGCCCCCACGGGGGGTGAGCAGAGAAGAGCAGGCCGGGCTGGGGCCCCTTTGGACCGTGGGCCCAGTGCCATGGTAAATCCGGTACTAGCGGGGAGGAACGGTTACTTTTTCCCTTTCCCCCAGTCCCTCCTGTAGTCCCCCGCGCATTGGTACCCTCCTTCCCTGAACACAGCCTACCAAGGAGGAGTGGTTAGCCCCATCCCTCTCCCCCACCACCCTGTCCCTCCCGCTAGACCTTCCTCCCCTGTGTGCCCTCCAGGTTGCTTTCCCCCTACCCTGTCCCCCCCAATCCCAGGGGCGCCTTCCACTCCTCCCTGTTAAGCTGTAGGCAGGGAAGGTTAGCCCCTGCCCCCACATCCCCCATGTGTATCTCAATCCGGAGAGGCCGGGGCCGGCCTATTGGCATCTTAATAACAGCTTGCTGGAGGATGTGGGCTTCGTGGCGTCCTTCTGGGAGTTTTGGCTGGCCTGGTGGGGGCAGCAGCGTGCCTTTCCCTCAGCGAGGTAGTGGTGGGATGTGGGGAAGATGCAGGCACGGCTCTTCTGCTGCGACTACACCCAGAACGCCACCCAGCGGAGGGATGTGGTGATAGGGCAGTTGGAGCGGGAGGTCTTAGAGCTAGAGAGGTGTCTGAGTTAGGGAAGATATCAGCGTCTTAAGGGCCTAACTGGTTCCTACTACTTCAGTTAACTTCCTGTTTGCCTCAAGTGGGTTCAGGGAAGCAGCAGGAAACAGGAAGCTCCCTGAGAAGCTGGTGTTAATCAGTCCAGGCTCTTGGGGGTGCTAGAGAGGTACATAAGAGGCTACTCCTCCTCTCTCTCCCTGCAGCTTCTGCTGCTTTCTGTTATTCCCTCTCACCTTTTCTCCTGCCAGGCTGTTATGTCTCTTGTGCCCTCCTTCCTCCAGCACAGCACTCCACCATCTCTGTGCATCTAGAGCAGGGAGAATACATATGCACCAGCAGCAGACACAATTTTCTACACTCTGGGTCCTAGTGGCGTCCCCCCACAGTCTAACACCTGAAGTGGCCGCCTCAGTTCGCCTCATGGTAAGGCCAGTCCTGGCTGCAGCCGGGGGGTCGTGGCAGGGGGGAGATTTTTCCAGGGGCTCCAAATCCACCACTGCCCCTCCTCCCTGGTGGTACAAGGTTTGGGGAGGCTTAGCCTCCATTAGGTACCGCCTATCTACATATTCAAAGCTTGCCGATGTTAACCTGAACATGCTTTGCAACCTCTCAAGCTGAACCTACCCAGAAACAGTAACTGATAGAAGTTTCCACCATTTTGCTTGTGTACTTGTATAAAAAGTAAAATTATTAACAGCTATTGTATTTATGCATTCTTTGTTGATTTAACTATGAGTTAGTAAATCAGTGTGTTTGATTGGCATCCTAGAGACTGCTCTACTGACAGTTTCTATAAAGATTGTTTAACATATAACTAAGCTTGGCAGAAGTCATTTTTTATAATTTTGACAGATAACACTGATGTTTATTTTAAAGCATTGTTTCAATTTGTATTGATTTAAATTTTCATAGTTGTAGGAAATTATGCAGGGGAATCATACAATGGGAAGAGGACAGACTAATTTTTTTAATGACAGTAGACATGGAACTTCAAAAAGGTAAAGCTTTATAATCATTAAAACACAAATTGTCAGCATCACTATATCAAAATACACAAAGCAAGTATTCTTAAATCAACTTCTAATAAGTTCCCAAGACTACATCTAAACAGGAGAGGTGGCTCTGTGTATTTACCCATTTCACTTGCCAGGCCAAGTTTCTGTGCAGAACCTCCCTTCTCCCATTCAGCTCACCTCATCAACAATTACAATGAAGGCCTTCAAGTATCAGGGGGAGCTGTGTTAGTCTGTATCCACAAAAACAACAAGGAGTCCGGTGGCACCTTAAAGACTAACAGATTTATTTGGGCATAAGCTTTTGTGGGTAAAAAACCTCACTTCTTCAGATGCATAGAGTGAAAATTACAGATGCAGGCATTATATAATGACACATGAAGAGAAGGGAGTACCTCACAAGTGGAGAACCAGTGTTGACAAGGCCAATTCGATCAGGGTGGATGTAGTCCACTCCCAATAATAGATGAGGAGGTGTCGATTCCAGGAGAGGCAAAGCTGCTTTTGTAATGAGCCAGCCACTCCCAGTCCCTATTCAAGTCCAAATTAATGGTGTTAAATTTGCAAATGAATTTTAGTTCTGCTGTTTCTCTTTGAACCTATTTCCCCTTGTTTTTTCCTACAAACCCCCCCCCCCCCCCGACGTTCTTGTTAAACCCTGGATTTGTGCTGGAAATGGCCCACCTTGATTATCATACACATTGTAAGGAGAGTGATCACTTTAGATAAGCTATTACCAGCAGGAGAGTGGGGTGGGGGAGGTATTTTTTCATGCTTTGTGTGTATAAAAAGATCTTCTACACTTTCCACAGTATGCATCCGATGAAGTGAGCTGTAGCTCACGAAAGCTTATGCTCAAATAAATTGGTTAGTCTCTAAGGTGCCACAAGTACTCCTTTTCTTTTTTCTTTGAAGTCTGTTTCTGAAGTATTTTTGTTCAAGAATGGTTACTTTTAAATCTGTCATAGATTGTCCAGGGAGGTTGAAGTGTTCACCTACTGGCTTTTGTATGTTACCATTTCTGTTGTCCGATTTGTGTCCATTTATTCTTTTAGGTAGGCACTGTCCAGAATCGCCAATGTACAGGGCATAGGGGCATTGCTGGCACATGATGGCATATATAACATTAGTAAAAAGAAAAGGAGTACTTGTGGCACCTTAGAGACTAACCAATTTATTTGAGCATAAGCTTTCGTGAGCTACAGCTCACTTCATCGGATGCATACTGTGGAAAGTATAGAAGATCTTTTTATATACAAGTACTTTTTATATAGAAGTACTCCTTTTCTTTTTGCGAATACAGACTAACACGGCTGTTACTCTGAAACATAACATTAGTAGACGTGCAGGTGAATGAGCCCTTGATGGTATGGCTGTTGTGGTTGGGTCCTCTGATGGTGTCGCTAGAGTAGATACGGGGACAGAGTAGGCAACGAGGTTTGCTACAGGGATTGGTTCCTGGGTTGATGTTTCTGTGGTGTGGTGTGTAGTTGCTGGTGAGTATTTGCTTCAGGTTGGGGGGTTGTCTGTAAGCGAGGACTGGCCTGTCTCCCAAGGTCTGTGAGAGTGAGGGATCGTTTTCCATGATAGGTTGTAGATCATTGATAATGCGCTGGAGAGGTTTTAGCTGGGGGCTGTACGTGATGGTCAGTGGTTTTCTGTTATTTTCCTTGTTGGGCCTGTCCCTGTAGTAGGTGATTCCTCGGTACCTGTCTCGCTCTGTTAATCTGTTTCCTCACTTCCCCCAGTGGGTATTGTAGTTCTAAGAATGCTTGATAAAGATCTTGTAGGTGTTTGTCTCTGTCTCAGGGATTGGAGCAAATTTGGTTGTATCTTAGGGCTTGGCTGCAGACAATGGATCGTGTGATATGTCCTGGATGGAAGCTGGAGGCATGTAGGTAAGTATAGCAGTCAGTAGGTTTGCGGTATAGGGTGGTGTTTATGTGACCATCACTTATTTGCACTGTAGTGTTCAGGAAGTGGATCTGTTGTGTGGACTGGTCCAGGCTGAGGTTGATGGTGGGGTGAAAATTGTTGAAATCCAGGTGGAATTCTTCAAGGGCCTCCTTTCCGTGGGTCCATATGATGAAGATGTCATCAATGTAGCACAAGTAGAAGAGGGGCACTAGGGGACGAGAGCTGAGGAAGCGTTGTTCTAGGTCAGCCATAAAAATGCTGGCATACTATGGGGCGATGTGGGTACCCATGCACTGCCAGTGACTTGAAGGTATAAATTGTCCCCAAATCTGAAATAGTTGTGGGTGAGGACAAAGTCACAAAGCTCAGCCACCAGGCATGCTGTGGCCTCATCAGGGATACTGTTCCTGACAGCTTGTAGTCCATCCTCATGTGGAATATTGGTGTAAAGCGCTTCTGCATCCATGATGGCCAAGATGGTGTTTTCAGGAAGATCACCAATGCATTGTAGTTTCCTCAGGAAGTCAGTGGTATATCGAAGATAGCTGGGAGTGCTGGTAGCGTAGGGTCTGAGGAAAGAGTTCAAATAGCCAGATAATCCTGCTGTAAGAGTGCCAGTGACTGAGATGATGGGTTTCAGAGTAGCAGCCGTGTTAGCCTGCATTCGCAAAAAGAAAAGGAGGACTTGTGGCACCTTAGAGACTAACAAATTTATTTGAGCATAAGCTTTCGTGAGCTCATGGATGAAGTGAGCTGTAGCTCACAAAAGCTTATGCTCAAATAAATTTGTTAGTCTCTAAGGTGCCACAAGTCCTCCTTTTCTTTTTGCGAATGCAGGCTAACACGGCTGCTACTCTGAAATTAATTTGAGCATCCGATTAAGTGAGTTGTTTGTTAGTCTCTAAGGTGCCACAAGTACTCCTTTTCTTTTTGAGATGATGGGCTGTCCAGGGTTTCCAGGTTTATGGATCTTGGGTAGCAGATAGACTACCCCTGGTCAGGGCTCTGGGGGGTGTGTCCATGTAGATTTGTTCCGGTGCTGAAACAGGGAGTTTCTTAAGCAGATGGTGTCGTTTCTTTTGGTACTCCTCAGAGGGATCAGAGGATAGTGGTCTGTATAATGTGGTGTTGGAGAGTTGCCTGGCAGCCTCCTGTTCATAAACCGACCTGTTCATTATTACTACAGCACCTCTGACATCTTGTCAGCTCTCAGAGGCAAAGGAAGCCAAAGGGCAGCCTGCAGCGGGTTAATAACACTCAGATTTATACAATGTGCCACGCAACAGCTGCATTTTTGAGGCCTGTGGAGACTACATATCCCAACATGCCATGCATCCGGTGGAGACTCTATACCACCGCATGCAAGGCAGCGCTCTGATCTATTGGAGGAGAAAGGTGAGTGTCAGGAAGGGGAAATACCGCTCGCTCTCTGTCAGGGACGCCTTGGCGCCTCCGCGAGGGGGAGCCGCAGAGCATGCTGGGAACTATAGTCCCTTGCTGTGGCTGAGGGGGCGGAGACGCTTCTCCTTCCCTGGTTAGGGGCGCGACACCACACGGTTACGCGCGCCCGGGACACGCAGCCAGACTCACCCGCGCGGCTGCCCCGCGCGCTCCAGGGGCGGCAGCGGCGTCCCCTCTCCCTGCCGCCGACGGAGGCGGCGCGCGGGCGCGGCGAGGCCCGGCTCGCTCTGTATGGTTGGGGCGGTCTCTGAGCTGTGGGAAGCGGAGCCGGCGGCGCTGCCGGGATGGAGTGACCGGGAAGGTACTAGGGGAGCGGGAGCGGGGGCGGGCGGGGGACTCACGCGGCTCTGACTCAGCCCAGACCGCGGCTCCTGAGGGAGAGGGGCGCTGCCCGCGGCTGGGGTGGCCGGACGGCGGCGTGGGCCACCGCGTGTTCGGGGGTGGGTAGGGGCGCGTGTCCCCCGCTGCGGGCCGCGGGGCTCCCTGCCGGGCGGGGATCCCTCGCCGCGTACTTGGCTGGCTCTGGACTGGGCTTTTCTGATGCCGGTGCCTGCCCGGCCTTCTCTCGGCAGCTTTGAAATGGGGCAGGGCGCTGGAGGGCTCAGCGCCTTTGCTGCGGCAGGGTGGCTCCTCCGCCCGTGCGGCATCGCTGGGGGCGTTGTAATGGGGCTGCTCGTCCGCCTGGGAGCGTCTGACTCGGAGCGCTCCTCGACTCCCCCCTGGCCTTCAAAGGCTCTGGGAAATGGGAGTGGGTTTTCTTTAAACTTGAAAAATAACCTGCTGTGCGTGTGTTGTTAACACCTGTCGTCTCCAACAACATCCATTTCTGTAGAGTTTCTGCTTTAATTTGAAATAAATCTCTAGCGGTTATGGTTGCAAAGATCACCTTCAACATATGAACCAATGAAGTCTCCTTTTCTCACATCTGTATACAGAGTGAAATTAACCATTCTTCAGAATCCAGCATGCAGTAAGGGAACTGACTAATCATTTCAATGTCCCATGCTCCTTGGTAGGCGCTAGGGTTATTCCTTCTGTCTTAAAACAAGCACAATATGTACTGCTAGATGGGTGATCAGAATTTGCCTTAATCCTTTGCCAAATGCTGCAGAGGCTTCATGCTGTAGGACAGGGATGGGCAAACTATGGCCCCGGGGCTGTGTCCGGCCCTCTAGATGTTTTAATCTGGCCCTTGAGGTCCCGCTGGGGAGCGGGGTCTGGGGCTTGTCCTGCTCCGCACATCTCCCAGAAGCAGTGGCATGTCCCTCCTCCCCCTCATACACGTAGGGGCAGCCAAGAGGCTCCACACACTACCCCCGCCCCAAGTGCCGCCCCCGCAGCTCCCATTGGCCAGGAACCACAGTCAATGGGAGCTGCAGGGGCGGTGTCTGCAGACAGGGAAGTGTGCAGAGCTGCCTGGCTGCGCTTCTGCATAGGAGCTGGGGAGAGGGACATGCCGCTGCTTCTGGGAGCTGCTTGAGGTAAGCGCCACTTGGAGCCTGCACCCCTGACGCAGCCCTGATCCCCCTTCTGCCCTCGTTCCCAGCCCGGAGCACCCTCCTGCCCCCCAACCCCTCATCCCCAGCCTCACCCCAGAGCCCACACCCCCAGCTGGAGCCATCACACACACACCCTGAACCTCTGCCCCAGCCCGGAGCCCCCTCCCACACCCTGAACTCCTCATTTCTGGCCCCATCCCAGAGCCTGCACCCCCGGCTGGATCCCTCTCCCCCCCACCCCATCCCCCAATTTCGTGAGCATTCGTGGCTTGCCATACAATTTCCATACCCAGATGTGGCCCTCGTGCCAAAAAGTTTGCCCACCCCTGCTGTAGGAAGAGAGTGCTGTCACTCCTTATTGATGTGCCAGTAACAGATAGGACAGTAACTGAATTACTTCTGTTTCCCATCCTGAGATGGGATAATGGGGTGGAAATACCTCGCTTCTTTCACTGGCAGTCCTTTGAGTTACTAAATAATGGTGGTGTTGGGGTCTTTGAGAGGAAGCAATATTAGTACAGCCATTGAGGAGGTAGAGAACCCTATTTCACCATAAGAAGTTAATCACTTCAGACTTATTCTGTTAATTTTCTTTCATTCCAATGTAATTTCCTGTTAAGGTGGCTGATTCTGGTTTGGGAGCCCTTATGATGAGCTCCAGTAAGGTTTTGTGCATTCTTCATTGAAATGTAATAACTTCTAATTAATAGTACATGCTGTACTAAGAATACTACCCTAGAGCTTCAAAATGTTGTCTTACATGAGAACTTTATATTATACTGGGGCTTGTTAGCAGGAGCACCAGGCAGAGGTACAACTCTTACATTAAGTACGGTGTCATTGAAGAATTATTACACGTGGGATATTACATCAAATTTGTATTACACAATGTATATGAATAGTTAAAGCAAGTTGTTATTCTAAGGAAATAACTGACCTGTCCAAAATTGCAACATAAGTACATTGAGAAAGTGTTACTCCTACAGAATGGTCTGCTAGTTCAGCGTTTCTCAGATGCCACCACCATGGCCACATGTGGCCACCAGTGGAATTTTGGGGCCACGACAGCCTCCTGGGAGGGGAGGAGGCAAAGCAGTGACCCCCCCCGCAGCACCGAGCTGTTGCTCCTGGATGAGCCACCTTAGTGTTTGCTGGCACTAGCAGCAGGGATCGGTATCCTGCACTGCACAGCCTCCTAGGGAGCTCCGGGTAGTGCCTCTGGAGACACATGGGTTGGTGTGTGTAGCACCAGAGGAACCTGGGACTCAGCAGGTGGCCGTGGAGTTCCTGACCCACTTTCCCAGGGATGGAGGGGCTCGGGCTTCAGCCCCAGGGCAGCCACCAGCAAGAGTTGGTGCCTGCACTGAGGCCAACAAAAAATGTGTTGTGAGAACCCCAGTCTATGCAAGTCTATTTCTAAGACTGAGGGAACTCTCACTTTCTAGTGGCAGCCAGGATGCTCTCAGGAGGGAGTCATTGTTTGTAGAATTAACTATCACTGAAGATCAGACTGAGAGCAGGTCTACACTTGAAATGCTGTATCAGCTTAGCTGAGCTGCTGTATCGCTCTAATGAAGATGCTCTATGCTGACAGGAGAGAGCTCTCCTGTTGGCATAGTTAATTCACCTCTGCAAGGAGTGGTAGTTATATCGGGGGGAGAAATTTAGCTGTTTACACCGGCATTTAGGTTAGTATAACTGTCGCTCAGGAGTGTGGATTATTCACACCCCGAGTGATGTAGTTATATTGAAGTAATTCTGTAGTGTGGACCTGCCTTGTCTGCATTAGGAGTATGTCCTCACTAGAAATGCTGAAGCTGTACCACTTCAGTGTAGAGACTACAGTGGTGGAGGGGGCTGTAGTTAATACACCTCCCTGAGAGGCCATACAAGGTCAGTGGAAGAGTTCTTTCATCAACTGAGCTCTGTCTGCCTCGGGAGTTAGGTCAGCTTAACTGTGTCACTGAGGGGTGTGGATTTTTCACATCCCTGAGCGATGTAGCTAGGTCAACCCAACATTTTAGTGTAGGCCTGGCCTAGAAAGGTTTTGCCAGCATAGTTATACTGGTGAACACCCCTAGTGTAGATTCATAGATATTAAGGTCAGAAGGGACCATTAGGATCATCTAGTCTGACCTTCTGCACAATGCAAGCCACAGAATCTCACCCACCCACTCTTGTGATAAACCTCTCACCTATGTCTGAGCTATTGAAGTCCTCAAATCATGGTTTAAAGACTTCAAGGAGCAGAGAATCCTCCAGCAAGTGACCCATGTCCCATGCTACAGAGGAAGGCGAAAAACCTCCAGGGCCTCTTCCAGTCTGCCCTGGAGGAAAATTCCTTCCCAACCCCAAATATGGCGATCAGCTGAACCCTGAGCTTATGGGCAAGATTCACCAGCCAGATACCCAGGAAAGAATTCTCTGTAGTAACTCAGATCCCACCCCATCTAACATCCCATCACAGGCCACTGGGCCTATTTACCATAAATATTTAAAGATCAATTAATTGCCAAAATCATGTTATCCCATCATACCATCTCTTCCATAAACTTATCGAGTTTAATCTTAAAGCCAGATAAGTCTTTTGCCCCCACTGCTTCCCTTGGAAGGCTATTCCAAAACTTCACTCCTCTGATGGTTAGAAACCTTTGTGTAATTTCAAATCTAAACTTTCTGATGACCAGTTTATATCCATTTGTTCTTGTGTCCACATTGGTACTGAGCTTAAATAATTCCTCTCCCTCTCCGGTATTTATCCCTCTGATATATTTGTAGAGAGCAATCGTATCTCCCCTCAACCTTCTTTTGGTTAGGCTAAACAAGCCAAGCTCCTTGAGTCTCCTTTCATAAGACAAGTTTTCCATTCCTTGGATCATCCTAGTAGCCCTTCTCTGTACCAGTTCCAGTTTGAATTAATCCTTCTTAAACATGGGAGACCAGAACTGCACACAGTATTCCAGGTGAGGTCTCACCAGTGCCTTGTATAACGGTATTAAAATCTCCTTATCTCTACTGGAAACACCTTGCCTGATGTATCCCAAGACCACATTAGCTTTTTTCATGGCCATATCACATTGGCGGCTCATAGTCATCCTGTGATCAATCAGTACTCCAAGGTCCTTCTCCTCCTCCGTTACTTCTAATTGACGTGTCCTCAGCTTATAACTAAAATTCTTGTTGTTAATCCTAAATGCATGACGATACACTTCTCACTATTAAATTTCATCGTATTACTGTTACTCTCAGTTTACGAGGTTATCCAGATCTTCCTGTATGATATCCCGGTCTCTCTCTAAATTGGCAGTATCTCCCAGCTTTGTATCATTCGCACACTTTGTTAGCGCACGCCCACTTTTTGTGTCGAGGTCAGTAATAAGATTGGTCCCAAAACCGATCCCTGAGGAACTCCACTGGTAACCTCCCTCCAGCCTGACAGTTCACCTTTCAGTAGGACCCGCTGTAGTCTCCCTGTTAACCAATTCCTTATCCACCTTTCAATGTTCATATTGATCCCCATCTTTTCCAATTTAACTAAACTCCCCATGTGGCACGGTATCAAACCCCTTACTGAAATCTAGGTAAATTAGATCCACTGCGTTTCCTTTGTCTAAAAAATCTGTTACTTTCTCAAAGAAGGAGATCAGGTTGGTTTGACACGATCTACCTTTTGTAAAACCATGTTGTATTTTTTCCCATTTACCATTGACCTCAGTGTCCTTACCTACTTTCTCCTTCAGAATTTTTTTCCAAGACCTTGCATACTACAGATGTCAAACTAACAGGCCTGTAGTTACTCAGATCACTTTTTTTTCCTTTCTTAAAAATAGGAACTGTGTTAGCAATTCTCCAATCATACGGTACAACCCCTGAGTTTACAGATTCATTAAACGTTCTTGCTAATGGGCTTGCAGTTTCATGTGCCAATTCCTTTAATATTCTTGGATGAAGATTATCTGGGCCCCCCAATTTAGTCCCATTAAGCTGTTCGAGTTTTGCTTCTACCTCAGATATGGTAATATCTATCTCCATATCCTCATTCCCATTTGTCATGCTACCATTATCCCTAAGATCCTCATTAGCCTTATTAAAGACTGAGGCAAAGTATTTGTTCAGATATTGGGCCATGCCTAGAGTATCCTTGACCTCCACTCCATCCTCAATGTTTAGCAGTCCCACTTCTTCTTTCTTTGTTTTCTTCTTATTTATATGTCTGTAGAACCTTTTACTATTGGTTTTAATTCCCTTTGCAAGGTCCAACTCTACTTGACTTTTAGCCTGTCTCACTTTATCCCTATGTGTTCTGACCAGCAAGCTTTCCTTGCTGATCCCTCCCATCTTCCACTCCCTGTATGCTTTCTGCTTTTTCTTAATCGCCTCTCTGAGATGCTTGCTCATCCAGCTTGGTCTACAACTCCTGCCTATGAATTTTTCCCCTTTCTTGGGATGCAGGCTTGTGATAGCTTCTGCAGCTTTGACATAAAGTCATCCCAGGCCTCCTCTGCCTTTAGATCCATAAGTTCTTCAGTCCAATCCACTTCCCTAACTAATTCCTTAATTTTTGAAAGTCAGCCCTTTTGAAATAAAAAACCCTAGTCGCAGATTTATTTTTGTTTATCCTTCTGTTCAGTATAACTGTGCTGGCCTAGAAAGGTTTTGCCAGCATAGTTATACTGGTGAACACCCCTAGTGTAGACACAGTTTATACCTGCAAAAGAACTGTACCACTTCCCTGATTGAAATAAGCTATATCAATGAAAGGACTTTTTTGCTAGAGTAACTGCATCTACTCTAGGACTTTTGCCAGCTAGCCCTATGTATTAGGGATGTACGTTTCCCTCATTCCCCCCCAATTCCTAACTGTCATAGCTGTGCCCGCAAAACTTTTAAGTGTATATTAGGTCTGAAACTGAGCCTAAGTAGGCCACTTCCAGAGTTTGTTGCAAGACTGATTAGTTCATGCAAGCCTTCATGGAAGTGGAATAGCTCTGGATGAGTCCTTTAGGAAATATACCCACCTAGATTTCATTCCTTCTAAGGCTTGGCCTACACGTAAGATTAATGTCAGCATAGCTGTGTTGGTCAGGAGTATGAAAATAAACCTTACCCCTGACTGGCATAACAATGCTGACAAAACACCCAGTATAGTTGCAGCTATGTCAATGGAACAGGGCTGCTGATGACATGGCTAACATCATTTGAGGTGGTAGGAGTTTTTCTGTCAGTGTAGGAACCCTACTACTCCTGCATCTACTTTAATGGGGTATGTGACACAGCTATGCTGGCCTAGGCTCTATCATGTAAACATACCCTGAGTAGAGCTGTCAAGTGATTAAAAAAAATTAATATTTTTAAACAATAACAGAATACCTTTTATTTAAATATTTTAGGATGTTTTCCACTTTTTCAAATATATTGATTTCAGTTACAACACAGAATACAAAATGTACAGTGCTCACTTTATATTTATTTTTAATTATAAATATGTGCACTATAAAAAAACAAATAGTATTTTTCAATTCACCTAATACAAGTACGGTAGTGCAACCTCTTTATCATGAAAGTTGAACTTACAAATATAGAATTATGTACAAAAAAAAGCTGCATTCAAAAATAAAACAATGTAAAACTTTAGACCCTACAAGTCCACTCAGTACTACTTCTTGTTCAGCCAGTTGCTCAGACAAACAAGTTTGTTTACATTTACAGGAGATAATGCTGCTCGCTTCTTGTTCACAATGTCACCTGAAAGTGAGAACAGGTGTTCGCATGGCACTGTTGTAGCCGGTGTTGCAAGATATTTACATGCCAGATGTGCTAAAGATTCATATGTCCCTTCATGCTTCAACCACCATTTCAGAGTACATGCGTCCATGCTGATGATGGGTTTTGACTGATAACAATCCAAAGCAGTGTGGACCGACGCATGTTCATTTTCATCATCGGAGGCAAATGCCACCAGCAGAAGGTTGATTTTCCTATTTGTTGGTTTGGGTTCTGTAGTTTCCGTATCAGTGTGTTGCTCTTTTAAGACTTCTGAAAGCATGGTCCATACCTTGTCCCTCTCAGATTTTGGAAAGCATTTCAGATTCTTAAACCTTGAGTTGAGTGCTGTAGCTATCTTTAGAAATCTCACATTGGTACTTTCTTTGTGTTTTGTCAAATCTGCAATGAAAGTGTTCTTAAAATGAACAACGTGCTGAGTCATCATCCAAAACTACTATAGCATGAAATATATGGCAGAATGCAGGTAAAATAGAACAGGAGACATACCATTCTCCCCCAAGGAGTTCATTCACACGTTTAATTAATGCATTATTTTTTTAACTAGTGTCATCAGCATGGACGCATGTCCTCTAGAATGGTGGCCAAAGCATGAAGGGGCATATGAATGTTTAGCATATCTGGCACGTGGATACCTTGCAATGCCAGCTACAAAAGTCTTATGCGAATGCCTGTTCTCACTTTCTGGTGACATTTTAAATAAGAAGTGGGCAGCATTATCTGCCATAAATACAAACAAAGTTGTTTGTCTTAACGATTGGCTGAATGAGAAGTAAGACTGAGTGGACTTGTAGGCTCTAAAGTTTTTTTGCATTGTTTTGTTTTTGAGTGCAGTTATGTAAGAAAAAAAATCTACATTTACAACTTTCATGACAAAGATTGCACTACAGTACTTGTGTGAGGTGAATTGAAAAATACTTTTTAATCATTTTTACAGTGCAAATATTAGTAATCAAAAATAATATAAAGTGAGCAGTGTACACTTTGTATTCTGTTATAATTGAAATCAATATATTTGAAAATGTAGACAAACATCCAAAAATATTTAATAAATTTCAATTGGTATTCTATTGTTTAACAGTGTGATTAAAACCAATTAATTGCAATTAATTTCTTTGAGTTAATAGCATGAGTTAACTAATTAATCAACAGCCCTAAACCCGAGTAAAGGTCTTAAATCTGTTGCTACAGGAAATGAGGTTTCACAGTTTTGTTCCTTTATCGTCAGGGGATTATTGCTGTTTCTAGACTGTGTGTAAATGGTGGTGAGATGCTGATATGGTGAGCTCCTTAGAAAGATACAATTCTGCCTACAAAACTGGAGTATCTAAGTGTCTGGATTGAAGAAGTCAGCAGGGGAAAGAAACGTGGACTGGAATTAATGTAGACTAATTCTGTGCTTGCTGGAATTGAATCTCTTTTGAAAGTTCTTTTTCTTCTAGGTTCTTTCAGACTATTTGTTAATTATTCTAACCTCAAATATACTGTGACTAGTTTGAAACTTGTCTAAAAGTTTCTCTTGTGAATCAAATTGAGTTTAATAAGCTTGTATTTGTTTACAATGGCTTATTTTCAATGGGTAGATTGGATGATAGAGTAACTCTTCACTGAACGTCCTCCCGCTTAATGTTGTTTCAAAGTTACGTCGCTGCTCCATTAGGGAACATGCTCGTTTAAAGTTGTGCAGTGCTCCCTTATAATGTCGTTTGGCTGCCTGCTCTGTTCACTGCTTGTAGGATTCTGTGGAAGAGCAGCGACTTTACAAGGGAGCATTGCACAAGTTCCTCTTCTCCTCCTCCTCCCCCTCCCTCCTAGTGCTTCCCCCACCGCCAAACAGCTGTTTAGCGATGCTTAGGACTTCCTGGGAGGAAAGGGAAGGAGCGGGGAAGTGCCGTGTCTCCGCTCCTCCCCCTCCCTCCCTCCCGGAAAGTCCTAAGCGTGCTCTGTGGAGGAGGTGGAGTGGGGGTTGGAAGAGGCAAGCCTGGAGTGGAGTGGGGATGGGAAGAGGCAGGCCTGGAGCATCTCCCGGCAAAGTTGGCTCCTGTTCTTCTAGAGGGAAGCTGCTGCTGCTGCTGTGCAAGGTGCTTCCTAGCATCCTTGCCTGCATCATCGTCTGCAGCGGGCTGTGCCTGTGTGGGGTAAGCCAGGGGCACCTCCCAACCACAGTACAGTACTGTACAGTATATAATGTCTTTTGTCTGCCCCAAAAAATTTCCTTGGAACCTAACCCCCAGCATTTACATTAAATCTTATGGGAAGATTGGATTTGTTTAACATTGGTTCACTTAAAGTTGCATTTTTCAGGAACATAACTACAGCATTAAGAGAGGAATTACTGTACTTAAACATGTCTATTGTGGAAGCACTTTCTAGTTAGTCCAGTTTAAAGTTCTAAGAACAATCCTAGACTGTAGGATGTTGATTTTAATTTTTTTTTTTGATCCAATGTGGCTATAAACTCCTAAAGCACTGAGGTAGCAAGTGGCTCCACATCCTATGTTTGCTGCGAAGCTTGTACCATGTCAAAGATTTGACAAGAATGCTAGAGAGACATCCCTTTTAGTATATTTGAAGGGAGATGAACTAGAAGTTCTACAACCATTGACTAATGGAAAAAAAACTTAAGGGGATTAGGTGGGCATACCACTGGTCCTCCTTGTCACAATTCCTGTTAATCAAACACTAACCTACATGCACAGAATAGGTGCTCTGAGTAGTGTATTCTCTCATCACTAATTATTCTAGTCTGTTTTTCTAATCATTAAACCTCTATAGTCAAGGGTCTGTAAGCATTTGTATTGTTAGGGCTTGCCTACACACAAGTTTTACGGATCTAGTTGAAGTGGTAGACTCCCTGCCACCAAGCCCTGTAACTGTTTTTTCTTAAAGCATTCCATAAGTGCTTGCTAAAAGACTATTCAGCTCTGCTGATTTAAAGAAAAATGTCAGTTTCTTGTGCAGTAATCCATTTTAATCAAAAATAAATATCTGCCTAAATAAAATCTTGTAGTCCCAGGAGTTACTTTTCATGTTATGGTGCTTGCATTGGCCCAATAGATTGTAACTATTTGAGTTAACTACACAAACTAAAATTTTTAGTAAAGAGTTTCAGGGTGGATTTGATTTAAATCAAATTGATTTAAATCACTGGTCAGGAAGACGCAGTTTAATCCTGGATTTCTACATGAAAGTGCATTCTTGTTGGTTGTTATAACCTTAATACATTTTCTTCACAAATCAGATTGATGTAGGTTTCATTTTTAGGAGGTACACACTATACCTTTATTTTGAAAACTTTTCAGATTAGTTTTACAGCTATATCAGAAAATGAATGATTGTTTGGTTATTTCATTTACCAAAGGTAATTGAAGCAGATATTTATGAAGTCATTGGGAGGTTAACCTATTGAACTGGAGATAGTTCATCATGAATATTTGGAGGACTTTCTTGCCATGCCGTATTAGGAGGAGAACATCACCAGGCAGACGTTTAAATTGTTTTATTTAACTAAAACAACAATGTTGTGTATTCTGGATTTTTTTCTTCAACAGTAAACATAATATTTTAACAAAACAAGCATATGAATTTTTGAATTTAGTTTAAACATTCAAGTTTTTAAAAATCAGGTTTGTTTTTGTTAAAATGGTTTTTAACTAAAATAGTTAAATGAAATATTTTAAAAAAACCCAACAAAAATTAAATCGACTATGTCAGCCAGGTCAATATGAGAAACTTAAAACATTGGTTTCTGCAGCTAATTTGGTCATCTTCACCTTCATTTTCCTGTTGGTTCATAATCTAGAAAAGAAAAACAAGCTTTCCTGCTTTTTCTGGTCCCAAACGATTTCTCAATTTGGAATGAATTAGTCCAAATGAAGAACATATTTCTATACCGGCAGAAGAAGCTTCTTTTGCTAAAAGTGAAATGAAATGACTTTTTAGTGAGGAGTTACTGTATTAAAATGCTATTGGTTAAATGGTTAACCATTAAGGAGTTCACATAGGCGGGGAACTAGAGGTGTGGGGGGGTGCTGGAGCACCCCCACGTTTTATGTGGGACCCTGTGCCTGGTGTTCCAGCCCCATGCCCAGGGTTTAGTTGTTAACCAAAACCAATAAGACTAATTGGTTAACCGATAAGCAAACTTTTACATCCCTACTTGTAGGCTGCGTGGCTGTCCCTCCATGTCAGTCTCTGAGGGAGGCCATGCCTCCTTGCTGTCTTGTACCTGTAAAGGTGAGCTCAAAGGGGGGAATTAGCTGCACCTAGTGCTCCGGTTCTCTGGCCAGGCAGAACAGTAAGGCAGTCTAATGAGCCTCAGGCTCTCGGTCAGGGCAGGGCCTGAAAGCAATGCATAGGCTCTGGCCTGCAATCAGGGAGGAGCGGCGAAGTAGTCTGAGCCCCAGGTAAGGGTGAGCACCAATAAAGTCTAGAGGCTCAGGTAAGGGTGCCTGCGGAGCGCAGGTCTCCTGGGCTAAGGAGGGGGAGTACTACCATTCCAGGGGTGGAGTGGCAGTGGGCAGTGGGGACACGGGTCCGCCCAACTCCACCATGTCCCAGCCTAAGGCCCTAACAGTGGCAGAGTGGTCTGCCACTGGGTCAGCGGGGATCCACCAGGAACACACTGACCTTGGATCAGGTCAGCTCCTAATCGGACTGTTGCCTGGTTTCCCTGGGCTGCTTCCTACTCTCCCCCTTGGATGTGCCTGTGTCTGTTGTCTCGGGGGGGGCTCTGGGAAGGCCACAGGCGGCAGCTCCTTGGCATCTCGGTCGGCTGGGAGCTCTGGCCAGTTCTCAGGAGGCTGTCCCAGCAGCTCCTTTGCAGGCTCCAGCAGCAGGCAGGGTATGTCCATCTCATATGGTTGCTCCACTCCAACTGAGCTGCAGGACCTGCCTTTTGTATGTCTCCTTCCTGTCCCGCCCTTCCGTTTCTGGGGTGGGGGTGGACGTTGCTCTCCTGGTTTGGCCCACAGGGGGTGTGTTGTGGTCCCTCTCTGTCGCTCTCTGGGGGAGGCCACGCCTCCTTGCTACAGCACTATTGAAATAATAAGGTAGTTAAAGCATAGTCTAAACTGGAAAAGGTTTGCTGGTGTAGCTATGCCTGAAAATCACCTACTGTAGATGCAGTTTATAATGGCAAAAGCACTTTTATGCCAGCATAACCACATCTACACTAGCACATTTCACAAAAAATCACACCCCTTAACAGACATTGCTAAAAGTTTCTAATGTAGACCTGGCCTAAGGAGACGTTGTGCCCAGAAGTTCAGAACTACTTCCAATATGAATTTATTTGGTTTTACTATTAGACCTTTTAACTTCTTTTAAAAAATCTTCTATGAACTTCAAAAGTGTAGGTGGTGTGGAAAGATTTTCTATGATTTTTGATATCATTATTAAGCCCCAGATCCACATTGCATTGTTAAGCTTCAGAGGGGTAGCCGTGTTAGTCTGGATCTGTAATAACATCTAAGAGTCCTGTGGCACCTTATAGACTAACGGACATATTGGAGCATGAGCTTTCGTGGGTGAATACCCACTTCGTCGGATGCATGTAGTGGCCACTACATGCATCCGACGAAGTGGGTATTCACCCACGAAAGCTCATGCTCCAATATGTCCGTTAGTCTATAAGGTGCCACAGGACTCTTAGACGCTATTGCATTGTTAGTGCAATTGCTCTAAAACAAGGCTGAAAAATCTGTAATTGAGAAAGCTACAAACCCTTAAACAGTTCTGAAAAGTCTTAGAATAGACAGATTAGAGGTTTGCTAATAAGAAATGAAACATCTCATGTCTATTGTTCGTTAAAGGGAGATTGCTTGAAATCTTGTCTCTTTCCAAAAATGAGTTGAAGTAGTCTTGGGTCCTAAACTTGCCTCTGAGTCTCCTTGCCATGTTTGTAGTCTTACGATCATATTTTAAAATATGTTCCCCGTTAATATGCAAGATAATTACAGAAGGAGGAGAAACTGGCAAGATGGGGAAACAAACTGACTGTGCAAAATGCTGTCTAATGGACTAAATAAAAATTGAAAAAAAAGAAATGATCTGTAATCTTTCTTTTGTTTTGGGAGCTATTTCTAGCAAAAAAGTTTTTTAAAAAATTAGCCCATGTAACTTTTTAAATCCATGAAGATAGTCTCTCCAACACAGGATAAAGGCATAATGTGGGGCAATGTGGGAAACTTGTGTTGTTCTATACACCATTCCTGTTTTGAGGATTTTTGCTTCCATTTCTGTCAGAACCTTTAAGGACTAAATTCACTTCATAAGAAAAGTTGTGCCTGTTACATGTAGGTAGCTCATCATTACAAAGCTTTATACATGCATTCAGTTTTATCTATTAAAAACCATCCAGCTGCCCTCCATAACACCATTTTTATAACACTATATAAAGGGCTGAGTAGAAATGTATTTTTGTCTTAATTTCAAGTACAGGGCTTCCCTCTCCCTGGGTCCTGCCTTTTCCTGCTGGGGCTCCATTGTCAGGGGTATGTAACACATAAATACCAAGAAGTGGGAGACTTTACCAATAAGGTTTCAAGCATTTTTTTAACTATGGTTTCCTCTAACTTAATCTCTTCTTCCTGTTGTCTTCCTTCCTTTCCCTAACCTCCCACAAACTGTCAGGCCTACAGTAGATTATATCACACAAATGAAGAGAACAGACTTAGGGGCAGGTCTACGCTACAGCCGGGATCGATGCTCTGAGATTGATCCACCAGCAGCTGATTTAGCGGGTCTAGTAAAGACCCGCCAAGTCGACTGCAGATCGCTCTCCAGTTGACCCCTGTACTCTATCCCTGACGAGAAGGGTAAGGTAAGCCAACGGGAGATTTTCTCCTGTCGACCTCCCGTGGTGTAGGACCTATTCACGTACCTGGAGCTATTCACATAGCTGGAGTTGTGTAGCTTAGGTCAACTTACAGCGGTAGTATAGACATAACCTGAGAACATCCTTTGGGACATAACTTTTATAATCTACCCTGCTGCTTTAATGGCATCTGGATATTTTGAGCAAGTGTTTTGGTTTGTCCACTATATTTGGTAGGGTTTCAAGCGAAATCTGAGCTTTGCAGAATGGCCTGTATATTCATTCTGCATTTGTTCTGAGAATAATCTTGTTGTTTTTTTAACACAATTTCTACAGCTTGGTTTGCAGGGTTCGTAGTTTATTCAATCTGAAAATTCTTTTTTTATTCAGAACTCCAGAAAACAGCATTTCAAGTAAATTGGCATCACTCTAAGAAAGTGGTTTTCAAACTTTTTAGGCTGCATACCTCTTTCCAAATATTGTAGTATACCACATACCCACATCTGACATAAGGTCATAATATACCTATGTTTAGATTGTCAAGTCTTACTAAATAAAATGTATTGTCCGCCATTACCGGATTTTTCTCATCTACCTCCTGATGAGAGCTCTTGTACCCATAGAGGTATACGTACCCCAGTTTGAAAACCACTGCCTAAGAATAAGTGGAATCTTTCTGAATAAAATGTATTTTGTAGCTAATTTATCACCTTGTTCAGGAAAAGGTAGGATGTGTTATGTGCAGTTTTAGGGAACAAGTCCTCTCAATATCTTGACTACTATGGAGAGTAGGTTTTTATCAACACATCCATAAAGTATTAGTAGAAATAGTAATTGAAGTTGCTGATTACTACAGCCATAAGGTTAGAAATACTAGAAAATCGTATTTTTTTAAAAAAGTAATAGCTTAATACTGCACTTGAATCAAATGTGGGTAACCAAAAAAAAAAAAAGCAAAACTCAACATTCTCTATGCATTGTAAATTTGAATCTGAGTATTTGAATTAAATACAGATTTTCTGATATGGAGCTTCTTTGTTAAATTGACAGGAAATTCTTTTGTGGTTTTTATTACAAGATGAAAGTTCAAATGTATGAAAAACTTAAATTTGTTCATAGTATAAAAGGAAAGCTGGAATATTTTCTGCGCCATAAGTGGTGTCAGTGAAGGACATGAAGTCCTAATGTCTACAGTAGACCATGTGTATTAGTGTGTGGCTCATGTGCATTTTAAAGGCTTACATGCATGCTGGCAATGGTGATACTTCTGCTGTGATTATGCTGAGATAGTTTGCTGACGTGTTTAGCGAATATTGTTTCTTCCAACTTTGCTTTTTTTTTTTCCTGTTTGCAGATGTTTGTAGTTTCTACTGTAGGAGAAGGGGGCAAACCAGTTAAAAATAGGAAACAAAAAGTATAGCAACGAAGATGGATGAACAAGCCCTTCTAGGGCTAAACCCAAATGCAGATGCAGACTTCAGGCAAAGAGTAAGTTTGTTTTCCTCCATATTAGGGATGGCAGCCAGTTACTATGCAACTGTCCAATATCCTATTGATTTGTCTGATTATTTAGATAACTGAAGTAAAGAGAATGTAATGGGAATGTTGAATTGTATTGTCATTATGTATGCATGCTAGATGCAGTCCCTCATTTTACATACATACTATTTTACCATTTACTATATAAATACTGCCATGCTAAGCATGGCTTTACTCACTGTAGTTCATCCTTGTTTTTCATTCAGTAGATTACATTTAAAACTCATTGTTTCTGTTGAACACTTATGAGGTAGATTGTGGCTTATGTACTATTAGTGTGTAGTTTAAACTAGTTACATAACAGCACTCTTCAAGAATATGGTTCAATATTAATCAGAATTTAAATATAAACTCCATTTCTCAGACTCCTTTTTCAGCTTTTAATTGTTGTACACATTATCTTAAGTTATATTGTTTAAAGTTTAGTACACTTTTAAATACAGCTATGTGTGGCTCTCAACACAAACTTAAAACCTTCTTTTACAGCACTTTTAACCTAAAATCAACAAATGCTGGGTCACGTAAAATTTTCATTAAGCTGCAGCTCATTTCTCCCTGACCACTATAAGATGTACAGTAACTCCTCACTTAACGTCCTCCCGTTTAACGTTGTTTCAAAGTTACGTCGATACTCAATTAGGGGACATGCTTGTTTAAAGTTGTGCCTGCTCCCTTATAGCATTGTTTGGCTGCCTGCTCTGTCTACTGCTTGTAAGATTCTGTGGAAGAGCAGCAACTTTACAAGGGAGCATTGCACAAGTTCCTCTTCTCCACCTCCTCCCCCTCCCTCCCAGCACTTCACTGCCGCCAAACAGCTGTTTGGCGGCGCTTAGGACTTTCTGGGAGGGAGGGGGAGGAGCAGGGATGGAGGAGGGAAGGTCCTCCCAGAAAGTCCTATGTGCTGTCAAACAGCTGTTTGGTAGCATTTGACTTTCTGGCAGGGGGAAGGAGTGGGGATGCGGCGTGCTCCGGAGAGGAGGTGGCGTGGGGGTGGGAAGAGGTGGGCCTTGGAGTGGAGCGGGGATGGGAAGAGGCGGGCCTGGAGCATCCCCCGGCAAAGTTGGTGCCTGTTCTTCTCCGGGGAAGCTGCTGCTGCTGCGAAGGTGCTTCCTAGCATCCTTGCCTGCACCGGGCTGTGCCTGTGTGAGGTAAGCCAGGGGCACTTCCCAACTACAGAACAGTACTGTACTGAATAGTATATGCCCCAAAAAATTTCCTTGGAACCTAACCCCCTGCATTTACATTAAATCTTATGGGAAAATTGGATTAGTTTAACATAGTTTCACTTAAAGTTGCATTTTTCAGGAACATAACTACAACGTTAAGTGAGGAGTTACTGTATTGCTTTGGTGCTCCTAGCTGGTAGGAAAAGCCATTGCAGCATGACAAGTTTCAAAGCCTACTAGACAACTCAAGAGATGTTATCCGAAGTATGTGCATGGCTGTGATTGTGCAGCTTCCCAGATCATAGGAGTATGATATAGTAAAATCTCATTTTGTGGTCAAATTAGTGATAGAAAGGTAAGGGAGGTGTCAGTTGATTCGTAAACATCTATGGAATAATAACTTCAGTGGTGCCATCGTCTGATGTGGCAGGGGGCACTCACTCCTCCCCTCTCACCAAAGGCTCCCCGCTTCAGGCCCTCTGGTGGAAATTTTGATAAGTGTTGTCAGAAGCGGATCAAGTTGAGTGTCATTTGAAAGCCCTTTCTCCTGCAAACACATTACCAAACATGACAAACCTAGAACAATTTAGCTATGTATTTGAGAACATATTTAAAAATAATTGTTTTTGTAATTATACTTTAATACAGGGATGCATTGCTTGCATAAGAAAATACACTGATCTTTGGTAATACTAGAGAAGTTAGACTTGACATGTAGTACTGAAAACATTTATTCATCTAAGTCCCCATCAGTGTCCACTCCATTTAGGGCTCCACCGCTAGACGTGTTGTCATGCTGATTCTTGTCCATACTGCTCTTGCCTGTCTCTGTACAAGGCAGGCTGCTGGCCAAACATCTGCAAGGTAGTGAGCATGGGCTTTGCACATGAGCATTTGATTAGCTGAAGTATTGATTCAAGAGTGCATTGTGTTTCTCATATAACTGGTGTGATCAGTCCATCCTCCAAGACCCATCCATGCCTGAAAAGGAGGGTGGTTTTGGACGTGGTCAGTCATCCTGGAGCCATTCCATTGCTTGATAATTTGTCTTCTTGATAGCATATATAAATGTTCCCCTCGTTGGTGTCAATTTTCTCAGTTTGTGAGCTTCTTTGAAAACATCATATTGTTGGTCTTCAAAATAGTAAACTTGGCATGTGAATGCCTCCAGTGCACCTAAAAGATCATCAGTGACTGTCTGTCTCAGCTGTTCTGAGCACCTTCAGAGCAAGGAGAGAGTCTTCAGAGGCTGAATCCAGTGCTTTCCAGTAAGATAATCTGGTCTTTCCAGCCAACCTTTTGGTAGTGTCACATCCTGAAAATGTGTGGAAACCTGGCAGTGCGGTGTCTTTTAATGGTCTGAGTGATAGGAACACATCTGTGAGGGATATACGGTGATTCTGTTCCCTGACAGTAGGCACAGAAACAATCTTCGGAAATCTTGGGTAGTGTCTTTCAGAGAACACTGGGACATCAGTGTCTTGTGCAAAAATTTGGAGTTTAGTAGCACCTCTCTGTTGCATTGATGGCATGCAAAATAAATATAGTGTCAGCCTTCTTTCGGGAACTATGAAGAAACTCCACTGAATGGTGTGAGGCAGCAGCTTCATTACGCTATGCCACAGTGAAATTCTTTGAGCAATTGTTCACATGCTATAGTTTTTTCCTGCAGGGTATGCAGTTAACTTCCCCTTTGTGTGAGTACAAGACAAGAGTTTCTTCATTGTGACATAGGAGATGTTCATGGAGTCAATTATTTTGTACTGGACAGGTACAATACCATGGAGTTTCTCCTTTCTGATAAATTTTAAATGGCCTTCTGCATATGTGTCAAACGCAAGGTAGATATCATCATAGGTCTAGTATTTTCTCAGCAGTCTCATAATGCAGTGTTTGGACAAATCTCGGCAGGTGTTAAGTTTCTGGTTTGTCAAGAGCCTGTACCTCAGCCATAGCATTTATCATTGCTATGCTGAAAAGTCATTGAGAGCATACATGAAATGTGTGGAACTGATCTTGCAAGTCCTGTGCCCTTTGGGAAGTGACTTCACACATCAGTATGCTTTTCAGAGAAGACACGTAGGCAGCATTTTCGAAGGGCATCGAGTGTTCAGGTGTATGCTTCTATAGCAGTTGCAGCTTTCTCCCTACTAGAATTTGGTTCACAGTATTGTTGCTGTACAAAATCTCCCAGATCTCAAGGATAATAGTGCCATCAATGAAAGAGCCAGTTGCACATATCTCTGCAAAGAATGTGTACAGTTTGCTAGGACATAGAATCCACCCTTCAGAGATCATTACGGGACACTATTAGCTGTTGAACAGGCCTGTAAAGGCTCCAGTCTAGTGTCTCAACACATTTTGATTCAGTTTTGCAGATGTATTTGTTCATGTGGCCAAGGATGTTTGGTGAGGTGCCAGCTATGCCCGTTTTATACCATCTGTGACTTTAACCGCTAGGACGCACTGTCCCTTCGCGGTGGGCAGCCCAGGCTAGGCTGACGGATGCCCCAAGGTCCTAAACACCTGTGACTTTAACTGCTAGAGCTCAGAGCTCCTTCGCAGTGGGCAGTCAGGATTGACTGACAGGCGCCCCAAGAGTTTGCCCCGTGGAGGCGGCACAACTCAACGCTAGGCTTTTAGTACTCTCACCTAATGGCCAGGCTTTATAGCCAAAACGGCTGAGGTTCTTTAATTGTGTTGGCTGCTTTACAGTAAACCAGAGAAACAAGTCAGGCTTATGCACAAATGGTTACCAAAATTTATTAAACTAGATTCTAATCATGTGGTTACAAAATTGCTAGTGCCTACTTATTTAAATGTAGAGATGTTACACACACAGACAAGTTACAAAACTGAAGCCACAATCTCAAAGAAAGAAAACAAAGTATAGAGCTCTATTTCACAATATGTGTACACTAAAGGTAGGAGATCAGGTGTGGGTGCTTCTTACCCTCCTTGTATCTCTCGATTCCAGCGGTGCCAAGCCAGGATCGGTCACTCAGTTCCGCGGAAAGACGAATAAGGGACAAGGCTTAGGGACCCTCTTAGCTGCAGAAGCCTTGGGAGGCTGTCACTTATCTGACCAGCAGATAGATAGTGAAAAGCACTCAAAAATCATGGTGCTGTAGGTCCCATACTTATACCTCTGTACTCCTTTATTCTCTTTCTCCTTTCTTATGCCAAATTGGGGCAGGTCGGTCTGGGCGACGCCAGCTCTCGCAAGAGTAGTTTACACTTGCAAGGGAGAGAAACAATAAGTTTCGACTACTGGACATTCCTTTTATTAGGGTAAATATTTTCCCACCTAGGATGTTGGGGTGTGTGCATCACGCTATTTAGTAGGGGCTAAGAGCCATGTCTGTCACAGCTTCTCTGTCTGCTGTGAGCCTAATGGTTGTATATGTTCCCAGAGGCAGATTGTAGCAGCACACCTGTGCTTCTCACAGCTTCAAAGGCTGTGCTGGAATTTATGTTAAGTGCCCTGTTGTTTTGGCTCCCTTGTGTTCCCAACAATGCTGGTTTGGGGGGGGGGGGGGAGGGCTGGCTGTCTGGCTACAGTAAGGAATGTTAACTGAATTGAGGGATCAGTGGGGCTAGCAAGTATGATTGACAGGAGGAGCATACATGGGTTGTGCACTCTGACATCCTGTGTAGTGGCAAGTTAAAGGGTGGCTGTCTTGGAATGTACCTTTCTCCTGAAATGGTTTTCTGTCCTGGGTGTTGGGATCATTTGAGGGTATGTCTTCCATCTCTTCAGCTAAAGCTATACTCTGATTTTTCACCTCAGTAGTGCATCCCACTTTTGCACAATAACCAAGTGAGGTCAAGGTACTTCATTGAAAACTGGACTTCTTGGCTTCAGAATTTTTGGACCTTGATAAGCGAGTGAGTCATGAGGTCAGGAACCTCCTTAAAGGAACAGTTCTTTTGCTGGTCCTGACAATGCTTAAGGGGGACTAGTCCCCACTAATATGCTCCTGATAGCAGACCATAATAGTAGCATGAAAGGTACCTTTGCTATTTGCTGGATCTTCAAGGAAGTCTAAGTTATTGGCAGCACAAAATATAAACCTACCTTTGACAAGATCTGGCAGAATGTACAACCCTTCATTCCGTTACATGTGTCCAAGAGCCTCATTTGCAATTGCAGTCTCCCGGTGGAGTACTTTGTCGTCAGTGGAGGAGCCAATGCTGCGCAGAAGCTGCACAATTTTTTACTGGTTTTGGAATGAATTGTTAAATCAACAGCCAATTGTAGTGGTGGATTACACACATGCTGCACAGTTGTTGTGTATGTGTTGGAAACCTGCCTTTCACTCAAGCACTTGTACATGAGGCATTGCGATAAAATGGCAGCCTTCTGCTGTACCTGCTCACTGTCACACTTGGTGCAGTCACTACAACCACCAATGAACCACTTAAAAAAATAATACAGGTCACACTATTATTTTTTCAGGTTTGACGTCAGCCATGAATCCCTGAAACTCCCACATACTACGGGACAAAATTCTTTTTGGTAAAAATTTAGCAGCCATAAACAGTTTTCATGTTACCTTTGACAGCTCTTTCTTCCGCTCTTGTGATAGCACTATGGCTTTTGCTGCTTTTAAAGATATTCACTGTGATTCATTTCCACAGATAAGATTGCTAAAAACTGGTCCATATCCCAGAGTGATCTTCAATAAGTGCTTTAAGAGGCTTTCTGCTAAGCATTTGTTCCCCTTTAATCCTGTTCAGAGCACATATTTCTGTGTACTAAGCCTCTGCATTGGCCATCACCACCACCTTCCCACCCATGAGAGCAGGGGCGGGCAAACTTTTTGGTTTGAGGGCCACATTGGGTTTCCAGAATTGTATGGAGGGCCTGCCCCCTATCTGCCCCCTCCAGCTTCTCTCCCTGCCCCATCCAACCCCCCCATCCCCTAACTGTCCCCTGCCACCCCATTGAACCCCCCTCTCCTTCCTGACTGCCCCCCCAGAACCCCTGCCCCCATTCAACCCTCCTGTTTCCCACCCTCTGACCGCCCTGCCCCCTAGCCACACCCCTGACCACCACCCTGAACTCCCATGCCCTCTATCCAACCCCCTCTGCTCCCTGCCCCCTTACTGCGCTGCCTGGAGCACCGGTGGCTGGCGGCGCTGCAGCCGTGCCGCCTGACTGGAGCCAGCAAGACCACTGCGCAGCACAGAGCACTGGGTCAGGCCGTGGCTCTGCAGCTGTGCTGCCTGGCTGCCCAGAGCATTGCACCAGTAGCTCAGTGAGCTGAGGCTGCAGGGGAGGGGGAACAGTAGTGGAGGGCCTGGGGGCTAGCCTCCTGAGCCAGGAGCTCAGGGGCCGGGCCGGAGGGGCCTGCGGGCCATAGTTTGCCCACCTCTGCATTAGAGCCTCTGTGAGGCAATTTATGAACTCCAGATGAGTTGCATAGTTTGCAGTAGTAAATTCAGTATTTGTTTCTGTTATTTTTACCTTTCGATGCAACATTTTACATATGTTCTCAGTGTATCACTGAATGTGATATAGTGTCATGTGAGGGCATCTTTTGAGTCAGTGTTCCCCTTTACTTTCCATGCAACATTCTTGCTAAGAGATAACTGCTTCCTACAGGTTTCAGAGTGGTAGCCGTGTTAGTCTGTATCAGCAAAAAGAACAAGGAGTACTTGTGGCACCTTAGAGACTAACAAATTTATTTAAGTATAAGTTTTTGTGAGCTAAACCCCACTTCATCGGAGGCATGTTAGTCTCTAAGGTGCCACAAGTACTCCTCGTTCTTTCTGCTTCATACAGTTTTTCACCTGTCTCATGTATTCAAACTGTGTTTCATGGATGCTTTTGGCTTACTGCAGAAGTAGGTGTTCTTCTCGAAATGCATGCATTGGGACCTAGAATAAGGCAAATCTTGGTTACAGCTGGCACTTGTCCTGGCATCTTGAACTTTTCCTGATGCCCAATACACTTCCTCTCCAACCTTGCCAAATTCAGGTTATGGGTGCATTTCTTATAGCATATAAGGTGCCACAGAGTGTTGTGTTTAAGTCCTCTGCAGTGGCATTCTCCAAAGATTCAGCTACTAGTCAGTATTACTAGTCTCCCATTGATGCCTAAAAATGGTCAAAACCAAAGTAAAAACAAGGAGCTTTAATAAAATACTTTGGGATTATAATTATATTATGTAACTATGTGCATACCATTTGCAGATGGATTCCCGTAATTTCTGGCTGGATGCTGGCATCTTAACCAGCCTTGTTACAACTTTTTGGGGCATAATAAAGCTGATGATCAGTACCAGTAAACAGTTTTTTTGCTGATGTCAGATCATCTTGAAGCATTCCTTCCATTTATAATCATCTATAACAATAAAACAATCAGTTATGTTCTGAACATTAACTGATAAGAGTCAGTTGAGGGCCACAGTTTAATTTTGCGAGGGCTGCATGTTTGATGTGACACTGTTAAACTACAAATAAAAATGTAAAATAGTAATGTTGATTTTTTTAAAAACATTTTCTTGATTATATATCTACATAGTTGTTCTGTGTTTGTCATGTTTGGTACATGTTTGTGTTTATGGGAGAAGGGGCTTTCAAATGATACTCAACTTCAGCCATTTCTGATGACACAGTATTATCAAAATTTCTATCAAGCAGAGAACTTGGAGCTGGGGGAGTGGGCAGCAAGTCCCCCTGCCCAACACTACAGGGTAACACCAGGGAATTTATAATTCTGGAGCTTTTATGAATCAAATGACACCTCCCTTACCTTTTGATCATGAACTTGTTTGGAATTACACATGCTTTACCTGGTCCTTGGCAATTCTAAATAAAATGTTTTGGGATGATTGCAGGCATTGGCCTATTTTGAACAGCTGAAGATCTCCCAAGATTCTTGGCAGGTCTGTGCAGAAGCATTAGCCCAAAGGATATACAGGTAATAAACTATTTTTATGGATTTATAGTTATTCTCAAAAGTATTCTGAACACTGTGCTTCTTTATGGCTTTTTTTTGTTGCTAATCAGATTGTATAAATGGGTTTGACTTATAATAAATCTGTTTTAATGTGTGCACATAACTACTTTTTTAGTGTTTTTGTAACTGACCCTTTCTGTCATCGATTTATAACTCTCCTATAACTGGCTCCATGCTGAAGCTACACATAGTGTAAGATTTCCACCTAGAAGCAGACTTGTTATTAAAGTTGGTCCAAATTATTTGGCAGTTTGACGTAGCTGTTTTAAAAACACACAAAAAATGAGTAGTCTCAGTGCTCTTCTATAATCAGGGCTGCATTTTTTTTTTTTTAATGGGGAAAATGCCATTTTATATATCAAAATGGCAATTTTCATAGGGAAATTAAATCTTCATACACACATTTTTGCCAAATTCAGCTAAACAATGCTTTGAAGCATTAGCAATGTTTCATTATGTACTTGGAGAAACAAAATTTCCACTCCTTAGGTTGCTGGAGTTTTACTTTGAAAAATTCCAAGGCTTACTGAAGGCTACAGCAAGCCAGTGGTGAGTGGGCGCCAACAATACCTTATTTTAAACCCACTTGTGTGCTGAGAATAGGCCACACTGTTTCTCATGAAATTGTTACTGCACCCTTAGTATGCAGCAGCAGATATGTATATATATTTTAACTAAACACCTCTGTTTTAGATTTTAAATTAATGAATTAATGTATCCGCAGAACTGAGGTTAGGGCTTAATAAATGTCTCGTTACGATGAAATAGCTTATGGTGGCTTACTACTTCTGTATGCCACTTCTAGTAACGTCCAGTGATCTGAGGCTTAGAAGAGCATGCAATGGTTGTTAAAAACAAACTCTGAAAAATTGGCATTTTGAGACTAAATTTGCCAAATATAGACTGACATTTTTCAGCAACAGATGGCCAAAACAAGATCCTTCAGAGGGTACCTGTAAAGACAAATATGGTCAGAACACTTAATTATATACCACAATTAACCAGGTTGAGGGACATTTAACATGTTAATTTAAAACATTAAATTGGGTGTTTTTTGTTTGATGTCTAGACACAAACTGACTGCCAGATCTTGCTCAGTGGGATTACTGAACATGCTTTGTGCAGTTGACTTTCTTATACCACTGAACTCTGCTAGACTGAGGGCAAGATGCAGCAAATCCTGTGGTATATGTTACGCTCCTAAAAATCCTTTGTGAATGACAACTTTGTGGGATAGATAAGGTAACTTTGAAAAGCTGCATTAAATGGCATTTAACTTGTCACTCTAGGCTGGTTACTGCCAGGTTCTGTGGCTGAAGTATCATTAGCTTGCTAGGCATTTCATCAGAGTTTGGATGTTGAAACTAGAAAAGAAAAAATTGTTTTAAGTTGTATTAAATGTCCTTGGATTGGCTATTTTGGATATTAATCACATCTTTAAATTTGCTTGCTTTTTGTAATTGCCAGTTCTTCTTCAACTTCAAAATGCTCTACAAAAAATTAATTCATTTAGAACCCTAACATTACTTTAAAGTATGATTTTGCGATTAATTTGCTTCTAAACGTAACTTTTATCCTACTGCATAAAATGTTGAAGAGTTAACGTCCGCAATTATAAGGGGCAAAACACTTTAGGAATATTAAATTTTTTTTGGTATTCTGCTTCTGCAGCACTCCCATTCCTCTCCTCCTCGAGTGAAAAAACATGTTTGGAAATAGACCTGTTGATGACCTGGCTTGTTTGAGTTCTAATCTATCAGTTTTTAATTTCTTGTATGTACACAAGTTTTGAACTTTTAATGTCATGCTAAAATCTTTCTCCTGGTATTTGCCATTTGGGAGAATATTTGTTACACTGTAAATTACGTGAAATTCAGTAACTCAAGAATAAACCATGAGAGGGAATGGAGTGTTTGCTCTGCCTCTAGTACATAGTGTATCATGAGAGGAGTAGAGCCTTTTATTGCCCAAGATGGAACAGCTTCGTACTATACCCTGAAATGCCTTACTGGGATTAAAAATGTGATTTTTATTTAAAAAAAAAGTTAAAACTAAACTATGTGCTGTTGGTGTCTTCAATTTTTTTGTCAAGAAAAATAGGTTATATTGGCATGAGATAAATATATCGTCCCACGTTCAGTGATGATTTTTAGCTTCAAATTATTTCTGTTACTGTGGAACATATTGGAGTCTTCAGACTGTCATAATTTGTTTTAAAGTTGTCTTGACTGTCATTACAACCCCTCTCCAGTTTTAACGGCCAGCTACAGCTTTCCTTTAATGGTTCACTTACAGTGATGGTACTCCAAACTTTTCAGAACTTGTTTATAAAAATAGTTGAGTTGGTTTCCACCTCTCAATCACTTTGTAATAAGTGAAATTAAGCAGTAGGTGAAGTACAATTGAAAGCTGAAGCCAGGCTAGTGGTTGCTATTTGTATACCATCCCGACCATTACGTTCAATAGTGACTCAGTTGAAGACTCAAGTGGATGTCATCATGATGGGTTTAAAATTTTTTTGCTGCAAGGAGCTGGAATTAGACTCTTACCTTTTGCAGCATAATATAAAACAAAAAAGCTTTTAACTCTGCATGAAATTCTGTAAGTAAAGCACCCCTTGACTGTGTGCTATAGTTAAAATATAACAATTGAATAAACGAGGCAATATAACAAATGAGTTGTTAAAAAGGAAAAAAAAAATCAAAACTGGTTGTATGTTTGATAATGTGTATTTGTAATGACTGTGCTCATTTTCATGACTGGTTAAGTACTCTGAAATTTTTGCAGCAGATAGAACTGATTTTTTTCTCTATAGTAGAGCAGTTCTTCATCACAAGAATCGATAACTGATTGCACAGTTCCAGGAGCGTATTCTTCCTGGAGAAATGGGCTGCAATATTTCCATTGTGTTGATTGTGCATTTTCTCTTCTAATTCCAGTGATGATCACATCAAGTTCTTCTGCTTTCAAGTTATAGAACATCAAATTAAATTCAAGTGAGAAACCCTTTTCTTCTTATGGTAATAGTGTATAGAACAATTGTTTTCCCACTCAATCTGTGGAAAGAAATTAAAAGCTTTATCAGTAATATTCAAAATATTTTTACTTAAAAAAAGTAGACAGTGGAAACTTGGTTATTCAAACTTTTAGCCATTTTTCAGTTAGTTATTTTGGCTTTTTACGACAATGTATATTAATTGCATTGAGAAGTCTGCCCTTGGCCATATAAATTCTACTTTTCCCATTAAACTTACTTAAATTAACTTCTTCTATACCTGTATGTGTTGTATTTACTACTGTTTTTTGGTCTTTGAAGTGATAGTTTTTGTTGGAGATACTGTAGGTTTGGCTTATGTTGTTACTTTTTTAAATGTAAATTTATTCTTAAATAGTGGGGAAATACATTTATTTATGAAGGTGTTTTGCTTCAAATTATGATACTTTTATTTGTGTGTGTTTTATTTTTATATATCTTTAATTCCGTATCTTACGGTAAGTTAATCAGGACAAAACTGAATTTAGCAACAGAGAGCAATGATAGTGGTAGTTGAAACTACCCTTCAGTCCTTCAGTATTAATGTCAAATGGGATAACTAATGGCTTTGATGTAAATACAATATTGTAATAACTGCTCACAGTTAAGGAATAACCACAATTAAGACAATGAATTAATTTTTAATGTCTAATGCAATTTAATTTTCATTTGAATCTTAATTAAAAATAGTAATCCCAGTCAGCATAGACAAATTCCCTTTTTTTCTTATACGTCTTAAAGGTGATATTAGAAGACTGGGAGGAAGTATAATTGTGTAGTAGAAAAGCTATGGCAATCTGACACACACAAGTAAAATTATTCCCATATGGTGCAGAATGGCTTTCATTAAATAGGTTACTAGAAAGTATTTTAAACTTTGATTTAGAACTCTAATATGCAAACAGTTAAGAGAATTCCTTCTGTGGTAAGATTTTATGTAGATTGCACAGAACAGTCTGCGTATGAAGGCAATACAGATGTCTAAGTAATTTAGCTTTTGCCTTTTTAATCTTTGGAACCAGAAGTAAGCAAACTAACAAGATATAGGATCATTTTGATCAGAATGATTTGTTTCAGATATTCTGAACTTACTGAAGTCCAACAGCAGCTAATCAGGGAAACACTTGTAACGTGGCTACAAGCTCAGGTAAATGTTTTTTCTTTTACAACAATTAATAATGTTCAGCAGGCTTATTCAGGGTTACTAACTGGTACCAGATTAAAGGTTTGAAACTAGGTGTAAAGCTTGCTTCCTATGTACCCCATAAAAAGATAAGCTACCTGATAGAAAAATGTATTCAGACATATGATTGACATTATAATTCTTCAGGTTTTATATTTTTTTAAAACTCTTGTGTTGAAAACAAGTTTGTAATTAAATGTGCTTAAAATAATGTTTAAATTCTTATCTCTGCTTTTATTCCTATCCTACACCTCAGTTAAGAAACCAGTTATGCCAATTCTTTTGGAGCATTACAGATTTCTTTTTTAGGGATATAACTCAACTTCCACTCTTCTCTCATTGCCTAAAGTTGGGAGCATCTTTTTTCCTCTTTTGGAGACTCCTGTCCATCAGCCCTAATTTCTGGCTACTGGGAGGGTGGGAAAAAGTCATATAGAGACAAAAAAGATTACTTAGTCCATCTGTTTGACAATGCACGATACGTCTCTGGTATATTGAGTAGTAGTTTGTCCAGTGTAGCTTTAAATGTCAAGCAATACAATTTCCAGAATTTTCCTAGGGATACTCTGCCATGATCAAATAGATCATTGCGAAGAAGACTTTTTGAATATTCCCTTAACTGCACTCCCAATTATCTCCCTTTGTTTCTGCACTAAATTATTTCTCTCCCTTCTTGATACACGTAACCTTTTGTAAACTGTTATCCAGTACCACAGTGATAGGCATGATATAAATGCTTACATAGAACCCATCTTAGTCAACACTCAGCCAAACTCTAAATATTTTAACTCTTAATTCAATCTCTCCACTTTTGCTGCTCTTCACTAAACTTCTGAAAGAAGGTGCAGTTGTTTCATCGTGTATTAGAGTCTTATTATTTTATTAGAGATTGAAGTTAGTCTTGTGGGGTAAATGGCAGGATCACTTGTCTTCCCTCTTTTGAAAAGATATTCCACCTTTCTGATTTCACCTTCTCCATTGTAGACCAGGCACAGGGGCATACTTCCACCTTACAGCAGTTGATACACATTTATTAGTTAGTGTTCATTTCGCTCACCTCTTGCGCTCTCTAAAATTAGTTATAGCAAGTGACATCCAGTAGCATGCTAGTAGCTTGCTTGAAGTCTGCTAATATGGGTCAGTGTACCTAGTTAGTTTCCCTTTGCAGAAGGCTGCTACATGCTAAGGAGCTTGTGAAGGGAGATGAGGAGAAAAATGTATAGTAACAGAAGGATGGTGGAATTTGGTACCTGCCCAGTTCGTTCTCTGAATAAAGGAGAATTGGGAACAGCTTCTCATCACCTGCAAAAACAGCAGCCAATTGGGGTAACAAAGCACAAGTTGAGAACCAAGTGGTTTTTGTATTTGTAAAGCTCTTTTTTTCCAAACCATCAAGATAGCCAAGATAGTATTTGCTGTCAAATTACATGATTTCCTTTTTTCAACTGCACAGAGCACCTTTATCCATATCATATAGGAAGAATATTGTCACCTAAATGGTCTTTAAACTGAATCTTTTTCAAAAGCATTAATAATGTTTAAAATATAAAATTATTGGGGGGGGAAAGGTGTTTGTTTGTTTTTTTTTTTTTTTTTTTTTTTTGCACACTTGTTGTATTTCACATAATCTGCATGACTGTGAAATGGGAGATGGTGTTTGCGTTGATTAAGTACAGGGGGACAACCAAATCAGTCAGTTATTCTCTTCTAATGTGTAAAAGAAATATAAAGAAAATATTCTATTTCTCCCAGATGCTGAATCCCCAACCAGAGAAGACTTTTATTCGCAACAAAGCAGCACAAGTCTTTGCATTGCTGTTTGTCACTGAATATCTCACAAAATGGCCCAAGTTTTTTTTTGATATTCTGTCAGTAGTAGACCTTAACCCTCAAGGAGTAGATCTGTACCTCAGAATCCTTATGGCTGTTGATGCTGAGCTGGTTGACCGGGATGTAGTTCATACATCAGAGGCAAGTTATGTCATGTTTTTTATGTTGCATCATATTAATATTGTTTGGGGCTTAAGGACTGTTCATCTTATTTGCAACAAAAGGGATTCTGTTCTTCACCAGGAGGATTCTGCCTTAAAAGAATTACAGGGTAGTTTACATTCAACAGCTGTGTGTATAAAACTTTATAAAAACCGTTTTTCATGAGTTCTTAAATTTCAATCAAAACAATTAGTGTTTGAATTTAAACAAACTCTGTAATGTTTGTGACCCTGTAACAGCAGCATTTTGTTTGTGCATGAGAAGTAGTGTGGGAAGTCTAATGGACTCTTGTCCACTTGATGTTTTTAAAATTGATTAATTTTTAAAATGTTCCAGTTTCTGATGAGGCATCACTTATAATTCTTCATATGTTTTTTTAAAAATAGGGCTTGGAAGTCTTTCTGCTTCCCTTTTTGGCATTTATAAGTGTCTTTTCAGAAAAGGAAATTGCTGACTGGAAATTGTTTTGAATTACTGTATGTATTGGTTTTGTCAGCAGACGGGAAAAGTAGGTGCAGTTTTGGGGCTACCAACTTTTGAGTAAGCTTTTAAAGTTAATAAGCAGTAGGAAACAAAATAAGGAAAACATAAATGTGGATTATGAATATTTGCATCTTTCAAGCACATGAACTGTTCCAAGTGTTTACATTTGATAGTGAATGTGCAAAAGCGACTAATCTATAAAAAGATGAACATGTGCTCTTGCTGTATTTATAGGAGGCTCGTAGAAATACTTTATTAAAAGACACCATGAGAGAACAGTGCATTCCAAGCCTGGTGGAGTCGTGGTACCAAATCTTACAAAATTATCAATATACTAATGCAGAGTTGACATGCCAGTGCCTTGAAGTAGTTGGAGCTTATGTCTCCTGGATAGATTTGAGTCTGATAGCCAATGAAAGGTAAGGATTCTTTTTCATTAGAAATCTTTGTCTTTCTGATAGTATTTTTGTATGCAATCCTGTCAGCGGCATGGTAATATGATTCTTACAACAACCTATATCAAAAATCTGTTCTAGAAATACAAAAAAAAAAAATTGTGCCACCCAAACTTCCTGTTCTAAGTAACTTTTTAATACTTGTTGATTTCTCGGCAGTGGAGAGAGATTTCACAAAGCAATGTAAGCCATAGTGTTAGATGGGTCTGACTACTACGTTTATAAATGACACATGTTATTGTCTAGATCTACAAACCACATGCACTATATAGGCTTTTAAATTAATTTAAAGTGAAACCACATTGTAAGTAGGAAAACATACAAATTATATGACTTCGCTTACGCATGTGGTGATGTAGTGTGTCTATATATTAACTTGTTTTCTCCTTTCTAGGTTTATAAATATGCTGCTAGGTCACATGTCTGTAGAAGTTCTTCGGGAGGAAGCATGTGACTGTTTGTTTGAAATTGTAAATAAGGGAATGGACCCAATTGATAAAACAAAACTGGTAGAATCTTTGTGTCAAGTGTTACAGTCTGCTGGTCTCTTCAGTATTGATCAGGTTAGTAAATTGGTATTTTGGAGATAAGTCACACAGCTACATAAATAAGATTTGATGATCAGGGGAATAGAGGGCCTATCTTCCGAGGGGACTCTAGAAAAGCTTGGCTTCTTTAGTCTAACAAAAAGAAGGCTGAGAGGGATATGGCTGATTGCTCTAAATGCATTAGAGGGTAAGTACAAAGGAGGGTGAAGAGCTATTTAAGGTAAGGACAAAAACAAATTAATATCAACTGGCCATAAACAAATTCAGGCTGGAAATTAGAAGGCTTCTAACCATCAGAGGGGGTGAGGTTCTGGATCAGCTTCCCAATAGGAGTTGTGGGGGCAAACAATTTTTAGGAGATCTGGACAAATTTGAGTACAGTTTTATGTTGGGGTTGTTTGTGATGGTAAGGGACAGGGCTCAACAGCCCTGGGGCTCACTTCTGGTTTGTCTTATGTTCCTAAAGCTCATGCCTTGGGGTTTCAGCCGGCCACTGGCAGGGGTCCAGAAGGGATATTTTTGCCTCAGTGTATTCCAGGAGGGTTTTTTACCATCTTCCTCTGAAGCATCAAGTATGGCCATGGTTAGAGATGGGAGATTGTGGGGTGTAAGCCAGTGCTCTGAGGTGGGAGAGCCAGATGCCCCCTGGTAGGCGGAACCAGGAAGATCTCGGCCACTATGCTGGAACCGGAAGGGTGGTACAGGAACAGGAAGCGCAAAAGGCAGGCCCTGCAGCTCAGCTAAGCAGTATACCCCAGGGAGATGGAGGACGACCTGGGCTTCAGATACACCCTGATGGGAGGAAGTGGCCCAGGGGCAGCCGTCTATGTGGCTAGGCTGCTGGCTGACTCTAGGTCAGCCTGTTGCGGGCGGATCCCCTCTGACCCAGTGGCAGACCACTGTTAGGGCCCTGGGATGGGATGTGGCAGAGTCGGGTGGGCCCGTGTCCCCCTACCCTCTGCCACCCCATCTTTGGGCTGGCAGCTTCCCCATCTCAAGCCAAGAGGCCTGGCCTAGTTTACGTCCGACAAGCTAGGACCGTAGACTATTTCCTGGCGCTCAACCCCTGCCGGCACCTTAGGCTCTTTGTTTGGTGCCCCACCCTGCCTGAGGGCCTAGGCCTCTGAACTATTTGTGGCTCTACCTTGCCTAAGGGTTGGAGCTAGAGATGGATGACTTCTCCCCTTTACTTAGATTGTTGTTTCAGGAGCATGTCAGCAAAGGGGCGTGGCCTCCCTCAGAGACTGACAGTGAGGGAGACCCATACCTGCCGACATGCTTACAGGCACCAAGCATTCTCTCAGGTGCTTGGCTGGCTGGTTCTTGCTCACATGCTCAGGGTCTTAACTGATCTTGTGGGGATTAGGAATTGACTATAGGGGGTGTTTGCCTTTTTCTGCAGCATGTGGGTATAGGTCACTTGCTGGAATTATGTGAGTATACCTCAATCACTTCCCTGCCATTGCAGGGGCCTCGAGCACTGGTGCACCTTGATTCCTCCTGTTCTCTACCTGTGGCACATAAGTCTAGTCTCTTGTGGGCTGTAATACTTTAGTCTCATTTCAGTTGCAGGGTTTAATGTGTGGGTGCATGGTGGTGTTGCTGTCCTGTTATGTACAGCGAAGTCAGACTGGATGATACAGTGATCCCTTCTAGCTTTGAGCTCTGACTCTAACATTGTTCACCCTGCCTCGCCTTATTTATTTTTTTCTCCTCCTCCTCACCCCCCCCCACCCCAATTCTGTACTCTTCTAATTTATTGTGTCAGGTGTGCCTATTTCCTCTCACGTAGGGTTTGAAAATGTTACCAGACACTTAATAGTCAGAGAAATAAACTTACTAGCAAAAGATGGGCTCCCTTTCGTCAGAGCAATGCTTAGATGAGAACCCAACCTCCCTCACCCAGCTATAGAGAAAGGAGAAGATGCTGCAATTCCTGCTCAGGTTGCTGTCATTGAGTCTCCAGTTTGTAAGTGTCTGATAAACTGGAAGCCTCTCCACTATTCCTCCCTGGCTGCTTGAAGGCAGAAGGAGCATTCCTGCTTTCTGTTCCTCATATGCTAGACTCTAGAACAGGGGTTCTCAAACTTTTTATCTCCATAACCCCATTTTGAGACTTACTGTTTTCTGTGACCCCCAGACAGCAACCTAGTGACCAAGTAATCCAGGTAATTTGGATGTAGGCTGTTCTTCCATCTGATGAGATGCTCAGCTCAACCATCACCAGTGTGGGAGGCTGAATAATTTTGTTGTCAGCCAAGAACTTGCAAAGCTGTGGAAAGGATTCATCGTTTGCCTTCAAAAGATTATTCTTCCGAAAAACAATTGTTTTCATGAATCCTTTTCTTTGATCGCTAAGGTAAAGGATGTGAGCTTTCCTTGCAGACCTGTATTCAATTCGTTCAGTTTCTCAAATGTTTCTGTGAAATAGACAAGAAGGCACATCTTGCTTTGGTCACATAGAAAATTCAGTGAATTCATTCTTTGTTGTCCATTGCATAGGTATGCAGCTTGTCTCAGTTGAAAAAATCGTCTCAGTACTTTTCCTCTCGAGAGCCAGTGAGCTTCAGTGTGGAACATCACATCATGATCAGACCCCATGTCTTCACATAGTTTTCCAAAAAGGCATGTGTGAAGAGGCAAACACTTGATGTAGTTTACAATAGATGAGACCTGCTGCAAAACTTCACTTAGCTCTGGACTCAAAGGTTTAGATGCCTTTTGTTCTCTGTGAATCATGCAGTGAGTCCACACAGTAGACAGAGCAACTTTCTTTATCTGTGCACTCAGACCTGCTTTGTGGCCTGCCATAGATGGAGCTCCGTCTGTGCAAAAGCCCATCATGCAATCACATGGGATATTTTTGTCTTGCATGTAACACATCAAGCATTCAGTGCACCATCTCGTGTCTGGGAAGATGGAGGCCCAGAACAGAAAGTCTTCGAGAGTTGCATCCTCTCATGTGCATTTCAGAAAAGCCAAGAAATGTGCATCATGACCCTCTGTGCTCACATCAACGGGAAGAGCAAAAACTTTTTTCAGATGTTTTCCCTGATCTGCTGCTTTCATCTCAATCCTTTGCTTCATTGAGCTGTTGGAGAGTGATCTGGCTTTGCTTGTTTGCCTCACTTTCTCCACGCATTTTCACCATATCGATTGCAGCTGTCAAATCCAAGTCTCTCCTATTGTGTGAAGCTTCTTGGCCTATGCAATGTGGTAACTAACCTCAAATTATGCCTTTTTGAGCATGGCCAGAGACTAACATGGCTTTCTTGAATGGTACTTGTTGATGCAAAAGTTCTTCTTTTCAGCGCTGGAAAATGACTTTTGATTTTCCTGTGTGTTCCTTGTGAAGGATTTCCAAGTGTCATTTAAGTTAGTTAGGCTTCTTGCTTTCAGTAGTTAACACTGTGTGACATAACAGCCATTTTGGCCTTTCTTCATTCTTGACAAACACTGGTGAAGCCATACTCAAAGAAAGCCTTGTCATATTTGCAAGCATGTGTCTTGCACTCTTGGGTTTTTTGATCGTAACTGCATCACTAGACTTACTGCTGGAGGTTGAAGCAGATACTCTGTGTAAAAATGGGTCCATTGTACCTCTTATCACAAATCAGAGGAATTCACTGTTAAGCAAACGAGACCAGGATTTAGGAAGGTCCTGTGTGGTGACAGTAGGGCAGCACAGTAACAAGTGACTTACAATGATTCTTTATTAAGTACCAGCAGGATACTCAAAGTGGCATAAAAGAAGATATGGGCCCTGCATTAAGGAGTTTGCAAGCCGCTGCAGATTCCCATCTCAGAAAAGGCTAGCACAGATACCTACCAACTCAAGCACAGAGGATACTCTGTTAATAAGGCTGCTGTCCACAGATAAGGATCTTCTGGATTAAAGTCTTTCAGCTGGATGCTTGCACAGCCAGCTGGTGCAAATGGCAAAATAGTATCTGCAAATCCAGCGTATCCAGACCTATTCCACAAACGCTATGTCAGGAGGCTGTGATTTTTACAAACTGGTGGCCTCTGCACAGCATGGCCTTACATGCACTGTATGTGCGAGGTCACTCTGTGCAGAGGCTGCCATTTTGTAGACCAAATGGCAGCCTTCTGGTATGGTGTTCATGGAGTGCGTCTGGACATATTTGGGGGAAGATGGCATATTGCCAGCTGATTCTGGCTCGTTGGACCTGTGACCCCATTTGGGGTCACAATCCACAGTTTGGGAACTGCTGCAAGAGCCTCCAGGCTGCTGCAAGGATGATTGGGGAGATTCCAGTATGCAAACCTTCCCTCAGTTGCTCTAAAGAGGATCTCTACTACTTTACCCTGATCCAGTGTGTAATTTATAATGTGCTTTAGAATGAATGGCTTTATACATATGTAAAACACTTCATATCTGTAATGAAGAGTGACAATAAACACATTTCCTTTCTGAGAGGTCTTCTAGCACTTTTACTTGAAGTGGGTTGATTCTGCAAATACAGAAACATGTCTGCTTTGTTTATCTTCAGAAGAGAAGAGTTCATCACAGTGTGTTTTTTAAAAATGTCTGCCAGCTATTTATTACTTTTGGGTATGAACTTTTCCCATAGAAATCACTTGGGCTTGTGTACTTAAAATTATACAGATTTCAGGGGAGTGAATGTATAAGTAAGATCACTTTTCATTTTGAGGTAGAAGGAACAGGGAGACTAACCCGGGAGAGGGAATTAGTTATAATAATGTGATGCTCAGTTGTTGTGAATATATTTTTTTGCATTGCTTTAATCTTTGTCTCCCCATTCCATCACGGAAAGAACAAACCAGGCAACCACTGTGCCAATTTAGGATACACATATGCTACTTCCTTACGTGGCACTATGTACCTATAGGAGACAATGCATAGCACTGCCCATGAATCTATACTGCTTTGGGGAGTTGGAGCTTTGAGTCTTTGCTACTATTTCTAATCAGATCCCTATTCTTCCTACAGGAAGATGATGTGGATTTTCTAGCCAGATTTTCTAAGCTGGTCAATGGAATGGGGCAAGCATTGATAACTAGCTGGACTAAACTGGTAAAGAGTGGAGATATGAAAAGTGCTCAAGACACCCTGCAAGCTATTGAAGCGAAAGTGGCCCTAATGTTGCAGCTGCTAATTCATGAAGATGATGATATCTCATCTAATATTATTGGGTTTTGTTATGATTACCTTCACATCTTGAAACAGGTAATTTAAAAAAATATATATGGCAACTTATTTTCTCCCTAACTTAAGAACATTTACTTTGCAGGAGTTTACTTGTTATAAAAATACTTTGTAGCTTGGTGTTTAACACATAGTAGCTCTGGTTTATTGGTTTCTGAACATACTGCTTATGTACAGTTGTTTGTAGAATTTTGGAGAAATGAGATTGGATGAAGTTTTGTGTTCTCCTAAAAATATGCTTGCAAGCAGTAGCAGTGTTGTAAAGAAACACATAGTTATTCCTTTAACTATTAGAAAGTGCAAAATCACTTTTGATGAGAGATAACATTTGAAATGTCTCATTACAGCTCTCTGTGCTTTCGGAGCAGCAAAAAGCTAATGTAGAGGTAAGACTAGTTGAAGTTCCTTCTTAGCAGAGCTCTAATTTGATAAGTATCATTATTTTTGGCAAATGTGATCCCTAAAACTCTTCAGAAATACAAACATTTCCCTTTTTATTAAGACTACCTATTCTATACATTAGTCTCAAAACATGCATCAGTAAAGTTGTCGTGACTTATCATTAGGGGCAGTATGAGTTGCCCTCATTTAACCAAATATATTAAAAATCAAAAATTGTTAAATTTACAATCTATTTTGAATTGTTCATATAAAGATGGACATTGTTTTAGCCCAGATTTTCCAACTTTCTTCCTCCCAATCAGCTCTAGTAACTTGAATCCATTTTTTCATAATTCTGGGAATTTTTGTATCCAAATTGTGTGCTCTATACCAGTGGGTCTCAAACTTTTTTACTGGGAACCCCTTTCACATAGCAAGCCTCTGAGTGTGACCCCGCCCCTAATAAATTAAACACACTTTTTAGTTTATTTAACACCATTATAGATACTGGAGGCAAGCGGGATTTGGGGTGGAGGTTGACAGCTTGCGACTCCCTCCCCCCCGTAATAACCTTGCAACCCCCTGGGGGGTCCTGACCCCCCAGTTTGAGAACCCCTGCTCTATAATATAGTGATATCATTTTGTATCTATAGGCAAGTTGAGAAGTTTTCCAAACTGAACTTTAGATTATTCTCTTTACATTGTTTTAATTATCCCAACTCAGAGAAAAGTGGGGGTGGGGAGGTTTGGAATTAAGAGTTTGGAAGGAGGGGCTTATGAAATAAAACACAACACATAGTATGTTCACTTTAGAAATATATTCCTGAAGTGTTAGCTTTTCACTTTGGACACTGTGTGCTAACAGGCCTATCAGTTTTGTCCTTGTGTAGTTCCAGTTCTGTTTCATTAGATCAAGGCAGGTTACTGCTGAAACGAACAGAAAAACAAGATAAGCTAGTCCGCTTCATGTAAAACCATATAATCAGATTCCCTATCTGACTGTAGAAGCTGCTTAATTCTATCAAATCCACTCCTCTTTCTCACAAAATAATGCACAACTTCACCCTTCCCCTCTTGGATTTCCAGTGACAGTTTATTTTACCCGTTTCCCCTATAGGCTTCTGGGCGGTTTTGATTGTTTTCTAATAGGCATAACAAGAACCTTGATGTTCATGTCATTTCCCTTGTAATTTTTTAGAATAGCTTTTCGTTCACAGAAAGAAATTAGAGCCCAGTACTTCCAATACGTTTTAAAAAAAAAACTTTGAATACCTCAGAATAACAAGTTCTAAAAATGGAAATGAAAAAAAACAAAACAAAAATCATTAAACCCTGAAAATCCTAGGGGAGGTTCTTGTTTAAAAATACTCTTCTCTCCCCGCCCTCTACCCCACAACATTTATATGTAAGATATGATGGAGCTATATGTGGTGGGAATTTAAATTTTGGGGTTGAACCATATCGGTTATATGTGGGAACTAGTGAGTTGGATAATACTGCTAGAAACTGAGCACTGTCAATTATACTAAATCAGGCTTTTAAAATCTGGATTATAGCTGAAGATTTGGTCACTTATCTGATTCACAAAAACCCTGTGGAACATCACTTCCATTAAGTCTCTTTGAACATTCTACCTCAAGGGTGGATTAATTTTTAATTCTATAAACTTCAGCTACTACATTTTAAAGTATTTCCCAGATTGCTTTACTACAAAGTATAGTGCTAGGTTTTATGTAGTTATCAATTGCTTTGTTGGAGTACTGGAGTACACTAATTTTATCAACTTTTCTTCACTATAGGCAATTATGTTGGCTGTTATGAAGAAGTTGACCTATGATGAAGAATATAATTTTGAACATGAGGTAAGATGTCATATTTAGGTAAACTTGATTTTTGTAAATATAAAATCTCAATTTTAAATTACAGGCTGTTTGGCTTAAGTGAGGAATCCTAAGATTCATGTAGATAACTTTGTTTAAATTTTGTGAATATCAATCAGTGTATTTATCTTAAATTTAAAAAACTAAGATTTGAAACCTATTATCTCCATGCAAGCGTATCTTCTGTTAACATCCATCAGAGCAGTATATGTATCAAAAGGGGGGAATACTCTTAAAAATTGGTGTTTGGGTGACAATGACTTACAGGAATTTTTGGAATAATCTGTCTGAACTGAAGTATGAGTTTAAATTAGTGCATTGAACTGAGCTCATAAACTGACATTCTCATGCATACTGTTCCTTGTGACACCATACATTAGATGACTGGAGTATCCACATCAGTGGTTCAAATTAACACAGAATTTCCAAGTGCAGAACAAAGAAAACAAAGTGTCTAATTTTTAGACAGGCATACTGGTTTGGTACAGGTCAAAGATCTCTCAAATTGTTTGGTATTAACTTGAATAACTTTAAGTGAACTGCATTTGGGTCAGACTCAGACTTGTAGCAAGAAACCAAATGATAGTGTAACAGGATCTCAAACCCACACAAGGATTTTTTTTCAGATATTTAAATACCTGCTAACTAGCAGCTGCTCTTTCAATGCATCTCATTACGTTACTAGTTTCTTGACCAACTAGCTAATCTGCAGAATTAGACAATAAATTTAATCCAGTGGTTCTCAAACTTTTGTAGTGGTGCCCCCTTTCACATAGCAAGCCTCTGAGTGCGACCCCACCGTAGAAATTAGAAACACTTTTTTAATATATTGTGACAAAGCTTCCTCTCCGCCTCGGTTCCATTTAGTGGCAGGCTAGGGTATTCCTCTTTTCCCTCAGAATTTTCCCCACACCCCTGGGTTTACTGTCCACACCCTGTCAGAGCAGGGTCCCTCCCTGACCAGGGAGGGGGGAAGGGAGCCTCTCAGTCTCTGGTAGCCTCTGCGGGAGTAGTGGCAACAGACCAGACATCCGGTTCAGTCTCTCCCCTCTGGCAGGGTCTCATCCCTCAGACCTCCGGGGTCTGGAAGGGCCGTCCGCCCTGTTGGGCAGGGATTCTCCTGTCCTTCGCCTCTGTACCTGCGTGGCTTCTCTCCTAATGCTTGTCAGCGTCTGCACTGCTCAGCTCTCCAGTAGCTGGCCTTTCTCCCTCAGCTCCTATCTCCTGCCTGGCTCTTGATTGGCCCCAGGTGTCCTAATTAACCTAAAGTAACCCCTGGTCAGCTACCAAGGGAAAAGGGACCTGCTTATCCTGGGGCTAATATATCTGCCTTCCATGCGTTAATTGGGTTTAACCATAGCCCTGGCTCCACCCTTGTTAAGCCTAGGGTGTTGTACACAAATGCAGACTTGTACCTCTAAGATAAGGCAGCAATTTAAAAAAGCATTCTCCTGAGTTAATTGGTTGCTTTCCATTCCCCCTCCTTTCCACACCTTTTTGTTTTCTGAAGTTTTTATGGAAGGTACTTTGGATACTCATGTGAATAGTGAATACTTTGGATACTCAGTGGTGCCCTGTTCTTAGTTGGGGCCTCTAGATGTCACTGTAATACGGAAAATAAGAAAGGGCATGACATTAAGACACAAGCAAATAAGATGACTGGTACGTATCTACCCAATTAACTTTTCATAATCTATTTTGTATCATGACTAATCACAACTTAGTTTTCTAAAGATGTAATCTTCAGATGTCTTAAATATAAAAAGAAAAGGAGTACTTGTGGCACCTTAGAGACTAACAAATTTATTTGAGCATAAGCTTTCGTGAGCTACAGCTCACTTCATCGGATGCATTCAGTGGTGAATGCATCCAAAGAAGTGAGCTGTAGCTCACGAAAGCTTATGCTCAAATAAATTTGTTAGTCTCTAAGGTGCCACAAGTACTCCTTTTCTTTTTGCGGATACAGACTAACACGGCTGCTACTCTGAAACCTGTCTTAAATATGTAAATGTGGATTACATGAAGAATCTATTTGTTGCAGGGTGAAGATGAAGCAATGTTCGTGGAATACAGGAAACAGCTGAAACTATTGTTGGACAGATTAGCTCAGGTGTCACCAGAGTTACTATTGGCTTCAGTCCGCAGAGTTTTTAACACTACACTGCAGTAAGTTATATTTCTTCTAGTTGGCTTTAAGAAAGATTGCACTTTCAGGAAAGATTGTTTGATGCAATAACGGATGACAAACTTCTCATGCAGGCCTTGTCAAAACTCTCAGGTAAACCATTCTTTACATTTAATTTAGTGGTCAGTATCATTTTGCTGTGTCTTCAGCAGTAAAATAATCTTGATTATTCTTTTAGGCTCAGATTTCTAGAAAACCTCTTGATCTGTTTGTAATATTAAATGAGGGCTTAGACTCTAAAATAGGTGTCTTCTCTCTCTAATTTTAAGGTTATCACCATCCTCTCACTTTAGGGACCACCATTATCTAGCAACTGCATAGTTTCTCCTTAGCTTTTCATTGTGTGGATATTCTTCTTCTTATATATTTTTAAAGCTAATAGAAATGCTGCATGTCTGTTGTATGTAAAAAATAATGCTCTCCAATGGCCAATATTTCAGGATGCCAGTGTTCTTATAGTCTTTATTTGCCTAGTTATACTTTAACTGATCGTTGGCTCCTATGTTTTTAATGAAAACTGCACTGATGATGATGAAATCTGTAGTCTCTCCATGCCATGCAGTTCAAGGCACTTCACAGGAAAATACTGGGAAATATATTTGGCAATAAAATTGGTAGCTTAAGTGTTTCATGAAGCTCTGTTGGCTAATGTGACCTTTGTTGAAGCATAATCTCGTGTCCATTTTATAGGAATTGGCAGGCTACACGATTTATGGAAATAGAGGTAGCAATAAGGCTCCTGTATATGTTGGCTGAGGCTCTCCCTGTTTCTCATGGTGCTCACTTCTCTGGTGATATTTCAAAAGCAAGCGCTTTGCAGGATATGATGCGAACTGTAAGTATTTCAGCAGTAAGAGTTACTTAAATGTTTCACTCTTTACTAGCAGTTTTTTCTTTTAACAGGAAAGGCTCATCATGATTATCAGTACCTCACTAAACTGTAGTTATGCACTATAAATGATTAATTCTAATTCCTTAATGCATTTTTCCCTACAGCTGGTGACATCTGGTGTTAGTGCCTATCAGCATACATCAGTGACATTGGAATTCTTTGAAACGGTGGTTAGATATGAAAAATTTTTCTCTGTTGAACCTCAGCACATTCCAAATGTTTTAGTAAGTTTGATCATTCATACAAAACTTCTTACTTTATTTTCTCCAACTAGATAAAGTAAATATTAGGAAGGTTTTTTTGTGTTTGGAAAACTTGTCTGTTGTTCCTTATCTATTTTCTGAAAAAGATAGATGGAAATTTTGTTGGTTTGTTAAATTTTCTGCTTATGTACAATGAATACAAACTGAAATTTTTATTTTAATTGCAGATGGCATTCTTAGATCACAGAGGTCTTCGCCATACTAGTCCAAAAGTACGAAGCAGAACAGCTTACCTCTTTTCCAGATTTGTCAAATCTCTTAAGTAAGTGAACGTTGTTTCAAGTGGTGTATCCAGTTTTTACAAAAGAATTTCAGGTGATGAGAGAGCAGTGACCTGTTTCTTTTATTCAAAATTCAACATGTTGAAATGAGCTGGAATTAAGTGGTACACCAGAAAAGTACTTTTCTGGAAGACCCATTAGGTTTTGTAAAATTCAGCCAGTACTGCAGAGAATCTTAAAATGTGGACTGAAGCAGAGTTGTCTGAATTTGTAGAAAGAGGAAAAACAGGTGTGAACTCTCCCAATTCACCTCAGTTTGGTATTAACGCTGAAGTCTAATGATGGTGATATACCGGTCAATAGCAACTTTCGCTGCTCGTCATCTTAGTGGAACCAGCCAGCAATTGTGGGCAGATCATGAGTGGAGTTCCAGTATGAGTATCATTCCTCAGTGTGACAACCTGAAAACAACTTACACAAGAGTTAACCAAATTTTGAATATATATTTGTTCTCTTTAACCTAGTAGGCAAAACTTGTTTTATATGGAGGTTATTTAATAATACAGTTAAAACTCTTCAATCTGTGGTATGATTAGTAGCAGGAAATCATATTGGTCCTACTTCTCACGCACAAATATTGCACCTAAATGCAGGAAAAACTCTGGAACAATACATCAGACATAGAAACCTGACCCTTTTTCAACTGTTAATGAAAACATGTAACTTAACCCCGGTCTACACTACATGCTTATATTGGTATAATGGCGTCGCTCAGGCGTGTGGAAAATCCACATCTCTGAGTAATGCAGTCATATCAAACTTACCCTTGGTGTAGATAGTTCTATGTCAATAGGAGGGCTTCTCTTGTCAACATCGCTATCTCCTCTTGGTGAGATGGAATACCTGTGCCAACGGGAGAAGCTCTTCTGTCTGCATAGATAGCGTCTTCAGTAAGTGCTACAGCGGCGCAGATGCTGTAGCCTGTAAGTGTAGACAAGCTCTGAAATGAACAGGGCCATTCCCACTTGTCAGCTATTTTTCCAGGCTCTCTGCAGACTCATGCAGACATCTCTGCATTCATTACATTCACGTTTTTGAGGTTTTCCTCACAATCCTAAAACCAGAGACTTCTTTAAAATGAAAACTGTTGTTCTGGAGGACCACACAGGAACCTGAGAGGTAGCAGCTCACCATTCTGGTCCAACCCAAACCCTAGTCTCTCCAAGTTAGAGCAGATTCTCTCTTGCAGTAGGGCTAAGATTTTGCAAGTGGTGGTTTCTAGAAATATGTAATACTACTTAAATGTTTTACTTCAGTAAACAGATGAATCCCTTTATTGAAGATGTTCTGAACAGAATACAAGATCTGCTAGAACTTTCTCCACCTGTAAGTACTTCTTATTTTCTCTAACATCTCATAGATGAAGGGTGTGAATTTATATTCATCTGGGTGCCTAAGGTACTAAGGCTCTAATCAGTAAGTACTTGTGTAGAAATTTAGAAATGTACTTATGAGTAGTCCCATTGAATTCCTGGGACTTCAGTGAGACTATTCATCTCATTAAAGTTAGGCACATGCTTAAGTATCTTGTTGAATAGGGTCCTAGGAAGCATGGGCTTTAGAAATACCTGTGTAAATGAGATTTCTACCTGTTGATGATCCTTTGAAAATCTTTGAAACTGGCACGAGGTCCGCAAACAATTGCAGCTCCTATTGATACTTCTGTTAAAGTGCACTGATCTGTCAAAAGCACTGGAGAGGAAGATTGTAGTGGCCCTGAGTAGCTGAGGCCTGCACTGACATGAGAAATTAACACATAAAGGGAGGCCTCATTTCTTGGAGGATGGATTTAAGGAGGTAAACAGATTATTAGGCTGAAAACGGAATGTTTATGCTAAATAAAATAAGTAAATAGGTCAGTAGGCTAAAAGGGCAGAATGCCTGAGCAAGCTAAGATAAGAGGGAGAACACCAAGGAAATCCTTTACTACCAATGGACAAGGTAAGTTAAGAATGTAGAGATGAAGATACAAGTAGGTTGAGCATGGACAAAGCTTGCTGCATAGGGGTTGTTTCCTGCAAAATAACCAAGCCAGTCCAGAAATGTGATGTGTAATATATATTAGATATGTATATGAAGGAAGAGGTTTTCTTTGTAACTTTGGATGTGTGGTATGTCCTATACCGACCCCCTACACTTGAGTCAGATCAACTCAGCATAGCTTTGCTGTATGCCAAATAAAGGAACCTGAGTGACACAATCTGGGGTCCAGCTGAGTGTTTTTGGATCCCAGAGATCGGGATGAAGTGTTCTCCCAGCACTGGATGTGGTGTTCTGGATAAACCAAGTGGAAGAGGTCTCGGAGGGAATCCCAACAGCCTGTATTTCAGACACTTCTGTACTTTTTTCTAATTTATACTTAAATTTGTAACTAAAACTATTATATCTTAACTTTCCATTTTTGTGAAACAATAAACTTTTTCTGTAGAGATTTCTCTTTACTCCTTGTCCTTCAATTATTCTCTTTGGAATTTTATAAAGATTTAGTAGAATAAAATTTCAGTAATTGGTGATTTATATATATATTCTCTATCTTTCTTTGGCTCTAGGAAAATGGTTACCAGGCTTTATTAAGCAGTGATGATCAATTATTCATTTATGAGACAGCTGGAGTGCTGATAGTTAATAGTGAATACTCTGCAGAAAGGAAACAGGTTCTAATGAGGAATCTGTTAACTCCACTAATGGAGAAGTTTAAAGTGCTGCTAGAAAAACTGATGATGGCACAAGATGAGGACAGACAGATGGCACTGGCTGACTGCCTCAATCATGCTGTTGGCTTTGCTAGGTGGGTACAGTAAAATTTACTCGACAGGTATACATTGTTTGTTTTTGTTTTTTAAGAGAAAAGTGTTTGGAATCAGGCTTGTCATTGCTTTGGTTGAATTTCTCTGCAAGCATTTATTGCCCCAAAACCTGTTTTTGGTTGGCACTCTCTCCAAACAGCCCAGAAAATCAGGGAAGGTACCTTTTAGGAAAGAGTGTCAATAGAGGATCTAAGGTCTTCAAAATCCTTGAGTTTCACTGAATTTCTAATAAACCAAACCACTACCATTAAATGACTCTTGAAACATCTTATGAAGAACTTCAGTTAAAATAAAGAGAATATTCTAGTGTCCATTTTGGCACCATTTGTGAATGGTCAATTCACTCAAACTTAAATCTCAATATGCTGTGCTTTTTAGTGTGAAGTAAATTACATTTGGTTAAGTGATCAAAAAATTTGATGCCCTAAGTGTTTGGCTCCCCATTTTAGGAAATTTTAATGTTTGAACAGTACATTTGAGTTCTTAAGTATCTATAGTAAGTCTTGTTCTAGATCTGCATTGTTGCTTTTTATTTCCATTGAAGTGTGAGTTAATAGAGAACTTTGTGTGTTCATTTGCTTGCACAGCCGAACCAGCAAAGCTTTCAGCAACAAGCAGACAGTAAAGCAATGTGGCTGCTCTGAAGTATACCTGGACTGCTTACAGACATTTTTGCCAGCACTCAGCTGTCCATTACAAAAGGAAGTCATCAGAAGTGGTGTCCGCACGTTCCTTCACCGCATGATTATTTGCCTAGAGGAAGAAGTTCTTCCATTTATCCCTTCTGCCTCAGAACACATGCTCAAAGATTGCGAAGCAAAAGATCTTCAAGAATTCATTCCTCTCATAAATCAAATTACAGCTAAGTTCAAGGTCTGAGTCTGTCAGTTTATGGGGTAGGAGGCTTCTAAACTCCTGCTTTCTGGCCTCAGAAAAAGGGTCATTGTATGTGGAGGAACCTGAACTTCATAGAATTGTACTTCAAGCTTTATTTTATAGCTGTAAATGCTTTTTATTAGTAAATACCTGCTTGAGAAGGAGGGAAAGAACATATCTTTTGGTAAATTCCCAAGAACTAAAGGGGTATTCCTTCTTTAACTGTAATTAAACATCAGAAATAACTAAAAAAAAAAAAAAAACACAGCTTTTGGATTTGGTATTTCACTGCTTAAACACACACTTTTTATATTAACAAGAAACATGATACTTGTTTTCCGTGATGAAGTTAGTATTGAATAGGCAAAATGCCATGGTGCTAAATTTAATTTGAAAAAATGCTAATCACTCAACAGTGATTAAACCTGAAATGAACTTTCTCTTCCTTTTTCTTTTTTGTAGCAAGATTTACAGGTATGTACATAGATATAGACGTGTAAAAAATGCAGGTAGGTATGCAAGTTTTAGACATGGTGTGTGGATATTTAGTGGAGAACGCTGGTGTACAGGAACTTGGTGCATAATTGTTATACAAAAATATACACTGGTACTTAATGCACTACTATACAAGATAGGTCCACAAATAGTGTAGAGTTCTTAAACATAGGTAGGAACATGGGGTTTTGGAGCAGAACTAGTATCCAGGAATGTGTGCAGATGTGTTTTGGTATGTAAATGAGATTGACAGAAACTTTCACTATTGATTGGAGAGCTTCTTAAACTGTGGTTGGTCACATTGTGCTGGCTCCTCATTTCAAATTGCTAAGTTGTATTGAGTGGGACAACTAAAATATGTTAAATTACTGGGCTAGTATTACTTTTCAATGTCATCAATTGTAGTTGCTGCAAGAATGTTGTTCATTCATGAATGGGATGGGAGATTGTCTCATGGATCATCTGTATACCAAATTTGGCCCCAGTGTGGAAAAGCTTTAGAAGCCCTGGTGTATAGAATCTTTTAAACCTATCTTTCAGATGAAGGTTTCTTGTTAAATATACTAAAAGGCAGAGTTTGGTGTGAAAATGAAAATACTATGGAGAAAAAATATTAATGAGCTATCATGGTGGTATGGCAGAAATGTATACTATAGCATGGGGAATCTAGGCTCTGGAGCACTGTTGGGAATTTCACACTCTGAGCTCTATGGAGCGATGGTGATGGGATGTAAAGATTATGGCAAGTTTTAGGAGGTTAGGGAAAGAGAAAGTGTTTCCACATTGGCATTGTATCCTGTTAGTTTTTCAGATGGCACTGATGGCAGTTCAAGATGGAGTAAGGAATTAAGTAACCATATGGGTGGGATAGATGATGACCCCAGTAAAGGCCTATGATGGACTGAGGAAAAGAAGAATGAAATGTTGGGGTCACGCATAATGGGGAAGCACATAGCCATGAAAAGAAGTAAACTAGGCAATTCTTAGTATAACTTTAGAGTTGATGATAATCCTAATTACATGCAGCTTTTTTTCATCTTGAATTGCTTTTTTTATTTTCATTCATCTTTCTCAGTAACTGACTTAAATCTTCCTAAACAGCTGGTATCTGTAAATGCATAAAAACTGTGCCTAATTTTTTTAAAAAACATAGCGCTAAGTAGGAAGATGACTTAAGATTTAATGGACAAGAAAGACAGTATTTCACCTCCCTACCCTTTTGATGGTGTGCATATTTACTGAGTAGTGTAGTAAGTATATATTATAGGCATGAGGTTTGAATGGATGCATTACTTAGTAGTGTCAAAGCCTTAAGTCTTCAGTAGAGTTCAACATTTGAGTGCTCTCTTGAGCTACAATCAGTTGTTATGGACTGCTGACTGCAGGAAAAACAAATTTGACACTCATATCATGTCACCAAAAGGTCCTCCATCTAACAATTTTTGAAAATTCTATTCTTCCAGCAGTCATGTGAAGCCTCAAATTGGAGGAAATTAAGGTAACCTGATGACCTCTTACCTATTTTCAGGCTTTAACCAAGAAAACTGTTGAAGTTAAGGGTGTCACAGATGATGACAGCAGTCCATCCACTCTTTGTTCTTGTGTCAACTTCTACATTTTGAAATCTCTTTAGAAATAACCTAAAATAAATTTTCTATAATTTAAATGCCATGATTTTGCAATCCAGCATCTTGAGGCTTTCCAGGATTTTGAAGCAAGTGCTGTTTGTATCATTGGAAGAATTGAAAATCTCCCTTTTCCAGAAGGATAAAGTTCCCACTTAACAATCTGCAGGGCTAAGAATGGATAAGTCTGTTGGTGCAGGACAAATATTTCTCCTCTTGAACCTCAGTATAATTCTGGTGGAGGAAGGATAGGAGGATCTCACATGAGGGGTGGGGGAAATAGCCATTTCTCAGAAAAGCCTTTTTTAAATAAAGGTAAGCTGTCTGAAATAGCTCAGATTTGAAATATTAGACTAGTTCTTGAGGTGGATTGATTAGTGGTCAGCGCTGCATGGCTACCACTTCTACCTATGTGTTTATATCTACACTTGGCTGATGCCTGACTGTTTTTAACTTCGTTATGATTAAAATATTGGAAGTGACAACAGAAGCTAATTAAAATGAATCTCTTTTCTGTGCTAGATTTTAATTTCTAGGCATCAGTCTCTGTAATGAGCTGTCAGCTGACACTGTGTTTCCCCCACAACCTCTACAGACCCAGGTTTCCCCATTTCTGCAACAGATGTTTATGCCGCTACTTCATGCTATTTTTGAAGTGTTGCTCCGTCCAGCAGAAGAAAATGACCAATCTGCTGCTTTAGAAAAGCAAATGTTACGGAGAAGTTATTTTGCGTTCCTGCAGACGGTCACTGGCAGTGGAATGAGTGAAGTCATAGCTAATCAGGGTGAGCAGTCACTTATGGGAACACACCATGAATCATTTTTACCCAATACAACAAGCAGTTTTGTTTGCCAAAATCATTAGCAGTATTCCTGCTAAATGCTATTTAAATATTTAAGGTAGAATCAACTGCCTAAATGGATTATACTTAATTTTGGCTATCTAAACAAGAATTCTAGTTTGTAACATTTAGAAATACAATATGAGTAAACTAGTTATAGTGATCCTTTTGGTGATGTTTTGTGACTTAATATTTGTTTGAGTGGTGGAGTGAGATTTCAGATAAGTAATACAAGCACATCAAATGTTTTTCTATGGAATTACACTTTGCCAGCTATATTAAATGTATCACTTATGACCAACTGTTATATGCAATACATAATTATAACAGTGAGTAACCTTGCCCCAGTACCTTTTATGGTCTTACAGCTCACTCTATGCCAGCACAGCCCCTATGGCACATCAGTGGGCAGAAACTAGAGCTCCTCCTTCCTCTACCTTGGTTACCTGCTAGTAGCATCTGGATTTGCTTCTGCCCCGATGTCTGAGGTTCATTTTGACTCACCGGGTGTCTAGTCCACACCTGTTTCCCATCATTAACAGACAAATAAAATTTGGGGTCACTTGCCACTAAAAGCAGTTTCATGTGTTCTGTTGACTTAACTGGTGCAGAATCTGTTCAAACATTATTTTATATATAAAACATTATATATATATATAAATGGAGCTTTAGCAGGTTGAGAGAAGAAATGCATGAAAACATGAAAAGCTTTAGATTTTCATCTAGGCAAGACTGCAAAAAAGAAAAACTAATATGGGTTAAGGAAACCAGTACATTTATTAGAGGAAGAGGAATAAATAGTGAGGTGGGAAAACATGCAGGTGACATTTACTTAGACTGAGGAACTTCAAAGGATCTTAATAAAGCTAAGTATATAGGGGCAACCCAATGGGAGAAATTTATTTTTGACACGAGTATCACCATACATGTTGGAAAGAACTCGAATATTGCTGAGTTTAAACTAGCTGTATCAACTGGGGAGGAGAGGCAGAAATAAGGGATGGGCAGGGCTGTGCCAGTTGTGAACAGCTCAACGAAAACCTCTGCTAAATGTGCATCAGAGGTCAAAAGAGAAAACAAACATTAGAATGTGTAAAGAATAAGATAGCAAATACTGAAAATATTTTAAAATGCCATTGTCAATCACCTGGATTACTATGTTCAGCTCTTCTTACTTTCTCAAAAAGAAAAACAAATGAAAGAGATCCAGAAATAGGTGACAAAAATGAGGCTCAGAAAGACTTCCATACAAAGAGACTGAAAACACTAGACGTGTTCAATTGATACAAAATAACAAATGGAACGGAGAATGTAAATCGTTCTCTTGGCTTTACCTTTCTCATAATACAAGAACAGGGAATCATAACAGTGAAAGGCAATAAACCAAAACCCAATGACAGGAAGTACTACTTATACAGTGCATGATTAACCTGAGGAATATATAGCTACCAGATTTATTGAGGCCAAGAGTTGCGTAAAAGAAGTATAAGACCCTTACTAATGAGAATATCTGCAATTGTTAGATGATCAAACCCTTGTACATCAGAGCGTAAGCCAGCAACATGCTGGTGTTCAGGAAGAAACTTCTGTGAATAGGCTCTTCCGTAATTGTCACTATGGGGCTCCACGTTCCTCTGAACACATGGTACTCACCACTTTCCGAGACCGGATACTGGACTAGGTAGACCACTGGCCAGATCCAGCATGGCAATTTTTGTGTTAAGCGTAAATGTAAGATTGGTAGTTATAAATGTATAGCAATTTTATAGCAAACGCTGTGAAGAGACCTTTACTTCAGACCACATGCTGGTGAATTTCCCCCGTGTCAGCTTTCATAACTTGTGTTTCTGTCCTCTTTCCCCACTCCCCATGTTCAGTGTCTTGACTTCAGACAGAAAGGGCTTATTAGGCAGGTGTCATTTTTCATAAATATTGTGAGACATGACATCACCTTGGGTACATGTCACTTTTACCATTATAATTTTTCAATTTCCTTCTTATTAGAAGTGAAATTGGCTCACTTTATAATGGCCCATTTCACATAGCTACTTTTGAACTGGTGAACTTTTTGAGCTGATAGTTTTAATGCTTTCAGAAGAAATCCATCTCCCTATTGGTGTCTAGTTAAACTTTGCTTCTTTGGGAAGGATCTTTTTTCAGTTGTTATCTTAGCATCTTCCTCCATGGGAACTGTCAACATTTCCACTCCAAGGGTTCTTGCAGGTTCAGGGATTTCTAGAGAGTTCTGTTAAAAATGTACACTTCAGCAGATGATGTGTTTTTTGTAAAAAATACATAAAATATCTTCTTATATGGGTCTGGCAGTCACACAACCATAGAACTTGTTACAACAATACTTTTATTAAGACCAAACAAAGTTCTTATTTTGTATATTAGTTTGCCAGTGTATTTATTAGCTTTTTCAAAAGCCAAGAGGAATTTATTCTATGACTATCTCAGCAGTTTATAATCTTATTTCTAAAAATCATAAACATTTATTACTGATAAAAACATGATGAACCAAGATGTTGCTAGAGAATATATTTTATAGCTATCTTATAAATTATTCCATAGTAACCTCAAAAACAATGAGGAGTCCTTGTGGCACCTTAGAGACTAACAAATTTATTTGGGCATAAGCTTTCGTGGGCTAAAACCCCCTTCATCAGATGCATAGAGTGGAACATACAGTAGGCAGGTATATATACACAGCATATGAAAAGATGGGAGTTGCCTTACCAAGTTGGGGGGGGGGGGTCAGTGCTAATGAGCCAATTCAATTAAGGTGGAAGTGGGCTATTCTTAACAGTTGACAAGAAGGGGTGGAAATCACTTTTGTAGTGCTAATGAGGCCAATGTAAACAAGGTGGCCCATTTCAAACAGTAGACAAGAAGGTATGAGTATCACCCAGGGAAATTAGTTTTTGTAGCGACCTATCCACTCCCAGTCTTTATTCAGGCCTAATTTGATGATGTCCAGTTTGCAAATTAATTCCAGTTCTGCAGTTTCTCGTTGGAGTCTGTTTTTGAAGTTTTTTTTGTTGAAGTGCCACTTTTAAGTCTGCTATTGAGTGTCCAGGGAGACTGAAATGTTCTCCTACTGTTTTTTGAATGTTGTTATTCCTCATGTCAGATTTGTGTCCATTTATTCTTTTGCGTAGAGACTGTCCGGTTTGGCCAATGTACATGGCAGAGGGGCATTGCTGGCACATGATGGCATATATCACATTGGTAGATGTGCAGGTGAACGAGCCCCTGATGGTGTGGCTGATGTGATTAGGTCCTATGATGGTGTCCCTTGAATAGAGATCTATCTATCTATCTATCTATCTATTCAAGGGACACGAAAGCTTATGCCCACAAAAGCTTATCCCCAAATAAATTTGTTGGTCTCTAAGGTGCCACAAGGACTCCTAGTTATTTTTGCTGATACAGACTAACATGGCTACCACTCTAAAACCTGTCTCCATAGAAACCTGTTTGTCATTTAAGTTTGCAGAATATTTCTAAGTTGTCTATATGCTGTTATAACATTTTGTAAATTGAAAATCACTTTTGAAATCTTTTCTTCTTTAAATAAGAATTTCATAACAAACTGTTTTGCCGTTTGTGTGATGCATAGTCTCAAAGGCTTAAAAAATTAGGTTTTCTCTGTTCATGCTGGAGAACTCAAGTTAGTTTGATCTTTACAGTAAATTAGATTTTTTGTATTAATCTATTGTAGATGCAGAGAATGTGGAACGTGTGTTGTTCACTATCATCCAAGGAGCAGTGGACTATCCAGATCCTATTGCACAGAAAACATGCTTTATTATTCTTTCTAAGCTCGTTGAACTTTGGGGTAAGTTCGCATTTATATTTTGACCACTTTATGATCAGTAATTGTTAGAAGGATAAAATCTGAACACTACTGCTTTTTTTTTCCCCCCTCTCCTCCCCACAGGGGGCAAAGATGGACCAGTAGGTTTTGCAGACTTTGTCTACAAGCACATTGTCCCTGCATGTTTCTTAGCGCCTTTAAAACAAACTTTTGACTTGGCAGATGCACAGACAGTATTGGTACGTATTATGAAATATTTATTTTAACATATACATGAAAACTTTTTTAGAAGTTGAAATATATATACAAGAAAGAATTGATTTGACTGATAACACAAAAGCTCTTTCACTATGTAAAACAATTAGGTTGGTCATTCTTTCGAGGGTGTCTAATTCTGCAGGTCCTCCTACACTTTCATTCAAATCAACTTGAGTTCTAAGATCTGCATGTAAATGACTGCAGGACTGAGTCCCTAACATAAATGTATGGTATTAACAAAAATTAACATTCAATACTAGATACTGACAAGAGTGTGTTTGGGTTGAAATCTTAGGGTTTGTTTGTTTTTCTCTCCCCCCCTCCCCACAGGCTTTATCAGAATGTGCAGTGACGTTAAAAACAATTCATCTCAAAAGGGTAAGGCTTGTAAAACTTTTTGTAAAACGAAATGTTTTTCTTAAAGGACGGACTTAAATTAATCTGCAGAAACTACTAAACGTCTTTATGTGGAGAGAAGAATAAGATTAACTCCAGGGGAGTTAACAGAAATCACTGACTGGAATGGATGTTGTGTGTTATTCCTCTGTGGTGGTGGTGTAAAACCTTTAAAGTTGTCACAAAATAGCTGAATTTATATGTTCAAAAATTATTTAAATCAATTTTAATCCAGTGGTGGTTAATTACTCTGTTACTCAGTACAAAATTACACCAAGTGCAAGGGATCCGTGGTTTTGAAAGAGTTATATTCTTTGGCAGATATCTTCACTTAAAGTAGCTTCATGCTGTAAAGTCACTAAAAATGGCATGTTCTTTCAGTGTTTGCTCATGTCCATTCCATGTTAGTTGTGCATGCATCGCCTATGTCATCGCCAGAGATTTTTCCCTCAGTGGTATCTGTCGGGCCAATTCTAGTGCCCTCTGGTGCTGCATGCTTATGCACCGGTATAAGGGGCACTGCTGGCCCTGCACCCTCTGTTCCTTCCTACCGCCTGTGACAGTTGATGGAACAGTTCCTCTTGCTTCGGCAAGGCGTTATTCAGTGGTTTTCTTTTCAGCTTAGTTTTTTTAGTCTGTTTAGTAGTAGCGTAAATAGAGTAAATAGTATTAGTGCAGATATGCAGTCCCCTCTCTTAGCATAGAGGGGCTCTCTTTGCCCCTGGGGCTGGGCATGCCCCAGTCCCTGGGCTTCAAACCATGTGCCTTCTGTGGCAAGCCTATGCTGGTGAGTGACCCGCACTCCCATTGTCTGAAGTGTCTGCGAGGGGCTCACATATGAGAGTGCTGTGAAATCTGTCAGGACTTCACACCTTGTACAAAGAAAGGCTAGACTGAGAGCTAGTCTTCCGAACACCTCTGCTTTGGCGCAAAGCGCCCCTCCGGCACTGCATGTTTCTCGGCACCATTCTCCATCTCCAATGCTGAGGAAGAAGAATAAGAAACAGCAATCCAAGAGAGGATGCCTCACCGGTGCTGAGCAAGGACAAACTGGGATGGCAGTGGAGTGTGACATGCGTCAGGCCACTCCTCTGTCCCCGGCCCCTAGTGGCACTGTCAACTCCACGCCACTCGCAGGGGTCCAGTGTGGGACCTCCTGCTGACACCAAGAAGTCATCACAGCGCCTTCCACCTGGAGGCTTTTGCAGTGGCCAGTGACTTACTATCACTCCCAGTACCCCGACCCCAGTCAGACAACTACCAGCTCTGATGAGCATGACTAGCAGAAGGGAGCATGGGGCTCTGAGCATGTACCTGGCACTGGGGCCCTCTATCATCTATGAGGTCTTCCACAATCTGGCACTGGTCCCTGGACACTCGGCACCGATTGGCGGAAGCGAGGGGTACCACTCCCCCTTGGTCACCTCGGGGGATGCTTCTTCGGAGTTGGAGGTGAAGCCCTACACCCAGCCTAAGAGCTGCCATCGCTACCCATCCTACATTCCGCCAGACCCCCAGGCGGACCCCCCCATTGGTACCTGGCCTGAAGGACAGTGGCCAATGGAGGTCCAGTGGCCGTTGTGAAATCTGTGGGGATTTCTCTTGTACTGGGACTGCCATCCCACTGGTCCTACTTAGTTGCATCCGAGAGGAAGGCCCATGCCCTGCTCCGCTCAGCACCTGACCCCGACTACAATACTGACACAGAAGATGTGGGCCCAGGGGATGTAATCAGGGCAGAAGAAGAGGAGGAAACTCCTCCTCCAGCTCAGACCTATTCCTTCTTCCCAGATGAGGGAGGGGCTGAGCAGCTCATTACTGCAAGATGACTTTAGAGCCCATCAGGAGCTTCTAAAGAGGATAGCTACTAACTTAGGGCTAGAGGTCAAGGTACTCAAGGAGTCTTCACATAGCCTCATTAGATGGGGCTGCTGCAGCCAAAATGTCAAAGTGGCCCTACGTATTAATGAGGCTGCTATGGGTCCAGTCAGAGCCCTATGGCAGACCCCATCTTCTCTCCCTCCCACCTCCAAACAGTAGAGAAGAAATATATGTACTTATATTCTCACCCCTCTCCCAGGTCCCTAGTGGTCTCAGAGGCCAATGAGAGGGACAGACAAGACCAGACAAGCGCTACCTCCAAGCAGAAGGACTTAAAAAAGCTAGACCTGTTGAATAAATTTTTCTGACAAACGGGCGGCTTACAGCTTAATATTTCTAACCAACAAGCCCTGCTTGGGAGGTACGATTACAATATGTAGGACTTCAAACTTCGCCATACAGACTTGCTGCCTCAGGACTCCAGGCAAGAGTTTTCCACCCTCTTAGAGGAAGGAAAGAACATAGCCAGAGCCTCACTCCAGGTGGGCCTGGATGCAGCCGATGGGGCAACCAGAAGGATAGCTTCTGCAGTGGTCATGGGGTAGTACTCGTGGCTTCAATTCTCAGGGCTCCTACTGGCGATTCAACAACTGATCCAAAACCTCCCATTCGAGGGTACCTCTCTTCTCTCAAAGCAAACGGACACAAAGCTCCATGGCCTGAAGGACTCCAGGGCTACCCTCAAATCCCTGTTCAGAGCAAATCCACCAGGTCTTGCTAGGTAGTAGGGAGCCATCTTCTAGACCTACTTACCTGGCCAAGTGGAAACATTTCTCGGTATGGTCTTCCCAGTGAGGTCTTTCTCCAACTCGGTCTTCCCATCAGTCTGTACTGGAATACCTGCTCTATCTGAAACAACAAGATCTGGCCCTCGCATGTATCCAGGTCCACCTAGCAGTGATCTGAGCCTTCCACCCTTTGGTGAGCTGCAGGTCAGTCTTATCACATGAGATGTCCATTCGCTTTCTTAAAGATTTATAAAGGCTTTACCCTCAAATTTGCGAGCCAGTTCCACTGTGGGATTTAAACCTGGTACTTGCAAGACTCTCAGGCCCTCCCTTTGAGCTGACTTTGTGCCCTCAGCCATGGGCGGTGGGTGGAGACCCACTTTGGGGAGGCTAGCCCCGGCTCTGCCCCTTTCTTCCCCTCCCCTTGGCTGGAGGAGCCCCGAGCCGGCCGGAGCCCTGAGACACTCCCTCACCCTTCCACCCGGAGGAACCCCAAGACACCCCTCACAGCTGGAGGAGCCCCAAGACACACACACCCCCACCCCCCTCAGCTGGAGGAGCCTCGAGCCGGCTGAGGCCCTGAGGGCACCCCCCGCACCTGCCCAGAGGAGCCCTCAGCTGGCCAAAGCCCTGAGCTCCCATACCCAGAGTCCCGGGCCAGCTGCAGCTGCACCATGTCTCCCCTCCCCAGACCCCAAGCTGCCTGGAGAAAAGCGTGCGTCTCTCTTCTCTGGAAGAAGCTTTTGCTATGCCCCATGCAGGTTCTGGGGCGGCTGAGGAGGCAGTAGCACATACTGCCTCCTCAGCCACCCGGAACCTGCATGGGGCATAATAAATCAAAAACTTACCCCCAAAACCCCACAACCGGGAGTCCGGCGGCTGCAGCTCAGCCTCTCCGCGTCTATTATACCCGCTACCCATGCCCTCTGCTGTTTCCCTCCTGGAAGGTCGCCTTCCTGGTAGTGATTATCTCAGCCAGAAAGGTCTTGGAAATCAGGGCCCTTACATCAGAACCACCATACAGTGTTCTTTAAGACAAGATTCAACTGCGCCCCAACCTGGCCTTCCTTCCAAAGGTGGTTCCATAGTAACCAGGCCATTTTCCTGCCAGTTTTCTTCCCAAAACTGCACAAGAATTCAGAAGAGCAGCAGCTTTACTCGTTGCACATTAGACATGCTGTAGCCTTCTATATTGAGAGGATCAAGCCGTTCCATAGATCTGCACAACTCTTCGTGCCAATAGCAGAAAGGATGAAATGCCTACCGGTCTCAGCTCAGAGAATCTCATCCTGGATAATCTCCTGTATTTGCGCGTGCTACAAGCAGGCACCTTCTGCTATCTCGACAACTCATTCAGCGAGAGCTCAGGCCTCATCAGCAGCATTTCTGACCCAGGTCCTGATCCAAGACATCTGCAGGGCTGCATACCTTCTCCTTTTACTACACCATCACCCAGCAGGCTCGAGATGATGCCAGGTTTGGGAGAGCAGTATTGCAATCTGCATGTCCATGAATTCTGAGTCCACCTCCTTGGTACTGCTGATGAGTCAACTAACGTGGAATGGATATGAGCAAGCACTCGAAGAAATAATGGTTACTACCCTTTCCGTAAGTGGTGTTCTTCGAGATATAGTGTTTGTGTCCATTCCATGGCCCACCCTCCTACCCTTTTGTTGGAGTTAGCCAGCAAGAAGGAACTGAAAAGGTGTGGGGCCAGCAGTGCCCCTATACTGACGCATAAGCACACGGCACCAGAGGGTGCTAGAGCCGGCCCAACAGATACTGAGTGAAAAATGTCTGGCAACAGTGCATGCAGCACGTGCACAGCTAACGTGGAATGGACATGAGCAACACATCTCTATGAGCAACAGTTATGGAAAGGTTAGTAACTTTTTTTTTCTTAACAGATCTGTGTATTCGGTGTCGGAAACGCAGGTTTTAGTGACTAAAATAAGTTTTTGCTATTTGTTACTCTTGTTCACAATGCTGCAGAGCCAACATAGATATGTGAGAATTATCTGGATTCTATTTCTTATACGTCACAAACAAACAAAATTGTCTACTAAGTTCCAACTACAGGGCTAAAAACTGGTGCTTGTACAAACCCATTTGATTCTTTTTGCCTCTTCTAGATGGCAGATTGAATCTTGTTCTTGAACATAGGGAGGTACATGGTAAACACTGAAAAAATACTCTAGTGAATTGGAGACACCTTTTTTGGTAAATGGCCATGAAATCCCTGGTAACATTACATTTATATGCCATTTGCCCTAACAAAACAGCATAAATTTAGAAAATCATTACAGAGATGACTACTAGCCATCAGCCTCTGGAAGTACATCTGGGGTGCTGAATTTCTCAATCATTCTGAAACCAATGAGTTTTGTCATTAGTAGGAGCAGTAACCTAAGGTGGAGCTATAGTGTGGTAAATGTGCTGGCATATATTTCCTCTAAATGCTGCACGTTTCTGAGTTGTGAAGTATGACAAAATGGAGGCCCTAAGGTCCATTTAGTTAAATTGGCTATAATAACATTTGACTTTCATTACTCTTGCCGTTTTAATTCAGCCAGGTTTCTTTTTAAAAGCATGTGTTTTATTCTATGCAACAAGTAAAACTAAAATATAATAGGGTTCTTAACTTTATAACTAATGCTGAAACTTGGAGAAATCTTTTACTTTACAACAACTTATAATTAAGGTTAAGATTTTGTCATTGTTATTTTTAGTAAAAGCAATGGACAGGTCGCAGGCAATAAACAAAAATTCATGCGAGCTGTGACCTGTCCTGACTTTTATTAAAAATAACAGGGGAAGAGAGGGCCGGGGGAAGGAATGACAGCAGAAGCCCTATGGGGGGACTGACAGCCCCATCCCCATCACTGTGGGTCAGGGGAGCACAGCCCCAGCTCCGGCACTGGCAAAAGAAGCGGGGGGAACGTGTGGCCCTGGCCGCAGCTGCGAGGGAGAGGGTGGGCCCTGGTTTTGGCCCCACCACTTACAGCTGAAGTCAAGGAGGTCTGGTAAAGTCTCAGAATCTGGGTCCTCCGTGACTAAACAGTATCCTTACTTATAGTACATAAACACTTGCTACTTTGAGTCCTACAGTTGCTACTGATACCTTCTACATGAAGGGCCAAAACTAACTCACTCTTCTTAAAACTACTTATGTACCCTAAAACATATATCCCTAATGGCTTTTATTGTTAATTTATAAGGCTACATTTGTCCAAGCAAAATTGTGGTTTGATATCTTTTCCAGGGCCCTGAATGCATCCACTATCTTCAGCAAGAATATCTGCCTTCATTGCAGGTAGCTCCTGAAATAATCCAGGTAGGAACATTTTCTAGTTGGTATTTCAAATATTTAAAAGTGAAAACTGAAGACAATATCAAAAGTCGTGTTGGTAAGCTTAATTTCTCCTGTTACATTTCAGTAAAACACACAATTGCTATGTAGTACTAAAACAACATGACAAAAACAATATTATTATTAAAATTAGGGATGTAAATATTGGTTTAAAAAGTTAACCAGTTAAACGATTAAAATTATATCGTTTAACTGGTTAACCGTTAACCGAGAGCGTTCCATGGGGTCTGGGACAGCATGGCTGGGGTTAATGGTTAAGTCTTGTTAACCAGTAAGCCTGATGCTTACCGTTTAACCTTTTACATCCCTAATTAAAATATAGCATACAGGAAAACCATCCACAAGTTGGCAGTACAAATACCAACTCAGTGCCGTTAAACTCAGTGATTTAAAGCCTTACCTCAGAAAACGTCCGCCATTAGATCCTCAGTCCAGTGTAAAAGATTAATTATAGTCATGCAGCCAGCTTTCCAAAATAATCTGAGTGGAAACTTATTTAGATGGAGGACTGAAGCAGGAGATATGTCTGAAACCAATAATCAAGTATTTTGATACCCACAAAGTGTTAACATTTGTTTTTGTGAAGATATTTGCCCAGAAATCAGCAGCTGAAAAAATATTTTAGCCCCTTTAGAGTTGCACAGGTGTCATCTTAGTATGCTTTGTCTAGTTCTGCCCTCAGAGATACTGATGTATACTTACGGAGCACAAGTACTTCTAAATATTATTTTTGTTGAGTATCTGTGAAATGTTTCCACAGTCCAAATCTCTGGAGTAAAAACTATATATCTATAGATCTTATTACAAGTGTTAGTCTAGTTTAAGTGACTACCATATTGGTAGTAAAAATAAACATTTCATAGCAGTCATTTCTTTTTAATAAGACTTAAATCTGAGAAATTAAAGTACAAGAAATTTTGATTTTATAAAAATGGGTATAGAAATATTTTTTATATTAAAGATCACATTAGCTTAACGTATCAATTTTCTATAGTGTTTTTGGTCTTACTAATGTACAAGGTTCTTGTACATTACAATAATTCTTGCACTTAAATAGACGAGATACAGAAGTGTTTTCAGCAATTAAAGTATTTTTTCAAGCTTGATTATTTCAACAGTTAATGTGATTAAGGCATTTTAAAAGGTACACTAAATGTTATCTGGGTGAACTAGTTTGATTAGATGTTGAGTGCCAAGAAGAAATAGAGGATCTCAATTCTGATCTGTGAGTTCTTTGGAGGTGGAAGCGGTCAGACCTGCTTCTTTGGAAGATAGTATTTACCATCATAGTGTGACTTAAATTGTGAAACCCAGTTGATTTAACAGCATAAATAATACTTGTGCGATAATTTATACTTAAGATAAAGGAAGGCTTCTTACATATCCATACACTACCCTTTGATCCAAGGTTGTAACTGCTTTGTCAGGAATTGTGCCACAGAGTGAGGGCAGAATGACTCTTTATCTTGAAATACTCGTATTAACAATACTTAACACATGTAGTGCTTTACATGGTCAAAGTACTGTACAAAATTAGGGAGGTAGGTGTTATCCTGATTTAACTTTAAGGAGAAACAGAGGAAATAACACTACTGCAGTGCCACAAGTCATGCAAAGGCAAATTTAGAGCCATGGACCTCCTGACTTCAGTCCTCCAATCTGTGCTTCTCTGTTATCATTCAAAATAAATACAAAATGGGTTGCTAAAAATTGTAAATATATGTTCTCCTCTGAAGCATACCTGAGGGGAGCCAAAACCTATGATTCATCCTTACTGGCCAGTGAAATGCATAGTTTACCTCTTTTAAATAAAAGAAAAAAGCACAGTGGGGAAAATATGAACTTCAATTTTGTGGCTGAAATATAAACTTCTGTTACTCATTACCTCTCAAGCACTTGTTTTGTTTATCCATCTAGCTACAGTGTATTTCAGTATTAATTCTCATTGCTCATTTACAGGAGTTTTGTCAAGCACTTCAGCAGCCTGATGCTAAAGTTTTTAAAAATTACTTAAAGGTAAGTTTAAATACAGTGTGTTTCCTTATTACAGTGGACATATTTCACTGAGTTATGGTAGCGATTTGAAGGCAAGTGAGAACATATCTCTGGTGCTCTAACTTAACAAAATGATTTTACGGATGTTTTGTGTCCTGTAAACCTGCGAGTAACCAGCAAAGTTAAAAATGACACACACACACACACACACACACATACCCCGCTCCTTCCTTCCAAACAACTTAAACACTATTAAATTGTCATTTGATTTCTTTGGTCATATATCCAATGAGATGGTATCCATTTGGCCTATATAATCAAATAGATAACTTGAACAGAAAGGGCATAACTGGCATGGTTCTAAAATATGCATGATAACACTTCCCTTCATCATAGCTGTTCTATACTGCAAAAGAGTTTGAGTACCACCATCAATAGATTTTTAGATGGAACCACTTCTCTGTTGAGCTTCAGGGAAAATCAGTCCCCTCAAATTAATGTGCACATATTAGTGTAAAGACATTAACCCTAACCATACTATGAATATGTATAATCTGTATTTCCTCAAGCTTTAGCAAGGCTGGTATGAAAAATACTATTTTGTGTTTTCTTTTTTTTTAAAACAGGTATTCTTTCAAAGAGCAAAGCCCTAAGGAAAATACTGGAATCCTCTGTACCTGCTTCCATAATCAGGAACTCCAGTTATTTATACAAATGCTAACCTTTTGTGCCATTTGAACTGGTTTTTGTTTTTAAAGATGTTGCTTTCTGCTTACATCAGTAAATATTTTAGTCTTTGGAAAAATGCAAATGAATATGCACCCCTTCTGTGTCTCATAAGATACATGTAAGGTATGTGACAACATGAGAAGTTGCCTGCATGCCTATTCCAACTCTTTTACTTTGTGTAGGATGGTCTAAGTTTATGCTGTAACAAATACAGCAGTAAAATACCTGACTTTTATTTTTGAAATAAAAAAAATATGAAAATGTAAGACCACAGCAGTGGTGATTAAGCTGTGTACATTTTTAAAGATACTGAGTAAAAAATGTTTTCATGAGACATGAATTTCATTTGTTCATGTATAGTGACATGAAAAATAAAACAATCAAACTCATTTTTGTAGATAGTCATTTCATTGAAATTGTCTTAATGCTGAAGTGTATATTCTACAAAACACAGATTGGTTTAATAAATTATGATTAAAAATAGGAACTGGCTCTACTTTTTTATAAAAATAAATTTTATGTAGTGAAAAAGTACAGGTCTCTGACTCATTGTGTTGCATCTTTAGGTGTTACAATCAGTAAGCTGCAGAACACTGTATTAGTTTTGAGCAAGAAATAGCAATTCTATTGGCACTTTGATACAGTGTTATGGTCAATTAGGATGTTTACTGTCGTGTGTGTAGATGAACCAAGCAAAAAATTGCATTTATCACAATATATTTCGCTTGTGTCTCGGTGGTTCCCCACCTGATGTTGTAGTATGCAGGCAACTATGGTGGGGAAAAACATAGTTATGCAATGAGTCCTAGTTTTCTCCCAAGAATAAATATCTACGTAAGATTGTGGAGTCAACATACCCCACAGATAATCAGGAGTGGCCAATTTTTTTTCCTACATTACATAGTACTTTAAAATAAGACTCGAGTCACAATACTCATTTAAAATAATGACAGTCTGTCCTTCAACTAGGCTACAGCAAACCAGATTACTAGGAGTAGAAAGGCTGCCAAATAACTAATCCTAAGAATGTCCAGCAAGGACCCGAAATTTCTGGCAGTCATTAGCAGATTCACAGTTTGGTACAACTGGAACAAAATCCAATACACTTGTGGAAGAACTCAACCACCCCCACCCACTATGATTATCAAATATCTTCTGAACTAATTGTCACATTTCTTGACTAAAAGGATAGTCCTGTGGGACAGAGGGGGTTAAGTCAAATATTATATGGCTCTCTAGAGAGATACCAAGAACAAACTGAGGGACTACCCTCTTGGTGTGGATTCTTCAGTGATTTAAATTTTCACTGGCTCTAACAGAGTCCTGGCTTACTTTCATTATATTACCTGTAATCTAATTATTAGGGCTGTGGATTAATCACAGTTAACTCACACGATTAACTCAAAAAAATTAATCACGATTAATCACTGTTAAACAGTAGAGTACCAACTTAAATTTATTAAATGTTTTGGATATTTTTCTACATTTTCATATATATTCTGTGTTGTAATTTAAATCAAAGTGTGTATACTTTTTAAATACAAATATTTGCACTGTAAAAATGATAAGATAAATAGTATTTTTCAATTCCTCATCCAAGTACTGTAGTGCAATCTTTGTTGTGAAAGTGCAATTTACAAATGTAGATTTTTTGTTACATAACTGCATTCAAAACCAAAACAATGTAAAACTTCAGAGCCTACAAGTCCACTCAGTCCTACTTCTTGTTCAGCCAATCACTAAGAGAAACAAGTTTGTTTACATTTACAGGCGATAACGCTGCCCTCTTTTTATTTACGTCACCAGAAAGTGAGAAGAGGCATTTGCATGGCACTTTTGTAGACGGCATTGCAAGGTATTTGTCTCAGATATGCTAAACCTTCATGTGCCCCTTCATGCTTCAGCCTCCATTCTAGAGGACATGCTTCCATGCTGATGACGCTCATTAAAGGACTAATGCATTAATTAAATTTGTGACACAATTCTCCCCCAGGAAGTTCAATGTCCCCTGCTCTGTTTTACCCCGATTTTGCCATATATTTCATGTTATAGCAGTCTCGGATGATGACTCAGCACATGTTGTTCATTTTAAGAACGCTTTCACTGCAGATTTGACAAAACACAAAGAAGATACCATTGTGAGATTTCTAAAGATAGCTACAGCACTAGACCCAAGGTTTAAGAATCTGAAGTGCCTTCCAAAATCTGAGAGGGACAAGGTGTTGAGCGTGCTTTCAGAAGTCTTAAATGAGCAACGCTCCGATGCAGAAACTACAGAGCCTGAACCACCAAAAAAGAAAATCCACCTTCTGCTAGTGGCATCTGACTCAGATAATGAAAATGAACATGTATTGGTCTGCACTGCTTTGGATTGTTGTTGAACAAAACCCGTCACCAGCATGGATGCATGTCCTCTCAAACGGTGGTTGAAGCATGAAGGGACATATGAATCTTTAGTGCACCTGGCACATAAATATCTTGCGATGCCAGCTACAACAGTGCCATGAGAATGCCTGTTTTTGCTTTCAGGTGACTTAAACAAGAAGTGGGCAGCATTCTCTCCTGCAAATGTACACAAACTTGTTTGTCTGAGCAATTGGCCGAACAATAGGACTGAGTGGACTGTAGGCTCTAAAGTTTTACATTTTTTATTTTTGAATGCAGATTTTTTTTGTATCTAATTTTACACTTGTAAGTTCAACTTTCATGATAGAGACTGCACTATAGTACTTGTATTAGGTGAATTGAAAAATACTATTCCTTTCTTTTGTTTTTTACAGTGCAAATACGTGTAATCAGAAATATAAAGTGAGTCCTGTACACTTTGTATTTTGTGTTGTAATTGAAATCAATATATTTGAAAATGTAGAAAACCTCCAAAATATTTAAATAAATTGTTAATGTAATTAATCACGATTAAGTTTTTTTAATTGCTTGACAGCCCTACTAATTATGTAAGGGCTAGACTGGAGGGTGCAAGGTAGCAATTATGCCTCAGGCCAGATTTCTTCCTGCTTGCTCCTGGCTGCATTTGGTCCTGGATAACAGCAAATTACTACCTTCATGTGCCCCTTCAGCTGTGCTGGCTGCCATGTTTGGGGTAGAGCCCAAGTTCCACCCACATCTCTCCCACCTGCTGAGGCAAATGAATAATGGGCTTGCAGCTCGCACTCACCATTACATGCCTGGATTTTAGGTTTAGTTGAGACTGTACTCTTCCCTCCACCCCTTGAGGATAAATGGTTTGTATAACTGGTCATTTGTAAGATTGGAGTTTGTGAAACTGAGGTTCGACTGTAATTCCAACTCTTAAGTGGTACCTGTAATCTTCACTGAAGCAGGAAAAGCATCCTCTGCGTGTTAAACATGTCCAGATACTTCCAAAGAGGGGAGTCTGGTGATGACTGTCCTTCCAGACCATGAGTGGGCTCGCCAGCCAAAATTCTTGTTTGTTTGGTTTTTTTGTGAGATGCTAAATCGGCACTTTGAGGGTGAGAGCAGTCAACCACCACAGATTCTAAATCCAGGTATGCTGAGGTTTGGTTTTTTTTTCCCCCCTTCCTCCTCAGGCATTGGCTTCTTATGACCTTATTCTAGCACATATTCCCTTCTAGTACATGCCTCTTTTGCAATCTCCTTATGACACCTTCTCTATCATGTACTTCCACTTGCCTACATACTAGCCACAAGCATGAGTGGAAGGAGTTATAACTGTATGGCAGATTTAAGTGCCTAACAAGCCCAGGTATTTTCCTAGGATACAAGCTAAGTGTTTTTGGAAAAGGTGCTGCAGTTTCTTAGCTGGCTGTGGAACTCTGAAGAGACAAAACTGTCCGTATGTGAGGCAGAACTTACAGGCTCTTCAGAGTGCAAATTATGCCCTCCTTAGTCACAGCCTGCTGACCCTCTTACTACCAGGGCATGGCCCTGTAGAGTTGAACAGACATATCTGGTCCCCACTTGTCCTAAGGAGCCATAACTCCAGTGTGGAAAGACCTGATCAGGAGCAGCAGACCATGTCAAGGAGGCAATCTAAGGGTCAAGAGGATACCAGCTGACCAGCTCAGGGGTCAAGTCCTGGGGTAGACCTGAGCCAGAAGGGAGGAAAAAAACTTTAAGGGCTCATATGCCCCCACAAATATTGAAGGGAGTCCTAAGTGCTCTGGGCTGGTACACAGCTCCCCTTCTGAAACAAACCCTGGGACTCTAGCAATGAGCCCCCACCACCCCCAGGCATGGAGTGTGTGACTCTGAGGTGGAGGACACAAAAGAAGACACATCTAAGGGACTCAAGGCACTAGATAAAGTGTCACAAGAGACCCTGCCAGGGCTGGGTGGCAACTCCTGTGAAGCAGATGAAAAGGGCCAAAAAATGAAAAGGAAAGAAATATAAGAACTCTGACTCAAGCACTGTCTCTTCTAGTGAGGAAGGAGAGCTCTCCTCTTCCAGGGGAAACCTCTGGTACTGCAGATTACATGGCACAACCAGAGGTGGTAGTACTGCCTCGAAGAGTTCAGACAGATGGCCACAGGGCTGCCTTTGCATATCCATTTCTTCTAGGGAAGGTCAGAAGGTAAGGTGAAAAGTAGCAAAGGTGATCATTCCAGGACACTGGTTTTCAGTTCTGATAGACTTGGCACTAAAACCCCCACTGCATCTAGCAGTGAGATCAACACCAGTCAGGAACACCCTATCCTTCATCTAGACCCAAAATGTCTACAGTTGATAGCATGGCTATTGAGAGGGAATATTAATTGCATTCAGTCTGTCCTCCAAAATTGTTGGGACTTGCCTTTTCTCTACATAAGCTTAGATGCTAAAGGCCTACTGCTCCATCTGGACTAGGTTTAGCTCATGTCAGGAAAACAACAGAAGCCCCAAGGACCCTGGCATCCCAGCTATTCTGGGTTTCTTCAAGATAGTGGGGGAAAAGGATTCCAGCCCACCACTGTTGCATGCTAGGTGTCAGATATAAGTAGCATCTTACATACTGGGTCTATTGGCAGATAATCCTTAAGTACCCAGATCTCTCAGACCAGTCAGACTGGCTAGACCTGTTGTCAGACAAATCTTTTCTATATGGGACCCACTGGTGCTAGAAGCCCTGATCACACACAGTTTTGAATCATGAACATTAGTCGCACCATTCTGTCTATCCGACAAAACCTGTTTCTTGGTCACTATCACATCTGCAAGATGAGTTTTTGGAGTTGGCAGCTTTATCCAGGCCGGAAAGTCATCATGACCCCAGAATCTTCTTGCCAAAAGTAAACTCCTCTTTCTATTCCTCACGGAAGGTAGTCCTGTCATTCAGTCCAAAGCCACAACATCCTGAAGAAAAACTGGCATAATCTGGATGTTCATAGAACACCAAAGATCTGTCTTAAGTGCACTGAACTGACAAGATCATTTCCTTTCACCTGAAGTGCCAAGGGCTCTAGGTGTTCAAACTGTGACCAGATTGGTCAAATTATGCATTGTAGAGGCAGAGAAGGCATCAGGTTCACCTGTTCCTGACGTCATCAAGGCACAAGATCTTTCTTTCTACTTATGAAGTCACCAATCTGTTCTTCCACTGAGGAAATCTGTAGGGCAGTAACATGGGCCTCTATTCTGTTTGTTAGACGCTAGTGTTTATGGAGAATCCATTCTGTTATTTGTGCCAGTCTTTTAGAGTAAGTTTGGCAGTTGGATCACTTTAGCCCATTCCACGCTTTTGTTTTGACTAGGGGGAGTTCAGTTAGCTACAACCAGAGAAGCTGCATGCTGTGGATTAAACCTACTGGATTAAACCAGTGATCTATGGAATCTTACTTTAAAACTACATACTTTGCATGATTCGTTCCAGAAGCTCTCAGTCAGGACATAACAGACACTAGAAAATGGACTTTCTGTCCTCTACACAGGCATCCTTTGGCAAGAAGGTGCTACATTTGGTGATCCAGAAACAGTTTGCCCTTTGGCAATTAATTTTGTGGGGGACTCTCCCTATCTCATTCTGCTACTTTATCCATCTCTTATTTATTTTCACTGGTCGCTACTTCATATATGTCTGATACTGGGCTACAAAAGGGGAAATTTTTTACACAATAATTTTCTTGCTGCTAGCGATGTTTTCCATGATTCTACCCTTCCTGGTATTGTTAAAAAAAAATGTTCACAACTGTTTTGTTGAGAAGCTTTGGAGCTTCATGCTTTGGGGTGTGAACTTGAAATTTGGGAGTGGTGCAGGATGGGGGTGGGGTGTCACTCGAGTGTCATGACTGTGCCTTCTGTAGTTCCTTTGAAAATTCACCTACATTTGGCCTAGTTCTAAGCCTCCAATACAAAACAAATCTGTTTGTATATGATCGGTAGATACTTGCCTAGAGTTTAGCAGCTACGTTCTCCAAAGATTCCATCAGCAATGAGCATGCTCCAACCCAGGGCTGCCAAGACTGAGCATAGCGTCGCCTGCTCAGGCTCCTCATAGGTGCCGAAGGATAGATACAGTGTCACCGTAAGCGAGATGAGGGATACTACCTCTCTTGTGCTCTCAGTGCTTCTGCTGCAGCGGGCCAGGAAGCGTGACTGGAATGCAAGGGGTGGAAGGGATGATAGAGAATACAAAAAAGGGGGGTAGGATGGTAGGTGGAGAGAAGCTGCGATGGAGTTAAGGGGGGGAAATGGACTGAGGCCATCTAGAGGGATAAGGGGTACAGGAGCTAGGGTGGGGAGCTAAGAGCATAAGTCTAACCACAAGAGAACATCCCCCTCCAGAACCTGAACACACGACTCCAGCATCTCAATATTTTTCGGCTGTTGGCAAGGAGCAGCGAAACCCTTTGGAAATACATGATGGGGAGGGGGTGTCTGTGAAGAGGGATGGCAGTGGTCGGGAGGGGACAGGTGGGCTACAACGAGGGACGTTTGGGACTAGGAGGGGATGGCGGGGGATTCTGAGGCGGGATGGGCGGGGGGGGGTCTGAGGTGCTGGATGGGGATGAGCAGGGCGGCTGGTGCTCTGAGGGGGATGTCGGTGTCGCTGGATCGGAGCGGGCTGGGGCCTGCCGCAGGGCTCCGTGCGGGGCGGGGCTCCCCCGGCTGGGCCCGGGGAGCCCGTGGGAAGTACCCGCGGGGCGGCACGGCCAGGCCTGACACGCAACGGCACCGCCCCGCCTCCCCAGCGCCGCCGTTGCAGGAAGCCGGAAGCGGCGGGAACAAGCTTCAGCTTGGCAGGGCCGGGCGGGAGTCGCGGATCGCGGCGCTGGGACGGGGCCGCTGTCTGCAGGTAGGGCTGGGCCAGTGCCGCGCGGGAGGGGTGGCGGGTCTCGGGGTGGTCTCGGCGCTGTGGTGGGAGCCGGGGCTAGGGCCGCTGCCGGAAGCTGGGCTGTGACAAGCCGGGGCCAAGGGGGAAGGGTGCGGGGATCGGGCCCGCCAGTGACTTGCTGCGTGAGCTCGGGACCGAGTCGGGAGAGGGAACAGGAGCCCGCCCGGTGAGCCCACCGCTCCTGGGGGCGGCCCTGCGGCTCCGCTCCAGCCCCCCAACAGCCCAGCGCTATGCCGGCCCCCCACCGTCCCGGTGACCTGACCAGGCCCCGTGTCCTCTGCCCCCGGTGCCGGGAGGGGGCAGGTCAGTGAGGCGCCTTTGGTTCCCCACGCTGGGCCCTAGTCCTAGGGCAGCGAGCATCCGCCTGGGGCTGCTGGGGCTCGCCTTGGGGTGACAGCGCTGGTGAGTTGTGGCCGCGTGCCTGAGACTTGCAACGTCTTCAACGTTAAACGCAGCAAAATCCTTTGGTACTGGAGCGAGAGATTTTACAAGCTGCCTTTAAAGTCTGTCCAGATGGAGGAGGGAGTTTCCCTAGAAGTGATCGACATGGTGGGTAAGGCATTGAGTTGGTGCCTAGGTGACATGGTTTCCGACTCCAAGGATGGTATCCTGATTTGTTCATGGATGCATATGAGCTTTAATGACCTCATCTCAAAACTGAACCACAGTTCATTCACTTATTTCAGGGGTTCTCAAACTGGGGGTCACAACACCTCAGGGCGTCCTGAGGTTATTACATGGGGGGGTTACAAACTGTCAGCCTCCACCCCAAACCCTGCTTTGCCTACAGCATTTATAATGGTGTTAAATATATAAAAATATGTTTTTTAATTTATAAGGAGGGATTACACCCAGAGGATTGCTATGTGAAAGGGGTCACCAGTACAAAAGTTTAAGAACCACTGAATTATTTTATGTTTTTAAATCTTGTAGCCTCTTCAACTAGGCACCTATGGGGAAAGAGTGGGGGGGAAGAGAGGAGGAGGTGGGAACCATTATCTTTTGTGGAATATAAGCTTTCAAACTTTCATTTAAGAAAATAATTCCATCTGTTGGAGTAATTCCAGTTTTTGGATGTTGTGAAGGCCAAGACTATAACAGGATTAAAAAAAGAACTAGATAAGTTCATGGAGAAGAATAAAAGGAGACTTTTTAAATTTAAAAGGTAATATCCTACTGAGGAAAATAGAAAGGAACATAAAATCTGGCAAGTCAGGTATAAAAGTATAATTAGGCAGGCCAAAAAGGAATTTGAAGAGCAACTTGCCAAAGACACAAACTAACAGCAGATTATTTTTTAAGTACATGAGAAGCAGGAAGCCTGCCAAACGTGTATTGGACAATTGAGCTGCTAAAGGAGCACTCAAAGAAGACAAGGCCTCTGCAGAGAAGCTATATTTTCAATTCATCTAATACTATTTCACAATTCACCTAATACAAGTACTGTAGTGCAATCTCTTTATCATGAAAGATTTCAGAGTAGCAGCTGTGTTAGTCTGTATTTGCAAAAAGAAAAGGAGTACTTGTGGCACCTTAGAGACTAACAAATTTATTTGAGCATAAGCTTTTGTGAGCTACAGCTCACTTCATCGGATGCATTCAGTGGAAAATACAGTGAGGAGATTTATATACATAGAGAACATGAAACAATGGGTGTTACCATACACAATGTAAGGAGAGTGATCACTTAAGGTGAGCTATTACCAGCAGGAGAGCGGGGGGGGGGGGGGGGAACCTTTGGTAGTGATGATCAAGGTGGGCCATTTCCAGCAGTTGACAAGAATGGCTGAGGAACTGGGGGTGGGGGATAAACATGGGGAAATAGTTTTAGTTTGTGTAATGACCCATCCATTCCCAGTCCCTATTCAAGCCTAAGTTAATTGTATCCCGTTTCCAAATTAATTCCAATTCAGCAGTCTCTCGTTGGAGTCTGTTTCTGAAGTTTTTTTTGTTGAAGAATTGCAACTTTTAGGTCTGTAATCGAGTGCCAAAGAGATTGAAGTGTTCTCCAACAGACTTGTTGTTCCTCAGACGTTTTTGTCAACTGCTGGAAATGGCCCACCTTGATTATCACTACAAAAGGTTCCCCTCCCCGCCCCCGCTCTCCTGCTGGTAATAGCTCACCTTAAGTGATCACTCTCCTTACATTGTGTATGGTAACACCCATTGTTTCATGTTCTCTATGTATATAAATCTCCCCACTGTATTTTCCACTGAATGCATCCAATGAAGTGAGCTGTAGCTCACGAAAGCTTATGCTCAAATAAATTTGTTAGTCTCTAGGGTGCCACAAGTGCTTCTTTTCTTTTATCATGAAAGTTGAACTTACAAATGTAGAATTATGTACAAAAAAACTGCATTCAAAAATAAAACAATGTAAAACTTTAGAGCCCACAAGTCCACTGAGTCCTACTTCTTGTTCAGCCAGTCGCTAAGACAAACAAGTTTATTTACATTTATGGGAGATAATGCTGCCTGCTTCTTGTTTATAATGTCACCTGAAATTGAGAACAGGTGTTTGCATGGCACTGTTGTTGTAGCCAGTGCTGCAAGATATTGACATGCCAGATGTGCTAACGATGCATATGTCCCTTGATGCTTCAACTACCATTCCAGAGGACATGCGTCCATGCTGACGATGGGTTCTGCTCAATAACGATCCAAAGCAGTGCAGACTGACGCACGTTCATTTTCATCATCTGAGTCAGATGTTACCAGCAGAAGAGTGATTTTCTTTTTTGGTGGTTTGGGTTCTGTAGTTTCTGCATCAGAGTGTTGCTCTTTTAAGACTTCTGAAAGCATGCTCCACACCTCATCCCTCTCAGATTTTGGGAGGCACTTCAGATTCTTAAACCTTGGGTCGAGTGCTGTAGCTATCTTTAGAAATTTCACATTGGTATCTTCTTTGCATTTTATCAAATTTGCAGTGAAAGTGTTCTTAAAATGAACAACATGTGCTGGGTCATCATCCGAGACAGCTATAACATGAAATATTTGGCAGACCGTGGGTAAAACAGAGCAGGAGACATACAGTTCTCCCCCAAGGAGTTCAGTCACAAATTTAATTAATGCATTATTTTTTTAACAAACGTCGTCAGCATGGAAGCATGTCCTCTGGAACGATGGCCGAAGCATAAAGAAGGATATGAATCTTTAGCGCATTTGGCACATAAATATCTGGCGACGCCAGTTACAACAGTGAATTGAAAAATACTATTTCTTTTGTTTAATCGTGCAACAGCCCTAGTTGAAACTATTGTAAAGAACAGAATTATTAGACACACAGATGGATATGATACGTTGGGGAAAAGCCACATGGACTTTTCCCCAATCTATTAGAATTCTTGGGGGGGCGCTGTTCAAGAATCATGTGAACAAGGGGTATACAGTGTAGTTGGACTTTCAGAAAGTCTTTGACAAGGTCCCTCACCAAAGGCCCTTAAGCAAAGTAGGTAGTCATGGGATATGAGGGAAGGTCCTCTTATGGATCAGTAACTGATTAAAAGACAGGAAATAAAGGGAGAGAGGTAAAAAGTTCGGTCTCCCAAGGATCTGTATTGGGATCAGTGCTGTTCAACATGTTCATAAATGATTTTGAAAAAGGGGTAGACGGTGAGGTGGCAAAGGTAGCAGACAATGCAAAATTACTCAAGATAGTTAAGTCTAAAGCAGACTGGGAGGAATTACAAAGGTATCTCAGAAAACTGGGTGACTGTACAACAAAATGACAGATGAAATTCAATGTTAAGTGCAAAGTAATGCACATTGGAAAACATAATTCCAACTATACCTACAAAATGAAGGGGTCCAAATTAGCTGTTACCACTCAAGACAGATCTTGGAGTCATTGTGAATAGTTCTCTGAAAACATCTGTGCAGTGTCAGTCAAAAAACCCCAACAACTAACAACGTTAGGCCCTATTAGGAAAGGGATAGATAAGGGGATAGTAAATATCATAATGCCCTATATAAATCAATGGTATGTCCATGCCCTGAATATTGTATGCAGTTCTGGGTTGCCCCATCTCAAAAAAGATATATTAGAGTTGGAAAAAGTACAGAGAAGGGCAACAAAAATTATTAGGGGGATGGAACAGCTTCCATATGAGAAGAGATAAAAAGGACTGGGAGTTTTCAGCTTAGAAAAGAGACAACTAAGTGGGGATATGATAGAAGTCTACAAAATCATGAATGGTGTGGAGAAAGTGCATAAGGAAGTGTTATTTACCCCTTTACACAACACAAGAACCAAGTGTCACCAATGAAATTAATAGGCAGCAGGTTTAAAATAAACATAAAAAAGTACTTCTTCACACAATGCACAATCGACCCACGGAGCTCGTTGCCAGGGGATGTTGTGAAAGCCAAAACTATGACTGGGTTATAAAAAGAATTAGATAAGTTCATGGAGGATAGGCCCATCAGTGGGTATTATTCAAGATGGCCAGGGATGCTACCCTATGCTCTAGGTGTCCCTAACCCTCTGACTGCCAGAAGATGGGACTGAACAACAATGGGTGGATCACTCGATAAATTGCCCTGTTCTGTTCATTCCCTCTGAAGTGAACAGGATACTGGGCTAGAGGGACCATTGGTCTGACCCCGTCTGACCCTTATATTCTTAAGATCTTGGGGGCATAGTTCATGTCTTAAGTGTTTGTACAACAACTAGCACATTGGAGGTTTTGGGCATCTTCATAAATACAAATGATATTTGCTGGGGAGGAGGCTGAAAAAGCAGAAGCAGAAAGAAGGGCAGCAGACTAGAAGCCAGGAGTTTCAGAGAAAAAGAATGCTCCTCCTTTCCAGTGGGTAAGGGCTTTTGAATGTACTAGAAACAACAATGGATGAGTTCCCAGGAAGAGTACCTTAGTAGGAATCCCAGCAGCTTTGGTGTGGGGGTGGTCAGAGTTTGCCTTCTCCTTTAGGCATTGCCCCTAGACAGAGAGACCTCTCAGCTTTGTTAAGTCTTCCGCCTATTACAGGTCTGGTAAATTTTTCAAGTCCTAGGTATTATGCATGCAAAGCAAAACTGGGTCAATTCCTCCTGCTGACTAACATACAAGAAAGAGCACTAAATTTCTCATCTCAACCAAAGCAGTCAATGCAAAATAATCCTCAGTCCATTCCTACTATATACAATCACTTCCTGAATTCACCAAACGCTAACCTGCTGACAAATAGAGCAAACCTCCCCACCAAAAACTGAAAAATGGTCAGGATGCTAAACCAAAACCTAAAATATCAACATATGAGTCATTGGGAAGAACAAATTAAAACAAACAGTAAGCTAGACTGCTTTTAGGTCCCTGTACAGAACTACTTCCTCATCTGTGATCATAAGCTAGAAGTGAAAATGAAACAAAGTTTTTAGAGCTAGTTCAGAAAGGCACAGTCATGCAAGGAGGACAAAGGACAGGTTGAGACAGGGAGACATTCTAATCTAATACCCAAGGTACAAAGACATGTGAGAAATTATTTCTAGCAATTTGAAAAAATAGGTTTAAATGAAAAATCCGCTCCCTAGCTCTGGGGAAAAAGGAGAGAGATTACAGAGAAGGCAATGTGTATCTTTTCCGGCATTTTTAGTATCTGTTTCCTTTTTTCTTTCTCAGTTTTTGCCTTACCTTGTATACTTTTCTTTTGTCCTGCTATGTTGTGTACTATGTGCTCTGTTTTGACCACTTCTTCCCACAGTTTTAAATGCACTCTCTTTCTGGGTGTCTCCATTTTAGTAACATCAGTCAGTATCCTAAATCTCTAAGGGAGAGAAAAGAGTGAGTGGATTTGGGAAGAAGAGGAGGAGGAGGTGGTAAAGACAGAGAAAAAAGAGAAAGTAATAGATGCAGCATACACATAAAAAGAAACATTCTGAACTATTGTAAGAAAAAAGGTGGAGTGAAGCCAGAATGGGAAAGGAAGTAAAACAAAAACAAGGAAAAGATGTAGCAAGTTATATTTTTAGAAGTTAAATAGAAAGTTGATTGAAGATTGTTAAAAGCAGATCAGAATACAACTGTGTTATTCCTTTAAATTGAGGGTTGTGATGTTGGGGGAATGGTTATTTTTCACCTTGGATAGGGTGAAACCAGAGTAAGTTGCAATGGTGTATTGTATTTATTTAGGAAGGAATATATGGGCCCCAAGAACAAAGGTGTTAATATGACCCTATAACTGTCCAACATGAAACAGTTTTCAATAAAGTTCAGGGTTTGGAATGCAAAGATCTGAGCCTGCTTAAAACCATGGCAAACTCATTATTAAACATTTAAAAACCCTTTATTAAAGATATAGGGGGAAAAGAGAGAGAGCATTTGAAATGTAAAGTATTAAGTAAGTCTTTCATTTTAAAAAAAAATCCCTTATTCCCTTTCCCTTTAGCTGTGGAGAGTCCTTAGAAGATTACAAAAATAGAAAAAGAAAACCCTTGTGTGCAGTCTTTTAGATGGTATTGAAGATAGTAATTACTGTTATTTTTGGGAAAAGTTAGCTGAGATGGGCTGGAGCTGGCATTATTGCTGTTATGAACGTCCATTCGTAGGAAAACAAAACACACACAGAAGAGGAAAGAAAAGAACAGCAAAGACAGAAAATGCAGCATCTGTCTCTGGTGTTGTTTCTCACTTACAACCTCACTGCTGGAAAAAAAAACCCACAGATGTGACACAGTGTTTTCAGCTGCTCTGAGACCTGGCATACTTGTACCAGCATCAGGCTGTTCAGGGTGTTGCTTTTAGCTTCCTTTTTCTGGTTACAGGCTTATAGCAGTGTTGCAAACTAAGCGTCTGCTTAGCCAGCCAAGACTGTATATTAAACAGAAGGAAAAAGGAGAGATAGGAAAGAGAAGAAATAAAGTGGTGAAGAAAAAGAACACACAAGGAGGGGTGACGACAAAGTCACATCTCAGGTAGTGTTTGGGATTCAGCAAGTGACGGTGGCAGTTTCATCTGGTTCCCTCTCTTTGGAACTGATGTCCTGATCAGACATTTCTCAGAATTAGTATAAAGAAGGTCTGGGGACCCAGGAGACAGTGGGGATGGCAGCCATGATGGTGAAGTTTCTTCCTTCCCCTCTCTTGTCTTTCAGCCAGCCAGCGTTCACCAGAGCCAGCTTTTCCTCCTGACGTCTCTTTTTGAAGACCCCAAAAGGGAGTGATGGGCAGAATAGCTCAGTGGTTCTCAATCAGGTGTACACATACCCCTGGGGGTATGCAGAGGTCTTCCAGGGAGTACATCAACTCATCTAGATATTTGCCTAGTTTTACAACAGGCTACATAAAAAGCACTAGCAAAGTCAGTAGAAACTAAAATTTCAGAGGCAATGACTTGTTTATACTGCTCTATAAACTGAAATGTAAGTACAGTATTCATATTCCAATTGATTTATTATATGATAAAAATGAGAAAGTAAGCAATTTTTCCGTAATAGTGTGCTGTGACACTTTTGTATTTTTATGTCTGATTTTGTAAGCAAATAGTTTGTGAGGTGAAACTTGTGATACAACTTGCAAGACATCAGCCTCCTGAAAGGGGTACAGTAGTCTGGAAAGGCTGAGCACCACTGGAGTAGCTCATCATCTTTCCCCCCTCCCCCCCCCCCACATTAGGCCTAATTTCCAACAAAACCGTTTTGTTCTTTTGATTTCCAGTCCAGCACTTCTCTTGTTTACCAGCCATGACCTTAACATAGTTCTTGAATTAGATCAGTAGGCCTTTTTGTTTAGGTTAATACAGTCTTACTCCCTTTTGCACCTTCTCACGTCGACATTTGTTGTTATGGGTTATTGAGACATTTTATAAACGTTCTATAACTATTTACAGTTGAACTCACAATTAGGGTAAATTTGTAGGCCCAATCATCACAAATGCAAGCTCTTGTTTGCACCGAGGCTCCACATGTACATAAAGCATTTCCACTGGTGCAGCTATATCAGTGTGGTTACATCAGTACAAATATCCTAGGCTTAGATCTGATTCCTATTTTCACTGTTTGAGATTTTTGTCAATATTTTGTACCGTATTGTAAATGGTTTCCTGTCTGCTAGATTTTTGTCATCCATCAAATGAAGTCCTAGATCTGATAGCGTGATATACTGTTTTGTAGGGTGCTATGGCTCAGGCAATTTTTTTCTATTGGTCTTGGCATACATTACCTTTAAAAATAAGAGGGAAGGAGGACAAGGGACCTCTTATGTAAAAATGTCACATTAGTATCTATTGGGCTGTGAGATGATCACTTTCTAGTCAGCTATTAAATTGTTTAGTTTCTGAATAAAATTGGTAAGACAGAATTCTTTGTGTACTTACTATCTATGTGCACTTTTCTGCTGAACAAACAAGATTCAGTAGATTTGACTCTTGGCAAGAGGTAGTCAAGATAGCATCATGCAAAGCATCAATCCCATCTTCACTATGTCCATGCCACCTGGCACATCACAGGTAGTGGGTCTCATTATCTGGAAGACATTTTTAGTCCAGTGTTTTTTCAAGCTTTTTCATAGCATGGACCTTATTTTAATATAGAAACTGCCGCAGATTGCCTCAGGGACCTGTCTCCTGCCATTCAGGTCTGCATAACATCTCTTTTGTACCGTAGCAGTTACCAATATGGGAAAATTATGTTTGACTAGTATTTTAGGTACTTTTAGTAGAGCTGGTTGAGAATTTTTGAAGTTTTGGTGAAAAGATGTTAGAGAAGATTTCCACTGTTTTTTGACCAGCTGTTGTTCTGAGTTTTCTTTAATGCCTTTTAGCAGCTTGAGAAAAGGAAGAGGACCCACCAGCACCATGCGACCAGCCAGCTTGCTGTCTTTTGTGCTATATGGAGCTCTTCTTCCCTAGCTCATGTGTTAAGAATGAGTAATGATGGAAATAGATAAAATACAGTAGATTGGAGCTGCTTCATAACATTGGATCTATTTTGCAAGAATTCCAAGTCTTTACCTGGTATCTCTGCATTTCACACATTACAAGATGATTGGACTTGTCTAAACGCCTTGGGACTGGCTTATAAGAAACACTTTACACATAGTAATGTACCTTAATGAGAATCTATTATTAGAAATTATTACAAGTAGAAACTTGTTCAGCCAAAATAATTTGAAAATTCCTGTTTTAATGCTGTGTTGCCCTGAGTACTGTTAGAAAGGCAGGCCCCTGCCTTGTGCTAAGCACTGTAATGTGACTGATTAACTGTAATTGATATTGCAGCACAACTTCCTCCATTCTATTGATTTTCCTGTGGTAAACCCCCTTCTGTGTTGTTACAGACTTTCTTTGCTGTTGTATAAACCAATGATTTCTTCAAACAGAGCTGAACAACTTAGGTGATAAATATGGTTCCTTTAGATCTCTCTAAAAACAGGAAGTTCTTTTATCTCTTCTTCCTGTTATCACAGGGCTTGTGGGGCTTGATTGTGCTTTTCATAAGAAGAGTAAAGAGGCTTTTCTTGGGGGGCTGGCAGGGAAGGGGGGATGGGGAAAAAAAATCCTGATACGATGAATGACAAAACTGAACTAATTCAGGTTATCCTTAATTCTGAAGTGTTCATAGTTTTGCTGTTCCATAATTTATGGTAACTTACTGTTTTCTTTAGGCATTGAGAGATATTACACTGTTCGGAGACACTGTAATAGCTGGTTGTATTTGGCTTCTGCTGAAACAATAAGATTATAGTATTGGTTGTGTATGAAAAATTAGAGCTTTGCTTTAATTAAAATAGATATGTTGTGGGCCTTTTTTAAATTTGGACAACTTAGAATTTTGTATTAAAAATCAGGAATTAACTCATAACACGATTGAGTTCTATTATTAATAATTGTGGGAAACTATCCAGGAAAATGCTGCTTATCTGGCACACCTGTCGTCAGAAGCAGTTTATAATCCATCTGAGGGCTAGGAATGGGACTCTGGTTGCTGACAATTTTCCTGTCTCCCATGGTAGCATAAGAGAGTTGAGCCTGTTATCATCTGTACCTTTCCAAGGACAGCATATAGGGTGGCTTTTATTTATGTTACTTAGGCCCTGATTCAGTAGGCTACTTTATTCAGGTGCCAGGGTCTGCCTGTGCAAAACATGGGCATTCTGTTCTATATCAGTCTTTATACCGTCTGGCTCCTCACTGTAGTATCTGAGCGCCTTCCAGTAGTTCATGTTGTCTGTTCTCTCATCCTCGCCTCAGGTGGAGGAGCATGTGCAGTGGAGTGTCTTGTTTTGGTAGAGATTACGGGTTGGTTTGTTTTTTATACATATATCTGTTATGTGTTTTTATTAGAGAAGGTGAGGTGAAAGAAGTGTGCTTTGCAGTTGAAGTGGAAAGTGGCAGGGTTTGGGGTAGTCCTTAGTTCTTGGGGGGTGGGGGAGGTCATTCCACAGTCTCAGACTGTCCCCAAGAAAGTTCTGTCTCCCACACAAGTGAGCTTTACTGTGGTTGTAGAATTCCATTGTGCCAGAAGAGTGGAGTTGTTGATACAGTCTTTGTTCCAGAGCTTTAGATGGTCTTTTGGGTATCCTTGGCCCAGGTCATGGACCACTTGGGAGAAAAAACTGAGATTTTGTACTTCATTTAAAGTTCTATGGGAAGCTAGTGTAGAGAGCAGAGGACAGATCTACTGTGCTCCCAGTAGCCTGTGTTGCTGAGAAAAGAGACTGCAGCATTTTCTACTAATTGGAGTTTCCAGAGTGCTGAAGGTTCCATGCCCACCTATACTGCATTGCTGTAGTCCAGCCAAGTGGTGATGAAGGCATGAATAACTGAGGCCAGGTCTTTGTCCACCGAGTGGGAGCGGTTGGGTCATTACAAAACCTAAACCTAATTTCCCCAATACTAATTTCCCCCTACTGTTACTCACACCTTCTTATCAACTGTCTGAAATGGGCCACTCTCATTACCACTTCAAAAGTTATTTTTCCTCCCTTGGTATCCTGCTGTTAATTGAATTATCTCATTAGACTGACCTCACACTCGGTAAGGCAAATCACATCTTTTCATGTATTTATACTTGCGCCTGTATTTTCTACTCCATGCATCTGATGAAGTGGGTTGTAGCCCACGAAAGCGTATGCCCAAATACATTTGTTAGTCTCTAAGATGCCACAAAGACTCCGCGTTCTTTTTGCTGATACAGACTAACACGGCTACCACTCTGAAACCTGTCAGGATAGGATGGAGTCTCAGCCAGCTGGAGATTGTGGTGGTTGCTATGTGAGAGCTCTACTTGTGGCGGTTGCTATGTGAGAGCTCAGTGAGGAATCCAAGAGTACTACTATACTACGGATTGAGTTGATCAGTTTTGCAAATCGTTATTTTTATTAGATTTTAAAAAGAATCTTTCAGCCTGAAATTTTAATTAAAACAAATGCGTTTAAAAGTAGCTTCAGGTATTTCACCTGCTCCTGCACCCCATTGCTGCTTTTTGTGAGCTCACAATCACACTTCCTGAAAGCAGGGGGAGGGCAAAAAAACAAAAACAAAAACCCACACACCAGTGGGAAAGACCCACACAAACAAGGAAAATTCCCAGCCTATAACTGGGAAATAGTTAAATTGACTCTACCCCAAATGATCTACAATTAAGAAAGCAAAAAAAAACCTTGAAAATTGGAGAAAAATCTCTAGTTTCTTTCAGTTGCAATAGTTACTACTTCTAACAAGTAGTTAAAATATTAGAGTTTACATTGGTTCTTTAATTATCTGACTCATGTGAAACTAGCTTCTTGGAACCTACCAATCTGGAGCATCCATACTTACACTGAGGTAGGGCCATATCTTTCAGTCTCCTGTCATACTTCCTGGGGTTACCCAGAGTTGGGCGGCACTTCGCTACTACCTGCCCGTGCCCTTACCAGGAGGAAGCCTTGTCTGAACCTGACAGGGGTCAGAACCCCCACTCTACTGGCCGCAGGCAACACAAGCACTCCTCCCTCAGCCTACTCAGGCTCCGCTCTTCCTCTGCAGGTTAGCCATCAAGCCCTTTGAGGGGCCCCCTGAAGTGTCCAGCCCTGGTCCACTGGATGCTCACAGAATTCACAAATCCACTGCTCCCAAAAGAACAGTACCTCCAGCTCACCAGTTACACCTCAGAGCATAGCTCTGCTTGATACACAACTCTTATGTTTATAGTGAAAACAAGTAAAAATGTATTTTATAAAATGTAGAGATTTGAGGCGAGCCAATAAAAGTATTGGAAACAAATGGATAAATATAAAAAAAACCATAACGCATGATCTAGAATCTAGACTGGCTTAATCCTTCCAGCATTTGTGACAGGGTCTGATCACCGCTAGTAGTCCTCCTCCTGGCCATCCTGGGGATTGGCTCTGCGAGACATTGCACCCTTCTTTGGCAGTGTCTTCACCCATCCTGTCTTACCCTGCGGCCCCTCTTGCTCCAGGAACTTCAGCCTCCTCTTTGGGACTTGGCCTCCGCCTGGGTCACCATACATATTTCCCGACAGGGGGTGATGTAACAACAAAGTCTTTCCTGGACAAACCATCCCAGGGAGTCTGCTCGGGGCACCAGCTAAAGGGAGGGACACGTGACCTCCCCATGTGACACCCCCACATGACTCCGCCCTGCCCCCAGCCCAGGGCTCTCCCCATCCCCTCCGCACATTACCTGGAGGAGTGGGGTGGGGGGAAGGGGCTCTGTCCTCCCACTGTGCCAGCTCTGAGCATGCCAGAGGGGCAGGTCAGGGCTCCAGCTCACTCGGCTGCTGCCCCCAGAAGCTGAGCCTGGGTGGGGGGCAGCCTGCCGTTGCCCTACCCAGGCTCTGTCCCAGTCAGCCGCTATGTTGCACTGAGCGGGCAGCGTCCCAGGTAATTTGGCTGGAAGAAGCTCTGGCCCCGCCTCTTCTGGCCCCACCCCACCCCTCCTCTCCCTCCAGGGCTGGCTGCGGGGCGGGATGGGGGAACACACTTAACCCTTCATGCCCCTCCAACAAGTCACCTCTGTGGGCAGGCCTGTCCTCTACTTTGGATTCCAGGTCAGGGGCCCTCCAGTCAGCAGCCAAGGCCTGCACTGTCCTACCGTGCTGCTTTCCCCAAAGCCCTCTCCTGGCTTCCCTGTTCTCTGGGTTCACCAGCCTCCCTCATCTCCAGGAGTAACTGTGGATTAACCTTTAGCCCCTTAACACACCTCACTCCTCCCAGGGAGTGATTGCTGTCTACTTCCCTGCAGCTCCCTTCTGCGGTCTGTGCCCTGGCTTTATAGAAGTCTTGCCTGTTTCTGCCCAGCTGAGCCTGTTCCCAATCAATCCTCTACTCCCTGGCTGCTCCTCCAGGTGCAGCCTATGGAGTTAATTGGCCCACCTAGCCATATTAACCCTTTCCAGTCTTGTGTGGGGTAGACACCCTGTCACAGCATATTATATACCAAGGCTTGCCTTGTGATCTTCTGTTATGAGAAAAGTCACGCTGTCCTCTTGCCTCCTCAGTGGAAGGATACTATCTCTTTCGTTGCAATACCAGATATATCACCTCCTGCTCTGTGGTCCTTTCTATAGCTTTCACAATCTGTTATTGATTTCGCAGCTTCCATTGTGAGACATACAATGCACAATATATACCTGACCAGACACAGAAAGATAAGGGACTCCTAATCCCATGCCTGAACAGAATCTGTCCACAGCCTGTCACATCCTGGTCACCCGCCTTTAACTTTAAGAACATAATTTCCAGTGTAGATCTAAGTTCCCTGTAAGCTGCGCAGCCACGCAGCAGCTGATTTAGGGCCACACAGGTGCTCAGGGAACCCGCTTGACCAGGACCTGCTGGGAAATGGGTGCCTCTCCCCTGGCCCCGCTGCTGTGGCTGGAGGAAGGGGCGCCCCTTCCCCCAGCCCCAACTCAGCCCCAGACCTGCCACAGCCTGGGGAGGGGCGGCCTGAACCCAGCCCCGGTCCGGACCGTCTCGGGGAGGGGCGCCTCTCCCCCCAGCCCAGGTGCTGCTGCGGGGAGAGACAGCTGAGTGGGAGTCCTCTCTCCCCGCTATAGCCCCAGAGCACCCTTCTGCACTCCAAACCCCTCATCCCCGGAGCCCACACCCCAACCCTCTCCCCCAGCCCTGAGCCCCTCATCCCTGGCTCCACCCCAGAGCCTGCACCCCCAGCTGGAGCCCTCACTCCCCCCCTGCACTCCAACCCCCTATCCTAGCCCTGATCCCCTTCCAGCACTCTGAACCCCCCAGCCTGGAGCCCCCTCCAGCATCCCAAATCCTTCATCCCTGGCCCCACTCCAGAGCCCGCACCCCCAGCCAGAGCGTTCACACCCTTGCACCCCAGCCCTGAGCCCCCTCCCACACTCCAAACCCCTCGGCCCTACTCACATCACATGAATTTTGTTACGTGCACCAATATGAAGGTGATGTGTCACCTCCATATTGGTGCACATAACAAAATTCATTCTGCACGTGTGTGGGAAAAATTAGAGGAAACACTGGTGTAGATACATAATGTCTTAAATATTATCCATCCATACGTTTCCATGTAAGCTACTGGCTCTCGGTAAAGACCTTACATGCCACTCTTTTGTTAATTATTATGTATGTACCTGACGAAAGGATCCCTATTAAACCCAGTTGCCATCAAAAGGACCCTGGGTCACAAACTTCTTATTTCAGAGCCAGGCTTACTTTGATATCACAAAAACAATGAGGATTCCAGTACTCCATGAATCTGAAGAAGTGGGTTTTTTACCCATGAAAGCTTATGCTCAAATAAATCTGTTAGTCTTTAAGGTGTCACCGGCCTCCTCGTTGTTTTTGTGGATACAGACTAACACGGCTACCCCTCTGATATTTGATATCACGTAAACCTGCCATTATCTCACTTCCATTGTGCAGTCTCTCAGATATGCTGAACCATGAAACTTATAGAAATGTTGCTTCTCTTAAAGGAAAGACATAATTCCCACATTATTTGAAACCTTTTGTATTATTTTCTTCTATCTTTTATGGTCTCTTTGTGCCACATTTAGAAGCTGACAAAAGAATGGTTATTGAGACCTTTATTTGATTTTTAGTTGATTCTTTCAAATGGAGGAAGGGAAAAAGAAGACCTAAAACTGTGTGACAGATTTTATACAGTGTTAATTTTCATTCTGGTAGCATTTAGCTTGCCTTCGTTTCCTTTCTTCCTGCCTCCCCATCTCTCTAATTGGTGGATTTTTAATTCCTTTGTTAATTCTTTAAATCTCTGGAGTAGTGTTTCTCTGTTTCATTAAGAATGTATTGATTTTCCTTTAATTTTTGTGTGTGCAATATACTCGGTAACATTTATTTTTTTATTTTTAAGCTTGAAAAGAGAATTGACTAATCGAGAGAAAACATGCAGAGCACTTCCAATTATCTATGGCTTTTATCTGACGTTCTAGGACAAGGAGCCACTGCAAATGTTTTTCGTGGACGACATAAGGTTTGTGTGGAGTAAACAAACTCGTTACCATATAATAATTATTTTTTTCAAGAACAAGAATCCTTGTATTAATTCTTAAATAGTCTTCCTGTCTTGTTTCCTTTGTTAATGCATGGAAGTTGTTTTGGAAATCCACAGGCTGGATTCAGTAAGAAAACAATCATTAAACCTGGCACCTGTAATGTGAAAGCCCTTGAAATCTGTTCATCAGCCGTTTATGGAAAAGTTTTTTGAATTTTTTTATGATATTTTATTTTAATATCCCTAGTAATCAGGAAAATATGTGTAAGATACGTGTTTTTAAACATCTTTATCATTGTTATTAATAACACAATCGGTATTAATACTGAAAGCATTTGTAAAATGTACCATTCTTTTTACTGTGCTTTCTCCATGCCTTTTGCATTTTATCCAGTTTGGACAGTGAAATTAAGCAATCATTTTCTGATTCTTATGCACAAATACACAATGCTGTTTTGGTTCTTATGCACAAGTACAATGCTGTTGAGTTTCCAACAATGCAGGGAAATGTTTAAATAAACAAGTAGAAAACACTCTTTTGGGGCCTAAATTACTAAACGTATATGTCCTTTTTAAATTGGAAAGAAATATATATCTGTGTCTTTTTAAAGAAACTGTTATTTCTGAACTCATTTGGGTGGGGTGGTAATCTTCATTCCAGATAAATATTCTGTTTGGGCTCTCTTTACCTAAACTTCTGAATTTATATTTATTAAATATCTGAATTTATTATTATTTAATATTATGATAGTGCCCCAATGCCATAGTCAGGTTCAGGTAACCATTGTGCTAAGTACAGGGTAGATTGGTTTTAATGTTATCCAGAGTGCTTAATTATGTCTTAATTTCTTTAATTGCCTTACTAATGTCTATAAAAACAGTGAGGAAAAATAACCCAACTGCTAATACCTTCTCCTGACTATAAATTATTAACAATCTTTTTATAATTTTAAAGAAAAACTGAAAGGATTTTTATCTGCCAAGGTGTTTTTTGGGCGGCTTTTGTTTTCCCCTGAAATAGCTCAGGATATCACAAACTATAAAAGCATATGGAGTTGCACTGCTGTTTGAGATGTAATGGCTATCCAGTGGTGTAGGAAAAATGCAAAATCCCAGGATTCAGGTCAGCAGATAAATAAAGCCCCAATCCTGCAAACACTTTTACATTATTATCCCCACTGAATCCATGTGAGTAACTTTTTCCAAGATTGGGGCATAAAGCAGGAACTAATTTTTAAGTGTGTTGTTCTAAACTGTATTAATTGTAGTTTTTAAACCTCTACATACTTGGCTACGGATTTGGGCCTTACACAAATTTTCTAGAAGAAGATTTTCAATTAATCTTTGTACAGATAGTAAAATCTAAAGTTACCCCTCAGATTTCTCCATCTTTGTGAAAAATTACCCCCTAATCGGTGTTTGTTTACCTGAATTTAGATGGGAGTCGAGGCTGTTCTTTGTCATCAGATTATATATTTTGTCTCTCCCTCTCAAATTGTCTTGAGTTTGCAGTTCTTCATGTGTCCTGGCATTGTCTGTTAACAACCCTCAAGTGTTTGTAAAGAAGTAGCTTATCTTGAGCCATTTTTTCCTTCCTGCTTGTTTTTCCTTACAGCCCCCTATTAAATCAATATATTCATATAATAAACATTCCAATAACCAGATGAACATACAATATTAATAAATTATTGCAGAGAAGCTGCAATTATATCATACTTGTATATAAGTGAAAAGTGTTCTGGAATCTTTCAGGATGACTGGTACTGTATAAATGTTAATTATTAAGACTTGACTTTGATTTTTTAAAAATAATCTGAATATTTTTCTGATAGAAAACAGGGGATTTATATGCCGTCAAAGTATTTAACAACATAAGCTTCCTTCGTCCTGTGGATGTTCAGATGAGAGAATTTGAAGTATTAAAGAAACTGAATCACAAGAACATTGTCAAATTGTTTGCTATTGAAGAAGAGGTAATTAGCTGAAGTGGTTTGTAGTAATGCCATCCATGATTCCTGCATATGTATTTCATGTAAACTCAGCTGTATGGGGTAAGGTTGTATTTTTATTAAGAAGTATATAGGAGCCTTTTCCTACTGGCTCCTCTCCTTTTGCTGAGAATCTCACCTGATCTGGAGCCACAGATTGAAAGATAGCAGAGACTGAGTGGTGATACTGCTACTGAAATACATAACTGACTCCTAACAGCCTAGCACATCAGTACGCTTGCCCTGCTGTCTTTAGCATACAATCAGGATCAGTGCAACAGGCACTGAATCTGATCCACTGCATTCACGTGCATATTATGCAAATACGGTCCTAATTTATAAAATCTTAAATTGAAATTATTTAAGGTAATAGATTTTAATTACACTACTGCATATTATTATATTAATATGGAATGCATGCTACTGTTTGATTTGCTCTTGGTTGATAATTTTGCAGCTTATTCAGAACCCCTCACTTTTTAAAAATATAAATAAGATTTCAGGGGTTCCACAAGACCGTCAGAAGATAGGCATCTTGCTGTATAAAGTTCACATAATGATAGAGCAGATGTAGAATTGCATCCAGGGATGAATTAAAGTAGCACTTCTCAAAGTGAGGTTGGCTAAGAGTTCACAGGAAAATGGGTAAAATGCAGAGGTCGGTAAAGACTTTGGGGAGGGGAAGTAATCAAAGGAGAGAAGTAAAAGTGCTGCTCCAGGCTCTTCTCCCACTGTAGTTCCTCATTTTTCATTTGCCTCTACGCTACCTGCTACTCTGAGAAGGCCATTTTAAGGGTGAAGAAGGGCTAGCACCCATAATCTTGTGGCCTCCCTAGTTTCTTCTGCACTCAAGATAAATTTTAAAATGGAACCAATTTTTCTTTTTTCTTTCTTTTCATTTTTTAAAAGCCATCAGAGTGAGACTTGTATATAAAATAGCATCAGGTTACAAAACTTTGAAAATAGGAGACTACGACTTGATGTAATCTCTGGAATTATTAACAGTCTTCATATCATTGTCAAATCTTTATATTTTTTATTTTTCAGACAACCACTAGACACAAAGTACTTGTTATGGAATTTTGTCCATGTGGGAGCTTATACACCGTTTTAGAAGAGCCATCTAATGCCTATGGGTTGCCAGAGTCTGAGTTCTTAATTGTGCTGAGAGACGTGGGTATGTGGGATTTAATTTTTTAAACACTGTATAATTTGCCCTGTTGCTCAGCTGTTGTTTGGTTTAGTTTGGAATTGGAGTATTAAAATTCCTAGTTTGACAATATAGATGAAATCCTATGGATTATAGTATTACTTTTAATCTGTATCAACAAATGTATTACATTATAAAACTATGATTTTTTTTTTCTAAAAATTAGATTTTTTTAAATGCAAAGATTTTTTTTTTTTTGGTCACACACTGGACTTCCTTCTTGACAGATCATCACATAATAGATTATGGGGAGTAATGAAGTCCACCATTGTCTGCCCCTATCACCGCAGGAAATCTGGCAATTAAAATACGTCCACTTTATCTGCTCAGTGTTCCAAAGGATGATGGCAAAACCCATTGTCATCTCTTGTTTCCTACATTGTAGACATTCCTCTGGGAAGAGAATAAGATCACTAAGGATTATAAACTCTTACCTAAAATAATGGAAGAAAATTAAGTTTCAAGAAAGGCATTTTTGAGAGCAAGATGTACCATTATTTGCTGTTTGCAGAAGAAAAGGCAAAGATTATTAGAATAGAGACAATAGGATATTCTAATCCTAGTAGCAGCAGTGGTCTTTGCCCTTCTCCTTTGCACACACTGAAAAACCATAGTCTGTGAAAGTATATATGCTTTTTTGGTATTTTAACATTTTTCCGGCTGGTTTTGATACATATGTACTAAATGCTGTGCAACTCTGTATTTAAGTGGCTGGGATGAATCATCTCCGAGAAAATGGAATAGTGCACCGTGACATCAAACCAGGCAATATAATGCGTGTTATAGGTGAAGATGGTCAGTCAGTTTACAAACTGACAGATTTTGGAGCTGCTAGAGAGTTGGAAGATGACGAACAGTTTGTTTCTCTCTATGGTACAGAAGAATATTTGGTAAGCCATTTAATTTCTGACTGATGGACTTGTTGAAGCATGGGATATTTCTTAGTGAAAACTGAATAGCTGAGAGACAGAACCCCAGTTGAGAATTCATTTATCAATGACACATCTAGTCTGGTAGTTACTGTTATAACATCAATGCTACCTTTTGCACCTTGTGTCATGCCAGGCCTCCGCTGATCTGGGGAACAAGTGTGCTGAGGTCATTTCCTGACTCAGATTCTCCATGTTTCATTGGGTGATATAAAGAATTGTAGCGCAGATTTATTAGAGCTTCTTTGCCTCTCCCTCTCTGGATATTTTAAAATGTTCTTGTGAACTGTTTGGATGATGCTGCGTATCGCTCAGATCCACTTTCCTGATATTTGTATTGACCAAGCAGCGTGCAAGAGCACTGTAACTTGGAATGTCCAGTGTAGTGTTTTAAAGTCAGAGTACTTTAATTCCAAAAAGTGACAGGTGAGGGAGCCAGTAACAGAAAGAAAACAGTTGTCCCCTCCGCTTCTGTTTCCATGCCCCTCACATGCCAGTGTGCTAATAAATGTTGTCAATGCTCTTTCTCTCTGTTCTTATTTCAGAGTAACAGCCGTGTTAGTCTGTATTCGCAAAAAGAAAAGGAGTACTTGTGGCACCTTAGAGACTAACCAATTTATTTGAGCATGAGCTTTCGTGAGCTATAGCTCACTTCATTGGATGCATACTGTGGAAAGTGTAGAAGATCTTTTTATACACACAAAGCATGAAAAAATACCTCCCCCCACCCCACTCTCCTGCTGGTAATAGCTTATCTAAAGTGATCACTCTCCTTACAATGTGTATGATAATCAAGGTGGGCCATTTCCAGCACAAATCCAGGTTTTCTCACCCCCGCCCCCCCCCCCAAAAAAACACAAACACACACACACACACACACACACACACACACAAACTCTCTCTCCTGCTGGTAATAGCTTATCCAAAGTGACCACTCTCCCTACAATGTGCATGATAATCATAGAATCATAGAATATCAGGGTTGGAAGGGACCCCAGAAGGTCATCTAGTCGAACCCCCTGCTCGAAGCAGGACCAATTCCCAGTTAAGTCATCCCAGCCAGGGCTTTGTCAAGCCTGACCTTAAAAACCTCTAAGGAAGGAGATTCTACCACCTCCCTAGGTAACGCATTCCAGTGTTTCACCACCCTCTTAGTGAAAAAGTTTTTCCTAATATCCAATCTAAACCTCCCCCATTGCAACTTGAGACCATTACTCCTCGTTCTGTCATCTGCTACCATTGAGAACAGTCTAGAGCCATCCTCTTTGGAACCCCCTTTCAGGTAGTTGAAAGCAGCTATCAAATCCCCCCTCATTCTTCTCTTCTGCAGACTAAACAATCCCAGCTCCCTCAGCCTCTCCTCATAAGTCATGTGCTCTAGACCCCTAATCATTTTTGTTGCCCTTCGCTGGACTCTCTCCAATTTATCCACATCCTTCTTGTAGTGTGGGGCCCAAAACTGGACACAGTACTCCAGATGAGGCCTCACCAGTGTCGAATAGAGGGGAACGATCACGTCCCTCGATCTGCTCGCTATGCCCCTACTTATACATCCCAAAATGCCATTGGCCTTCTTGGCAACAAGGGCACACTGTTGACTCATATCCAGCTTCTCGTCCACTGTCACCCCTAGGTCCTTTTCCGCAGAACTGCTGCCTAGCCATTCGGTCCCTAGTCTGTAGCGGTGCATTGGATTCTTCCATCCTAAGTGCAGGACCCTGCACTTATCCTTATTGGACCTCATCAGATTTCTTTTGGCCCAATCCTCCAATTTGTCTAGGTCCTTCTGTATCCTATCCCTCCCCTCCAGCGTATCTACCACTCCTCCCAGTTTAGTATCATCCGCAAATTTGCTGAGAGTGCAATCCACACCATCCTCCAGATCATTTATGAAGATATTGAACAAAACCGGCCCCAGGACCGACCCCTGGGGCACTCCACTTGACACCGGCTGCCAACTAGACATGGAGCCATTGATCACTACCCGTTGAGCCCGACAATCTAGCCAGCTTTCTACCCACCTTATAGTGCATTCATCCAGCCCATACTTTCCTTAATTTACTGACAAGAATACTGTGGGAGACCGTGTCAAAAGCTTTGCTAAAGTCAAGAAACAATACATCCACTGCTTTCCCTTCATCCACAGAACCAGTAATCTCATCATAAAAGGCGATTAGATTAGTCAGGCATGACCTTCCCTTGGTGAATCCATGCTGACTGTTCCTGATCACTTTCCTCTCATGTAAGTGCTTCAGGATTGATTCTTTGAGGACCTGCTCCATGATTTTTCCAGGGACTGAGGTGAGGCTGACTGGCCTGTAGTTCCCAGGATCCTCTTTCTTCCCTTTTTTAAAGATTGGCACTACATTAGCCTTTTTCCAGTCATCCGGGACTTCCCCCGTTCGCCACGAGTTTTCAAAGATAATGGCCAAGGGCTCTGCAATCACAGCCGCCAATTCCTTCAGCACTCTCGGATGCAACTCGTCCGGCCCCATGGACTTGTGCACGTCCAGCTTTTCTAAATAGTCCCTAACCACCTCTTTCTCCACAGAGGGCTGGCCACCTCTTCCCCATTCTGTGATGCCCAGCGCAGCAGTCTGGGAGCTGACCTTGTTAGTGAAAACAGAGGCAAAAAAAGCATTGAGTACATTAGCTTTTTCCACATCCTCTGTCACTAGGTTGCCTCCCTCATTCAGTAAGGGGCCCACTCTTTCCTTGGCTTTCTTCTTGTTGCCAACATACCTGAAGAAACCCTTCTTGTTACTCTTGACATCTCTTGCTAGCTGCAGCTCCAGGTGCGATTTGGCCCTCCTGATATCTTTCCTACATGCCCGAGCAATATTTTTATACTCTTCCCTGGTCATATGTCCAACCTTCCACTTCTTGTAAGCTTGTTTTTTATGTTTAAGATCCGCTAGGATTTCACCATTAAGCCAAGCTGGTCGCCTGCCATATTTACTATTCTTTCGACTCATCGGGATGGTTTGTCCCTGTAACCTCAACAGGGATTCCTTGAAATACAGCCAGCTCTCCTGGACTCCCTTCCCCTTCATGTTAGTCCCCCAGGGGATCCTGGCCATCTGTTCCCTGAGGGAGTCGAAGTCTGCTTTCCTGAAGTCCAGGGTCCGTATCCTGCTGCTTACCTTTCTTCCCTGCGTCAGGATCCTGAACTCAACCAACTCATGGTCACTGCCTCCCAGATTCCCATCCACTTTTGCTTCCCCCACTAATTCTACCCGGTTTGTGAGCAGCAGGTCAAGAAAAGCGCCCCCCCTAGTTGGCTCCCCTAGCACTTGCACCAGGAAATTGTCCCCTACGCTTTCCAAAAACTTCCTGGATTGTCTATGCACCGCTGTATTGCTCTCCCAGCAGATATCAGGAAAATTAAAGTCCCCCATGAGAATCAGGGCATGCGATCTAGTAGCTTCCGTGAGTTGCCGGAAGAAAGCCTCATCCCCCTGGTCCGGTGGTCTATAGCAGACTCCCACCACTACATCACTCTTGTTGCACACACTTCTAAACTTAATCCAGAGACACTCAGGTTTTTCCACAGTTTCGTACCGGAGCTCTGAGCAGTCATCAAGGTGGGCCATTTCCAGCACAAATCCAGGTTTTCTCACCCCCCCCCCCCCAACTCACTCTCCTGCTGGTAATAGCTCATCCAAACTGACCACTCTCCTTACAATGTGTATGATAATCAAGGTGGGCCATTTCCAGCATAAATCCAAGTTTAACCAGAACGTCTGGGGGGGGGGGGGGTAGGAAAAAAACAAGGGGAAATAGGCTACCTTGCATAATGACTTAGCCACTCCCAGTCTCTATTTAAGCCTAAATTAATAGTATCCAATTTGCAAATGAATTCCAATTCAGCAGTTTCTCGCTGGAGTCAGGATTTGAAGTTTTTTTGTTGTAAGATAGCGACCTTCATGTCTCTGATTGCGTGACCAGAGAGATTGAAGTGTTCTCCGACTGGTTTATGAATGTTATAATTCTTGACATCTGATTTGTGTCCATTTATTCTTTTACGTAGAGACTGTCCAGTTTGACCAGTGTACATGGCAGAGGGGCATTGCTGGCACGTGATGGCATATATCACATTGGTGGATGTGCAGGTGAACGAGCCTCTGATAGTGTGGCTGATGTTATTAGGCCCTGTGATGGTGTCCCCTGAATAGATATGTGGGCACAGTTGGCAACGGGCTTTGTTGCAAGGATAGGTTCCTGGGTTAGTGGTTCTGTTGTGTGGTATGTGGTTGCTGGTGAGTATTTGCTTCAGGTTGGGGGGCTGTCTGTAGGCAAGGACTGGCCTGTCTCCCAAGATTTGTGAGAGTGTTGGGTCATCCTTCAGGATAGGTCGTAGATCCTTAATAATGCGTTGGAGGGGTTTTAGTTGGGGGCTGAAGGTGACGGCTAGTGGCGTTCTGTTATTTTCTTTGTTAGGCCTGTCCTGTAGTAGGTGACTTCTGGGAACTCTTCTGGCTCTATCAGGCATTGGCACCCTGACAGCAGGATTGTCTGGCTATGTAGACTCCCTCCTCAGGCCCTATGCTACCAGCACTCCCAGCTACCTTCGAGACACCACTGACTTCCTGAGGAAACTACAATCCATCGGTGATCTTCCTGATAACACCATCCTGGCCACTATGGATGCAGAAGCCCTCTACACCAACATTCCACACAAAGATGGACTACAAGCCATCAAGAACACTATCCCCGATAATGTCACGGCTAACCTGGTGGCTGAACTTTGTGACTTTGTCCTTACCCATAACTATTTTACATTTGGCGACAATGTATACCTTCAGATCAGCGGCACTGCTATGGGTACCCGCATGGCCCCACAGTATGCCAACATTTTTATGGCTGATTTAGAACAACGCTTCCTCAGCTCTCGTCCCCTAACGCCCCTACTCTACTTGCACTATATTGATGACATCTTCATCATCTGGACCCATGGAAAAGAAGCCCTTGAGGAATTCCATCATGATTTCAACAATTTCCATCCCACCATCAACCTCAGCCTGGTCCAGTCCACACAAGAGATCCACTTCCTGGACACTACGGTGCTAATAAACAATGGTCACATAAACACCACCCTATACCGGAAACCTACTGACCGCTGTTCCTACCTACATGCCTCCAGCTTTCACCCTGACCACACCACACGATCCATTGTCTACAGCTTATGCTGGAAATGGCCCACCTTGATTATCATACACATTGTAAGGAGAGTGGTCAGTTTGGATGAGCTATTACCAGCAGGAGAGTGAGTTTGTGTGTGTGTGTGGGGGGGGGGGGTGAGAAAACCTGGATTTGTGCTGGAAATGGCCACCTTGATTATCATACACATTGTAAAGAGAGTGGTCACTTTGGATGGGCTATTACCAGCAGGAGAGTGGGGTGGGAGGAGGTATTGTTTCATGGTCTCTGTGTATATAATGAGTACTTGTGGCACCTTAGAGACTAACCAGTTTATTTGAGCATGAGCTTTCGTGAGCTACAGCTCACTTCATCGGATGCATAGCATATCGTGGTCTTCTGCAGTTTCCACGATATGCTATGCATCCGATGAAGTGAGCTGTAGCTCACGAAAGCTCATGCTCAAATAAACTGGTTAGTCTCTAAGGTGCCACAAGTACTCCTTTTCTCTGTTCTTAATGCATTTTCTGAAATAGTAGTTTTTGTAGGGTTTCTCTTCCTCTCCTTTTGTGCGGCTTTTATCTCCTAATCTGTAATTTCATCTGAATTTTCTTGACTAAATTCCCTTTATTTGATTTTGAACTTTATTGTAACAAGAGTGACTATAAACGGCTACTGGCTCAGGCTGAACAATGTTGCAGTATGATCTTGAAGTGCCTGTAGTGTGAAAAGCTTATGCAAATTCTTCACAGCAGATGCTAACTTCCCTTTTTGATGAAAGAAATGCTTAGAAAGGTGGTGTATCCTGCTGTGGTTGCTCGCTTGAGTTTTGGTCTTTATAATTGTTTACAAAGCAAGTAGTTCTAAGTTTTCCCCTTTTTTCCCCTTAAGCATCCTGATATGTATGAGCGAGCAGTGTTAAGGAAGGAGCATCAGAAGAAGTATGGAGCAACAGTTGATCTGTGGAGCATAGGGGTGACATTTTACCATGCAGCAACAGGGAGTTTACCATTCCGACCTTTTGAAGGGCCTCGCAGGAACAAGGAAGTGATGTGGGTAATTTAGAGGGAGAGTTTTGTCTGTTCATAAATGAATTCAACCAATAAAAATATCTGTAACAAAGAGTTCTGTGCACGCACACACACAGCAAACAGTGTAAAAATAATGCAAATGGTAGGCAGATTTCATATTTAGCAAGGCTAGTGCCATGGGAAGATTTCATATTTTACAAGACTAGTACCTTGTGTGGCACATTAGACCTAATGATGCAGCAGAGCCTCCAGAAAGTTGTGACACAACCTTTTGAAGCCTCTTGCCTTCTTTGCTGCACTCGCGGTCCAGTACAATTTGTGAAAATTACCTTGTGTAATTTTCTTAGACACTACAAAATTAATTGAATGTAACATAAGATCTTATATTTTCAGAATTTCAAACTTCTATTTTAACAAGTAGCTGCCATTTAGGTGTTTTCAAATGACCGCCAGAAATTTGGCCAATTGGGTGGAGGACAATTGGGAGTTCTGGCATTGAGGAAAGTATGGGAGCTGTTTTTGGTATTCAGGAGGCAGTAAAGTCTTTTGCTGCTGAGGAAGAAATGCATCTTGTCTTTCCCTCTCCTTTTGCAGACAGGGATTTGGGATAAATTGGAGTTAGAGACTTAATATTTTTTAAATGAAAGTTCAGATTCTAGAGTGTAATTATGCAGCAACTTAAAAATCAGCTGTTCAGCAACAGTTTATGCAGCTGCATAATTGAATAATGTACAGGGCCTTACTATCATATATTGTACATTTAATTTTTCAGACAGGCTATGAAGCATGAAAGCAGTTGTCTCTGACGTCAGTTCGCTGTTTGAATCTTCCTTGTCTCTACACCATGTGTGTATAAAGTAACGTTTCTCTTAGAGCTAAATAAAATTTAATGCAGAGTTCTCTCCTTTCACACTTATTCCTAAATTTTCTGTTCAGAGTTGGGAAAAAATTGTGACTGTACAAATTTGTGCCAAAATCTGTGGCTATTTTAATATTAACGGAATCTCTGCTGAACCCAAGCTGTATTCCTTTTCTCCCAAACGAACATTTTTGGTAATTCCCTGGAACGTTGCAAGTTGAATTCAGTAAATGCCTGTACTATACGGACATAAAAATGACTTTGACATTTTTATTTTTTCCAGTGAGTTCCTGGATCCCCTCCCTAATTTTTCTCAATCCCGAGTCAGCCAGAGGGGCTTCTCCAATTCAGCATAAGGTGTTTCTTTTCATGAAACATTAAGTATATTATTTCAGCACCCTCTGCCAGTCTGGAGATGAGCCCTGAACATTGTACTCCTATTGAGCAGCAGATTGGTCTAAATTCTTGTACTAGCTTTAGATTTTTTATTTACATTACAGGGTCCCATTAGACGATCCATTTACTAAACTTGTACTTGAAGAGATAGTAATTAAGGATTGCATATTTATTTTGCATAATAATTTTTGTAATATCTCATAGGTATAAAATAATCACTGGAAAGCCTTCTGGTGCCATATCTGGAGTACAGAAAGCAGAAAATGGACCAATTGAGTGGAGTCGAGACATGCCTATTTCCTGTAGTCTTTCTAAGTAAGCTTATTTGAATTTTTTACCAAATATTACAGTGCTACCTGAGTAAGGTTTTTCTCATTATTTTCTCAGTATAAGATGTTTGGGACTCTGGCTGTCTCTGACTTTTTTCTTTGAATTTTTACAGCAGCCCTATATTATGTTCTTTTATGGGCTATGAAATGCCTTCTTTTCCATTCCATCCAAGTGTTTCTGTAACTGTTCATTTACCCAAGAGCACTCAAGTGGTGAAAAAGAGTAATATGGCCAAGAACCAGCCTGTGCAGGGAGGGGGAGAATATGCTATTGAACAGGTAGGCATTAGCTCCAACACCAGAAGAGAGGATAATTATTACTGTGGATATACTGTAGTTTGTCGAAACCTCAAGTTGTACCTCCATCCTCCTGCCCGAGTGTCCTAAAGGGATTCAAAGAGCTAAAAATTATACACATGAATTTAATGGGAAAAAAGTCATAGATTCGTAGATATTTAGGTCAGAAGGGACCATTATGATCATCTAGTCCGACCTCCTGCACAACGCAGGCCACAGAATTTCACCCGCCACTCCTGCGAAAAACCTCTCACCTATGTCTGAGCTATTGAAGTCCTCAAATCGTGGTTTAAAGACTTCAAGGAGCAGAGAATCCTCCAGCAAGTGACCCGTGCTACAGAGGAAGGCGAAAAACCTCCAGGGCCTCTTCCAATCTGCCCTGGAGGAAAATTCCTTCCCGACCCCAAATATGGCAATCAGCTAAACCCTGAGCATATGGGCAAGATTCACCAGCCAGATACTACACAAAATTCTTTTCTGGGTAACTCAGATCCCACCCCATCTAATATCCCATCACAGGCCATTGGGCCTATTTACCATGAATATTTAATTACCAAAACCATGTTATCCGATCATACCATCTCCTCCATAAACTTATTGAGTTTAATCTTAAAGCCGGATAGACCTTTTGCCCCCACTGCTTCCCTTGGAAGGCTATGCCAAAACTTCACTCTTCTGATGGTTAGAAACCTTCGTCTAATTTCAAGTCTAAACTTCCTGGTGGCCAGTTTATATCCATTTGTTCTTGTGTCCACATTGGTACTGAGCTTAAATAATTCCTCTTCCTCTCCCTCTCTGGTATTTATCCCTCTGATATATTTAGAGAGAGCAATCATATCTCACCTCAACCTTCTTTTATCTAGGCTAAACAAGCCAGTGGAAAGAGACTTAAATTCTTCTCCTTCTTCCAGAACACAGTCATCTTCGTAGACCTAATACCTTCCACTTAAATATCCAGTTCTTGATCCCCATAGAGCCTTATGAAAATGTTCCTCCTTGCTGGTATTCCTGTATGTAAAATTGGATTTAACATTACAGAATATTATTTGATCATAGGAACCGTACCAGGCTAATTTAGGCACAAAACAACCATTTTCCCTCATATACGTTGCAGTCAAACATTAAAGGAAAAATGAAGGTGTTTAAATCAGAATAATCTAGCTCTCAGTATTTTGGTGACTAATGCCCCATTTCAACAGATGCATAAATTGAAGCATTGAAATGGTTCAATTGACTTCAATATGATAAATGAGAGAAATAAAATAAGTAAATGAACCAAAAATACGTAAGTCAATGGGACTGCTCACATTATGCCTAAGTACCTGGCTGAATCAGGGCCTAATTACTAGGGCTGTCATGCGATTAAAAAAATTAATCACGATTAATCGCGTGATTAATCGCACTGTTAATAATAGAATATCATTTATTTAAATATTTTTGGATGTTTTCAAATATATTGATTTCAATTACAACACAGAATACAAAATGTACAGTGCTCATTTTATATTTATTTTTGATTTCAAGTATTTGCACTGTAAAAAAACAAAAGAAATAGTATTTTTCAATTCACCTAGTACAAGTACTCTAGTGCAATCTCTTTATCATGAAAGTTGAATTTACAAATGTAGAATTATGTACAAAAAAACTGCATTCAAAAATAAAACAATATAAAATTTTAGAGCCTGTAAGTCCACTCAGTCCTACTTTTTGTTCAGCCAATTGCTCAGACAAACAAGTTTGTTTACATTTGCAGAAGCTAATGCTGCCCACTTCTTGTTTACAATGTCACCTGAAAGTGAGAGCAGGCTTTCTCATGGCATTGTTGTAGCCAGTGTTGCAAGATATTTACGTGCCAGATGTACTAAAGATTTGTATGTTCCTTCACGCTTCAACCACCATTCTAGGGGACATGCATCCATGCTGATGACAGGTTCTGCTTGGTAACAATCCAAAGCAGTGTGGACTGACACATGTTCATTTTCATTATCTGAGACAGATGCGACCAGCAGAAGGTTAATTTCCCTTTTTGGTGGTTTGGGTTCTGTAGTTTCCGGATCGGAGTGTTGCTCTTTTGAGACTTCTGAAAGCATGCTCCATGTCTCGTCACTCTCAGATTTTGGAAGGCACTTCAGATTCTTAAACCTTGGGTTGAGTGCTGTAGCTATCTTTAGAAATCTCACATTGGTACCTTCTTTTCGTTTTGTCAAATCTGCAGTAAAAGTGTTCTTAAAATGAACAACATGTGCTGGCTCATCATCCGAGACTGCTATAACATGAAATATATGGCAAAATGGGGGTAAAACAGAGCAGGGAACATACAATTCTCCTCCAAGAAGTTCAGTCACAAATTTAATTAACATATTATATTTTTTAATGAGCGTCATCAGCATGGAAGCATGTCCTCTGGAATGGAGGCCGAAGCATGAAGGGGCATACAAACGTTTAGCATATCTGGCACATAAATACCTTGCAACGCCAGCTACAAAAGTGCCATGCAAATGCCTGTTCTCACTTTCAGGTAGCATTGTAAATAAGAAGAGGGCAGCATTTTCTCCTGTAAATATAAACAAACTTTTTTTTTCTTAGCGATTGGCTGAACAAGAAGTAGGACTGCGTGGATTTGTAGGCTCTGAAGTTTTACATTGTTTTGGTTTTGAGTGCAGTTATGTAACAAAAAAAATCTACATTTGTAAGTTGCACTTTCACGAAAAAGAGATCGCCCTACAGTACTTGTATGATGTGAATTGAAAAATATTATTTCTTTTATCATTTTTACAGTGCAAATATTTGTATTAAAAATGATATACACTTTGATTTCAATTACAACACAGAATACAATATATATGAAAATGTAGAAAAACATCCAAAATATATAATAAATTTCAGTTGTTTAACAGTGCAATTAAAATTGCGATGAATCGCGATTAATTTTTTTTTAATCGCATGAGTTATCTGCGATTAATCAACAGCCCTACTAATTACCTTTTCAAAATTAGTCTCCCTTTTTATAGGGAAGAGAGAAGTTGTTCTAGAGCTTCATTGTAGGAAAAGTGGCTCTGTCTTAAATGGAGCTAAAATGAAATGGAGTTTGTAGATCTAATTTATATATTCACTTTAGTTATTAAAATTATTTCCTAACTGAGGAATATTGGAAAGAGATAAGAATTTCAGAGAATTATCATGTAAATTGCATTAACATTTTCTTTGTTTCACTTTGTGTAGTACCCTTTCCAGTTGCATTATTGTCCCTAAACAAATATTATTTTCCATTGTGGCAGTTTTGATAGGAGTATAAATAGAAGTAGAAGAATACTGAAATGTGAACCAGTAACTAGCTGTAATATACAGAAATGGTGAGTCATTTAAAGGGACACTGTCAACTTGAAGTCTAGTCAGTTTAAAACAAAAAAAGTGTTAAAAGTAGTTTCAGGTACTATGCCTGTGTCCTTCTGACAATTTTTGTGGGTTTTACATTAATATTTTTCTATTTTAAAAATATTTTTATCTTCTATATTTTTGCATGGAAAAACATACGGGAATGTCACTGACTATACAGAAGAAGAAGAGAAAATGACTATATGCAGTGTTTTCCAATAGTAAAGTAAACGGGGAGAAAAGAGTGTTTTCCATGTATAATGTAAATTATGGTGATATTACTTGTTACAGTAGAAGTTAAAAACAATTATCAAGTAGAATTATGGTTTTTAAGTTGAGGGTGTCCCTCTCACATTCAGATGCAGTTTGAGACTACGGATTTCAAAGAGCTCCCTATAACACTAACACAACCTGATTTTAGCTTCTAAGTGAAGTCTCTGCCTCACAGTTAGTCATTTCATAGTTGGGGGTAGTAATTTTTCCCATGAACTGTTGTGAAGAAAATAGAGTTGTCTCCATTAGAACAGGTTGGGAAAGCTGTACATTATTTTTGAAAGTGGTGCAGAGAGACCATGTTTAGCCATCTAATAGCAAACTATTCAGCTATAAGTATGTAGGGTGGGATTTTCAAAGTGGTTTAAGAGCACAATATCTGTTGACTTTAAATGGGATCTGTGCTACTAAGTCACTTAGGCTCCCTTGAAAATTGCAGGTTTGATTTGTGTACACATACCAGCATGTTGTTAATATTCATCTTTGCATTAGCCTGTAATGAAGAACAGGTACAAATTCAAGATACTTAAGATGGCTGCTGCCCCACTTTAAAGTAATCACTTGAAATTTCCATAGAATCATAGAGTCGTAGGTCTGGAAGATACCTCGAGAGGTCATCTAGTCCAGTCCCCTGCACTCAAGGCAGGAGTAAGTATTATCTAGACCATCCTTGACATGTCTTTGTCCAACCTGCTCTTAAAAATCCCCAATGATGAAGATTTCACAACCTCCCTCGGCAGTTTATTCCAGTGTTTAACCACTCTGACAGGTAGGAAGTTTTTCCTAATATCCAACCTAAACCGCCCTTTCTGCAATTTAATTGCTTCTTGTCCTATCCTCAGAGGTTAAGAAGAACAATTTTTCTCCCTCCTCCTTGTAACAACCTTTTATGTACTTGAAAACTGTTATCATGTCCCCTCTCAGTCTTCTCTTCTCCAGACTAAGCAAACCCAATTTTTAAAATATTCCCTCATTGGTTTTCTAGACCTTTAATCATTTTTGTTGTTCTTCTCTGGACTTTCTCCAGTGTGGCCGCATCTTTCCTGAAATTTGGCATCCAGAACTTGACACAATACTCCAGTTGAGGCCTAATCAGCGTGGAGTAGAGCGGAAGAATTACTTCTCATGTCTTGCTTACAACACTCCTTCTAATACATCCCAGAATGTTGTTTGCTTTTTTTGCAACAGTGTTACACTGTTGACTCATATTTAGCTTGTGATCCACTGTGCCTCCAGATCCCTTTCCACGGTACTCTTTCCTAGGCAGTCATTTCCCATTTTGTATGTGTCCACTGATTGTTCCTTCCTAAGTGGAGTACTTTGCATTTGTCCTTATTGAATTTCATCCTATTTACTTCAGACCATTTCTCCAGTTTGTGCAGATCATTTCGAATTTTAATCCCATCCTCCAAAGCACTTTCAATCCCTCCCAGCTTGGTATCGTCCGCAAACTTTATAAGCATACCCTCTATGGCATGATCTAAATCATTGATGAAGATATTGAACAGAAGCGGACCCAGAACCAATCCCTGCGGGACCCCACTTATTATACCCTTCCAGTGTGACTGTGAGCCACTGGTAACTACTCTCTGGAAACCATTTTCCAACCAGTTATGCACCCACCTTATAGTAGTTCCATCTAGGTTGTATTTCCCTATTTTGTTTATGAGAAGCTCATGCGAGACAGTATCAAAAGTCTTACTAAAGTCAAGATATACCACATCTACCACTTCCCCCCCATCCACAAGGCTTGTTACCCTGTCAAAGAAAGTATCAGGTTGGTTTGACACGATTTGTTCTTGACAAATCAATGCTGACTGTTGTTTATCACCTTATTATCTTTGGTGTTTGCAAATTGATTGCTTAATTATTTGCTCCATTATCTTTCCAGGTACAGAAGTTAAACTGACTGGTGTGTAATTCCGTGGGTTGTCCTTATTTCCCTTTTTATAGATAGGCACTATATTTGCCCTTTTCCAGTCTTCTGGAATGTCTCCTGTCTTCCATGACTTTTCAAAGGTAATTGCTAATGGCTCAGATATCTCCTCAGTCAGCTCCTTGAGTATTCTAGGATGCATTTCATCAGGCCCTGGTGATTTGAAGACATCTAACTTGTCTAAGTAATTTTTGACTTGTTCTTTCCCTATTTTAGACTCTGATCCTACCTACCTCATTTTCACTGGCATTCACTATGTTAGACATCCAATCACCACCAACCTTCTTGGTGAAAACCAAAACAAAGAAGTCATTAAACACCTCTGCCATTTCCACATTCTCTGTTATTGTCTTTCCCCCCTCATTGAGTAACAGGCCTACTCTGTCCTTGGTCTTCCTCTTGCTTCTAATATATTTGTAGAATGTTTTCTTGTTTCCTTTTATGTCCCTAGCTAGTTTGATCTCATTTTGTGCTTTGGCTTTTCTAATTTTGTCCTTACAGACTTGTGTAATTTGTTTATATTCATCCTTTTTGTAATTTGACCGAGTTTCCACTTTTTGTAGGACTCTCTTTTGAGTTTTAGATCATTGAAAAGCTCCTGGTTAAGCCAAGGTGGTCTCTTGCCATACTTCCTATCTTTCCTACGCAATGGGATAGTTTGCTCTTGTGCCCTTAATAATGTCCCTTTGAAAAACTGCCAACTGTCTTCAATTGTTTTTCCCCTTAGACTTGCTTCCCATGGAATTTTACCTACCAACTCCCTGAGTTTGCTAAAGTCTGCCTTCTTGAAATTAATTGTCTTTATTGTGCTGTTCTCTCTCCTACCATTCCATAGAATCATGAACTCTACCATTTCATGATCACTTTCACCCAAGTTGCCTTTCACTTTCAAATTCTCAAGCAGTTCTTCCCTATTTGTCAAAATCAAATCTAGAACAGTCTCCCCCCTAGTAGCTTTCTCCACCTTCTGAAATAAAAAATGGTCTCCAATACATTCCAAGAACTTGTTGAATAATCTGTGCCCTGCTGTGTTATTTTCCCAACATATGTCTGGGTAGTTGAAATCCCCCATCACCACCAAGTCCTGTGCTTTGAATGATTTTGTTAGTTGTTTAAAAAAAGCTTCATCCCCCTCTTCTTCCTGGTTTGGTGGTCTGTAATAGACCCCTACCATGACATCACCCTTGTTTTTTACCCCTTTTATCCTTACCCAGACCAACCTAAACTACTTTTGCTGCTAAACCCATTTTTTTCTTGTCCTATCCTCAGAAGTTAAGGAGAATATTTTTTTTCTTCCTCCTCCTTGTAACAACCTTTTATGTACTTGAAAACTGTTACCATGCCCCCACTCTGTCTTCTCTTCTCCAGACTGAACAAACCCAGTTTTTTCAATCTTCCCTCATAGGAAGATTTCTAGACCTTTAATCATTTTTGTTCCTCTTCACTGGACTTTCTCCAATTTAGAATCATAGAAGATTAGAGCTGGAAGAGACCTCAGGAGGTCATCTAGTCCAACCCTCTGCTCAAAGCAGGAGCAACCCCAACTAAATTGTATCACATATCACAATTTGTCCACATCTTTCCTGAAGTGTAGCATCCAGAACTGGACACAATACTCCAGTTGGAGCCTAACCAGCACAAAGTAGAGTAGAAAAATTACTTCTTGTGTCTTGCTTACAACACTCCTGCTAATACATCCCAGAATAATATTTGCTTTTTTTGCAACAGTGCTACACTGGTGACTCATTTAGATTGTAATCCACTCTGATCCCAAGATTCCTTTTCACAGTACGCCTTCCTAGGCAGTCATTTCCCATTTTGTCTGTGTGCAACTGATTGTTCCTTCCTAAGTGGAATACTTTGCATTTGTCCTTATTGAATTTCATCCTGTTTACTTCAGACCATTTCTTTGAGTGCTTCTTGCCCCTATCCCTGCCTTCATGATGAAATTAGGATTCAGTATTTGCCAAATTCCAAAGGCAAAATATTTGGTACTCAAATTTCGAAAAAGTGAATATGGTATGTACTGTCCCTATTCAGGAAAAACAGTGGGCAATATTGTTGAACAGAAGCTGTCAAACAGTAAAGGAAAGGAATGTTGTAGAATTTCTCAAAGTACAAAAATGTCCTACTTGTGATCTGTCCAATAGGGAGATCTTATGTCAGAATGAGAAACATTCCAACGTGTGGTGTCTCTTTTTTGTGTATCCACAGGGGCCTGCAAGTACTGCTCACGCCTGTTCTTGCAAACATTCTTGAAGCAGATCAGGAAAAATGCTGGGGATTTGACCAGTTTTTTGCAGAGACCAGTGACATACTCCACCGAAGAATAATTCATGTCTTTTCACTACAGCAAATGACCTCACACAAAGTTTATATTCACAGCTATAATACGTGAGCATTCTTTCCATATTTTCACTACTTCTGTCTTATCCAGGCAAATAATGCTGTGACCTCAGATCACATCAGTTTGACAGATTCAGTAGCCATTCCTTGACAGTTTTCTGGTTGGGGGGAAGAGAAATGCATGATGATGATGATGTGTGCTGCAAGCTTGTAAGGCCTTCCTATGTCAAGCACTGTGTGTGTGTGATATATATATATATATATATATATATGCTGTGAATAGGTGTACATTATTTTTTTTTGTTCTGGCCTCTTATTGGTTTGTCCCTTTCTTTTTCTCTGTGATTCAGCCTTTGGCAACAGAGCCCAAGTACTACGTTCTCGAAGAAATTGTGACAGGACAAGGTCCCGCTCCTGTCTTCTGCTGTGTCAGACTATTTGGAGACTTTCAATTGTTATTCACCACAGTGTAGTTTATTTACATTGCTTTCCCCACCACCTTTAGAGATCTGTACACCATATTTACAGCATCATATTACACATATATCACCCCTCTGCTGAGGAGACAGAAGAGATCTCTCTGTCCCAAGATCCTTCTTAGTTCTGGCTCTGTTAGCCTATATCTCCCCACATTGGTTCCTTCCTGTGGTTTCTTCTGTGTTCTGCATTAATGTGCCAATTAGCTCATTAGTCCTCTCCCAGCTCATTTTAATCCATTGGTTAGGCACAGTTAGGTCCATCCAGGGGGAATTAATTGATGTGGTCAGAGTGGTGACTCAGCTGTTGTTTTGATCCCAGCACTCTGTCACAGTAATCTTTTGTAATGCTTCTCTTTGATCAGTCTTACCATTTTTAATTAGATTGCTTTTCTGTTTTGTATTTGTATCTCTTTGACTATACGCCTTAACATGCCAAAAACATGTTGGTGCTGTACAAGAGACAAATTGTAAACTCTTCAGGGCAGGGACTTTCTTCAATCTAAAATATTTTAAAGATATGAAACTTTTTAAAGGGTCTGTTTTGTTTCTTCTCACAGTGTCATTGAGCTCCAATCTAGCTTTTCTCTTCACAAATTCCGCTTCTACTGTTCCTTAAGAAAAGTCTGTCTTTTTATCATATGGATTCTTAAAAGGGCTGGATAACAATATTTGTAACTGGTTCAGACCTATTTTAGTATGTATATTCTCATGCTTCAGGGTGTAAGATCATCACCTGCAGGTGTCATGAAGATTTGTTCTGTAATGCACAGCACTGGACAATTGACTAGGTCAGCGTTTCTCAAACTGGGGTCCGTGAGGGTACTCCAAGGGGTCCACGGGCCCCACCGATCAACTCCTCCCTCTCCCTCCCAGCACCTCCTGCACTCCGGGGAACAGCTGTTCAGCAGCGTGCAGGAGGCTCTGGGAGGGAGGGGAAGGAGCAGGGACAGGGTGCACTCGGGCTAGGGGCAGAATCATGTTCAGGGCTGCTGGTCCCACTGATCAATTCCTCCCCCTCCCTCCCAGTGCCTCCTGCACACGGGTGAACAGCTGTTCAGTGGTGTGCAGGACGGGGGGCAAGGATCGGGGATGGGGTGTGCTCGAAGGAGGAGGCAGGGAAGAAGAGGGGCAGGGGTGGAGCAGAGGCGGGAAGAAGTGGGGCGGGGTGGAGCCTTGGGGGAGGGAGGAAGGAAGGTGGAGCCTGGAGCTGAGTGGAGGACCTGGGGGTCCTCAAAAAAATTTAAATCAAAATGCGGCTCCTTGGGTTGTTAAAGTTTGAGAACCGCTGGACTAGGTGATAGATTATGGCCAGTAAGTATTATTGGCCACTGTTGGAGATAGGATACCAGAGTTGAAGAACTGATAGTCTCTAGTACAACAAATGCTTTATTTCCTGGTCACTAGTACTCCATCATCTGCACTGGCTACCTGTGAGTTTCTAGTTTGCATTCAAGGTGCTGGGTTTGATCTATAAATGCCCTAAATGTTCTGTGACTTCGCTTCTTGAGACACTGCCTCTCTCCTTGTGCCATACTGCCACACTTGCGATCAGTAGAGCTGACTCCGTCAACTTGAGAGGGACTGAGAGCAGAGTGTTCTCTGTGAGAGGCTCCGAGCTCTGGGTTAAGCTTCCGTCACTGGGTCCAAAGTCACCCTATTTTATTGCCCTTCAAAACATATCTATTTATGCAGGCTGTTGCAGAGATGGGCCTTTGAGAGAAATCAGATGTGTGGAGAGGAGTTTGGTGTTCTGCAGGCAATTTAATTTTATTTTTGTAATTTATGCAGGAGTTCCCAGAATCTTAGGTAGGCTGCACACTGATTATTATTTGTATAAATCTAATAAGTTATATAGGAACAAAACCAATATTTATTTCACTAAATATAAAAGTTATATTTAAAAAAACCTATGAATTGTTTGCACCCTGTTGCATTTTAGTGAATTTGATCTGATTGTTTCCTAAGTGTAATGTTTTTCTTACAGAGCTGCCATATTTCATGAATTGGTCTACAAACAGACAAAAATAACTTCTCAGAACCAAGAAATGATATACGAAGGCCGCCGTCTAGTACTAGAGCCTGGAAGATTGGCACAACATTTTCCCAAAACCACTGAAGAAAATCCTATAATTATAATAAGCAGAGAGGCTGCGAGCATCGTAGGATTAATCTATGAAGAAAGTATGTTAAAGTCTTTTCTGACTGTTGTTAAATAAACAAGATTAGGCTGCTTATAAATGTTCTTTGAAAATAGGATTGATTACTGAATATTTCTGACCTCTCATAAATATATTAAAATCTTGGATCAAGAGTTTGTCCATATTTAGGCACCTAAACAGGCCTGATTTTCCTAAGTGCTGAGTATCCATCGCTTCCCATTGACATCAATAGATGCTGCTGGGTGCTCAGCACTCGGAAAAATCAGGCCACTTATTTTGATGCTTAAATATGCATTTAAAATCTAATTTTAGACAATTTTTTTTTAAAAGTCCTGGTCCCTGAGCATTAATATAGGTAGGATTTAGTAATTTGCATAGAATTCTACAATCCTTTTGTGAACCACAATATTTAAATAAGTTGAAAGGAATTTTATAAAATAGCACTCCTAACTAATGTTGTTCTAATTTCCAGTAATATCTGGAAATGCAAGTGTTCTTGAGCTCTGATTAGTCTTTCTAGTCTTTTAATAGAAGCAGTTCTTACTAAATTTGATGTTTCACTGAACACATAAAAGAAATGTTTCTAAACCAAAACTTATATTGTGTATTCACTAATGTATTACATACTTATTACATATGAAATATAAAATAAAAGTCCATCTCTTACGTTTCAGTTTCACTTCCTAAAGTACATCAGCGGTATGACTTGGACAGTGATGCCAGTATGGCTAAAGTGAGTATTTATTTAATTAGAACGAGAATTACATTGCTATCTCAAATAAACTAAAGCTACCTAATGCTGAATTGAATAATACCAGCCATCTTGTTTGTTTTTTTAATGGTCATTGCTTTTATAAATGTGTGTGTGTGTGAGGGTAACAAATGACAAATATGTATATTAGCTCTTTCTCTCAATTAGTACCTTATATTTATATTAAACTATGAGTTTTAAGTGGCTAATGATTGTAAATTGCTTTGAAGGCAAAAAGCGTTATATAAGTGCTGTGCATTATTATTCCTCATCTGCATTTTGCCGGTTGTGATTTTCCTGAGGGGAAGGTCAGTGCTGAAGAAATTAAGGACCAAATCCCAAAATTATTGCTCAAGCAAAACTTGCGTTGAAATCAATGGGAGTTTTTCCTGAGAAAGGGCTGAATTAAGATTTATTATACTACAGTGGGTTTCAACCTTTTTTCATATGTGAACTCCTAAATATTTCAAAAGGAGTTGCAGACCCCTTTGAAAATCATAGACGGTCTGCGGACCCCCAAAGGTCTGCAGACCACAGGTTGAAAACCACTGTTATAGCAGGTTTATATGTCTAATGGATTTATACAAGTTGAGTTCATTTACAGTGAAAGAAAATGTTTTCCTACCCTCCCCACTTCAGTTTTTAAGAAACATTTGCTATAATATGCAATACAGTGCATAGTTAATGGTAAGTGAATATTTAAAGGGTAAAAAAATCAATTAACTGGTGATCTTTCATAGTCTTATCCTAGACAAAATAAGAGTATTTGAAAGTTAAGGTTATTGCAGAAAATCATCTAGCCTTATACAAAAATATTTTATTTAAAAATACCCTACAGGTTAGATAACTTTCAGATAAATAAGTTTTTAATCTGAAAAGCAGAGGTGAAAGTAAGCCGGCACGCCCGGGTGCGCCATACCAGGACCAGCTTTCCCAGAGGGCAATTTAAAGCCCTGGGGTAGCGGCAGTGGGGCTGTGGCAGGGATTTAAAGGGCTCCGGAGCTCCAGCCGCTGCTACCGCCCCAGCCCTTTAAATCTCCACCTGCTGCCGAAGCCCTGGGGTAGCGGCGGCGGGGCTCTGGTGGGAATTTAAAGGGCCAGGGCGATAGCGGCTGCTGGAGCCCCAAGCCCTTTAAATCTCCACCTGACCCCTGCTGCCCAAGCCCTGGGGTAGGGGTGGGGGGCTCTGGTGGGGATTTAAAGGGCCCCGGAGCTCCAGCCGCCACTACCACCCCGGGCCTTTAAATCCTCGCCGGAGCTCTGCTGCTGAAGCCCTGGGGTAGCGGCGGCTGGGCTCTGGAGTGGATTTAAAGGGCCGGGGTGGTAGCGGTGGCTGGAGCCCCGGGACCCTTTAAATCCCCGACTGAGCCTGGCCGCCGCTACCCCAGGGCTTGGGCCGCAGGGCTCAGGCGGGGATTTAAAGGGCTTGGGGCTCCGACAGCCACTACCATAGCAGAGCCCCAGGTCCTTTAAAGCTGTGCCAGAGCCCTGGGGTAGCGGTGGCAGCCGGGAGCCCCCAGGGCTCCTCAGTGATTTAAAGGGCCCAGGTCTCCGCTGCAGTAGCGGCAGCTGGAGCCCTGGGCCCTTTAAATAGCCCCTGAGCCCCGGGGTTCCCAGCTGCCTCTGCAGCTGGTAGCTCGGGGGTGATTTAAAGGGCCCTGGGCTCCCAGCTGCCACTACTGCAGCTGGAGCCCTGGCCCTTTAAATCAAGACTTAAAGGGCCTGGGGATTTAAGGCCCTGCCTCTATCGGTTGAGGCCACGCCCCCTGCTCATGACTCCGGCGTATTGGTAAATCCTCTAAGTATTTATCATAGTCCACGGCATAAGTAGTAAGCTATGAGTAATAATGTCAATAACTTTTAATTAAAAAAAAAAAAGTTAAACTAGCTTCTGCTTGAGATTTTGTTTAGACGTATATCTACCTAGAATTCCAAGTGTTAAAACAAAGTTTGTAAGCAGAATTGGGTGGATGCCAAAAAATGGGACCCTACAATGAGGCCCTACAATTTTGAAAATGTATTATTTTAAAAAAAATTCTTTACATTCCTATACACTACTGAATACATTTACTTGTAACTTTCCAGAAAATTAAATCTGAACTCCCAAGAGTATGTGGTATAACTTTGATTATGACAGACTTATTTTCATGCCTAACAAAGACAGTGAAATTTCAGTGTAATGGAAAACTCATCTTTGCTTTAACTATGCTGCCATAATATGTGGATTCCCCCCATACACACTAATTTATGGACAAAGTTACCCCATTTTGTGTTACCATCTTCATGTTCTAATTTCTTCTAATATTAATCAATGTTGCTTTCTTGTGATCCATTGACTAGAAACAAACTACAGTGTTGGGAACACTGAATTAGTACTGACGTTGTTTATTTCTCTGTCAGGGAGTAACAGGTGTTGTATGCTATGCCTGTAGAGTTGCCAATGCTTTGCTGCTTTACCAGGAATTAATGCGAAAAGGAATACGATGGTTAATGTAAGTGATTGGTTGAATTTTGCTGGGCATGGTTTCTTTACCAAGACTTGTTCTGGTTGTTCACACCTTGCATAATTTTGTGGGCTTCCAATGACTTCTGAAGCTTTCTTCCTTCCCCTCGACCATGAGTATGAGTCGACTTTCACAGTCTCTCAAATGTTTCCTTCTCCCTCATCAGGGGAAACTCTGAAGACCCAGTTTCTGAACACTAGATCCTAGGTATCCATGTTATTTAGTTTAATCGGCTCCTACAGAAGTTTGGATAATTTTAACTTAAGTATAGCGTCGGAACATATGACCAGCATGGACAAATAATTAATGAATTTCAAAATTTTAAATGATGATGATTTTGGTAGTTCATGTTGTTAATAGGATTGTGAAAGATCTCTCTAGCTACTAAACTATTACTGAAGTAATGTCCGCCAGAACAGTGAAATAAAATTTTATATGACAATAATATGTAAAATCTTAGAGATATTGTTCTTCATTATTACCAGCCATTATTACTGTAGGCAAAGATATGTGATGATAAGGAAGTGAAAACTTTTTTTTGATAGACTGATGCTATTCTTTCCAGTGAAATAATCAGGGAAGACTACAATGAAACGGTGCACAAAAAGACAGAGGTTGTCATCAAGCTGGATTTCTGCAACAGGAACATTGAGATAGCTGGGAAAATGTGAGTAGAAACACTGTATTGTTCTTTGGAAGTAAATACATTGCACTGCCAGCGGATACTGGCTGAATGTGTAGTTTTTTCTTCTCAGTGACAGCTGTATTTAAAGATAACTTTTTTTTACCATGTGTCTGCACATAAAAAAGGTTATTACTTTTTAATTACAATTGTTTCACCGATGGCAGTGGCCTAGCACCAAGTGAGGACAGGAGTGGTCTTGGACCTCACTGAATGTTGTTCCTTAATTTAGTGGAAAGGAGAGTAACTGTTGAGTAGTGTGTATTACTCTTCTCTCCTTCCCCCCTCCCTGCCTGAGTTCTCTTGATGGCTTAGGGAGATACAGTAAAAGGTAGGACAAATAATCTAGTAGTTCAGTCATATGGTAGTGGCTAAAGCAGTAAGCTTGCCCTGCATATGATTTTAAAGATGAATAAAAGTGTAATGAAAGCAGGTTGTTAAAGACCTGGGCTCCCTGCTGCAGAGAGTGGATTTTAACATTGTAATACATGATTGTCTTTAATATTTCTATAAATATGACAAACAAAAAACTACATTAAAAGAACATTATTAACGTTGCAAGTCAAGCATTCACAAGTTAGGAAATGCCAGAGTTAAGATTGCCTGTGCAGGTAGACTTGAGGTTGCATGCCTTAACCATGACACCATCTTACTCTTCCTGCAATCTCCTGTCTTGTTCACTACACACCCTTCAAAGTCTGCTACAGAAGAAGCTGGGATACTACAGACAATAGTTTCCTTCACTATACAGCCCTGATTCATCCCTAGAGCAGGTTCGTCCTGTACACTGCAAGAGGCAGGGGTCCTATGGAAATTACAGTACGTGTTAATAATTTGTATAGTCAGTTGTCTGGCCACACTTTGGTTGTTGTTTCGTTATGAAATATACTCAAGAGACCAAATAACCAATTCAGTTAGGTTTATTAATATAGTACAGGAAAAGGGTTCTGCACAATACCAATCTCCTGAGAGCAATCCTGTGCAGCATGGTGTGCTCCTTGAAATTAGATCCTTAAAGCATCTTTTTATACCCTACCTCTTTACTAGTAAAAGGTACTATATACATCACCTGAAACTGGATTCAATTAATCAGCTTTTTACCTTGTTTATTTCTGGTACCATGGTGTACCCCTTTATCTTTTGTTCCGAACCCATGCACCCGAATTCCAGGTCATGATGCACCCTTAACATTATTCTGAGCACATTCATTCCAGGTACTAAGGGACGTGAAGACACCTCCTAGGCTTGTACCAGGATAAATAGGTTTGTGAGGGTAACTTCCTTTCTGTTGCTATGAGGAAACAATTACACCTCTACCCCGATATAACGCGACCCGATATAACGCAGGTTTGCATACAACGCTCAGAGCAGTGTGTAAAGGGTGCAGGACCGGGGCCGAGGGGTTGGATAAGGGGCAGAGGGTCTCAGGGGTGGTCAGGGGCTCCCCCCCAGGGTCTGGGAGGCAGGAGCTGTGGGGGGGCACTTTTGGGGCCCTGCAGTCCCAGAGTGGCCTGGGGGATTAGCGGGGGGCCGGGAGCAGCCCACTCCGCTTCCCTCGCCTCGGCCCCAGCCATATCGCTCGGGGGAGGGGGTTTGGGGGAAAGGATCCCCCCGCACTCACCGGCAGTGGTGGAAGTGGAGCAGCCCAGCCCCAGCCCGCTCTACTCTGCCAGCTTCCAGCCACGGCGCTCCGCTTCCCGCCGTTGCAGGTGAGTGCCTGTCAGGGGTCAGGGTGTGTGGATAGGGGTCGGAGCAGTCAGGAGACAGGGAGCAGGGGGGTTGGATAGGGGGTGGGGTCCTGGGGGTGATTGGGGGGGGGGGTCTCTGGAGGAGGCGGTCAGGGAACAGGGAACGGGGGAGGCCAAAGCAAGTTCGATATAACATGGTCTCACCTATAACATGGTGAGATTTTTTTGTCTCCCAAGGACCGCGTTATATTGGGGTAGAAGTGTATATGATACTGACAGTTTTCCTACCTACTTAAGCCAAAGCTTTCTTCAGCAAATGGAAAGTGTTACAGAATAAGTGAACAGGATTATAACAAATGCACAGGCTAATTTGGGCTAAATATCTGTTATATTAATGCTTAATATGTGTACTTAATACCTCATATATATGTTTGCTATAGGTCAAGAATATGTGATCATGTAATTTAAAAACTGTATCATAATGTATACACACACAGGGTCAAATTAAGGTTGTACAAGAAGCCTTAATTCTGGCATTGCCTAATTTTTGAGTGCTTGTTTTTGCAACCTTAAAAATATTATTTTAATGTACTGATTTTTGCATGATTGCCTTAATTTAAAAAAATCAAACTGAAAAAACAGAAATTGCATCTTGTAGCATCACATTGACACCTTTAGATCCACCACACAGACCTCCGCTGCTTGAGCTAAAGGAGTGAGGGCTGAATGCTCAAAGAAGTTAGATACCTGGAAAAATCACTCTGATTCTCAAAGCCTTAGTTAGGTGCATAAGTTCCTTTACAATGAATGGTAAGAGATAGGTGTCATAGACTAGAGCCCTGCGTGGGACTATTTTTTTTAAAAATCCCACTCCTATCCCACCTTGCATTACACACTCCCACCCGCTCCTGCGTTGGTTCTTGCATTTTTATCCCACTCCCACCAGCATATATATATGGGATACACACACACACACACACACACACACACACACACACACACACACACACACTCTCCCACCAGCATATATATATGGGATACACACACACACAATTCAGGCACAATTTTTACCACGAATAGAATAAAACAAATCTTGCTTAAACCATATAAAAATATTTTAACTCTTGTGATAATAGACATCAAATCTCTTTCTAGGCCTCACTTAAATTTAAGTATTAAAATCTTTATTTTAAAAAAAGAGAAAAACGTGCTTTACATTGCTGAAATTCTATTTATGACAAACTGATGAGAGATTTAGTATTTTCCCACAAATTACCACAGTCTCCCCCCCCCCCCCCCGATCATGCCCACAACAAACTATATTTTACCCGCTCCTGCTATTATGGCAGCAGGTCTTAGGACCCATGGGATCACAGTCCCACTGCAGAGTTCTACCTCAGACTGCAATTCACAAAAGCCACCACACTAGACATGGAGGCGCCTAAGCTAGCCAGTGGAAGATGCTGATGAGAAGGGTATGTGCTAAGCCCTGCTCCTCTCATGGAGATAGGTGCCTGTTTGCGATTCTGAAGTTGGGTACCCTCTTTAGAGTTAGATGCCTTACGCTGTTTTAGCAAGGAGCTGTTTCCGGTGGTGGTGCCCACCTTCTAAATTTTAGACCAATAGTTAGGGCACTCACCTGGGATGTGGGAGACCTAGGTTCAATTGCCATCTCTCTGCCAGAGCGGGAGGAAGACTTGATCAGACTTGATCTCCCATCTCTCAGGTGAGTGTTCTAACCATTGGGTAATGTGATATTTTTATGTGACATGCCCTCATTCTCTCCTATTGAAGTTGTTGTACTCTGGATAAATAATTAGTCATTGGAGCAGGGGAACTGGATCCTGGGTCTCCCACTCATTGGGTGAATGTGTTAACCACCATGCTATACAGTCATTCTCATTCTTCTATATGCATTTTCTGTCACTTGCTCTCATTTCATTTGGACCCCATATGTGATTTAGGTGGTTGAATGCCTATCTTTCTGCCTGTTTGTCAATCAGTGTGTGACTTAGTTAGAAGATAGGTGACAAGACACCTTCAGAGATGCAGCTGTTACTCCTGGGGGAATTCTGCACCAAAAAATTTAAAATTCTGCGTATTTTATTTGTCAAAATAACACCATATAATCACACCAGTTTCAATTATTTTAGTAATTTATTTCAAAATACCTGTCAGCAAGTATGTCTGTAACAATATAGATGATAAAAAAGATTCAGGAAATGTTTTTAGACAAATAGATTCCTTACTAGGCATATTAATACGGAATTCTGAGTAATAATTCATTTAAACTACAGTATAGAACCGTATTCTCTGGACCCCTCAGAAGCAGTGCAAAGACTTGGGGGAGTCGAGGTAACGGAGGAGCTGAGGGAGAAGGAAGTAATTGATGGGAAGGAGGCTGGGTATGAACTTGAAGGGTTGTTGGGTATGGGCGGGAAAAGTATGGAACAGGTATTTTGGGGGGGGCGGGGAGAGATTGTTAAGGAGCATCCCCATGCTGATCCTGGCTGACCCTTAGCCGCTCCCATTCAGTCAGGCACATGTGCCCCTGTCCCCATGTGTCTTTGTGCCCCCACTCAGCCATCCCCCTACCCCCTTGTAGCTCTGCACCCCTTTCACCTCTGCCCATGTGTCCCTGCACCCTCTCAGCCAACCCCCTCCCCTCATCTCCATGTGTCCCTGCACCTCCGTCCCATGTGTCTCTGTGCCCCCACTCAGCCACCCCTTTCCCCCTGTAGCTCTGCATCCCCTCCCCCTCTGCCCTGTCGTCCCCCACTAGCCCTTATGAGCCCTGTCTGACCTCCCAGCAGCCCCACACTGTCTGTCTCCCGACCTGGCCTGACAGGCACTGTGAAGAAGGCAGGCTTTTTCTCTTCCCTAGCATAGCTGGGGCTTGCCAGGAGCGGCTGCTGTGTCTAGCACCGCAGCACCCTCTGGTGGGCAAAAGGCGGAACTGCAGAAGTTCTTTTCTGCTGGGAGCTGCTGCTCTGTTCTAGTGCCACTGCGCGTTCTGGTAGGCAAAAGGTGGAACTGCAGCAACTTTTCAGCTGAAGCTGTTTTCTGCAAAAAATAAAAAATATGCGTGGTACATGAAATATGCACACGCACAGTGATGCAGAATTCCCCCAGGAGTAAGCTGTGTGCATGCTCAGAGCAGAAATGTAGGCACCTAGGGAACTTTTAGTGCAAAAGCTTAGGCGTAGAGCGCGTGTAGGCACCTGCAGGGTTTGGCAGGGGTTTTGTGCATTGCCGTGGTACCAAACTCAGGTTTTAGCTGTCTGTAATAGGGACATGGCATCTAACTCCTTTTGAGCATCTGGGCGTACCTGATAGCAGTAGTACATTGTTATCCTCTATGTGGACTTGCACTAAGGGGGGATGAAACGCTTTTCCCATTGGTTTCACAGATATTTGAGAGCAGAGGAATGGTGAGGCTCGGGTGTTTGGGGTTCCATTCCAGGCTCTGCAGAGGAGTGTGCTCTAGCAGATGCAGACTTTTCTTCCCATTCCCCTGGAGCATGAACCCTTTTGCCCCATCCGACCCAACCTGACCCTGTCAAAGTCCTGTCTCTTTCTCTTCCCAGCCCCATTCTCCTTACGTAGTAAGTGACCGTCTCTAGTCCTCAGATTTTTCATCCTGGTTCTAGTCTTTTTCTCTCCTTCCCCTCTCCTTGTCTGATCTGTTGCTCTCTTTCCTCCCCCCTCCCCTGGCCAAAGCGTCCACATTCCCCAGTCCTGTTTTCTCTCCCCAGGCTTCAATCTCAATGTCCCTACCTACTCCAGCTCTTTATCCCAGTCTGTTGCCCAGCCGGTCCCAGTTTTAACCCTATACCCTGGCTTATTATATCTATCTCTCCTGCCTCCACCTTTTCCCCCCTGCCATCCACTGGTCTCTTTGCCCCCCCTGTTCCAGTCTCTCCCCCCAATTTCTAGTCCCAGTTTCCCTCCAACAACCCCCCCCCACCCCCAAGCCTACAGTCCCAGTCTGCATCCCTAGATTCTTTGTCCCATCTTTTCTCCCATTGCTGGGCTGCCTCTTGTAGTCTCTGTATTCAAATCAGGCAGCTTCCTCTACCACACTGACTGGACCCAGTAGGGAGTGAATTCTGAGAATGGGAGAGACAGTCTCCCTGTTTTTATGTCTAGTCCCTCCACAGAGCACAGCAATCAGAGCTGTAATTGCAGGAAAAGTACTGCTCAGCCCTGGGCTGGAGCATGCTCAGTGTGTACAGAATCTTTGGATATTTTAGCTGTTAAACTCTAAGGGTTTGTTTACACTGCAGCTGCAGGTGTGATTTGCAGCTAATGTAGACAGACCCATGCTTGCTGTACTCTAGCTAGCTTGCTAAGAATAGAAGTGAGGATGCCACAGCACGGCTGCACAAGTGAGTATGTACCCAGCAGGACTGGGTAGGTTTGTGCAGCCTACCCTGAAACCTGCACCATGGCATCCTCAGTTCTCTTTTTAGCAAGCTAACTAGAGTACAGGTAGTGTGGGTATGTCTACATGAGGTGCAAATCACAGCTTTACTTAGCATATGAAAACTTCAATTTTTCAAAGGCTTATAACTTGGTGAGATTTGAGCAGATTTCCACAGGGGCAGCAAAAGGCACATTCCTCATACGAAGGCCACCTCAATGCCAAATTTCTAATCGTTTGCTCCAAAGTATGGTGATGCAAGTGCTTTTCTAAATAAATAAAAAGGTCACCAGATTTTTTTAACACAGGCAAACAATGTGTTTTTTCCCTATCATCATTCTTGGAAACTGCAGAATCATTTTGGCTGAATCTTTCTGAAACAATTCAGGCTCAGGCAGTCACCTGGCATTGAACTTCAACCCGAAGGGTTAACGTTTAGCAAAGTTATAAGCAATTGAAAACTGGGTCTTATAATAGGAAGTGGTTGGGAAATCTTAATAGGCCATGCTACCAGCCCTACCTATCATATTTGGTTATAACCTAGGTTTTCCAAGATGTTTCCATAGTCGTTGGAGAACTGGTGCTTGATGTGTTTGACTATTTTTAAGGGGTACATTTCAAAAACAGATTGAGGTGATTACATCAGACATTTCAGCTGTCTGTAGAATACAAGTAATGAGTAAAAAGCAGGAATGCTAGGAATGCAAGTAGTTTAAAACTTTTTTACGGTTCAGCGAAAATATGGAATGAAGGGGCAAGAGTCTGTTACTGAACTAATGTTTTGTTCGTTGTTTAGGGAAGCTTTTAAATTGATTGCTTCTCAAAGTTACACATAATTTTGGTGGATTTTTTTAACTTTCTAACTTTTGTTAGGACAGGCTAGACAATTGTATTAACTTCTTGTTTTCAGTTCTAGGAACAAAATAATCCCCAAAACATGTTCTTTGTTTGTTTAATACAAAAGTATGAACAGCCATCATGTTTTTAACTGAATTACATTTTTGTGGACAGATACGAGAATCTGATGCAGATCCACTTGGAAACAGAAATGGATGAAATTTCGGAGATACATACTAAACTATTGCTTGTAAGTGTCTAATATTGTAATAAGTTCTCCTCAAAATATTGAGTGTACCTGTATAAAAGTCCAAAGATGCAGTTTTGAAAGATGCTTTCTACAAGGAAAAACCTCTAGATTTTCTTAGCAGCTTTCCTCTTCTTCTGAGAGTTTCTTTGCATACGAAAATTGTGATGTGGTTATTTTCTAAAGAAAAATACAGCTGTGTTATCTGGTACTTTACCAACTGGAAAGCTCTGTAAACCAGCATTTCGGGAGGGTGTGTGGGGCGTGGGCTGTGGGAGAGAGTTTGGGCATGGGAGAGGGCTCAGGACAGGGGGTTGGGGAGGGGTTTTGGGGTGCTGGATTTGAGTAGCGTTCAGCTCGGGCGACTTCCCGCAAGCAGCGACATGTCCCTGCTGCTCCTCTGCACCTCCGCCTAGGAGCTGCAGGGATATGTTGGCGCTTGTGAGGAGCTGCCCGAGGTGAGCTCTGCCCAGATCTGGCACCCCAAAACCTCTCCCATGCACATTCGAGTGGAAAGAGCAATGTGTCCACTGAAGGAGTCATCCCAGATATCAGACACTCAAAAAAATATCCTTAGCACCAAGCTTTAAAAAATCTAAATGTGCTTATTTTGCATTTCATTTGGAAGGATCCCAAAGTTCTTCACATATTTTGTAAAATGTGTATGAATCATGTCACTACCATGTCCTTTGAAATCTACAGAGTTTTAAATTAAAAAAGGAAATTTTAAAATACTAAATAATGGAGAATTTAATATTTGTCCAAGGATAGTATTATAGCAAAGTTGTTCCTATTCTATAGGCTATGTAAATAGGAGAATGAAAAACTATAGTTTTAATTGTCAGATACAAAACAGACCAGGAATATTCTTGTGGGATCTAGAGAAAGTGAAGCTTTGAGCCTCTCACAGAAAGAGCTAGTATGGCATATAATCATATCTAGTACCCTACTGGATTTTAGCTGTCCCTGTGCCCACCCTAACTCCCCTTTGTGGCTCATCTTGGGGATGGCGATTACATCTCTGCCATGCCAGGAATCTCATACTCAGGGTGATATAATGATGATGTCTCTGATGGGCTCTTTGCTGATTCTCTGCTGCTACTGGGCTCTTGAACCTAGTTGTCGTGAAATAAAAACTGAATTTATTAGCAAATTACAGAAACAGAGAATATTAAAGTAAAATGGTAGGCACATAATACATTCATCTGGGCAAATACCATGGAAAGGTGGGGGGTTTTTTAGGTAGGTCGTGTGGTTAGAAAGTTATTTTTTATGACATTTTGTAGAGTTCCATGATTTATGTTTCTCAGTGACTTCAGATCTCCTCTGTTTAAAAGTGTGTGTGTGTGTGTATGTACATATATAATATTTAGCTGCCAGCTCATGCAGACTCAACCTGGAATCTGAAAGTCAGTCTGAGTTCTTTCTGGATTGCACTCCAACAAAATAAAGATCATGCAATAAGAATTCAGTTAATAGTTTTTTGATATGCAAGCCAAAACAAAAGTCAGCTTGCTGTCTTCAAGCGCTATTGTTTCTGTAGTGTTAACAGTGTGAATAAAAAACACGAAATGCATTGGGAGATCTAGAGGAAGACTATCTTACTGTATTTTTCTTGTCTTTTGTAATGTGTTGGTTGCAGCATTTGTATGGTTGAAGGTTGGTGTTAGGAGGCTTCATGGAGAAAGAGTTTGATGCACTGAAGCAGGGAAGAAGTTCCAGGATTGGGCAGTATAGGAGAAAAAGCATGAAGATAGGTGAAAGAGAGAGACAAAGAGAAGATACTGCTTATTGAGAAAATAAATGTTAATCAGCAGAAATATTAACTCCAAAGAAGATACTTTTCCTAATAATGCCATATTTGTATGTTCTTAAAGTGAACATTTGAGCTGCTAAATACTTCATAAGTTGTCTAGGCATATTCCTATAGTTGGAGAAAATTAGTGAAGTGAGGACTAGGTGGTGGTGGTGGTGGTATTATTATTATTTCTTATCACTATAATAAAGTGAAAATGCACTGAATCCCATCTCAAGTGCAAGATCATTTGTGATTTTTGGCAATGGTAGTGGTGAAACTGTTGTTCTTAAGCAGCTTTCTAGCTCTCGGGGAACAATAGAGCCCAGTCTTCATGACATTGAAGATAAACTGTCTCCTGGTGGATTGCTGAGTGATACCTGGGCAAATCAGGAAGGCACACATCCCAGAGACAGAAAGTAAGTGACAACTTCACATTCATTACTTGAACATATTCTCATTTCTGGACTGACCTACATTCATTATAATTAACCTTTTGTTTCCACCCACCCCCACCCCCTTCTAGTCCAGAAAAGCTACAAGTATTGCTGAGTTCTATCACAGATATTTATTATCAGTTCAAGAAAGACAAAGCAGAACGTAGTAAGTAATTCTATTTTTAGTATACATTAAGAATAATTAAAAGTATAAAGGACAAGTCAGCCTTAAGTCTGTTCAGATATTTTTAGTAGTGATGGGGAGAAATGGCCAACAACAGTGAATATGTCCTGAGTGCTCTGTAGGACAACAGTTAGGAAAATAATCTGAGGGAATAAGTGAACCACAACTTTGGTTTTATAAATTTAAACGTCTGCATTGAAAAAAGTAAATGTCCATGCTTGCTACCTAATGCTTACTCAGACTGGGATAAAACAATTCTGTAGGATGATGGCTAAATGTAATAGAATTAAATCAGTAATATCTTTGATTTCCTCTGATACTAGGACTTCCTTATAATGAGGAACAAATCCACAAATTTGACAAGTAAGTGTTAAAATTACATTTAAAAAAATATCACTTGTGCTAAGGTCCCTGACAAATCTTTGGCAGTTACCTTTCCTGCTGGTTCCTCTTCGATATAGATTATAAGCTCTTTCGAACAGCAACTTTCTTTCAATTTCTGTCAAGCACGATGACAGATTTTATGCATATTTGTTAATCATAATTATCTGCTTTCTAGAGATGGGGTAACTTTATATACCTTGAAGTGTGGATGTTAATTAACCAATTGGTCTTTGTCTGAGGGCATATATTTGTTTGAGTGCATGTGTATGTAAAATACCTTGTACCCAGTAGACATTTTGTAATTCCTGCCTCCTTTCCAATTTGCTACTCTTAAGGAATGTCTATAGTTGACTTCTCTCCCTAAAGTGTTCTGCCTTTGCTACTACCAGTGGAGCTCCAGTGTTTTCCCTTTGGGGTCTCCAAGTGTCACTTGGGATCCTGAGCACATCTCTTTTTACTCCATGCACTCCCAAAAGGAAATTGCTAGAGGATGGCATAAAGTATTGCTTTCTGTTCTGCGATTGCAGTAATTTCAGCGGTGGTGGTCTGAGAACTCAGCTCCTAGATCTTGGGTCTTTTTGGTGGCAGCAGAATTACTGGCTGGCCACTCCAGCCTTAATTGTAGCACTTTATCACTGGGTAGGCAAGTGAGCAGTGTTCATTTCAGCTGCTTCCTGGGTGGATGCCAGTTGTGCGATATTAATGAGAAAATAGGTACTTTGTCCATATATAAACCATACAGGTAAGATTACCAACTAGCCATCATTCAAGACTTTGTTCAGTAAAAACCTAAACGCTGACATGGGAGTTGTAGTCTTTCAAAATTTCACATTCCATGATTCCACTTCCTAGTTCACACACACAAGCATGGTTAGTGCTGAGACCACTGCCTATCAAGCTGACCAATATTGTCTGACTATGTCCTCCTTCTTTGCTCATCTGTATCCACCTCTTATCTTACACTTAGACTGTAAGCTTAATGGGGTATGGGTCTGCCTTTTTGTTCTGTTAGTACAGTGCCTAGCACAGTGGAGTCATGGTCCATGACTGATGCTGCTAGGCACTATGGTAATACAAATAATGAATTATAAGAAGTTCCTCTGTCCTTTCTATCCATCATTTCCTTTCCTTAAATATAATCAAGGTTTCAAATTTTAAATGGAAAAAGTAGTATGAGTGCATAGTTTGTAAATAATAGTTACAACTAGCCAAATTTTTGCCTCAAATGGGACATTTGAAATTGGAACATCTTGGAAATTAATTTTGAAATATAACCTGGCAGTTCATCCAGTATAAATACATTATGGTAGCACACAAAATAAGTTGGATAAAGGTTTTTTAGACATTTTTAATCTTTATATACCTCGTATGCCTCAAAACTTAAAAAAAATCATTTGGGGAATGAAGTCCTGCAAGTGATATAACAATATTCAGTTGATTATTTCTGTATTGCAGGCAGAAGCTGAATTTACATGCCACAAAAGCCATCTCTCTGTTCAAAGATGAATGTGTCAGCAAGTATGAGACATTTTTGGACAAGGCAGAGGACTGGATGAGGCAAGAGACTGATTCATTAGAGTGCAACATTGTGACAGCACCATGATTTTGCTGATTGCCTTTTTAAAATACTTTTTTTTTTGCTTCCAGAAAGATGCTTCATTTAAGGAAACAGTTACTGACGATCACCAGACAGTGTTTTGATATTGAAGAAGAGGTATCCAAATACCAGGACTATATAAATGAGGTATACTGGTCCTAAATTATGTCCAGTTTTTAGATTGAGTGAGCAAAGGATTCTATTCCATTTCCCTCAACAGGATAGTTTACCAAGTTCCACTTACATCTGTGCAAACCTACTGAGAGTAATAGGACTGCACAGATGTAATAGTTTGGCCTGTAGAAGCTGTATTGCTAGTGATGTGTGAGCTGGATAGAACGCCGCCTGATTCAGAGTCCAGACTGAGTTTACAGGATCAGCAGTTTAAAAAAAAAAACAACTGAGCAACTTTAGATGTTTTTCAGTGATTCCATCTCAATCTTTTCTATGTGGCTCCCATCACCATAATCTCTGAGCATCCTGAACATTAATGAATTTATCTTCATACATTCTTCTGAGGTTGAGACGTATTATCCCCATTTTATAGACAGGGAATTGAGGCGCAGAGACTAGCTTAAGCTCTCTCTCACTCTGTGGCAGAGTTAAACCAGGATTCTTGTGTCCCAGTCTTGTGCCTGAGCAACAGAACAATGAAACCCCGCCGTGTCGTTTTTACAGTCATTCTTCACAGTAAAACCACATTTTAGGAACAATATACAATTGGAAGAAACTTGTTAAAATCTCTGCCATGAGGCCAGAATTATTGAATTTTTTAGCACTCGGACAGTTGCCATTTGGAGCGCAGATCTATTCAGAGCCACCAGAATCAGTTCAAAACCAGGTTCCTGGGGAAAAATCAGAGGCATGAAAGTGTATATCTTGCTTTCTTCTGCAGAATCTAACCATTCATTAAAGATGCGTCAAACGTTTAAGACATTCAGACATGATATGTATTAGTCTTCATTATACAGTGTCCCCAAATACAGAAAGAAGTCTGAGGGCAAATAAACATATTTTAGTACAACAAAATTACTTTTTTAAAAAAACACAAGTGTAAAAAGGGGGGGAATCCAGCTGATCTCCCTGAGCAAAAGTCTGAGAGGAGCAGGGTCATTACTATATTTATTAATAATGTTCCTTGTGCCTAGGAGCCCCAGTCATGGATCAGATCCCTTTTATGATAGGCACTGGACAAACATACAACAGGGAGAATATCTCTGTTCTTGAGAGCTTACAAAGAGTAAAATGAGAGAATGCAACAGACAGACAGGGGAGAGCATGAGTCAATACTACTCAGCATGATAGGCAGCACACAGCTGCCTAACCATAGTCATGGCTTTTGTAGGGGAATAATTCAAGGAGGGATTTGAAGGTGGACATTGAAATGCACATGGCAGTTTGTTGGCCTGTGATCATGTTACTTACTTACCTTATTTATTTATTGCAGTTACAAGAAACTCTGCGACAGAAAACATTTGCAGCTTCCACTGGGATCAAACATACAATGAATCCAATCTATCCAAGTTCAAACACTTTAGTGGAAATGACTCTTGGGTAAGAATTAGGTGGATAATTGTAATACTTTCATGTGCTTTCTATAGAGGAATTAGAGAAAATTTGTGTTTTTTATCGTTGACTTAACTTGTCTTTCCATTTTTAAAGCAGTTAAGTGGCTACGGCATAAACGTCAGGCATTTTCTGTCGGTTACAAAAACAAACTGGTATTTCTGAATGCTGATGTACTTATGGACATGAGGGAAAAATCATACCATTCACTGTTTTCATTTATTACTTTTGTCAGATTTTGTTCTCAAGCCAACTTAATATGCTTCTCCTTTATTTTGTACACGATTGCAAGTTACTGGAAACTTCATTGTGATGAGTCACTCTAATGTTTGGGCATCTTCAGAATATTTTTTCTTCCAATTTTATTATTAGAGAAACTGTTTCTATTATACCATTTTGACACATTTATTTCATAATGAATGTAACATTAAAACTGGCATGCAATGGATAAAACCGTTTATAATCACTGAAGACCTTTCTTTTGCTTTTTGTTATACAGTATGAAGAAACTGAAGGAGGAAATGGAAGGTGTTGTTAAAGAACTAGCTGAGAATAACCACATTTTAGAAAGGCAAATAGTAATTTTTACTTTTTGGTGGGGGGTGTTATAATTTGGTATGGAAGTTAATGGATGCAGGGAGCTAGAAAATGGGCAATTTTATCTCTTGGACAACTGTAGTATAGACACCTGTTTCCAAATTGTTGCTCTGAGACATGTTTCAAGCTGATATGGCCACAGTTGTTGTCTTTATTTGAAAACAATGCTATTTGTTCCATTACTGTGGAAGTCAATTTGTGATGCAGGTAAAAGCACCAAGAGAGCTGAAATTACCTAGGGTCACTTAGTGGAAATAACTGTTGCTCAGAGTGGTGAATGCTGGATTTACACAGTATTTCTTGCAGTGATCCACAGGCTCGTATCTAAACTTTTTTTAATTTTCAGATATCACTTTAAGTTTAATAACTATGGAATGATACCAATCTGTATTAGTCATTCTGCAGTTTTAGCATTAGCTGTAATGAAATAGCACTGAGAAAACAAGTCAATCATACTTTTTATAACCATGCTGAAACAGTGCTTTCTTTAATGGCACTGAAAATGATTCTGTTCTGTCTATGCTAGCAGTCAAATCATTTTCATTCACTGGTTCAGGGGTATCCATTGCACATGGCAGCTATTAGTAATGGGTCCATTTCCTACACAGGTGTTACGATCTGCCTAAGGCCTCCTAGTGAATTAGTGAGTCAGTGGTAGCACTGGGCTAAGAACTCACTTGTTCCTGGTTCTTGGTCCTGTGCTTAGATCATTCAGTTACCTGTTGTATACACACTCTTCATGTGTCTCCAAGAATACAATTTTAAGAAATAAATGTGTGTTGGGGTGTGGCAAGAGAGGAGGAAAGAACATAATTAAGTTATAGTTAAATGAACTCAAAAAAGAAACACGTTAATTTTATTCTAGAGTAAGCGTTAATTTATTGTGTATTAAATCAAGTTTAATCAGCTAAGAATAAAATGTTTCTTTCACTTTAGATTTGGTGCTTTGACTGTGGATGGTGGCCTGCGGAATGTAGACTGTATCTAGTCAACAAAGGACCATGAAAAGACTGTTCATTTTTCACAGAAAAAAAAATGCTATAAGGGGCATTTAAATGCAGAAAAAGCATTCTGTACAGCAATTTTTTTCTGCAACTCTAGTATTTAACAAAATTATGTAAATATGTATATACTGTAAATATAACGATTATGTCAGTTTTTTGTTAATGTTAAAATAGAATTACTGTTAAATTTTCTGACCTGGTTATAAATTTTATCCCTTTAAGGAACTATGGCAAAGGATTACGGCAATAATGCTAAATAGACATTCATTGAATGTTGACTTTTGGGTCACGATTTACTTTTGTTTCTTGAAAGAGAATTTGTGGCTTGAACTAGCTTGCATTCAGAGAAGTTATGAATAGTTTTTAAAACAGTGGTCCCGAAACTGTGCGGCGCACCCCCTTAGGGGTGTGTGGAAGAATGTTTTGGGGGCACACAGCAGGGCCCAGGTCAGTCCCCACAGGGGATGGGGTGGGAGTACCACCCAGCTGTGCAGTAATGCGGGAGGGGGGCATAGACAGATTCCATTACTGGTAAGGGGGGAGTTGCGACAGGAAAAGTCTGGGCACCACTGTTTTAAAGGGCGCTTGGGCTTCCCTTAATACCAGTGTGTTATTTCAGAACCTAGTCAATGACTCATGATCAACTACAGTACTTGAATGAAGACCATTTGATCTTGTCTTTGCATCTGTAATTCAATGTGAACAGCGTGCATTTAGGACAAAGAGAGGAGATACGTTTCTTCCCCCTTGTCTACCAAGTTAATAGTCCACTTGTGGGTGAGAAAATAAATTCACAAGGTTTTTAGTCCTGTCCATGTTGGGTGCCATGTTCTCCATGATAATCATTTGGCTAAGTATTATGGGAGTTTAGTGTTGGAGTCCATAAATCACTTTGTCTTGCTTCAGTGCTAGTTTAATATCAGCAAAATAACTATTTTTTAAAAATGTAATTCTCAGAAAAGGACCAAAACCAACAAAGTACAGTGTCACAGCTTATGACTAATAAGATGTTAAACTTGGGAGGGAAAACCTAGTAATGCTTTCTTACATCTGTGGTGCCCCATACTGAAGGCTTCTGGCATCTAACAAAAATTATCTGAAACCAAAAGCAGCTACTAAATAGAAAAGTTAGCACATTCAAAACCAGTAACTGCACGCAGCCCAACCCCAAATACAAAGTTAATACTACACCCTGCTCCTCCAACACTGCACAACTCAGCCCAAAACATGGAGAAGAAAACTGTCTCCTCCAAAACCTATGAAATTAAAAAGGAAGCAAATACCCTGAGTTTTGCCACTGATGTAGTCTGCTACATATTGTTGAGGAAGAGCATTCAAGGATCATGGGCCTACTGGAGCAAAGGCCTCATCCTTTCTCTTTTGAGACAATGCCATGGATGGCCAACAGTTCCATCTCTGCCATTCCTATTTGCAATAAGGCATGTAGGGTAACATGTAGTTCCTGAGATAGATTAGTCCTAGATTATTTCATGCTTTTTATAAGCACAGTAAAACCCTGAAGCATGCAACCAAATAAAAAGCAGCCAGTAACAGGTACACATGTGTAAGACTCAGTTTTGTGATGTTTATTCCCCTGTCTTTCTGCCCCCATCACAGTATAGGAATAAAAATTTCAAAACATTAAAATGTATTTTATACTTAAAATAGAAATTATGAAGTTGGTGTTTCTGGTTGGTTGCTCCAGTATTAAAGTAGTATATACACTGTTTTACAGTCTCTAATACTGGGTTGCTATCATTGCCTATTCAAATATCATTTACTCCTACGTATGGTAAAAGATGCTCCTCAGCTTGCAAACTTTTTGGAAAAAATTGGTGCAGCAATTTTGTTGCTCAAAAAAGAAAGAAAAAAAAAATCCATTTTTTCTGGGTTAGCCATGTCATTTAAAAGTGTTTACTTCAAAGTATTTAAATTATGGGAATATTTTAGAGCCTGATTGTGTTAGCATGCACATGAATGACTTCATGTCGGTAATCCTGCTGAATGTTAGTAAACTTTATGTGCATAGATGTTTGAAGAATCAGGTTCTTAAATTGTACATAAATGTATATTGGAATAACAGATTATTTCTATGTCTATGTTATTTTTTTCTTTATTTTAAGGAATTTTAACTTTGTAAAACAAATTATATTGGTTGAAAGATTGAATTTTCAGAGAAAAGACAATTGTAAGAGGAATAGAGGAGTCTTATTTCTCCTACATTGAAGCAGTCTGAATGGGGAGGGTTAATCGTTGTAAACATAGAGTTTGTATGCCACAGTGTACAGTCGCTTACTATTTTCACAAGGATGAAAATGTTTAATGTTTTTTTTCTATCATGTTGCTTCATAACATGTTCATTTTAAAACACTGCTGGTTTTAGTCTTGTAAATCCACCAATAATGTATATAGGCTTGTTAAAATTGTTTTGAAAAAGTAATTTGTTACAAACTGGCTAATGGACTTGAAGTAATCAGTTAAGCATATTACCGATTACTTTCTTATGAAACATCCCTTATTGGCTTTAGTCCTTGATGCATGGTGTGTGGTGTACCATGAGATTGGCTGCGTTCATACCAACTGTCATAATATTGTCAATCCTTAATATGGAAAGTAATAGGTTTGCCAAGTCAGACAATTGACAGTATTATAGGGTTTTTTTCCCCCTCTGAAACTGAATTACTACTTTAGAGTTATAGTGTTAAGTAACTGATTAAAGTAATACATTAGCAAGCCCGTCTACGTATTAATTGTAAAATTGCATGAGTGAATGACTTATATACATAAATACAATATCAACCATTTATTCTAAGGTGTGTCTTTAATTTCCAGGCTTCTTTTCATCATTTATTTTCATTTTGTTTCGTAAAAATTGGCTTTTAATTTTCATGATATACCACTATTTCCCCCTTAAACTCAAATGAAATATAAGGAATAAAATTACAAGTTTCAAACCATTATTTAGATTGCAGTAGCAGCAAAAGTGTGCTCAGTACTGTCCTAATACAGAAAAGAGCATTTCTGTCCTGCACAATAATGGAAGCACTAGCATAGACCAGGTGCCAGCAGCAACAAACTTTTTCACCACTGTATTGTTTAAACTTGTTCTGAGCAGTGTGGGTGTGCACATGTTGTGTCCCCTCAGTGCTCATCCTACTGATACCTTTTCTGCACAGGAGCTCCCACTGAATCTTGCTAATTCAGTAGCAGAAGTTTTAAGAAAAAGGTCACTGTGGGCACAGTATGTGGGACTTCATAAAATACCTACAGGGTATAATGCTACAGCATGGATTACAAAAGGCGGCAGGAGACACTTCACTCATAAACATTTTAAAAAGTTGAACAAGCCTTGAAAGGGAGTAAAAGTGAAACAAGGAACAAACAAGCTAGACAAACTGGTTTGGGTAAAATTAGAACCAGTCTCTAGCCAATTCTGAAACAGCTTGCTCTTTCATTTAAGTTTGACTGCTAAGTATTCCAATACGTAACTTTCATGCATGTTTCCTAACTCTCACTTTCTGATTTTGATTATTTTTGATGGATGTATTAACTGTAATAGTTCCAAAAAAGACTAATCTCCAACCAACCAACCTGAGACTAATCGTTTAATTGAAGCAGAGAGGAAAGGTATCAACCCTTAGCCCTAGTGCTTTCCAAAAAGCATTATTGTATACAGAAGAGACTAGGGTAACAGAGGAGACTAGGGTCTGGTCTATGCAAAAAGGTTTACCACCACAGCTGTGCTGGTTAGGAGTGTGAAAAAAATCACAGCCTAACCAACATTGCTATGTGGGCAAAAGCCCTAGTGTAGATGCAGTTTTACCAGCAAAAAAAATCCTTTTACCTATATAGCTTATTTCATGCAGGGAACTCTTGCCAGTATAAGCTATATTTCCACTTTGAGGATTTGCCAGAGTAGCTATACTGGCAAAAAATCTAGTTTCAACAAGATCTAAGCATGCATGGAAGAACCTCTGCAGTACTGTAGCAAGGTCATGTAGCAACTGCTTTAGTTAAGGTTATAAAAGTTACTGTAAACCTCCTTTTTCCAGTCATTCAAACTTTCTAAAAGCTTTGCGTCTTGAACTCAAGTTTTTCATGTCTAGTGCCAACACAAAGTTTATTTTGATTAACTGAAGCACACTTCAATCAAATCTGAGTTCTGTAGAGCTTAAAAAGCAAGTTTTCCTATTTAATAATAGTGCGACTTATTTGTATCACAAAAACAGATGAACTGTTACATGTGAAACTTTGTATGGCTATAGACCTTGCTCTGCAATGTACATGATTCACTACAGTTTAGAAATATGGGGTGAAAAAATTAGAGTTGTTGGTGTTTAAAATTTGCCCAGCTACTCATATTAAACACAGCTAAGTTCTGAGTTATGATATGAATCCTGAATGTGCCGCATATATGCGCAAAGCTAACTTAGCTTACCAATAAAATCCCTAGTCCCTTACTTGCTAAAAACCAGTGCGGGCATTTTTTCAAAAGTTTAAAGGAATCCCAGAACTTGGAAAAGGGATCTCCCTCCTGGACTACTCCAGTATTCTCCACCAAACTACTTTTGCCCATGGCTTGGGGCACATTGGGACATTTTGCTATAAAGTAAAGCTTGTCTGTGCAGGACACAGCTTTCTGAGCAATGAGTCCAAGACTGTGGCACAAACTTTCAAAAGAACTTATCAGCAGAAACCTTAGCACCTTCCCCTCCAAGTGCCACTTCTTCCACCTTGTCTTCTCTAATAAACATGTACATTAAACAAACAAACTCTACCAAAATGAAATACTGCACTGCACACAATTCTCTGGGGGAAGAGGTTGAGAGCGAGAGAACAAACTACATAAGACAGACCTTAGTCATGTTCAATGTACTACTGGATCGCGCTCATGTACTATGGGGATGAGGGCGGGTGGTATAAGAGTCTATTATGGTATAGTGGTAACTGGGCCATAGTTAAGATTACATTACAGTTTTAAGAGGAATTTTAAACTTGTATTTGTAAAAATCTCAAAAATGGCAAAAAATACAAACTTTGAGCATTTTGAAATTTTCATGGTGGTTTGATAAAAAGATGAATTGATACAGAAAGATTAAAAAATCATCCTTTCTGGTGATTTTATACACAAGATTGTCCCACTTTTCTTTGTACCCCTTTTGCAAGAAACCTAAAATACTATGCAATCTGTCTTTTGGGTACATTTTTGTTCCTTGTGTATTGATTCTCACGAAAGCTTATGCTCAAATAAATTTGTTAGTCTCTAAGATGCCACAAGTACTTCTTTTCTTTTTGCGAATACAGACTAACATGGCTGCTACTCTGAAACCTGACAGTAGTGTGTGTCTATAGAATATTTTATTTCTATTTAGTCATAACACAAGATATGTCAAATTTTAATTTGGTGACATTCGCTCTGGGAAGGAGAACTTCCCTGAGCTTGGAAAGAGGAGAGCAGGAGTTTGTATTGTCAATTTTAAGTGCTCTTGCAATTCACTACCCTTATGATTGACTACACCCACAAACCCCAACCTAGAAGACAGGGAAGAGGTGTTGAAACTCTTCCCCCTCGCCCTCTGCAAGCAGAGAATCTAGGTCTCTAATATGACAAACCCCAATCTTGTCCACTGCATCACACAGTTTCCTTTCAGAGTGAGTAAACCAGATTTCCTTTTCCTCTCTGTAACTACTGTAAACCACACTCCTCTCCCAGAGCCAAGTATAGAATCCAGGATTCCTGATTGCCAATATTCTACTACTGACTGGTAAACAGTTGTGTAATCCATTGTTAGCGTGTGTCAATTCCTCTTCCAGTGGCTGTTCTAGAACAGGACTAGTAATTACTGTATTTCTGTAGCTCAAAAAGTAAAGGCCTAAGCTAGGGATCTGAAGGTCAAAGAATTCAAATCCTGCTGCTGGACTATGTGAAGGCTGGCATGGTCACATGTGATTCTTACAGTAAAAAGATGTCTTTAAAACAGGTTTGTACCTAAAAACTATGACAAACTGTAAATTATGGTATGGATCGCCAAAATGCATGTTTCGCATTTCACCTCTCTCTCTCTCTCTCTCACTTTGCTTGTAGCCCATTGGTCAAAGTGTGTGTTGTGTCCCCTCAGTGCCCAACCCAGAGAGGATGAGAGTCTGTAACAATTCTCATCATGAGAATGTGGCTTTTCAGCACAAGCCATAAAGACTCATGCTTTTAGCTCTGAAAGTTGTTTCAATCACTGGTGTTGGCCAACATGACAGCCATCATACTTTCAGGTGTCCATAGTGGCATGTTTGAAGGTTGAGAGGAATGCTTCATACTGGCGGAGAAGGGGGAGAGCAACCGGCAGACCTCGGGGTGTAATGCAGATGTGTGCATGCTGGAGCTGCTGCTGGCTGTATCCAGGTTCTGGAAGTCCACAACAGGCTGTGAAGAGTTTCAGTAAGTGAATGATTACACAGACTCCTTCTCAGAAGTTCCCTCCAGATGACAGGTTATATCAGGGGTGGGCAAACTACGGCCTGCGGGCCACATCCGGCCTGCCAGCCGTTTTAATCCGGCCCTCTAACTCCCACTGGTGACCAGGGTGTGGGGCTTGCCCCGCTCCAGCCGGGGAGCAGAGTTGGGGGCCGCTCCACGTGGCTCCCAGAAGCAGCCGCATGGCCCCCTCTGGGACTCCAGCCAGGGAGCAGGGTTGGGAGCTGAGCCACGCGGCTCCCGGAAGCAGCAGCATGGCCCCCCCCCCTCCAGCTCCTATGTCATAGGGGCAGTCGGAGGCCTTCACCCTGCATGCTGCCCCCGCCCCAAGAGCCGCCCCTGCATCTCCCATTGGCCGGGAACCGAAGCCAATGGGAGCTGCAGGGGCGCTGTCTGTGGACGTGCAGAGCTACCAGACCATGCCACGCATAGGAGCCTCCTCCCGGGGCTCAAGGCTAAGAGTGCAGGATCTGGGAGGGAGTTATGGTGTGGGAGGGGGCTCAGGGTTGGGAGGCAGGATCTGGAAGGATGTTAGGGTGCGGGAGTGGGCTGGAGTTAGGGGTGCAGGGTCTGGGTGGGAGTTAGGGTGCGGGAGTGGGCTGGGGGTGCAGAGTCTCGGAGGGAGTTAGGGTGCGGGAGCAGGTTGGGGATGGGGGGTCTGGCCAGGAGTTAGGGTGAGGGAGGGGGCTCAGGGCTGGGGCAGGGGGTTGGGGTGCGGAGCACTTACCTGGAGTAGCTCCCATTTGGTGCGGGGTGTGCAGGTGCAGGGAGTTCAGGTGGCTCATATTTAGCTTGTGACCCCCAGATCCCTTTCTGCAGTACTCCTACCTAGGCAGTCATTTCCCATTTTTTTGTGTGTGCAGCTGATTGTTCCTTCCTAAGTGGCGTACTTTGCATTTGTCCTTATTGTATTTCATCCTATTTACTTCACACCATTTCTCTAGTTTGTCCAGATCATTTTGAATTTTAAATTTTGAATTTGTAATGAAAGAGTGTCATGAAGCAGAGGCACAAGGAGGTAAAGTTAAAGTTGCAACATTCATTTTAACGGGCTTCTTGACTTTGAAGGGCTTAACTCTAATGCTGCTTCAAGTGCCTAGGTAGGAGACACTCAAAAATAATGTGTTTCGGTCTTCACTGCTTCCTGCTCCGCTAGCTTGCAAAAGATTAAACACAGACCTCATAAAAAAATACATTTATTAAAAAATCTCAAACTTTGTGTAATGCTCTGCGATTGATGAACCCAGCCACCGTTGACCAAAGCTGCCAGAATGTAATTGTCCTTGACCAATATACTTAAATTGCATTTTTGTCCTGTAGTTTTCAAACCATTTAAAAAAAAAAGTAAAGAAGTGTTATTAGCATATTGCAGAGCACAATAAAAAAGAAGAGACATATGAAGCAATTTGCTGGAGATGCAAGCTGATCTAGGAGATAACTCACGGGTTTAGCACAACAGAAAGATGGGCTTTGTTTCCAGCTCTGCTACAAAATTCCTCTGTGACGGTGAGAAGTCCCTTAGGCTCCCTGAGGTACAAAGAGGTTATCTGTAAATAAGAGTAATATTTGACTCCCACCAAACTCCCCAGCAGTTTCTGGGAAGCACAGAAAATTAAGAGCAGGAGTGTAAGTAATAATACTAGAATTCAGAAATTCTTGATGTCCAGCCCTGGGGAGGATATCCATTCTATTCAATATTAACAAACAGAATTGTTTAGTGACAGGGTTGCATCATAACACAGCTTTGTCAAACTTGGACATTAATGCAAAACTTTAACAGTGACTTCATATGCTTTTATATACATTGTATGACAGATTAGCATACTGTCTGTCTGACTGTCACACATTCCAAGCATTTGGGAAGTTATTCTGAGTTAGCACTGCTGAACTCACTGTCAAGGTTTTGGATTAGACTGCAACTTTGACGGAGTTAAGATGTGAATTGTTTTTGGGTATCTGTTGGAGATTGAAGTGAAAGCTTTAAGGAGCATTAGAAGATGTTATCAACAGTGATCAGGCACTGTGAAGGTGGAAAGGAATGCATGAGTTTTCCCCCTCAACTTATCTCCTTGTATTTAATATTTTGGGTTGCTGGGGTGTGTCCCGTCCTGACACAACCTTACCCATCACTAAATGTAGTTTTTGTTTGCTAATTGTCTAGTTTTTTTTTTTATACTGTGTTGGTGTATCTCAATGGATAGCTCCTCAGATTCAGGGAAATAAGGATCTGTACGTGCTGGGGAATCGCAGGGAGAAACAGTGATTATGAAATTGCTTCTATGTCAACCTGACAGAAGAATATGAGAGGCTTATGCCTTAGTAATATCCTTGTGTGTGTAAGATTTTACCTCCATTTAAGTTACTGTAAGTAAACATGCAAAGAGCAATCCTCCAAGTTTAGCAGTGACAATATGACCCAGGGAATAGAAATTGTATAGCAGGCCATGAATGCTCACAAAATTGGGGCTGGCGGTGAGGGCTCCGGCGTGCGGCCAGAAATGAGGAGTTCAGGGCTCTGGGGTGGGGCTGGAGATGAGGAGTTTGGGGTGCAGGAGGGTGCTCTGGGCTGGGATCGAGGGGTTCAGAAGGCAGGAGGGGGATCAAGACTGGGGCAGGGGGTTGGGGCACGGGGAGAGACTCAGGGGGGCAGGCTCCGGTTTGTGCTTACCTCAACCGGCTCCCAGAAGCAGCGGCATGTCCAGGGGCAGATTTACCATGAAACACACAGTGCCCTGGCACAGGGCCAGGCACTCGGGCAGCTCAGCACCGGCATACTGCCTGTGGGGGGGGCTGCTCCATGGGATGGGGGCTATGGGAAACAGGAGAGGAGGGAGGAAGGGAGGCTCACCTGCAGCTTCAGGGAACCAGGCGGGAGGTGCTGGTGGCGGGAGCGCTGCGAATGCGGGCCGGAGGACTCAGGAGAAGCACAGGGCAGCCGCTTCTCTCTGGCTGCGTGGCTGCCCCTGCTCCTCCTGAGTCCTCCAGCGCATGCTTGCAGGGCCGGCTTCAGAAAGGGGGTGGAGCTTTAGGGGCTGCAGCCCTCGACTCTGGGGCCCACTAAGCCCTGGGGTGCAGTCCGTAAAGCCCTTGCGTTCCAGTCCTGCCTGGTGGGGGGTCGGGGTGGAGGCGGCTCTGAGAATCACAGCCAATGGGAGTTGTGGGGGGTGGTGCCTGCGGGGCAAGCACAGGACCACGCGGAGCCACCTGAACTTCCTGCACCTGCACCACCGCACCAAACGGGAGATGCCACAGCTAGGTGCTCCGCACCCCACCCCCCTGGCCAGATGCCCCATCCCCAGCCTGTTCCTGCACCCCCAACCCTGAGCCCCAGAAGGAGAATGCAGGAAAAAAATGAAAAAACGGGGGGGAAGGAAGATGAAGCTGAGCACAGGGCCCCACTAACTCTAAATCCACCACTGGCCATGTCCCTTCTCCTACATCTTCCCAAGGCACAGCCCGGCGGCATCGCACGCTGCCCCGTCCGCAGGCACCGCCCCTGCAGCTCCCATTGGCTTTGGCTCCCGGCCAATGGGAGCTGCAGGGGCGGTGCTTGGGGCGCGGGCAGCCTGCAGAGCGGAGGCCCCTGACTGCCCCTATGACGTAGGAGCCGGAGGTGGGGGGACCACGCAGCTGCTTCCAGGACCCTCCCGTGGCGCGGCCCCGGACCCTGCTCCCTGACTGCAGCGCCGGAGGGGGCAAGCCCCAGACCCCACTCCCCAGTGGGAGCCAGAGGACCGGATTAAAGCGGCTGGCGGGCCGGATACGGCCCCTGGCCGTAGTTTGCCCATCCCGGGATCATACTTAGTCCGGCCCTGAGTGCAGGGGGCTGGACTCGATGCGTCTCCAGGTCCCTTCCAGTCCTAGGAGTCTAGATGGTCACGTGCCATTTTTCTGGCCGGAGAGTCCGCGGACCTCTCATGCCCTCTGCACGGTGCCGTCTGTTCATTCCCCTTCGGAGGCTAAACAGCCCATCACAGTAACTGACACGAGTAAACCGGATCCCTGCGCTCCAGCTGCTCCGCTGCGACCAGCAGGGCCCGGGCAGAGGAGGGAGGGGGCTCTGTGACACCGGATCCGGCCGCCCTCTCCGAGCGCTGCCCTGGCTGTCGTGACACCTGATTCCCCGGGCCGAGGAGGGAGGGGGCAGCGTGGGACACGATCCCCCCCCCCCCCCCACACACACACACAAACTCCCCTGGGCACTGGCAGAGGCGCCCTGTGACCCCAGTCCCGCCTCCCAGCCCAGGCGCTGGCAGAGGATGGACGGGGCTCGGCCCTGGTCTGCTCAGCGCCCGCCCTGGGCAGGTGCAGCCATAGGCTGCGCGGTGCCTCCTGCCTGGGCGGCTGCAGCCGGGCGAGCCCAGGCGGCGCGTCCTACCTGAGGCGCCTCCCGAAGCTGCGGGCTGCGCATGGCGGCGGCGGCCCCCGAGCCCGGCGGGCTCCCGCGGGCGAAGAGGAGGAGGCTGCCGCGAGTACCGGTGGTGAGGGCGCCCCGGGCGGCCGGGCCCCCCGCGCTGCCGGCCCTGGAGCTCTTCATGCCGCTGGGGGAGCAGCAGCCGCCGCAGCCCTGCGCGGGCAGAGCCGCAGCCCCGGGCCCGCTCTGCGGCCGCCGGCGACCCGGCCCGCAGCGCCCCCGCCACGTCCGGACTATCTTCGAGCCCGGGCCCGAGCCCGAGCCCGAAGGGCAGCAGCACCGCTTCAGGCTGCAGGAGGCGGTGAGGACCTGGTGCGACCTCTGCTGCCACTTCATCTTCTCCCAGAGCCTGCGGTGCGCGGGTGAGAGCCTCCCCTCCCCCCCACTTCCAGCCCTCCAGCGCTGGTGGCCTCCCCCGCCCTCTCCCCTGCCCTTGGCTTCTTCTCTCTTCCCCCTTCCCTCGTCTTGTCCTGCTTCCTCTTCTCCTTCTGCTTTTCTCACCCCCTCTTCTCCAGTGGTCTCAGCTTTCCTCCTTCCCCCCTTCTCCTCCTTTCTGTTCCCCTCCTTCCTCCCCCAGGGACAGGGCGATGTTGGGTTAGAGCCATGTTCAAACAAAACTCCATGGTCTAGGTCTGTACCTCGCCTTGCACAGGGCCTTTGAACATGGTTGGGTACCTGACACGAACCACCTAAAGCTGACTGGGAACCTAGTTTGGTCACAGTCATGCTTAAGCCAGGTGACAAGTTATGAAATAGGATTGTAAGGCATCTAATGACATGAGAAATATCTTCAAGTATTTGCTGGTGTAAACACTTGCGAGGGCAAGAAGCTGCTTAGGGTGGTTACAAGGAAATACAGGGTGACTGAGTAATGGGGTGGAATTTAACAAAAACATTTAGGTTGTACATCTGGAAAAACTGGCTAATGTTGAGATCTGTTCCTGTGGAATAGTTACCCAAAGGGCGTGGTGGGAGCTTCATGACTTGGAACACTTAAAACTAGACAAGACAAAAAACTGAAAACACACAGTAGGGAACAATTTTATATTGGCAGAGGAATGGATTATGATTTTCTAGATCTTGCCCAGCTCTGACTTCTGTATTACCCAGAACTGTTGTAGGTAGAATCATTGTAATTATTATAATTTTTCATATTCTAGAAATTAGAGAAGGAAAATGTATTAGGTCATCTAGTTCATCCCTCTGCCATCACAGGGTTGTCCTTGCAGCATGTTTTCTGGTAGCAGGGTTTTATTTTTGTATTATTTCTGATGTGGGGAAGAGGAAAGCCAACTATTGGGTTTTAAGTACAACCATTTTCTTGAGATCTCAACTAGTTTTAGTTACATCTCCATCATTTTCAGTCTCATTTTTATTTTGTCATTGCTCCAATAGCATACTTCATATATTTGTATAGGTGTGTTTTTTTGAAAGTTTGTACATGTAACAAAACCACTAGAAAGAAAGCAATAGTTATGCTCTGTGAACTTGCTTTTGTGTGTGAAGACTGGAAGGAGATCTGAGGTGGTTTTTAACTTGGTGCTCTGAAACTAATTTTATCTTGCTTAGTAGAGCCGTTTTGCAACCCAATTTTCAAACTATACTTCCTCCTTTTAGCAGAACACCATAGTACATACCTTAGATACACCAGATTTGTGATATAATTTATGGAAGTGTGTGCTATGGACCAAACTAACCTTCCCTGAAGCAGTCCTGAGATTCAGTCCAGACAAATGTGTTTTCTTCAGATCACTGACACCATGGACAGGTTTGTGGTACATCCTCGATCTGGTTTTCAGCAGTAAGTATCTTAAGTTCGTTGAAGAGATACCATCAGTCTGAAGCCTACTCAATTTTACAAAATGAGTTAAAAGTAGCTTCAGAGACTGCACTTGCCCTTGCAGCCACCTGCTAATTTTTGTCATTTTAGGACCACATTTGTAATCTGATGTTAACACTGAAAATGCCTTTTTCTGTTTATGTGTATTAAAATTAGGAATTGAGATGGGATAGGTCACTGGTTCAGGTTTCTTCAGAGGGGTACTGATATGTCTTTTTGCTATTTACACAACAAACCTAATGTGAAGGAACCACATGGGCACAGTAGGATCCAAATAACTATACACAACATGTAAGGCCAAGCGCCCTAGCTACATATATACACTGCTGCTGTGGCTGGGTTGTGGTAGCTTCTGAAACACAAAAGACAAATGAGGGCCACTAGAGGGCCAGCAACCTCTTTGAAGGGGTACTACCCAATTCCTGCACATTATCTGTACAATGAAGAGTAGTCATATACTGTAGTCAGCTCCCATACACTTGAGTTTTCATGTGTCCTGTATAGAGACAATATGCCATTAACTAGGTTTCTAATTTGTGCACTTTCACTAGCTAGTCTTCAGCTTCTCATAACTCATTTTAGACTAAGATGTCCTTTTCTTCTACCAGCTGAAATACTAATTAATTTTTCCATTCTTTAGTTCTTTCATTTTAATTACAAAACTGTAATATAAAGTACATACACACACCTCCTTGTTATTTATTATTTTAGGAAAATGTTCTGTTTAAAATTTTTAATTTAGTGCTTGTGAACAATGCCAACTTAACATCCTTGCAGTCTGAAGTTTTCTTTTTGTCACATAACAGGAGTAGGATGAGCTGCTGCAGTGCAAGCTTTCCCACACTATCCTACCAATGTCGCTCTACCATGTTTGGTAAGGCCCACCTCTATGCTTGTGACTATACTAGCCTTTGTTTCTAAAATTTCACTTTATTGCTTACAGTACTGTAGTCCTAATGGTGGTAAAAAGAAAAGGAGTACTTGTGGCACCTTAGAGACTAACCAATTTGAGCATGAGCTTTCGTTTTTTTGTATTGTTTTCTGTTAAAGTGTAAGAGTTGCTTTAATTATTCTCCTTGGTGCTCCAGCTTTATGAAGTACACTATTGGTTTGAATGAGACTATATATAACTTGACTGTGTGTGAAAAACAATTTAGGTTTGGTATAATTATGAGAGGACCCATAATGTTTTTATATAAAAATTGACATTTAAAAAAAATGTGGTATTTATTAGCTTATGTGATGGATCAAATATTCTGTTGCTAGCAGAAAAAAAACCCTTAAGATTTCAGCCTTGATAATATATCCTCCAGTGAAACTTTCCTTGTACAGACACAGCTTTCAGTGATTATATCTTCTCTAAAACTAGCTCCATCTTTATGACTTACAGTACTTCAAGCAGTTCTGTCAAATTGCGGTTTCAGTAGCACAGGAAATGGGCAGATAAATAATTTATAACTTCTACATGAATACAGCTTTTTAAAAGCTGTAAACAATAACTCAGATACACAGATATTTCAAGAAGCTGATACGTCATAGTTTTGTAATATTTTTCTTGTATTGAGGCAGTCATTGGCTTTATTTTTTTCAGCATGAACTCAAACCAAAGCCCAGAATACTAGAAAATCCTGGAGAAAGGATGGGGGCTGGGAAAAGCAAGCACATGGTGAATGATTTTACCTCAAAACTGGAAAATGGTAATTACATACCATGGCCATCAGCATCATATTTTTTACAGCCTACCCTTCTGCAAGTATTTAGAGGACTGAAACTAAACTAGATCCAATAGTAATGGTTTATATTTATCTATCATCCTTTCCATTTGAGGATCTTACAACACTTTTCTAAACATTGAGCCAGGTCCTCACCTATCAATTGTCATATATTCACTAACTTAAATACACTGATTTGAACCTGCTGAGGATCTGGACCATTAATGAGTTTACCCATGCTATTATAATTCCCATTTTATTTATTGGGAAGCTGAGATAGAGAGGTTATTGTCTTCTGTGGCTTTGGAAAATCACCTCTGATAGAGCCAGAACTAAAACTCAGATCTCCTCACTCTTAAGATATGTCTATATTTACACAATATTTGGATGTGTAAGTCTCCCCTAGTGACATTCTAGAGGCAAGTTATCGCCACTCCTTTCCTCAGCTCCTCCTCATCTTCCTTCGTGTTGCCAGATTGAGTTGCATTTTGTAACTACCGTGGTGAAAATTAAATGAATCAGCAACAAGAGGTAGGGGGCACACAGACATCAGGGTTCCGATCTTTCACTCTACTCTAGTTCCCAAAAAACTGACTGACTATTTGTAGAGTATATATGTGAGTATTCCCAAGTATGAATTCCCCTCCATCAGCTGTGGTTTTTGGAGAGGCAGGATAGTCTTGTGATTAAAGTACAGTAGTGGGGCTGGGTCCAATTGTACCAATGTAGACAGAGACGTCTCTATCAGTACAAGTATCAGAGGGGTAGCCATGTTAGTCTGTATCCACAAACACAATGAGGAGTCCGGTGGCACCTTAAAGACGAACAGATTTATTTGGGCATAAGCTTTCGTAGGTAAAAACCCCCACTTCTTCAGATTCATGGAGTGAAAATTATAGATACAGGCATAAATATACTGGCACATGAAGAGAAGGGAGTTACCTTACCAGTACAGCTATGCCAGTACAGTAGTAGCAATGGTGGAAGTTGCAAGGTCCAGGCATTTTTACCACTGTATCATTGAATCCTGCAAGGGGAACTCACTCGTGTTATATTGCCACAATTCAACAATGAGATGTTCTGACAGCTGAAGCAGAGGCAGGACTGGCTGACTAGCAGGCTAGGTCTGATATTGCAATTCCAATAACCTATAAATGTTTCCATAGTTATACAGAATTTAGCAGTCAGAGGAATTCCTAAATGCTTTAAAACTCACTTTACCCACCACTAAAATGGTATGTACCCAGTGTGTTAAACGGTAGACCACACCATTACACCACATTTTAGAAAAGGAAGTGAAAAACAACAACATTATATTAAAACTCACATAATTTAGTTCATCACAATGTAGTTTACCTAAACAAAAACTAGACTAAGATGTCAGGACTAACAGCCTTACTTTTGCCAAAAATGTCTTGGGTTCTCTAATGGCCACAAGGGTTGTTGTATGTCTCATTTGAAAGTCAGCACCTCCAACACAGCAGCATCTCCCAGCTGGATCACTGGTATGCTACTGGGAAAGAAGTAACCATGTACCAAATCACCAAGATATTCCAGGATCACCAGAGGTGGTTGGGTTTTTTTTGTTTGGGGTTTTTGGTTTTTTTTTAAAGTTTTTTCCATCCAACTTATGACCAGGATCAAATCTGTTTGGTTTGACAGTTCAGACAACATCAGAGTCTGAGGTGCTCTCACTGTAGACAAAGGAACATACAATTAAAGAGAATGTCAAAATAAAATTAACTCAGCAAGTTCTTTATGGGCATATCAAGACAATGCACTAAAATAGTGTGCGCACAGGCATGCATGTGAGAAAATGACCGCAAGATCTTTGCATCAGGGATTGTCTTTGTGTCTGTTGTATTTAGCACAGTGGGGCCATGATCTTCATTGAGGCTTTTGGGCCCTACCACAGTACAAATAATAATACAGAATTACTACATTGCCTGAAGAACTGTCAAGGACATGACCGGGATGTCAGGTCAGAACTCAGTCAGGTCTAATGGTCAGAGCCATGGGGCTAGCCAGGCCTGGTGTTTAGAGCAGAGCCAAGAATCAGGGCCACAGGATACCCCAGGGCATAGTCAAGAGCAGAACTGAGAGGGTCAGAAGCCAAATACCTGAGCCAGAGACTTGGTCAGGAAGCAGATCCAAGGGGTATCAAGGATGGAGAAGGGTAGGGTCTGACGCAGGCATAAGAGCAGGAGGAGGCACAGGAAGCAGGACCAAGCACTACTGTGGCTAGGAAACACATTGAGCAGTCAGCAAGTTGTGGCTGTTGCTGGGTTTAATAGTAGTTAGCTCCACCCCTCCATCAATCAGGAAGTGCAGTCAATTAGTCAGCCCCTCTAAAGATCAGCTGTGTCCAGTGTGTTGCTAGGAGACTGCCCCTGCTGCATCTGGCTCCCTCACAGCTAAATACTAAGGAACCTGATGTTTTGAGGGGAATCATACAATATCAGGGTTGGAAGGGACCTCAGGAGGTCATCTAGTCAACCCCCTACCCAAAAGTCTTGTAACTGTTTGTTTTCAGACATCTGATACAGACTGAAACATATTTTTGAACAACTTGAATGAATAAGATCAGGATTGAAACCTACAATTCAAAGGAAAAAGTTCTTCAATTTCAGAAGCAAAGGGACAAGGTGCACATTACTCAATCAGCAAAGAAGCAGATCGTATTTCTTAGAATAAACTAAAACACTGATTGTATCTTTATCTGGAAGGACATCAGCCCAGAAAGACAAATCAAGTGTTATGAACTACTTCTGTTAACAAGGGACTTTGTGGTTGAGCCCTTGTTGCTGTTTTGGGTTACTTTTCAGGAGAAGTCTTTCATTTTTTAGGAGACCAGAGCTGCACACAGCCCTCCTAACCTTCCCATTCCTAATTTTCCAGATTAAGAAATAGACAGATACTCCAGATATGCATAATGCTGTTGTCTAATTTGACCTGCACTGACAAATTGGTTTGAGACTTGTGTGGTCTGGATTATTCAGATTGAAACTAACTTGATTTAATGAGTTATAATAAAATACAGTTTTTGTCTTTTTTTTAAAAGATCCAAAATATTGAATGTAAGAATTCAATGAAGTAATAATCATTAATTGCTTGTGTTTTGCTATTGGCATCATAATTTAATGTTATGTAGAAAATGTGGTGTTCTTGCATCATGTGACCTGTTCTGGCATTTGGGAAAAAAATAGGTGTTTATATGGTTGTTAGGTGGAAAAGACAGATTCTTAACTTTAGGCTGCCAGGAGTTAGAATATTGTTTGTGGGTTTGGAAGAACAACATTTTTTAATCTGGTTCATGGATTGTGTGATGGGTTTGGTCAGAGAGACCCCCTTGGGACTGCCACCGGATGTGCTGAGACTACCTCTGAGCCCGTTTTCCCTGCCAGCTTCAGTACTTTGTCTTGTTGAGCCAGACAGGCTAGCCTGCTGCAAACACAGACCCAGGTCTCAACCACATCCCCCAAAAGCTGCAGACTTAACTGAAAACAGCTTAAGAAGTGCTCCTGTCTTTAGCACCCAGATACCCAGCTCCCAATCGGATCCAAACTTCAAATAAATCCATTTTACTCTGTATAAAGCTTATACAGGGTAAACTCATAAATTGTCCACCCTCTATAACACTGATAGAGAGAGATGCTCAGCTGTTTACTCCCCCAGGAATTAATTGCTTACTCTGGGTTAATTAATAAACAAAAGTGATTTTATTAAGTATAACAAATAGGATTTAAGTGGTTCCAAGTAATAACAGACAGAGCTAAGTAAATTACCAAGCAAAATAAAACAAAAACATGCAAGTCTAAGCCTAATATAGTAGGAAACTAAATGCAGGTAAATCTTACCCTCTGATGTATTCCAATAAGCTTCTTTCACAGACTAGACTCCTTTGTAGTCTGGGCCCAATCTTTTCCCCGGTACAGTCCTTGTTCCAGCTCAGGTGGTAGCTAGGGGATTTCTCAAGACTGCAGCCCCTTTTTTCTGTTCCACCCCCTTATATAGCTTTGGCACAAGGCAGGAATATTTTGTTTCTCTGGGACCCCGCCCCTCCTCCTAAATGGAAAAGCAGGTTTAAGATGGATTCCAGTACCAGGTGACATGGTCACATGTCCTGGGAGACTGCAAGCCTTCATTCTTCCTGGCCTGACTCACAAGAAGGCTTGCAAGTAAACAGAGCCATTTACAACTAGTTGTCCTAGTTGATAGGAGCCATCAAGATTCCAAACCACCATAAATGGCCCACACTTTGCATAATTAGAATAGGACCTCAGAGTTATATTTCATATTTCTAGTTTCAGATACAAGAATGATACATTTATACAAATTGGATGACCCACGCTCAGTAGATTATAAGCTTTGTAATAATACCTTATAAGAGACCTTTTGCATTAAGCATATTCCAGTTACATTATATTCACAGTCATCAGTATATTGTCATAAAATCATATGGAGTGCAATGTCACAGAGTGGATGCATGCTTGTTGCAATGGGAGTAAAGTGAGTGATTTTGTATATACTAGCTCTACATTTCCTAGTGCACACATCTCTGGAATAGTTTTTCTTTTTCCCTTTCCTCAGTCTGGAGGCTGGCATTATTATTTACAATACACTGGTTCATTGAATCATAGAAAAATGTCACTGATTATTTTCAGGAAATTTATCCATGGTGATTAAATGTTTTATTTTTTTTGCCTTATTAACAGCATGGGTGTGTATTTCCATATGCTATATTTTGTGATTATTATAAGTGTACTTTTAAAATATGCAAACCATTGCCTATCTGAACAAAGACAAGTTAGGGAACCTAACTGTCTATACAGAGGAGAGTCCCAACTTTAGGAAAAGATTAAATCAGATGATATTTAGAGGCATCATCAGTTAAGAATAGGCCATTCCTTTTAAGTAGTAAGTGATGAAGCAGTTCTGGGAACTGCCGGACACTCAGTTTAAAAGCTGGCACTTATGAAATGAAATCTAATGCTTCTGAAGACCATACTCTGTATATGAAATTAAATATATACAAGACAAGTAATACTGGTAAAATCTTTGCTGGTATAGCTGCATCTACACTAAGGGCTTCTGCCAGCACAGCTATGTTGGTCAGGGGTGTGAAGAGGTCTGTTCCTTGACGAACATAGCTATGTTGGCAGAAGCCCCTAGGGTAGACACAGCCTAAAAGATATGTCAAACTTGGGCTATATAGACTTTCTTGGGCCCTGATGCTGCAGAGATCTTTGCACAGCCAGACCCCTACTCCCTTGGAGAACTCAATTGACTTCCATGCTGGCAGATCTGATTGCAGGATTGAGGCTCCATTTTGTAGTTCCTTTTATATTCTTTATATATTCTATATACATTCTTTATATATTCTTTCCTTACTGCTTAGATTTGATTATTACGTTATGCTGCATAAAGAGTATCGGGTTATAGTAGGGTGTTGGTTTGTCTTTTACAGTTGAAATGCCCCAAACAAGAATCTACTATTTGCATTTCTCTCTCTCTCATTCAGAGGATCTTCCATTTTCCCCTTCTCATCACCAAAAGGATCATTGTTCACTCAATCTTCTTTGGACATTAGAGATCTGGCATAGTTTCTTTTGAGCTCATTGGTGACATTGCGTTTTTCCACCAGAAGGATGTGGTAGAGAAGGATGTGAAGAGCTCACTAATATCCTCATAGCACTTGCAGGCCCTGCTATCCTGGGATAAAGGAACCAAGTTTAATTTTTAACAGTATTTTATGATGATACTCAGAATATTCAGTAGAAAGCTATTACTGAAGCATAACAAGCTCAGTGCAGATTAAAGGGATATAAGAGCTAGATATTCTCCTTCAATATGTAGAATATGTATGTAACCAAAAGTCTTTTTGGTGTGTGGGAAAAACACCTAAATCAAACGGGCAAACAAATAAAAACCCAGTGTGTATCAGGGTATTCTAAATGCCTCCTAATTAGCAACAAGGTTGAGGTCCTCCCCTGAAGAAGTGAAGGTAGAATGTGGAGAGGGAAAGCTTAAGTGTTTTTAACATGTTCCTCTCAAAAATATTTATTTTTTTCTCTTTGAAACAAATGTGTATAACGTACTCTTGAATTTTATACAATAGCAATTTAGGCTCCAGGCGCGCTCTTAAAATGTTATTCTACAACGTGAGAACTGAAACAGCTGCTGGATCAAACTAGAAAGGGTTGTTTAGTTTTTTCTTAGGTGAATTGTCTTACAACATCCAGATTCTCCACATTAGAAATATCCCAAAAATGTTTTTTGAAAATCAAATTGCATTGTGTATGGGTCATACTTGCATTCAGAATATTTTATTTTACTATTGTTACACAGCAAGTAATGCTGCTCAATATTTAGTAGAGAAAGTGTTCTGCTACTTGGTCATTTGGCCTAATGGGCTCCAGGCCATTCAGCACTTAATTGTAGTGGATCCATCATTTCCCTTCTCCCCTTGTCAAGTTCTCTCCTCCCTCCTTTTCTCTTGGACAGTTTCTTCCTTCCCCTTATTAATCTTTCTCCCTCCTAACTTGGCTACAGAAGCCACTTTTGCAGTGGTTCTCTCTCTCTGAATGTCCTAGGGCAGTAGTAAGCTTTATGGGAGGTAAGCTTTTCAGGACAGATGTATTTGTACAACATCTAGCACAACAGGGCCTCAATCCTGCTGACTGACAATGAAATTGAGGTGGGAGATCAGTGTGCTATCTCATTGGATGGACTTATCCGGATATTTAAGTGTAGGTTGGCAACGTCTCTCAGGAAGTAAATAATGACACTTTATTTGTCTGGATGGAGTTTTGGGCTGACAGTTTAGTTTTTCCTAGCTTGCTCTGAATACTGACAAACACCTTTTTGGTTTTGCTCATTAGTGTCTCAAAACTCCAAATGCAAGCTTCAAAAAAGGATACTTACAGTATTATACTAAGTAAAGTAGGTTCAAACTAATTTTGTCTTAAACTGACCAAATTAGAATGCAATAATATAAGAACTATAATCTCTAATTGATAGGTGATAGGCTTCATGGTTAACACAGTAATATTTTGTTTTCTATCTTTGACCCTGTTCCCTTTGTAGATAGCTCTGTGCAAGCTCCCAAAGAGAAATCTACTCATTTTGGCACAGAATAAACCAAAGTCTACAGGCAAGGTGATCTGTCATCCACTGAGTCTAATACTATGTGTCAAATCATATTATAAGACTGCTCAATATCCCCTCTCCAGTCCTTGCCTTTGGCTTTATTTTCCTCTGTATTCTAGAATGGAACTGCTTACAAGAATGACCTTTCTTGCTGACTGTCAAATCAAATACCAGTCACTTATTATTAATTATTATTACTATGACAACAGTACCTGATAGCTGGCTAAAATTAAGATTAATTTGCTGTTTCCATTATAACCCTCTCTTTTAATCCATTAACAGCTTTTCATGTTTAATTCATATTTAATTCGTACAAACACACGCACACACACACACAAGAGTACATCTACAACAAACTACCTTAAAGAATGTTAAAGTTGCAATGTGAAGCACAACATCATTTCCCAAGAATTAGCCCATTACCATCATACTTAACCACATTAATGTATGTATACCCTCTCTGACTTTCATTTCAGCATTATCACTATTCTGGCTTGACATCTTTACATTCCAAACACCAAATAATACAAAATAAATCACATACTCCAAGTTACTTACCTTATCAAAAATGCAAGCAAACTTCTCCTGTATATTTACATTGTGAGTTATAAAAAATCAGCTTTTATACTGTACAGTGCACAGTATAAACAAATAAAAACAGCCACAAATATTATTGAAATGTACACAAAGACACTTGTTTCACATGTATGTTCATAATATGTTATATAATGAAATAACAAATTAACTGGTTGGAGTTAAAGTTGTACTTTGCAGTGTGATTTTCTATCTTCAGAAAAGTCAGCAAGTAGCTCAGTGGAGTTAGAGAATTGCAGGGAGTAGAAAGGCTCCTGAAGGAATCCCTGGGGTGGGGGGAAAATCTAGAGTATTTATGACTCTCAAGCAGATGGCCTGAAGGTTTAATCCTGGAGGGAGTAGGTTAGGAGGGAAAGGGAGTAGAGAGGCTTGCCTTGAATCCCAGGCTGATATAGTCCCATTTTACAGAAGTGAACATTGGAAAAACAAAAGAGGTTAAATGACTCACGCAAACTCACCAAGGTTCATTAGAATTGGGACTAGAACTTGAGTTTCTGTTTGTCTGCCCTGGACTGAGTCCACCAGATCAGTGTTTCTCAACGACTGGTCCGTGGACTGGCGTCAGTCCCTGAGATCTCCCTGATACAGTTTAGGAAGGCATCAAGCTGGTCCATGGCATCCAAAAGGTTGAGAAACACTGCACTAGATCACACTGCCAGAGTACTTGAAATCATTTTTGGTTTACTACAGTGGCAGGACTGGACATGGACACAGCTATACAGTATGAGACTCAATTCTTTGTTTAAGTCTTTATTTTAGAAGTGTTTTTCAGGCTATAATAATAATAATAAGTAATATATCTCAGGATATCTAAATAATATTTATTCCTTCCTCAACTTGAAAGATTTGTTATTTGACTGGGTTTATAGAGATCCTGTTGTATTAAACACTTTTGGCCGTATCATCCCCTCCCACAGGAGAAGGCGTACTTGAAAAACTCTAGGATGTTGACCTGATGGCATTCCCAGTGCACAAGAGAGTCAAGGACATGGTACTATGGCTCTACAACTGCTGTGGGCCAGCTGCAGGGAGAACTGGTACATCCATGCTATTCACTGTTCTGCCATCCCCCATGACAAAATGGCTCCTTTGGTCAGCATTAACATATCACATGCTAGAATTACCATGGGTTAACAGAGAGGAAATGCACAGAGAAAGTTGCATAGGTTCATAAAAGAGAACAAAGCTGGTTAAGACCATCTTTCCCATTACATGCTTTCTGTACAGTTTTGGTCCCAAAAAATGAAGGCAATATTTTGGCACTTTAACAACAGGTTACATCCTAATCCCAAAGCCCCATTCCTTGTGTAACTCCCACTGAAGTCAGTAGGAGCATTGTGTATGGAACAGCTGCAGGGTGTTCAGTGATTTAAATACACCAAGTAATGCATCTTGGTGCACCAGCATGATTGTCAGGTGCAATGTTCATTTGGTTGGTTTTAGCACATTTTTATGTCTTTCACTTATAACTATAATTCATGTAATATTTTTATAAGGTTTCTGCCATTTTTCTCCTTTCCCTTCTTAGTCATTGTTTTCTTTGTTTCAATGTGACATTTACATTTCTGGTATATAAATAATGAGAAATCTCAGTATTTCAGTGGTAAACATAGGGGCCAATACGTGTGAAAGACCTTTAATCTCACACCTACATAAAAGTACAAAATAAAACAAAACAAAACAAAAAATCCCACCACTGGAGCTATGCCAGTTTATTCACAAAGGCATAAATTGTTACATTTTATGACAACTTGTTTTATGTTACTGAGAGGCAGGGAGATACAGTAGATTTTCATTTGTAAACTCTTTTAAATGGAAGCAAGAGTCCGGAAGAGTCATGGATTACTGATTGCTGGTTAATGTTTAATCCCTTCTGTGTGTGTGTGTGTGTGTGTCTCCTGAGAAAACCTTTTTTTTTTTTTTTTTTTAGAAAAGCAAAAAGATATATCTACTTGCTAGGAGAAAGTTTCTGTTAGGAGCGGGTGAACAGTGGAGGTGGAAATCTGAACCAGCTGTGGTGGAATTTGCTGAACAAATATGCAGGAACTTTAGTTTTTATAGTCTTTATCTCAGTCTTTATTTTATAGCAAGTGCATAGGCTTGACAGGCATAGGATTGTTACTGTTAAGAAATTATGCTCTGGCAAGGAATCTGTGTCACAATAGTTTGATGTTGCAGTGTAAATATCATCCTGTAGTGCTGCAACATGAGATGACCAGTCAAGAAGAGGGTTTCTTATGTTGCATGGGTGGGAGGAGGGGACTTAAACTTCTCAGCCAGAAGATCCATTGCTCTGGAACCCCATTCTTGGAACCTGTCTTATTTCTATTGTTTCAGCTCAGGTGAATAGATCAGCAAAGCTATTCAGTAGGTAAGTGGGGAAGCTTGTTGTTGTGGTAGATGGCTACAACACTTGTAGCCAATATTATAATTATAATAGTTTTTTATTATTATTATTATTTATTATCTAAAGATTTATTAACTAGAGAAAGGAAATAAGAGTTATTTACAAGGCTGAAACAGGTAAACATACACGCACAAATGAGTTACAGTCTTAAGTTCCAAAAGGTAATAGAAGCTTCTGTAATAAGCAAACTCTATGGGTATCTCTGTATAGCAACTAGACACCTGTGGCTGGCCTGTGCCAGCCAACTCGGGCTCATGGGTCTTGGGCTGCGGGGCTATTTCATTGGTGTATTGTGTTGACTTGGCTCGGGCTGGAGCCCGCGCTATGGGACTCTCCCATCTTCCAGGGTCCTAGAGTCTGGGCTCCAGCCCAAGCCTAGATGTCTACACAGCAGTGAAACAGCCCTGCAGTAGGTCTCCTTTTCATGGGGCGGGGGCAGCCAAGTGTTTTGTCCTCTGTTCGACAATGGTTCATCTGGTGTTAATGGGCCTTCTTTTGTTGGCCGGCACACTCATTAATGCTTCTCTCCTGTCTGGTGATTTACAGTTACAGAGCAAACACTCAGATATTACCATGTAACACAGAATACAGATGATATAAGTGAGATTAATGCATGCAGCAATTTACAAGCATTCCTTAAAGTCTAAACACTAAGTACATTTTTATAACTCTAATGCCTATTTTAACAATACTGACATACAGGTGGGCCAGGCTGGTTCCAGCTATGTATTTGTCAATGTTCAGTTGAGACTGAGGGGCCTTGGCATGAGCTGGCACCTGGTCTACCAGCATTACAGGTCTCTCTCCGTCTCTTCTGTTGAAGTTGTGCTCTGGATAAATAGTGAAAGGGTAAGGGCCTACTTGAATCGCAGGATGATTGTCAAATAATTGTGGCTGAGCTGTGGACAAGACATGGAAAATCACGGAAAAGTAATAATGGACCTTTATTAATTGAGGTAATCTCGAAAAGCTAGCTGTGTGTGGGGCTGACAACGGGAGCCCAGGCTGCATCTGGGGCTGACAGCAGGAGCCCCGGCCACACGTGGGGCTGACTGTTAAAATGTAACATACATACATCTGAATCCAGCATCAAAATTGCGGTGGAAGCTTAATATTGCGTGATCCGCAATATCACGAATTAAGTAGGGCCTTATGAAAGAGTGATTGGAGCAGGGGCGGTGGACCCAGGGTCTTCTGCTCCCCAGATGGATGCCCCAACCAATGGGTGACGTTCCATTGTAGCTCTCTCTCTGTCTCTCTGGCCCAATCACTCTTTCTTATTTATCCAGAATAGAATAGTTTCAACAGGAGAGACCGAGGGAGCCCCACATCCGAATATCTCATAGGTCAGTGGTTAGAACACTCTTAGAGTGGGAGACTCCAATTCCAATCCTTTCTCCCCCTCTTCCAGGGAAGAGGGAATTGAAGCTGGGACTCCACCATCACTTCCTCCTTCTGGAACAAGGCAAGAACCTAACTCATTCCCATGAGAAACTGTGCAGGTGTTAAACCAGGAGAGGGGTTCCCATTTGTGGATTGGTGACAGAACTAGGCAGCACCCTGCAGCCTGGATTTAGGCACCTGTCACTGAGAAAGGGGTGGGGCTTAGCAAACACTGTCTCCCATTGGATAGCTTAGACAGGGAATTGCCTAGCATGCCAGCTTTTGTGGATCACTTTCTTTGATGCCTGTCTCTGCACATTCATTATATAGGGCGCCTACATACTAACTTGGCTTCTTGGATCACAATGTTGTTCCTGTGATTTCCAAGATACCTAAAAGTTAGGTGCCATGACGCTCTGCGTTGATATGCCTAAATTCCTTTGTGGATTCCGCCTTCTGATTCTGAAGCCAGAAGGAATCATTATCTAGTCTGACTTCTGTGTAATACAGGCTCTGGAGTGTTGCCCGCTAGTTCCTTCATAGTGCCCAAAACTTATGGCCAAAATAGAGCATATCTGATAGAAACAGAGATCCAATCTTGATTTAAAGTCTTCAGGTAATGGAGAGTCTACCACATTACTTGTTCCAATGGTTAAATACTGACTGTTAAAAAACTGAACCTTATTTCAGGTTGAATTTTGCAGGTTAACCTGTTTGTTCTTCTTTGAGTACTAGTCCCTATGTGTATTCCCCACATGGGTACGCATGCCTTCCATGTGTCTGAGACCGGAGATTTGTAGCAAGTAGTGTCCATTGGTCTGCACCTGTGTAGTTGTCCTGCTCATGCTCTGAAATTAAGGCATAAATGGCTGTGCAGGCCAATGCTTCTTCAGTTCCTTCTTACCTCCACGTGGCCTGGGAATCCTCTGTGTCCATTACTATCCTACTCTGCTTCTGAATTTGTAAATATATAGTGTAAGTAGTTTTTAGTAAGATTAGACTTACTATTTATAATTTTAGTATGTTTAATATTTTTTATAGCTAGTATAGTTGTATAGTTCCTCCCCTTCTTGGGGAGTTTCTCCCCACAGAGGAACACTATGCCCAGAGTCCCAAGGTTTAAGAACTGTATCTTCTGCCCTTGCTCCTTCTTCATGAGTTACAAACACCAGTGCTGCTGTTACTTCCTTGGGGAGGCTCACATCTCTGTCAAATGCAACATCTGCTGCTCCTTCCCTTCCTGAACCCAGGTGCGATGAGAGCGCCATGTGCAGAACCACCTCCCGGAGAAGGCCATGAGACCCTTATCAGATCCAGGCCAGGGAGACCCTCCTGTACAATAGCCTCAGATGGTTAGCAGCACCCTTCCAAGCATCAGCTCCAGAGCAGAGGCCAAAACTGTTAAGCCTAATAAACCCTCTCTCGAGAGGAGGGAAAATGAACATAGGCACCAAGACAGATCCCTGTCCAGATCTGCCTCTAAGAAAAAGGATCCCTCCCTGTCTTGGTCCAAGCCGGGTGAGTACTTGCAAATGGGTTCTAAAGATTTAGGTCCACATAAATCTTCCATCCAAGAAGGGAAGTTATTGGTACCAGCTCCAGTTTCACCTCATAGACCGAAAGATCAGCACCTGTTTGTTCAAACTGGGAGCTCCACTGGGAGATTCCCATTCTACACCTCTGGTATATTCCATCTGGGATCCTATAAGTGCTAGAACATTGGAAGCACCGGATCTGCTGCCTCCAACCTCCAAGTCTCCTTGAACTCTGGGAAGGACTGAAACCTTTACCTCCCTGGCGTATATTTTTGCTTTACCCTACTGGCAATCTTCTCTTCTATCAGGACTGGTCTTCCTCAGAGGTATTTCAGCACCAGCAGAAACCATCTTGAGGAGAAGAGGATTCTCCCTTACACATCCACTAGCCAGAGCATTCTCCCTCCAGTACCGCCGGCACCACTATTAGACTAGGAACCTACCTTTCCATTGGATGACTCCAATATTCCTGACAAGCTTTTCCCTCTGAGGGAGACAAGCCTAGGCAGAACTATCGGAGGTCTTGGAATGAACCCCTCCTGGTTACGACCAGTCAGCCCTTCATTCTGGCCTTTCCTGGCGTCCTTGGGATCCAAACATTAGATGCCCCAGAGCCATACAAGAATTGCACTGGTTCTCTTCTCCCATGAAATACCATCCAGCTCCGTTAGAATCCATGGAGGAGGAAGTCGAACTAGATCCCATGGTTATGATGATTTTCATCCTCATCATTAGATGAGGCAATTAATCCATAATCCCCTTCTCTGCCTGATTACCAACGGCAATACCAGGAGCTTTTGCAGAGGGTGGCAGCTGAGTTCCTGATCCCTCTCAAGGAGGCCTGTGACACCCAGCATAGTCTCTTGGACATCCTGTGACACTCTGGTCCTTGTAGAGTGTTCCTCACAGTGAGGGAGGCCATTTTTAACCTGTTAGGAATGTATGGCATACCCCTGCCTCCTTGTGCCCCTACCTTGATAAAGACTGAAAAATGCTATTTTGTGCCATTTAAAGGGGCATTCCTATTTACCCACCCTATACCCAACTCTTTGGTAGTGCAGGCAGCTTCAGAGAGGTCCAGGTAACAACAACCCAAGATGACTCCAAATGATAAGGGCACTAAATACCTTGATCTTGCGGGGAGGAAAGTATTGTCATCAACCAGCTTCCAATTCAGGCACTGTTAGCAAAATGTGCTCTCACACATTATTCCAATTTCTGGAATTCAGAGACAAACCTCTCCAGGAAGACAGGGTTCTCATCAACAAGGTCAGGTTGATGCCTAAAACATCACTCCAGGTGGCAGTAGATGCAGCTGATACTGCATCTAAAGCCATAGCCACAGCCATAGTCATGAAGCACAAATCATGGCTTCACTCTTGGGGTTCTCCAGGGAGGTCCAGAAAGCCATCAAGGACCTGCCTTTTGATGAGTCTAATCTCTTCAGTGAGAGGATTGACAAGTCACTTCACTCTCTCAAGGCCTCAGAGACTACCCTCAGCTCCCTGGTCATTTATACCTGAGCCCTGAAGATAAAACACCACAAGCAAACTTATAGGCCCAGACCTTAAATGTTCATGTTGAGAGGCTCTCCACACTATCTTCAATCAGAGCAGAAAAGTCTCCACCAGAAAGTACTATCTAGCTAAATGGAGGCTGTGACGCATGGCTAGAAAGGGTTAAACTTCCTGCAAAATAAATAACCCTCAAAAGACATGTAGGGAGATAATGTTTGTTTTTGTGTATTTACATATGTATGAGTACGGTCGATAATGTAATCAACAGACCCTGTCTATTCAGTATTCTGATATCATTTAAATGAATTGTAAACATGGGATATCTCAGTATTCATCTCTCTTTAAAATGTTTCAGAGTAGCAGGTGTTAGTCTGTATCCGCAAAAAGAACAGGAGTACTTGTGGCACCTTAGAGACTAACAAATTTTTTAGAGCATAAGCTTTTGTGGGCTATAGCTCACTTCATCGGATGCATAGAATGGAACATACAGTAAGAAGATACATATATACATACAGAGAAGGTGGAAGTTGCCATACAAACTGTAAGAGGCTAATTAATTAAGATGAGCTATTATCAGCAGGAGGAAAAAACTTTTGTAATGATAATCAAGATGGCCCATTTAGACTGTGAATGGGGGAAGAACAAGCAAATGGCCTTATGTAAATTAGTATAGCTAAGTACTGGTGGTGGACCTCCTTCAAAGTAATCCTAATTACCTTTTGTTCCCCGAGGAACTCCCAACTTGTCAAAGAGGACATGAAATTGTATAAAAGATCCTTGGGTCCTAATTCTGTCATCTCAGATCTGCTTAGACCTTGTCAGGGGAAGTTTGAGTCTCAAGACTGAGGTCCCAGGTATGCTGGTTCGCCCTGAATATGAGATTTGGACATTGGACTATGACCTATGAATGAATTCTAAAGGAACTCTTTGCAACTACAAAGCTCACCATCTATGCTATGAATCTGAACCTCAATTAGTTGAACTCATGTCTGTATGTATAATGATCTTTTAACCACACTCTCTCTCTTTTGTTTTTTAATAAATTTTTGTTTAGTTAATAAGAATTGGCTGTGGTGTGTATTTGGGTAAGATCTGAAACATTCATTAACCTGGGAGGTAATATGTCTGATCCTTTGGGATTGGTAGAATCTTTTCTTTTATATGATGAAATAAGATTTACAGAAAATTTCAGCATATTTGACGTGGGTACCTGGATGGAGGCCTGAGGCTGGATCACTTTAAGGGTTGGATCATTGCAAAACCTAAACCTAATTTCCCCCATACTAATTTTCCCCTACTGTTACTCACACCTTCTTGTCAACTGTTTGAAATGGGCCACTCTCATTACCACTACAAAAGTTATTTTTCCTCCCTTGGTATCCTACTGTTAATTGAATTGTCTCATTAGACTGACCTCACACTTGGTAAGGCAACTCCCATCTTTTCATGTATTTATATCTGCTCCTGTACTTTCCACTCCATGCATCTGATGAAGTGGGTTCTAGCCCATGAAAGCTTATGCCCAAGTAAATTTTTTAGTCTCTAAGATGCCACAAGGACTCCTCGTTGTTTTTGCTGATACAGACTAACACGGCTACCACTCTGAAACCTTTAAGGGAACTGTGTTGTTTGGACTTCTGAGTAACCAGTAAGGTAATAAAGAAGTTGTTTTATGCTGGCTTGGTAAATCTAAGTATTGGAATATCCACCAGCTTTATGGGGATTGTCTGCCACATTCTTTGTAGTTCACCCTAATTGAGTGACCACAGCTGGCTCCCCACGAGGACCCCGGTCACAGAGGCATTTATTTACCTGAACACAATAGAAAGAGTTTTCACCAGAATCACCAGGTATTCCTGCTATTTTAGATTATCTCATATTCCTCAAGATGTCAAAACTTCTATTATCTCCTTCTGGGTCCACCTGGCAGCAGTCAGTGCCTTCCACCCTCCAATGGAAGGCCATTTTATCTTTACTCATAAAACCACACTTTGTTTCCTGAAAGGTCTTATTAGGACCTTTCCCCCAATGGTGAAACTTATGCTGCAGTGGGACCTCAATCTGGTTCTCTCGATTCTTACCAGACCATCCTTCAAACCATTGGCCATGTGCTCCATGTTGTACCTGTCCATGAAGGTTGCCTTCATAGTAGCTATCAGACTGGCCAGACAATTGAGTGAACTGGAAGCACTCATGGCTGACCCACTCTACATCATATTTCATAAAGAAAACTTGTCCTTCGCCTCCACCCAAAATTCATCTCCAAGATAATTTCTGAGTTTTATGTGTACCAACCTATCATTTACTGGTATTCTTCCCAAAACCTCATGCTTCCGAATCCAGTGAGGAAGAGAGACTGCACTCCCTTGATGTCAGACAGGTCTTGGCCTTTTAATTGCAAAGAACAAAAATGGTTCGGAAAACACAAGCCTCTTTTTCAGAGCTTTTTCACAAGGACAAGCATTATCTGTCCCTAGACTTTCTAAGTGCTTTTCCGGATGCATCATTCTTTATCAGTGTCACTTGTTCTCCGCCCTCCGCTCCGCAATGAGGAGAGGACCCACTCTACAAGAGCACAAACAACCTCAACTGCATCTCTTTGTGAAGTACTGATGTTGGACATTTGTAAGAGCTTCCTGGAGCTCCAGTTACACCTTTCTGAAGCAGGATGTCCAAGACTCTGCTGCAGATGCAGTTTTGGGGAGAGCAGTATTACAGACATCCATACCAGCTACAGCCTCACACCCTCCTCCTGTTTGAATATCCATGTGTGGAATACACATAGGGACCAGCACTCAAAGAAGAATGAGAGGTTACTTACCCATAACTATAGAGGTTCTCTGTGATGTGTGGTCCCTATCTGCATTCTACTACCCATCCTCCTTCCTCTCTGCTTTGGATCTTATCTGATTTGTGGTAGAAGAAAGAACTGGAGAGATGTCGGCCCATGCTGTTATTTATGCCCTCTGTTCAGAGCACAAGGAGGGCAATTGTACAGGTGAAGACCAACAGACACTACTCCTACAAATCTCCATTCTCAGGTGTATGGTGTGGAATACAGGAAGAGACCACAAATCTCGAAGATCTTGCAGGTACAGATAAGTAACCTCCATTTATGAATCTAACTACAGAACACTAAGAATTAAAATCATTAAGATTTGTTTAGCAACTATAATTGCTATCTGACAGACTGGACAATATCTGCCATAAGTAATATATGTTTTATTAGGATATTGAAAATTGTAAAATGTAAAACTTCTCAGTTGTCATTCTTATCAGCAAAGCCATTTTACCACTTCATTGAGATATGTTTTGATTTTTTTATACTGAATTTTTAAAATCACTAGTAAAACACTAGTACTTGTTATACCAATAAAATAAAAACCAGCAGGATCTTATTAAAGGGGAAAAGGCAAAATGCCACATTTATTGTGCATACAGAAAGAATCATAGTAAGCAGTTAGTTATAGCTATAACATTCCATTCAATCTCATATTTATTCACACATTCATTCATACACACACACACACACAGGTTCTGCAAGGTTGTTATCATAGTTACCAGCCTTAGAGTTGCTCATGCCAAGCCACTGGCCAGGTGGCCTGGAAATGAGGAGGGAGCAGGGCCTTGTCAGATGCTCATCTGATGCACCTGAAAGTTGGTTTGCAGAATCAGACCCCAAAGTTCTCACTTTCTAGAGTCCATTTTTATAGGAATTTCTTCCTATGCCAGTCTATGGGAATTGCTTCATCATGCTGTTGCTGGATCAATCAGCAGATAGCACATTCCTGACGGCTCCGTGCTGCCAGATGTTATCTTGTTCTTTGGTTCTCCCATTCTTGAGGCTGTTGGGTGGATTCCAGTCTGCCCTCCGGGGGCCCTCTGGTTATTTCCACTTGACGCCTTCTTCAGCCGAGGGACACTGGATTCTTAGGCTGGCACCTCCGGGATCATTCAGTTATTATCCACACCAAGCATCCATCCACATACATCCTCTATCTCTATTTTAATCACAGTTGTTAATACAACAAAAGGGCGGGGAGTCTCTGGGTGCTGTTTCTGTTGTTACAGAGTATTGCTTTGAGTCTCTCTCTCTGTGAGTAGTTGTTGTTACAAAGAATTGCTTTGAGAACAGACTCTGTCTTAGAATGTACTAACACAATTAGCAGCTTGCAAGTTTCACACAGAGAGGGAGAGAAACAGTACCAAAAACCAAGAGACCCCTTAATTAGTAATACCCTGGAATTTAAACTATGGGGAATCAAACTCATTTGTGATTTTAATACAGAACTTCTTTAATATGATCCAAAATAATCCCCCATTTGACACTAAGATTTATAATCATCAGTGTCACTTTTTGTGTAGCCTATTCGAGAGCAGGTACTGTGAGGCAATTTGAGTTTGTGATTCCAATTCATCCCACATACATGATCCTAGTGATGTATCTTTACTACAAGGTTCTGGGGTAACAGGCAAGGTGAAGCACACTCACTTTTGAGGAGTCCATTCGGTACAACCTCTAGTGTCCAATAGCTTCCCTCCCTCCTGAGCCCACTGGCTCGAGGTCCAGTGTAGCCAGAAGGATCCCATGTGTAATATGGGGAGTGGGCTAACCTTCAATACCTTTGCCTCCAGGGACTGTTGGTGTGCAATTTTGACAACAATTTCTCCCATTAACAAGTCTGGTTTTACAATACTGGAAACGTATTGCATCCATCATATTGATAAGTGTCAAACAATGATCTCTTTCTTAACACTTAATATTTCCCAATATGACCCAGAACATTTCGTGTTCCAAAGTAGCTAGGGCAAGTATCCGCATTTCAGTGCGTCCCATAGCTATGGCTGTGTAGTTTCCTATTTCTAAATTTTTTCTTATGCATAAGCCATGTGGTAGTATTAAGCCATTGCCAAAGATTCCATCGGGCTTTTAGGTTACCCAGACCAATTTGGACCAAGTCTACATTGGCATGTATTTGTTTTTGTATCAGGCTGTCCTGTAGCTGGGACAGAGAGCTTAATTTATTTTTAATTACCTGCAGGTCTGCAGTATTTTTTTTTTTAAACACACAACAGTGCTAGCAACAAGACAAGACAAAACATAGAACACAAAACACAATTTCTGTTGCGACAGTAGATTCATGGTATTGGGTTGCTCTTCAGCTGACATCAGCTTTTCCTGATTTTCTGAAAGACAAAAGAACATGTTTCTACCCCTTTTGGGGTGGCAGATTATTGCTTAAAATATTTCTTTTACAAATACCCTTGCTGATTGCAAGCAAAACAGAGGAATTACCCCCATATTTTCCTGTTTTTTTCTATAGGCAGGCCAGGTTTCAATGGCTTTTATCTATTAAGGGTTATGGGGAAATTATCCCACTGTTTAGTCATTAAATCCTTGAGGTGGGGTACCTCAGTTTCCCTTCTTACACAGCAGACCAAGTTTATAATGTTTTTCCTGCTGTGTTAAGCTTTAAGTTTATTTACAGGTAATAGCTGAGAAGCATTATTACCATACGACCTTAAAGGGTTTTTCCAAAAATCATACACACTATACATTGTTACAGGGGTACTTATCATCATTAAATTTATTAAAATTATCTTGTTATCCCATGCCTTTTATTTAGACAATTTGTTTGCTGACCAGGTGTGTCCCTTATCTGCAGCTCCTTTCTGCTGCTAGTTCTTTCCTTCCTTTATCATTTAGGTAATTTGCATTTTCACAGACGCTTCCTGCTTTTGGATTTAAAGCCATCAGCAGTTCAGAGACTCTATCTTAAAAGGGACACATACTAACAAAAATAATGTTAATGTTTTTATTTTTTTAGATGAACAAATATTCCTGTCTTCTGAGCCCCCTGCTAGCACTAACAGTAAAGCCCTTACGTTGAAGTATTAGTTTTAAAACATTGATTTCTGAAAAAAACAATGAGGAGTCCTTGTGGCACCTTAGAGGCTAACAAATTTATTTGGGCATAAGCTTTCGTGGGCTAAAACCTACTTCATCAGATGCATGGAGTGGAACATACTGTAGGGAGGTATAAATACACACCCCACTTGGTAAGACAACTCCCATCTTTTCATATGCTCCCATCTTTTCATATGGTTTTTAGATTCAATTTTCAGTGACATAATTATTGATTATTCATTTATCCAGTAATTGGCAAATCCTGTTTATTTAACTCAAAATTATTTCATCTGATGCGAGAAACAAGTTATCTAATGGGTCTTTAACTCTGGTCCTTGCATTTTCTGAACTGGTGACCCATTTGTGCTAAAACTGTCACTTTGTCACTAGATGCCTGATGGCACGCATGTGTGCAACTAGAACAATAGACAGCTCTCTCAGCTGGAGTCCTGGCTCCTCAACTTTAATTGACACTGACTGAAGAATTGTGACAGATCTGGTATAAATGGAAATGTTTGTTTTGTTTTCAGAGTCATATTGACCAAAGGAAATGCAATCTGTCTAGCTTGTGTCTGAGAAAGAGCAGTATGTTAAAATGCCTGATGTATAAAATGGGGTTAAATATTTGACGTATTTTAGCCTATAGGAGTACAACATGAGCTCTATTTACTGAAGTTTTGTGAACTTAAAACACTTGCTTACTATATTTTAAAATTTTATCTGAAAGGATCTGTGTTCAATAATTTAGTTAGTGTTGATTTTCAATATGCTGTAACATTCGGGCTTAGCAGAAAAAACCCAATAGGATATGAGGAGCTGAATTGAAAGATGTAACATAATTGGAGGAAAACATACCAAAATTTGGAAATGTAAATGTTCATACAGTTTAAAAAATACATGCGAGAACACATGCTGTGTGTTTGTATATTAGTGCATGGGTGCATATATTAGTATATTGTATCTCTGGCTATATTTAAATTCATGTCTTGTTTGAAAGCACATAGCAGTGAGATGCCACATAAAAACCTTAGAAAACTAGATAGTAGTAAACAAATGGACTCTTAAATGACTTTGACTTTGCTTTATAATGCCTTTATACTGTTGGGTTTTTTAAAAACTAGTGTTCTATAGAAATCTCTTTTTAAATGCAGAGAAGCTTCATAAAATAATTTTACAAGAAACCATCCATATGACACTGTTTAGAGGAAAATCCTTTTGTCTCAAAAAGAGCTCTTGCAATGATAATTATTATACAGTTGTCTGACATTAGTTTCAGTTTGCAAGCTAGACAAGGGAGCTAGAGGGCAACAAGGGATTTTAAAAAGCCTTTCCATGGAATACATTTTATTTTTTTGAAATTATTGAAAAGACAGCACCAGGTTAGGATTCTTCATCAGCCCTGAAGCATTATTCTTTCTTTAGCCAAAGCATCTATTAATATAGCTGCTGCTTCTTGTTTTAAAGAGGAAGGTCTAAAGGAAATCCAACTGAATGACTGAGAGGGAGGGGATTTAGGACTAACAGGTGGTCTCGAGACATACTGGCTGAGTCTCAGTTCACATCTAACATATTATGTGTGGGTATTCATGGGCTTTCCTTTCTCATCCTGTCTGCATATTTCCATTGTTCTTGATGTAACTACAGAGTACTTTAGCTATGGCAATAAGAAATGATTTTAGCAAAACCATCAGAAGGATAGCACAGTTTTTTTACTGGTTCCCAAAATCACTGAGCAGCTCAAGAAGAAGGAAATTCAAGCTTCTCTGGAAGTCTGCTGGTAAGTCTGCTGCTGTGATTAAGACAATTATCTTTTCTTTCTTTTTCTCTGCTAAGAAGAGAAACTAAAGATGAAAGTATGTTTACTTTATTGAGAAAACTTTTCCAAAATAGTATTCTTTGCTCTTTGGCATCCCGTACAAGGTCCATATGGACACAACTGTAGAAATTATTTGGAGGTACATAGAGTGTATTGGTCAGGATTGCTCAGATGCAGGATACTACTACAGCTTTATCATTCAATCTTATTAACTTTCTTTTCTATAATATTTGGTTTTCCTTTTTATGGGGTTAGGCTTAATTCTTTGTCTCTCTCACATATGTGTACTTATGCGCTCTGAGTCAGGAACTTCTGTCTCAAAGATCGATCAATCAGTTCTTTTAAATTTTAACATCCATTCATTTAGTGCTAAAATGTCAGAATGCTAGATGAAGAGAGAATTTGCTGAGGACCTTGAACTACTATATCAAACTAGCTGGTCTTACAAAATGGGAAGCAAGTTAGAAGAGGACTTGGGTTTGGTAATGAGATACAGTCTTTAATTTCTGTTTACCGCTTGTAATCCAGCCCAGCTCAGCAGTGACTGAATGTCATTGCATCTGAAGACTATTTAGTGCTCTATGTCAAATGAGTCAGTGGTTTCAATCCACTTACTAGTGGAAAAGAATCCATGACTCTCAACACCCCTTTCAGCAATAAATAGAATCTTTAGCTTTAAAGGCCAAGGACTGCCCTGTCCCATAGAGATGGTCCCTTAAGGTCAGGGTCGAGGCATGTTGCTTGGGAAGTTTGCAGAAGCAGACACTTTTGTTGCTTTAGCTGCTGCACTTGTTCTGTTAATAATAGTGGACTTCATTCTACAAAGCACAAGCACTTTTGACAAGCACTAAGTTGATGTAAAATGGTGAGCCAGTTAGTTTTGAAGGTCTTCTAGTCTGAAAACCAAATTTTAACTTGTATGGGATGGTCTCTTTGATCAACATTATAGCTGAAAAATGCAGTGTTTTAATTCAAGTGATGTATTTGTGAATCTGAACAAGTTGGACCATCTGAAATTTACCACTGAAACACTGTTGTGGAACATGACTAAATGGCAGATTGACATCCTCCTCTGTGAAAGAATCCACACCCCTTAAACATCCAGGGTGAAATCCTGACTCTATCGAAGTTAATGGCAAAATTCCCACTGACTTCACTGAGGCCAGAATTTCAACCCTAGTCTTCCCTTCCTCTTAAAGTATACAGTAGTACTAAATAATAATAATGTCACTCCCAGAATAATAATATTACTCCTGGAAGATAAGTTTAAACTTTACCCATGATGCTTTTTTATGTTAAATATTACTCTTGTGTACATCCACAAACCAAGTAAGAAGGTAACAATAGACACATTACTGAAAACTTTAATTCAGTCAGGTCATGTATATGTCAAAATGATTATGCAGGTCTTTTTTTCTCAGTGCCACCGAAATGTAACATTGTCTACAGTTTGTGAGGAGGAAGGAGGAGGATTCTGAGGACCAGGCATATAAAACAATAAACTCCAGTGTATTTTTTTCTCTCCCCTCCCCCTACATCCAGTAGTTTTATTGGAATAAGACTTAATTTTCTGCATTAATTTTTATATGTATTTTTATTACTTTGACATTAAAGATGCATATGCTGTCAGAAATGCCCTGGGTATCATTCTCCATCAGTTCCTTGTGCTGATGATCACAAGGCCTGTGGTGTTACTGGAAAGATGGCGCATGAAGAAATATTGGAGAAAGTTGTACCCTAACACAAAAGAATAAACACTAAAATCAACACAATGTTTTATAAGTGGTATTCCCTGATCCATTTTGTAGGACTCAGGCACATTTTAACACACCAGAGGTTGAAAAAACTTTTAAGGAGAACCTATCAGTTTCTGTTGCAAAGGCACTGATACAATTCATAACCCTATCTGGACATTAGAAATGTAATAAGAGTTGTACTAGAATTCCTGTTTCACAAGAGAAGGGAAATGTGGGCTCCACTGAAGTCTGAGCATTTTGCTGTTGACTTCAATGGGGCCAGAATTTCATTCAGGGTTCCTTCCTCCACCCATGATCACCAAACTAGCCTTTGATGATCCCCAAACACTTTTTAAAAAAAAAAACAATAACAAAAACCTATTTATTTAGGAAGTTTTAACAAGTTTACAGGTCCTTGCCATGTAAATATCAGAATCAAAACAATCATTACTACAGTTAGTTTTTCTTTAAAGAGACATTATACAATCTCCATATATACATATTTAACAGATCAACCAGTTCCTCCCCCTCCCCCACCCCCACCCCAATCTAAGCTAGTGGCATTCCCACCCTGCTTCTAATATGGTACACTCACACTTGGGCCTGCTCCACATCCCATTTATTTCTAGTTCCAATAGTTCCCTTGGGTTTGCCTTTATTGTTAACTTAAGCAAGAAGAAACAAGTTAATTGTGTCACATGATTACGGTAGGCCTTGATATTCAAAAGGCAGAAATTTGATAGTGTCACATGTAAAAAGATATATCAGGGTATAATTAGGCGTCTGCTCCTGATTCAGAGGCCCTGTAGATCAACCTGCCCCCAGCTGCTGACCTTGAAGAGAGAGAGGGAGAGGAGTACTATATGAAGTCATTTTGTTTAAAAAAAATCAACTGTAAAAACATTTTGGAGATTTCAAATCTAATACCTATTGATCAGTGAAAATTCTCTATAGCTATCATACTAATTTTTTGCTTGGATGTTGGAGAAATCAGAACCAATGTACCATTTCTTGAGGAGGGCTCAGAAAGAGAGAAGCCTTTTTTAGGAAGAAATTGCCACAATTAGATTGATTGATTTGTTTCAAGAAAATGTTTGGTAAAGTCTGGAATAGAATCAGAGCTGACCTGCATTACATTAGGAAAGTCAGCATTAAAGGGTTTTAATTCTTAATTTTTACATTACAGTTTGCAGCACAAATCCTCTAGGCACTTGCTGCACAACTAAAACAATAGGTTCTAGGCACTGTTCACATATATTGATTAACTGCTGCTGCTAATGCTTTAAGTGCACTTAGTTTATTCATCGATATAAAACATTTTAAAAGATGTTAGGCAAGGAGGATGCACTGTTTAAGGTTATGGTTTCCTTTTTAAAATGCATTCTGTGTTTCTTTGTTTGAAATGTTTGAATTTTTCCCCTCAATATCCTCATAGAATCTGTGTTTTGTGATGCAAATCACCTGACTGGAGATTCTAGATACATATAGTGAGACCTGAAATGCATCAGGTTTCAGAATAGGATAATTGTCCACTGAAAAAGAAGCATTGGGACCTTGGTAGAGCTGGGTGTGGGAGGGAAAACTGGGGGGTTGAGTGCAAAGGGAGCTTGTGGAGGAGCTGGGTGCAGGTGAGATGAAGGAGAGCTCTGGGTCCCTCCTTAGGAAAATTGTGGCTGTGCCCCTGAATGCTGGCCACCGTCAGAGACAGGATAGTGGATTAGGGTCTACATAGGTCTGATCTTGTATGGCAGTTCCTCTGGCGCTACGGAAAGGAAACAAAGTTTAGGCCTGTTTATAGGAACAGGGGCCCCAGTGCATGGCTTCATCTGGAAAACATATAAAATTACTCCTAGGGGAATTTTGGCCAAAAAATTAAAAATTCTGTGCCAAAATTTTTAAAATTCTGCAAAATTCTGCACATTTTTATTAGTCAGAATAATGCAATATAATCATTTTCAATTCTTTTGGTAATTTATTTAAACTACAGTACAATGAATGGAGGTGGGGAGCATTGGAGGAAATTCCCAAATCCCCTTTGTGTAATAATAACGTAGCTAGGTTGACCCTTTATTTATAGTTATTAGTCAACAAATATATACAGCCATATGCTCAGTATTACATCATAGGCAACCGAAGAGCAAATAAGGGCTGGGGACTCAAACTTACTATTTATACTGGCTACTGACCATCTCCAGGTCACAGAGCACATTTTGATACGAACATTTTTTAGTCCAAAAATTTAGATCAGTTCTAATCACTAAATACTATAAGCATTTATAAGGCCATACTGTCATTTACAATAGGGATCCTTTGCACCACTCTGGCAATGTAAAAGAGCCTTAAACTTTTACACCTCTTTTATGCTCCTGGGGGAATTCACTAAGAATGAGAACAATTCACCAACAACAATGGGAACAGCTAAGCAGGCAGGGTACTACATTATGCTCTGCCTGTGGGAACAGAGCCTGCCTCATGCCTACCTCCAAATACCCTGAAGTCCTGCCTCTCCATACCGGGTGCACCGCAATAGCAAGCCAGAGCGACAGAATCTCTCTCATTCGCTAAACTCGTATGCATGCCCAGCCCTGCTTCCTCCTCCTACAGCAACTGACGTCTCCCCACATACGCATGCACTCTCCCCCACTCCCGTGCTGATTTATGTCTCTGCCAGCCGCTCCAAGCTGCTGGGGAGGAGAGACCACTCTTGCATCTTCCCTTTTCTTCCCCATAGAAGTCATTTTTCTGCAGGGAAGCAAAGAAATCTGCAGACAACATGAATTCTGTGCCTGCGCGGTGGTGCAGAATTCCCCCAGAAGTATAAAACACAACAGTTTATGTGGTGGGGGTGGGTGGGAATTGAATCCCACATGTACTGAAGCTATTATAAAATGTTCAAACAGGGGCACACATATCAGTGAGATTTATACAGCTCTGTTTCTAACCCAAATTGAGTCTTGTAAGAATTTTTTTCTAAGCTTTCAACTAAAGGGAATGCTTAAAGATTAGCGGTTCTGTGTACATCTGAAAAAGTTTTCAGTGAGAAGGAAATGAGAAGTCATTAGCAGATCTCTAAACTAGCCAGATCTTTCTCACAGTCAGCAGCAAAATGTTACACTTTACCTCCAGCAGGAATTTGCGTATGATTTTTTTGGCCTATGTGTTGCAATTTTGGGGCCTCCTCTAAAGCTCATTGAAATCAGTGAGAGTATTTTCATTGATTTCAATAGATTTTGGGTCAGGTCATTGGAACCCAATCAAATAAATCCGTGTTAAAGGTACAGACATGTAAGAATACATGTTCTGCACAATAAACTGAAACAAGTATAGAAACATAATGACATCCTTTTAAATGAATATACCATAAAAATACATTTATGAAGGTTTAAACTTCTATACAAACTAAAGTTAAAATAATATGAAAACTGACCATATAAAAGGAAAGCCTGTTTTTAACTACCTATCCAAAATATGTTTAATTGACCAACAGAGCCCTGATACCTAATGAGTGCACAGAGCTACTAAAAGAATATAATTTTGGTGTGATAAGAATATCCATTTTTTCTGTGTTTACTTTATAGTTATTTGTGAATTAAAGCTTTTATCCTAATACTGTACCAGATTATATGGAGTAGCACCCGTGCTTATATTGAGTAGCACTACCTCCACAAATAGTCCTATTGACTTAAACTGGGCTACTCCATTTGAATAAAGATAGCAGAATCTGACCTACTGTTTGTAAGAATACATAGCTGGGAAACAAAGAAATAAATGGTGTCACTAGATTACTCTATTCTTGTCAAAACAAAGTGTTGCATTCAAATTATTTTCCCTTGTAGGGAACAAATTTAGAATACAGTAGAACCTCAGAGAAGTACAAACACCTCAGGAATGGAGGTTGTTCATAACTCTGAAATATTCATAATTCTGAACAAAACATTATGGTTCTTTCAAAAGTTTACAGCTGAACACTGACTTAATACAGCTTTGAAACTTTATTAGGCAGAAGAAAAATGCGTCTTTTATCCATCTTAATTTAAATGAAACAAGCACAAAAATGGTTTCCTGACGCTGTCAAATCTTTTTTTTAACTTTTCCTTTATTGTTTTAGTAGTTTGTTTAACACAGTACTGCACTGTATATTTTTGTCTCTGCTGCTGCCTGCTGCGTACTTCCAGTTCCAAATTAGGTGTGTGGTTGACCGGTCAGTTCATAACTCTGGTCTTCATAATGCTTAGGTTCTGTTGTAGTTACTTTCTATAGTTAATAATTTTTAAAAAGTGATAGGCTATGGTACACTTATTTAATTTTCTTATCTAGTGTTGAGATGCACATGTAATTTCCATTTTGTTGTAGTCGTTATTTATTAATTATTATTAATATTATTATTTATTATTATGCAATGCTATAGATGTAAATGGTACTTCAACAGATTACAGACAAGTAAAAAACAGTGGCCATTCCCTTAGGACTTTACAATCTAATTGCAAATGTACGAAATATGTCCATGTGCAGTCTTTTCAGGTACACTTATTTGTCTGATTTTGAAAATTCAGCCCTACTGATCTGAATGCTCTTAATGTTCATTGAGTAACTTCCACATCTAATGATCAGATAAGTATACATAGACTGTTAGTGAAAACATACCATTTTAAGACTCTGATTACAGTAAGTGTATTCTTTAAGGTTCAGTTTCTTTTAAAAATATTTTCTGCATGTGTTTTACATGTTTCTTTTTATTCAGAGCATGTCTGTAATTTTTTATATTGTGGTACAAATCCTTTGAGTGAGACTGCATTATTTGACTCCCAAAGTGCAATATCAGAGGGGAGAGAGAAATACAATCCTCTTTCAGTGTCACTGCTTTCCTTTTATTTCCTCTTCCCTTTGCTATCTCTGTACTGGGTTAGTTTTCTCCTGCTATATTTTCTAGGGAAAAGTTATTTTGTTTTGTGCCCACACTTCTAATCTTTCTAAATTACTTTGCATAATTTCTCTGGACTGATTAATATTCATAACTTCTCCCAGTTTAATACCATCAGCAAATTTCATTAATGGGGTTTTTTACTCCTGCTTTCAGATAATTTAAATAAGATATTTAATAAGACTAGACAACACCAGTCCCCATGGTATACCTGTAGATATCTTTTTTCCCTTTCCCCACTAAATAAAAAAACCTCCAATTTTTTAGCAAGATTTATTCCTTATATGTCTTGTAACAATTTGGATGGAATAGGAAGCCAAGAAAGGTGCAGCTGTAGTATTAAACAAAGCACTTCCCTCATCAACACTCATTTTGGCCATGTGCTTCAGGGTGCAAAATGAGGAGTGGCCATCACCAAGTTATCTGGAGAAGCAGCTGTGGAGCAGTGGTGTATGTAAAGTAGTAGTTACTAGTTTACTAGATAGGCGTGACTTACCAAATAAAGTGATGGAGTTTTAGTGTGAGAATGATTATGCCAATAAATATGTTAAGCCTCCAAGCCCAGTGTGAATTCACATTTCTAGTAGTGTGTGCAGACTCGGACTGAGCTACTTGCTTATGCAATTAATACGTAGTGCTGCACCTTCTCTCCTGAGAAACTAGAGGCCTGAGGGCATACAAAACATTACAGTATGGAGCACTATTGCAATGCTGGTCAGGTTGGGGTGGGGTGGGGTGTGTGGACCTGGTCTTTCTAGTCTGTCTGTTCCCTTCTGTTGCCCTCTCTGTTCCTCAACCATCCACCCAACTCTGTTGCCTGCTTAGTGGAAGTTCACAGTGAAACTTTAGGGTATGACTGCACTGCAGTTAAAAATCCGCTCCTGGCCCATGCCAGCTAACTTGGGCAAAGGGGCTTGTGCTAAGGGGCTGTTTAAATGCGGTGTAGACTTTCAGGCGTGGGTTGGAGCCCAGCCTTTAGAACCCTGTGAGGGTGGAGGGTCCCAGAGCTGGGACTGCAGCCCGAGCCCAAAACGTCTACACCACAATTAAACAGCCACTTAGCACAAGCCCTGCACTCATGAGTCAGCAGGCACGGGCCAGCTGTGGGTGTCTAATTGCAATGTAGACATACCCTAATAAGGGGCCTGATCTGATTAGATTCCTGGTGCATTACATGAGGAGTCTAGTGAGTGATCACTAATGGGATGTGTACTTCTAGCTCCTTCACCATCATATTTTAAATATAACATACATATTTCATCACCTATTTTACATGCATGTTTACTTTCCTATGTGGATCATTTGGCACTTCACCTCCTTTGGCTTGACTGAACTCTTGGCCCCCACCCACATTTGAATCCTAAGAGGAAACAGGATCCAGGGTTTATTTAGCAGGGAAGTCCCAGGATTTAGCCTTCATGAAGACTAGTCTTCCAGTTAAGTGGTTTATTCTGCGCCTATTAGAATGTAAGTCCTATTTTAGCATTTAAATCCATCACCTTAAGGGGTATTCATTGACCCCCAGTAGAAACTGTCCTTTCTTATGTTCAAACTGAATTTCCTGGCTGTACAGGATAGCTGTATCATAGTTCTCTTCAAAGCTCTGTTGAGCACTGTTCTATAAATCATCTAGAAAGGGCATAACCAGTTCTATAACTCAGTGAATTGAAAATGTTGCCTCTGCAATGTTATTAATCCAAGTGAGAAACAACAGACTCTACTGGGAATTAACTCAAGTTTCCTCTGAATTACAAATAACTAAAACTCAGCTTCCCCTTTCATGTCATTTCATTTTGGATAGTTTTGTTTTAAATTAAAGAACAAATGAAAGAAGAGTACAAATTTGTGTTAACTTTATGCCTGCCATTTTGGTACTCAGCACTAGAGGGCACTAGAGTAAATAATTTTTTAAACCAGTTTAATTTGCACTGCTGTAATTTTCACACGCAACAATTAACTGCTGGAAGAAATTTGCTTAGAGTGGATGTGTCAATTTTTTCCACTTTATTATTTTTAAATGTAAGAAAGAGAAAATATTAGTGCACAGGTAATTCCAGAAAGACAATTATTAGAGACAGTAGATCTAGGCAAATATTGCAAACCATTTTCTCTGGTTTTATTTTTAATTTTTAAACAAATTTGCTTCAGCTATCTTCCACCATATTTTGTGTTTCCCTCTGCAGAAATTTATTCAACTATGTTTTATTAACACAGATGTTTGCTGAAAGTAAATGTAAAGCTTGTTGACTCTACTACTCTTAGAAGGTGAATTTTAAATGCATTTTCTGAAAGTTCCCACACAAAAATACCCTTGTTATCAGTACAAAACTTATCCAATAAGGAAACAGGAAAAATTACTATGGGATTTAAGGAGTCAATCACAACTATGAACATAGAGATTGAATTTCAAAAAGCAAGCTATAGAATAAATTACTTCTATAAAGGATTTTACCAAATAATTTTGAATAATAAAAAAATTTGAAAAAACCATGATCTGTTCACAAAGGTATCACAAACATTACAAGAAGCAAAATTTGTGTAATACATTATTTGTTATTAATTATTCATACATTTTAATAGATTAAAAATGCAAATATTAATGTTGTCATCTCTGAATTTAATTTCAAATCTTGTGTTTCTCTCAAAGGCCCAGCTGTGGGAGTCAAGTGCTGAAATTCAGCTTTCATTTTTTAAAAAATGTAAGTTGATAGCCTTTGTGGTAGCTTGAAAACTTGACCCAAGTGCACCCTAAAGGGTTAGAAGTCAGAAGACAAATAAAATGAACCCCATTTTTTTTTAATCTTATGATTTTAAAACCAATTTCATGATATTTTGAGGTCTGACTTATGATTTTTTAATTCTTAGGGTTGGCAATATGGAAGTCTAAGATAAAATATATGTAGTCTTTTGTATTCTTGCCACAAATAACTACTAGTTGAGAAAAAAAGATTACAGAGATGCTGACTTCATTGTCATTCAGTTTTCACTAAAACAAGTCCATGTATTATAATAATTTGTGTAATGGTCTTACATGGCCATGAGCTTTCCCATTGTCTGTAGATCCCATCTCTTAAATAATATTTATGAAGATCTAAGCTTTTCCTGAATCAAGCAGCAGGAGTATGCAAATTTTAGCAATAATAACCTCTAGGTCAAGCATTTCCTTGCAGTTAATGATCAGTTTGGTTGGAGTTGTGGACCCTTGAGTTTTACCTTGGGATTGTAACTCAGCCACTCATTAGCTGCTAGAAAATGCTCAACTCCAGCAATACTTCATAAACAGTGTGAAAATATAAATACTTGTCACAGGGTGGCTGGCTGCTGTAACTGAAGTAGGTCCCTGTGCCAGAGCAGGTGCTCCCAGTTGGGCTGCACCTGGTCTATAAAGGATCTGAGGGAGTCTAAGAGCTGGAAGGGAACAGAGTTGGCTGTGAGAAAGAGTGTGAGGCAGGAAGCTGCAGGAAGCAGAACTGCCAAAATCCCCTGTGAGGGGAGGCAGGGAGAGCCCCAGATGAGTGAGCTGAGGACCTGTTTTCTTAAGTTGGACAATAAAACTGCCTAAAAGACTGTGGGAATGGCAGAGTCATCTGGAGAGAAGCCCTGTCTTATCACAATGCTTTTTTTAAAAAAAAAGTAATTACTTTTTTGTGTGTTAATTTTTTTAAAGTTGAGCTGTATGTTGCCATAGATATTGGGGGTTTGTTTTAAGCTTTAGGAACTGTAATAAACAATCGGTAAAAATTGTTCTTACAATTATGCAAAATAAGTGTGTTCTTGTAAAGGGAAAGCAATTTTTAAACATACAGGGTCAAATCCTTCAGGCCTCAATTCAGCAAGATTCTTAAATCCACGTACAACTTTTAAGTGCATGAGCAGGTCTACTGAAACACATGCTTAAAGGTGTTGTGCATGTACTTAAATACCTTGTTGAATCAGGGCTCAGTCCTTTCTCAGGTGCAATTCCCATTCTGCAACATATTTAAGACTGATCACTAGACTGCATTTGTAGTTCATTTAGTTACAATATAATATCGCAATGTTTAGAGCTGCCTAATAATTCCTAGAATCCTATACAAATAAATGAGCATAAGAAAGATATATTACCCCTATTACGGTAAATCAGACGATAAAAAAATATCCTAGAAACTGTTATTCAGGTGAGATTGAACTTAATAGTCTAACTTTAGGTCTATTATTTTGGTTCTTTTGTGGTGGATCTCTGCTCCAGTTGTGCCAACCTGTAGCACAGAGAATAAAGCTTACAATTTCCTACTTCAGAAATATAGGCCTTTACCAATTGAAGTAATGAAGAAATATGCTGTCATTAGTAGTAGCAGCTGAAATGTAAAATCTTAGTCTTCATGCTACAAGATGGTCACAAGCTTGAGCCAGTCTGTCATTCCAGCTGAAATAGTAGTGATGTACCAGCCAATATGTAGGCAAAACCAATTATCAGTACAGTGGCTATACAAAATATATTGCTCCACAGATTCTTAAAAATATCACTACATTTCTGTGTGTTCCACCTGTGTATAGTAGGCAAGTGCTCCTGCATTATGAAAGCATCCTCTGAACAAGAACGAAGCATAGATGCTGAGTAGTGATTGGACATCTAACAAAGTGAATACTGGTGAAAATGAGGTAGGATCAGAGGCTAAAACAGGGAAAGAACAAGTTAAAAATTACTTAGATGTCTTCAAGTCGCCAGGGCCTAATGAAATACTCCATAGAATATTCAAGGAGCTGACTGAGGAGATAGCTGAGCCGTTTGTGATTATTTTCAAAATGTCATGGAAGATGGGCGAAATTCCAGAGGACTGGAACAGGGCAAAGATAGTGCCAATCTATGAAAAGGGGAATAAGGACAACCCGGGGAATTACAGACCAGTCATCTTTATTTTGGTACCTGGAAAGATAATGGAGCAAATAATTAATTAAGCAATCAAGTTGCAAATGCCTAGAAGATAATAAGGTGATAAGTAACAGTAAGCAAGGATTTGTCAAGAACAAATCACGTCAAACCAACCTTATAGTTTTCTTTGACAGGGTAACAAGCCTTGGGGATGGGGGGAAATGATAGATGTGTTATATCTTGATTTAACTAAGCTTTTGATACTGTCTCACATGACCTCATAAACAAACGAGGAAAATACAACCTAGATGGAGCTACTATAAGGTGGGGGCATAAGTGGTTGGAAAACCATTCCCAGAGAGTAGTTATCAGTGGTTCACAGTCAAGCTGGAAGGGCATATCAAGTAGGGTCCCACAGGGATCAGTTCTGGGTCTGGTTCTATTCAATATCTTCATCTGTGATTTAGATAATGGCACAGAGAGTACACTTACAAAGTTTGCAGACGATACCAAGCTGGGAGGGGTGGCTAGTCCTTTGGAGGATAGGATTAAAATTCATAATGATCTGGAAAAGCTGGAGAAATGATCATTGTAAAATTGGCAGAGCTGCAGTTTAGTACCAGATCGACTGTTGGCCTCCCTTGCCTTGTGGCCTGCCTGCTGCAGTTCCTTTGCTTTCATGCAGTATTGCTGCTGATCCCTGTTGTACCCTTTGCCTGCATCCCCATGCAATCTGCTCATCGATTGTCCACATTTCTACATCTGTGCCATAGCGCTACCTGCACAGCCTCTTTTCCCTGCAGGCCCAAGAAATCAAATACTTCTTGTCTGCTATAGGCAGGAGCATGTCGGAAGCATGTAGCCAGCGTGATCGGTTGGGTAGCTGCACGCAAGGGAATGCTTCTATGTGTGCTTATCAAGCTGGGCAGTCAGGAAAATGCATTTTAAAAATATGCAGGTTTTTAAAGGCGGGGTGGGGTTGGCTAAATGGCTTCCAGTCTCTGACCCCTGGCCAGTGGAGTTGACAATTGTGACTAGAATGGTCCTTGTTAGGGATTGTGGCACAGCTGCTGGAGAACTGTTAGGGTTGACATAGGTAACACAATGCGTATACTCACACTGTCGGTTGACCAAGGCTCAACACAATTCAGGGAGGTTGTGACGTTGCACCTCATAATGCTTTATAGAAATATACTTATGAGTGTAAATATGACATAACTGGAATATGTTTTATGCTAGATATGCCAAGTAACATATCTTTGCAAAGGTTATGTTCTTCTGCATGTATTCATCCTATTTGTACGCATGTATCATTTTTACATCTGAAGTTAAGAGTGTTGGTTCTATGCCTGTATTTAAAGTGTTTGCTGTAGAAAGCACCTAAGGCAGATTTGGTCAACATAGTGTGAAGGGATTATTCAAGTAATTGGGAGTACTTGGCAAACAATGGACTTTGATAGACGCCAATCCACATCTGAGCTTTCCTGGGAACGTCCTATAGAGAACTGAGTCATGCATGGACATGTGACTTGCCCATATGACTCCAAGGCTTCATCTTGTAGCTGGATTCTGCAAAGGAGAGCAGAAGGGGTTTCCACCCACAAGAGAAAGTCTATTTAAGCCCCTGGAAACCCCTCCATTTTGTCTTCAGTTGGAGCCTCTCAATCCCAAAGAGAAGCCTGAAAGAAACTGGAACAAAGGACAGTAACTACAGGGGTGTGAGTGATTGCTGGTCCCAGACTAGAAAGAGGCTAGTCTGTCAAAGAAGCTTATTGGAACATCTCTGAGGGTGAGATTTACCTGCATTTAGTTTCCTACTGTATTAGGCTTAGACTTGCATGTTTTATTTTATTTTGTTTGGTAATTTACTTTGTTCTGTCTGTCTTTACTTGGAACCACTTAAATCCTACTTTTTATATTTAATAAAATCACTTTTTACTTATTAATTAACCCAGAGTAAGTATTAATACCTGAGGGGTGGGGGGGCAAACAGCTGTGCATATCTCTCCATCAGTGTTATAGAGCAGTGGTCTCCAAACTGGGGTGCGTGCACCCCAGGAGGTGCGCAAGATGATCCTAGGAGGTGCGCGGCAGCAGGAGCACTGCCAGATGGCACTCCGCCGTTGTTTTTTCTTCAGCGGCAGCTCTGCATGTCCACGGCTGGTGTTCCCCTCCGGCGCCCCACCTGCGGTAAGTCTTCCATTCTTCTTCCGTCGGTGGCGCGTCTGTGGCAGGTCTTCCGGTCTTCTTCCATTGGTGGCGTGTCTGCGGCAGGTCTTCTGGTCTTCACCCTAGGGGTGTGCGAGCCAAAAAGTTTGGAGACCACTGTTATAGAGGGCAAATAATTTATGAGTTTACCTTGTATAAGCTTTATACAGAGTAAAACAGATTTATTTGGGGTTTGGACCCCATTTGGAGCTGGGTATCTGGGATGTGGAGACAGGAGCACTTCCTAATCTGTTTTCAGTTAAGCCTGCAGCTTGCGGGGGACATGGTTCAGACCTGGGTCTGTGTTTGCAGCAGGCTAGCGTGTCTGGCTTGAACAAGGCAAGGTACTGAAGTCCCAAGCTGCCAGGGAAAACAGGCTCAGAGTTAGTCCCAGCACATCAGGTGGAAGTCCCAAGCAGGTTTCTGTGACCCAGCCCATCACAGAGGTGATGTTACTGCATCGCCATAATGGAGCCCTTACATCAACCAGAGACAAATGTGAGTGTAGATTCACATACAGCTAGGGTAATGCTAGGTGACTTATGTTGACCCAGCTTTGTAGCCTAGACCAGGCCTAAGTCATAGATTTATAGAAAAGTCTTTATTTTCTAATTTCTATTAAGGAGAAAAATATAAGAAGGAATAAAACATTGTTATATATATCCCTTTCCCCTCATAAGTACAGATTAAGGCAAAAAATTTTAAATCACGCGTCTGTGTTCAAGTTATTTTCAAATGCAAACACTTCCACATTGTCCTATCCCCCCACTTCTATCATGAACAATATTGTTAGAATGGATAATTTGGCTCACTGTAGTTTTTCAGTACTACACTCGATTTTAGTAAACTGGACCATATCTGAGGAGCCAATCAGAATTCAACGTGAGGTGTAACATATTACATCCTGGCTCCTATGAATGTCAACAAGGTTACAACTCTTTAAGTTGATTATAGTTTAGCTCTTGTTGCTAAACCATTTATCTGCAGTTGTACTCCTTTGATTTTTTAGCTCGAAATTTAGTTTTATACAGCAAATACACGACTTGTCAGTCTACAGTGTAACCAGTAAAAAGCTTTTGCAGGAGACAGGCATAATGATGGATTAGTGTTTTAGTTTTACATTAATTAAAAATAGTAATGATCAAAATTATATTTGGCAGCTGTATAAAAGAAAAAGATCATTATTTTATCAAAAATGATTAAAAACTGCACTTTGTCCTTTTATACTATTAATATGTACTATCAAATAGCAATTTTTTCATTTGCAGTTACATCCTTCACTTTTCTGTTTGAAGCTCAGCGGATTTATATATATTTTCTTATTACTTATAAGCCCACAGTGTCCTTTTATGAGACCCTATATCATAACTACATACTTTCTTGATCAACCTTTTTTTATCTGCTACAGAGCAAAGGTTATATTTTTTAAATACAATAGATCAGCTGTTCCATTTTTTATTCTTATTCTACAATAATGAATAAGCTTATTGAATCTTTTTTGTTTTGGCCACTGGAGCTTATTTATTTGTATGCCAGACAGGAAAGAGACGAAGATCAGTTGTGTGGCATCCCATGCTCTGATCTGCATTGCAAATGAGGAAAAGCAGATGATATGCCTGGCATGTTGGCCAAAGTTTTCAAACCTAGGCATCTAAATAATCACTTGATTTCTCAGAGGTGCTGAACAGCCTAAACATCACTTGAAGTCAATATGGATTCTGAATGTTCAACACCTCTGAAAACCTGCCCATTTCTAGGTATCTAAATACAGATTTTGTTGACTAACTTTATGTATCCAGATAGTAAACTGTTACTTATTTATTGCTTATATATATATTTCCACTAGTATTTTTAAGTGGATTGGGACAGTTATAGAAAGAGAAGAGCTGTGTACTTTCCAGCAGAGCATTAGTTGCTTGAAAGATAAGAAACCTAGGGTATGTCTACACTGCAATTTGACACCCGCGGCTGGCCCATGCCAGTTGACTTGGGCTCGCAGGGCTCAGGCTAAGGGACTGTTCAATTGCAGTATAGACTATCTGGCTCGGGCTGCAGTCCAAGCTCTGGGACCCTCCCACCTCGCAGGGTCCTAGAGCCTGGGCTCCAAGCTGAGCCCGAATGTGTACACCACAATTAAACAGCCCCATATCCTGAGCCCAGCAAGCCCGAATCAGCTGGCACAGACCAGGTGTGGGTTTTTAACTGCAGTGTAAAGATACCACCACTGCCAGATCCTCTGATCTGATACATCCCCTTTGTGCCATTCAGTGGCACAAAGGTGCTGTGAAGCTGGCTTAACAGCCTTCCTGGAGATTCTTCCAGTTGTCTTAGCTAGTTTCCTGGCAAATTTCCCTTAGAACCTAGCTAAGCCAACTTCATACTCCCTTTATGCCTCTGGAATGGGTATCTCTCTCCAGATGACAAAGGCCTCATGGCCTTTGAAGTGAGCTTGAAGACAGAAGGGAGTGGCCATATTACTGCAGACAATCCTTGGCTGGCAGAATGACCTTTGAGGGCTATTGTAGATGGGCACAATTTACAGCAGTTGGGAGAATGTTCTATGTTCTGCTACAGATTGAGCTAACCCTGGGCCAGCTCCAGAGTTGGTAGTGTAGGTAGTGGCAGTGCACCTAAAATTTTCAAGCTTATAGAAATGCGTCTATGAATACTGCAGGGCATCTGGGAGTTTTGGGAGCAGATACGGGTGGTGGGTAAAGCCAGGGAGGCTCCATCGTCTTCACTATAGATTTCTAGGTTTAAGTCCACATAGAAATTAATGTTACTCCCACATTTGTAACTTCTCCTCTGTGGCTTTTTCTCCCACCTTAGACAAGCAGGAAGGCTAGCCTCCCTAGTGAGACTTTGGGAGTCACCAGATGGTGCTATTACAGATAATCTCAGAAGTTGTCTTTAATTGAATATATAAGTAGATGGATCCTGGAAGAAATACGGTTAATTGTGATGCAGTTCTTTTTAGGCTGGAAACTTTTGCTCATTGCCTGAGTGTCTCTTTGACTTGAATAAATTTTTAGGTGCACTGCCACTACTTACAGGATTTTTAGGCCGGGAGCATAAAGATACTGCAAATCAGAAATAAATCCATTGAGCAAAGGAAATTATAGAGAAGTAGAACCAGCATAACAGCAGATTGGGCTGTAAACAACCTATATTTAGCAATTACTTGAAACCCAAGTAATCTAATTTGTTTTCTAATTTTCCCGTGACTTCTAATGAACCTGGTGAATATAACATGGCACCAGCCCCAGTTTGGAAACAAAAATAGAATGTAAGCATCTGAGACTTATTCAGTAATGTAAACATAACCAAAACAAATCCAAACACTTAAGTCAAGTATACGTTAAGTACAAATTCAAATGTAGGACATTAATAGTAAAGGCACTATATAAATACAGTCTAAATCAAAAAGAGTCATTGCCACATGGAAATTACATTGGTTTCTCCTTCCTTCTGTGACCTGTTGCCTGAAAATAGACTTTTGAATAAAAATATGAAGTATTTTCGAGGACGCTCTAAAAGTATACTTCTCTTGCAGCAACTGTAGTAGTCATCTTTCTTGTGATGCTGGGAAGCAAACCACAATCAATCAAGTAACATAGGTTGTACTGGCTAACTTCCTAATCTTATGGAGGAGTAGAACTACACAGCCTAGCTTCCTTGAAATAAAGACTTATTCTGAAGGATTTATTTCAGTTAAAAAAGATACAAGCATACATCTGTTTTCTCTGTACTCTTTGTTTTGGTTGCACACAATCTATAGTATGCATATTCATTTGAAAGTCAAATTTGCCCAGGTCATCATAGGAATTAGTGTTCTAATTTACAAGGGCCAGAAAAAAGACCACATCAGAATGTAGGGACTTGTACTCTTGAGCACCATATTTCTTCCTTGCTCCTGTCTGAGTCAATGAAGCTCAATTACCAAGGTCTGTTTGTTGTAGCATCTGCTCAGCTGCCTGCTTGTTCAGTTGCTTGTCTATTTCTGCACAACGCTGCAGAGAATCGGTTATGGGAACTGCTATTTACAAGCTATCAAGCAAAATCAAGTTTCAAGTGAAGAAAACACAAGCATCAGGTAGGGACTATGCACCTAAATGACTGCTTGGGACTCTCACAGTTTACCACAAAAGCAAAATACAAGTGGTCTCAATTTCACATAATTTTAGAATTTTATTGAATTGCTTTTTTCTTCAACTTTAGACTGCTGAATAAGGCAACTTGAATCTAATGCTGTAGTGAAATTCTAAGTAACATAAAATGTTAGATTTTGCCTCAGCAATTGACAACACAATTTTTGAAAGATGATATTTGTATATTTAATAAATATTTACACATTTACATTTGCATTTTTAATTTATAACACCAGTGAGATAAGTATAGCTAACAGTTTTCAGTATACGTATACCTCACTTTTACAATAGGTTTATTTCAGAAGACAGACTTAATATCCTTACTGATTCATTTGAGCAGGTTCTTTTTTTAAAAAAAGTCAGTGAATGTTTTTGTTAGCAGGACTTGTTAAAGGTTTTGATTTCTTCCAGGGCAACAGACATTTCAGATACCATCTGAAAAGAATACCAGATTCTGATAAATTTCCAAGCAGAAATCCATTGATAATCTAGCAAAATACTGATCTTAGAAGCACAGATAATTTTTTCTGAAGTTCAGATATTTTGGGAGTGGGAGTAGTAACTTTCAGTAAAAGATCACCCAATAAGTAAATTCCCTTTTGTTTGACAATACCTCTACCTCTGTTGTACATTGTACTCTTATTTGTGGAATAGTTTTAAAAAAAACTGAACTGCATGGGTAAAATGTTATAGTAGAGATAATCTTTTCTTTTCCAGTCTCACTCATTAAACTTACATTCAGTCTGTTAAAATCTAGTTTATGACAGAAAGCTTTAATTGGATTTACAGAGATGAAGTTTTTATGTTTTCTGCAATTATATCTCTACGAGGCAGGAGGAAGTTATGGGCCTGTCTTATAAATGACATTAAAGATACACAGATTGAAATGAATTATAAATAAGAAACAAAATAGCATTGAAAGAGAATGTTTCCTAATTTCATTAGTTAATCCTGTCTTAGAATACTATTTAACCAACACACTGTTCCTTAATATGATTTGTCAAAATGATTGTGTATATAATGGGAACATGCTCCATACACACACACAAACAACATAAAAATATTATTAAGGTTGCAAAGTCAAGTACTCAAAAGTTAGGAATGCCAATGCTACCTTAATTTGACCCCCTCTCCCACCTTGTGTATATGCATTATGAGACACTCTTTAATAACATGATCACATACTGTTTTTCCATCATAGGATCCCTGCCTCAGTCAGTGTACTCAATGGACCATACTCACTAACTGAGCATCTATTTAATGTATTATTTTATTCTTGTTATTCATGAGTGTGTGCTTTAGGACTGATTGACTGAATGGTACTTAGACCCTACTCTGAATAGAGAATTATTAACTTCCTCATGGGCTTTTTTATGGTGCTCATCACTATAGTATCTGAGGTCTTCATAGACATTAATGATTTTGTTTTCACAATGCACCTGTGCAGTGAGGGGTGGTATCTAATATTACAGATGGGGAACTGAGGCACAAAGTGTTCAAGGTCAAAAGTGTCCATATATTTTGGTTGCCCAACTTGAGACACATGGGACTTGATTTTTCAGAGGACTTAGCATTATATAGCACTTTATATGTTCAAAGCACATCTACTGATTTCAGATGCAGCTTTGAATGTCTAGCACTTCCGGAAATCAGATCCAGGTTTTCAAGTTGTACATCCAGAAAATGAGGAACACACAATTAGTTGATGTTTGGTTGAAGTGCCTTGCCCAGCATCACACAGGAACTCTGTGGCAGAGGTATGGATAGAATCTAATTCTCCAGGGCGTCATTCGGCTGCCCTAACCATGAACTATCCTTTCTCTTCCTTTAGTCTCCTGCCTTATTGATTACACACCCTGCCAAATGAAAACACAAATTCCATCATGTAGACACCCACATGGGTCATCAGCAGGGTTTGAACTTTTAGATCCACTACATAGACCTCTTGCTAATTGAGCTAATGGAGAAACTGACAGCAATAGAAAGGGATAAGACACACACACTTTGCTAGTGGGCTTCACAAATATTTGCTGACCGCTGAGGAATGATGAGACTCAGGAATGTCCTTTCCTGATCCCAGTCTCTTTTCCCAACCGGTCTTCCATCACTACCACCTTGGCTCCCAGTCTTGCCCCCAGACTCCTTGCCCCAGTATTTCCCCACTAGGTTATCATCTCAATCTCTCCATCTCCCCAAAAAAACTTGCTTAGGCTCCTCATGCCAGTCTTCCCTACCCCACAGCTCCCTGTTCCAGTGTCCTTGCTAATCTGGTCCCAGTCTCTGTGCCCCCACCTAACTCCTTATTTAATGATGATACGGCCCACAACAAATGGGCAGTTTCAGGGAAAGTCCTGCTTGGTCCCTGTAGCCCTAAGCTGGATCATGCTCATTGCAGATGGACTCTTTGGAGAATTTGGCTGCCTAACTCTAACAAGTCTTTACTAAACACATGAACTAAGATTCAAAGTCTTATAACTTTGCCAAATTTGGATTTTTATTCACATGAACAGGAAAAGGCACAACCCTGTCACCAGAGCAAAGCCCCTACCAAATTTCAAACCTTTGCTCCAAAGGATAGAGATACTAAAGTTTTCAACTAAATGGTAATAAGTTTTTGTTTTTTAACATTCCTAACCTCATGCTCAGAAATGGCTGAACCATTTTAGCTGAAATTTTTTGAAAAAACTCAACTTAAAGTAGACAACCCAGCATGAAAAATTTGTCTGAATGGTTAAAGTTTGGGAAAACTATAAGCAATTTAAAACAAGGTTTTAAAATGGAAAGTGTTGTGAAAACTTAACTATAGTTGGCACTACCAGCGCTGCAGGTTTTTGATAGATATGAAAACAGCAAATCTAGCAATGTTTCTGAGCAAGCCAGCAGTTGCTTTAAAAATGGCATAAAAATAAAAATTTATAGGTTTTAGGGTAGAAAATTGAAACCTGATGAGCCTTTTGTCAAAATAGAATTATGTTCCACATATCTATTGTTATTGATTTAAATATCCAGTGGTCATCACAGCTGATCTTTGTGAGCCAGGAAGTGAGGTTTATACATCACTCCTGAATGCAGGTTTCTGATGGTAATACTTTACCAAACAGAGTACCTTTGACTTGATGTGTGTTTGTTATCCAGCTGTCAGTGTGCATTAATTTATTCCTAAAGGGCACTGAAGCTGGGGTCATCTACCACCTTTTATCTGAACTTTTGATCTGAAAAATGCTAAGTGGTGTTATGTCCATTTAGCAGACTGGTAAATTGAGTTTAAATGACTTGCCCAAGATCATACAGCAAGTCAGTGGCAATGCCAGGAAAAGCATGCAGGAAACTTGACAAAATCCCTGTTCTGCTTTGGACAATATTTCCTCTCTGGTATTTAAATGATAATAGTTGTTAATACCTAGCACATACCATTTGTAGACCTCAGTTCTCTTTAAAAAGGTGGATTACTATTATTAGCCACATTTTACAGATGGGGAAACTGAAATTCAGAGAATTAATTAATTTGCCTGACGTCACACAGGAAATCAGTGTCGAGATCTGGTTTCTGTTGCTGATTCTAACCCCCAGTCTCATCTCCTGTCCACAAGACCGCACTGCCTCTCACAGGTATACTAGATAGATCATGAAATTCATAAGTTGTCTAAACATAAACTGTTTAAACAGCTTAGGAATTTCACTTTGTAGCTTACTTTGTGGGAGGGATTTAAAAAAAATTATAGCATACATTACATTAAAGATGTGCTATTTTGGAAAGAGATCCATTTGCATTCAGACTCTAATTTGCATTAAAATGATTTATGTTACTCAAAGCAACAGGAAGTTCTTCTCTAAATATCTTTTCTTTATATATATGTTTCAGATTGCAGATATACATGTCACTCTCACTGTCGAGATCTGGTGCATCTGGACTGTCAGCAGAATGGAAAATTAATGGAATACGTCTCCATATATGACGAGTTAGATCAAACCAACAATGGTCAGGTAATATGTTTTGCATTTGCAGAATTGCTACTTTCCATCTGTCAGTTACATAATAAAGAACCTTCTTCCTGTTCCACCCATCTATTCAAGATCAAAATGTACTTCTATTGGTAATTCAGTAGCTGACACTTTCCTGCTAAGTCAATACAGAATAAATGTACCAGAAGTTCTGTGCTGCTGGAGGTATTATATTTTGGATAAGAAACAAGGCCAAGGGCGTGACCATTTGTGATAAGATCCTACTCAAGTTTTGTTGCAAGAGAGTAAGGGTTTTAATCCTTCTGTTGTGATCAAATTCCAGTTTGGGTAATTTCATATTTGCTTACGTAGATTCTTCTCAAGTTTTAAATAGACACAATGTGCTTTTTCCTTTCTTTTCCACAAGTATTGTGTTACGTTACTGCTTGCTTTCCACCCCGAGGATGGCCTTGTATCAATGTTTTTCTTTTTACTTGTGGTGTACTTCAAAATAGTACCAACAGAGGAGTTTTTCTCCTCACCTGAAAAGGCAAGGAGTTTACACCCTATGACTAATACACTCTACTGCATGCATGCACACACTCACTGTCAGTCTGCTCTATAGCTAGGGCAGATAGCACCACCTATTATTAAGGTTACCCGACACTTCCCATGATAAGACCCTATTTTCAATTGTTTATAGCTTTCCCAAACTTTAACTGTTTGGGCTGAAATTTTCCATGCCAGGTCATTGCCTCAGTTTAAATTATTATTTTAATATTTTTTTTTATTTCAGCCAAAACAGTTCAGCTGTTTCCAAAAACAAGGCTGGGGAAAATACATTGTTTTGCCCATATTACATTCTGGTGACTTTTTTTTAAAGCTCTAGTGCCCCCAAGATTTGGGAAAGGCACTTGAAATTTGGCAGGGAGTAATCTTTGTGTCAGGGATATGCCTTTTACCATCCCCATGAAAATCGACCCAAATTTGGCCAAGTTAAAAGCCAAATGACATAAGCTTTGAAAAATGGCATTTCGTACATGCTTAGCAGAGACTTCTTAGATTTTGGCAGCTAGATGCCCTAAACAGTCCATCCTCACTGGGCATGCTCCAGCCAGGAGCTGAGCAGGACTCTTTTCCTACAATTGTAGCTCTGAGCTACTGCAAACCATGCTAGGTCCAGGCATCTGACCTGAGCGCAAGGAGCCTGTCTCTCCTGTGTTCTCAAGGACTTCCTGCTGGTGGAGGAGGAAGCAGATAAGTCAAATGCAGAGAGGACTAGGACATATGAGTGATCAAGGGAGTAGACTGGGACAAGGAACCTTGGGGCAAGGGGACTAGGCCTAGAGCCTGGGGCTGGAGAGAGAGAGGAAAACTGGGACTCGGAGTTGGGGGGAGATTGGTCTAGTTGGGTCAGGAGACTTGGACTGGGTTTGGAAGCCAGGAAGAGACTGGGATTGTTTCTTCCTCAGGTTAATTTGCTTTCTCGATTGGCTTGGTCACTTTGTTTACCTTAGATGCAAATGTACTTTTGTTTTCTTTTGCTTGTGATCAAACCATGCTGCTTTTCTTATCTGCCTGTTAGCTTGATCCATGCAGATAGGTGAATGCACATTCCTATGTATAGGGCAGGCTTGCTTATTAGCTGCCTCCACAACATTTTTAAGACCGTATTTCCAGCATACATACATAACTCTTTATACACAAACCATACATACATCTTGCAATGATCTTCATTACCAGCATGTCACTGTTTTTTTATATGATATCTTACAAGACGCTGTTTGGCTAAATATTCTGACAACAATGTGTTGGGTGCGCCCTTTGCTAGTTGGCATAAAGGGGCTCTTAGGATCGCAGAGGGGAGAGGATAGAAGGGCCAAACTGGGAGAACAGGCAGAAAAGTCTGTTCCCACTATAACACTCATATCCAGAACCCAAGATTCCTGAGTCTCACCATGCCTCTGTTGTAAGCAAATATCTGTGAAACCCACTGGCAAAGGGTCCCATCCCTTTCTAGTGCTGGTACACATAAGGTATGTCTACAGTGCAGGAAGAGATACAGGACAGCAAGTTTCTGACTGACTTAGGCTCATGGGGCTTGCACTACAAAAAGGACTAAAAGCAGCAATGTAGATGTTCGGGCTGCAGCCTGGGATCTGAGACCCACTCCCCTCACCATATTTCAGAGCCCAGGCTCCAGCCTAAGCCCAAACATCTGCACTGCTATTTTTAGCCTCATAGTATGAGCCTCATGAGCTCCAGTCAGTCGACCCGAGCTCTGAGATTTACTGTTTCAAGTCTTTTTTTGCAGTGTACACATACCCATAGAGGATGACAACCTACTACTGTTATCTGTCACTCCCTTAGGCCAAGTGACAGAGGTCTGTGTTGGATGAAAAGGTTCCAACCCTGCTGATGACCCATGCTGGTGTCTATATGATGCCACAAGATGGAACTTCTAGTTTTTTCAGATTCCTTTTTTAAAAACTAAGGAAATTACACACACAAAATTATACTAAGAGAACATTACTAAGATTGCTAAGTCAAGCATGCAAAAGTTAAGAAATGCTTGCTTTTGCATCCTTAATTCCACCCCCTTGTGTGTATGCATTATGATATCTTTAATTACATGATCACATTTTTCCAGAGAACCCTGGCTCATTCACTGTACAGGGTGGACCGAGCTCTGGGGGTAAACCAGGTTGTGTAATAAAGAAGGCTGTTGTCTGTAGGACCCCGGCTTCATTTGTTTCAGAAGTTGGCAGGTATGTACTGAATGAGGCAGGAGACTACAGGAAGAAAAAGGGTGGCCTCAGGGTTAAGGTAGCTGAATGCTGCCCTGGAAAATTAGATTCTATGACTGCTTTTTCCGTGGATTTCTTATGTGATGTGAGTCAAGTACTTTAAGCCAGAATTTTCATAAGTGGTCACTAATTCCTAATTTTCTGGATGCCAGACTCTAGACCTTGGGGTCTGATTTGCAGAACTACTGAAAACTCAGAGCTACAACTGAAGTTAATGGCAGCTGTACATATAAAGTGTTTGAACATATAAACTGCTATATAATGCTAAGTACTCTAAAAAATCAGGTCCTAGGTGCCTCAATTTGGACACCTTTGACCTTAATATCTCTGTGCCTTAGTTCCCTCATCTGTAAAATGAGATAACACCCCTTAACCTCAGAGGTGTGTTGTGAAAATAAATTCATTAATGTGTGTGAAGCACACAGATACTATGGTGATGAGCACCATGGAAAAGCCCATTAGGAAATGAATAATTCTGTCTTCACAGCAGAGTGTGAATAGTGTGCTGTAAAAAAGGCCTGGAATCACCTGTTGAACAAGGTGAAAACAAAATATTGAATAGCTGCTCATTGAGTGAGTACTGTCCTTTCGGGTCACTGAAATGAGTTCCGTGTAAAAAATAGCAAGTGATTATATAATTAATGCATCATAATGTGTATGTATAAGGGGGAAAAATTAAGGTTATAGAAGCAACCTTAATTCCGGGAATTTTTAACTTTTTCAGTGATTGACATTGGATTGAAATAATGTTCTTTCAACATAGTTTTGTTCTCTGTGTGTAATACATATATATACACACACACAAAAACCAACTAAGGGATATATTTGATGCTTGTATGTTACGCTCCTTCTCCTTAATAGAAATTATGTGACTAGGAGAACATATGCCTAAAGTGTCCTACAGTTGGGGAAATGGCTGCTGTGGTAAGAAACCACAGTCTGATGAGAAAATTAAAACATTTGCACTTGCAGCCCTAAGAAATGGAAAGCAGTCAAATTCAAGAGAATACATAGAGTGCGATTTAAAATGGGAAGTGAAACAGTTATTATGACAATGAATTCCCCATTAGAACAACATAGGCAGGGTCTGTCCCAAACAACAGATTTCACAGAAACAACAGACAATCCCCAGGGGCTCATTGAAAGAGGCCTCCCTTGGATAGCTGAAAGAAAATTGGGCAGGGAGAGAGAACACCCCAAAGAGATTTGGATGGGAGTAACTCAGTCAGGGTTGGTGTTTTGAAGAAGTCCTGGCAGAAAAACACTATGTAAATAGACATGCTTGTGTCATTTGTAATTTGTAAATTATTTCTTTTCTTTCTGTTTGGACTGATGTCATGGGGTCTGCTCACCACTAGTGCACTTCCTCCTAGTTGCTCTGGTGATTAGCTGATACTAAGTCTGACACCTCCTTTCCACCTCTTGCCACATGTCCTGCTTTCAGTGAGGCAAGTCACGTGTCCTCCCCTTCCAGGGTATCAAAGTCTCTTCCAAACAGGCTCAGGCAGTCTTCCTATTTGCTGCACAGCTGGTGCCACTTCCCCAGTGGCTGGCAGGGGAACCTGGGCCCATCCTCTACTCCTGGTTCCAGCTCACCGCTAGTGCACCTCCTCCTGGTCACTCTGGAGATTACACAAGCCACCTGATTCCCCTTAGCTATGGCCTGTCTGGTTAACTGGCCCCCTTCTTAGCCTACATTAACCTCTTCAGGGCAAGCATAGGGTGAACACCTGATCACAATTGGGTCATACAAGGCATCACCATTTTGGACTCCATTGGCACAATGGGTGGAATTGAGACAGGTGGGGAGATGTTGTGCTGGGGGTTGGGTGAAATCTCATTGAAGCTGTTTGGTGCGACGGCCACCCTTCATTCAGCATAAATATAAGAAGCAGGTAAGCTCCTTTTTGGAGTAAGATACCTGAAACCGTAGGAGACACCATTCAAAACACAGGGTACATACAAAACCAGTCAGAAGCCAAGCTCAGAGGCGGATTAAGATTTATTGGGGCCCTGAGCACAAAGAACATTTGGACCCCCCCTTGCAGTGGGGCCCTGCCCCATACTCCTCTTCCTCAGTTTTCAGAATGGAGAGAGGTAAATAGTGGTGTCTCCCAGGGGTCTGTTCTGGGACCAGTCCTACTCAACATATTCATAAATGGTCTGGAAGAAGGGGTAAACAGTGAGGTGGCAAAATTTGCAGATAATACAAAATTACTAAAGATAGTTAAAACCCAGACAGACTGCGAAGAGCTACAAAAGGATCTCTCAAAACTGGGTGACTGGGCAGCAAAATGGCAGATGAAATTTAATGTTGATAAATGCAAAATAATGCACATTGGAAAGCATAATCCCAAATATACATATAAAATGATGGGGTCTAAATTAGCTGTTACCACTCAAGAAAGAGATCTTGGAGTCATTGTGGATAGTTCTCTGAAAACATCCACTCAATGTGCAGCGGCAGTCAAAAAAGCAAACAGAATACTGGGAATAATTAAGAAGGGGATAGAAAATAGGACAGAAGATATCATGTTGCCTCTATATAAATCCATGGTACGCCCACATCTTGAATACTGTGTGCAGATGTGGTTGCTCCATCTCAAAAAAGATATATTGGAATTGGCAAAGGTTCAGAAAAGGGCAACAAAAATTATTAGGGGTATGGAATGGCTTCCATAAGAGGAGAGATTAATAAGACTGGGACTTTTCAGCTTGGAAAAGAGATGGCTAAGGGGAGATATGATTGAGGTCTATAAAATCATGACTGGTGTAGAGAAAGTAGATAAGGAAGTGTTGTTTGCTACTTCTCATAACACAAGAACTAGGGGTCACCAAATGAAATTAATAGGCAGCAGGTTCAAAACAAATAAAAGGAAATATTTCTTCACACAATGCACAGTCAACCTGTGGAACTCCTTGCCAGAGTATGTTGTGAAGGCCAAGACCATAACAGGTTCAAAAAAGAACTGGATAAATTCATGGAGGATAGGTCCGTCAATGGCTATTAGCCAGGATGAGCAGGAATGGTGTCCCTAGCCTCTGTTTGCCAGAAGCTGGGAATGAGCGACAGGGGATGGATCACTTGATGATTATTTGTTCTGTTCATTCCCTCTGGGGCACTTGGCACTGGCCACTGTCGGAAGACAGGATACTGGGCTAGATGGACCTTTGGTCTGACCCAGTAGGGCCATTCTTATGTTCTTATATTATGTTCCCAAGGCCCCACCCTCTGGCCAGGCCAGAAGCCGGAGCTGAGCAGTGGTAAGAGCCACTCAGGGAGCCTGCGTCGCTGTGGGTCATCTTGGACATTCCACCTGCTGTGGGCAGTGCACCCCAGGAGGCGGGGACATAAGGTAGGGGCTGCTCTCAGGCACCCCAGTCCCCTGCCCAGGGCAGGTGGAGGGTCTAGGGCTCCCCACAGCAACCCAGGCTCCTTGTGTGGCTCCTACCACTGTCCGGCTCTGGCTTCTGACCTGGCCTGGGGGCCGGGCCTCAGGGAGAAGAGGAGGAGCAGGGGGCAGGCCACTGAGGGGGAAGAGGAGGGGTAAGGGGTGGGGCCACAGTTCCAGCACTGGTGGCCTCCGCTACTTCTACACAGGTTTTGGCGCTCCTATGGAAGCCCCCAAATTGGCTGGGCTTGCGTTAATCTACCACTGGCCCCTGGGCAGGAGATGATGGAATGCTTTATACTTTGCTGCTCCTTTAATGTCAACATTTGGAATCTGTTGGCCTCAACACTGTGAGTTTCACTGTTGCGTGGGCAGGCTTATGGACAATTGGCTTTTGGACTTTTTCAGACACCAGAGGATTCAGCATCTACCTTGCAAAGGAAGGCAGAACGGACTTTTGCCATGTAGTTTCTTTGAGCCCCAGGCAGTTGCTAACACAGTAGTTTTGTGTTACCTATAGCAAAGCTGTTCAGCCAGTTTTCAGGCACAGGATGACTCACCTGAAATTCTAGTTCAGACCACTCTTACAGTCATTCAGTTGCTAGCAATGGCGGAGAGAAAACAGATGAATTTGGCAAAATGGCAGCTGGCACAAGACCTTGTGGCATCAAAATGATCTTTTCGTTCTAAGGACAAAGTGTCTGGCATGGGGAGGGTTCCAGTGTTTTCTTTTGTAGCTGTGTATTGTCCCCAATACACAGGGGGGGACTGTGTGACTGTGGTTTGTGGGGTTTGTTTTGAAGTTTTTATGTAATACACATGAACAAAGACAGAGGTAGAACTGTTGGTCCAAAGTGGCAGGGCTGGGATCATTTCCTTTTGGCTTGTTGGTGAGTCACATGCCACTCACTTACCTTAATGTTTTCCTTTCTGACGGATGTTATAGAACAGCTGGGTGCCTGCTCCATTCTAGCCAGATAAATAATGCAGGGATAGAAAGGCCCATGAAATATTCAGCACCTGATATTCCCCCCTAGCTCACAGCAGCTCCTTCCCGCATGGTATTTTAAGTTGAACATTCCAGTCACCCTTTCTTCCCTCTTTATGCAGAGATGGGCCTGCCAAGTCCAGCTACTGGTCTGGGGTCAGGGTCTGATGTTGGTTATGCTTCATTTTGGATCAGGCCCGAAAGGTCAAAATCTCAGTCCTGTTAAAAGCAGTGGCAAAGCCCCTGTTAAGTTCAGAGGGACCAGGATTTGACACTGCTTGTGTGCCTTTGTTCATACCTGACCGCTGGGATGATACCCTCTTCTCGGTACTTCACCAACTGAATCTTGGGGGATTCCTCCTCCTAAGCCTCTTGACATTGTCTGACCAGTACTGGCCTTTGCTTGATTGCTGGGTTATACCCCTCTCCATTACAATCTCCTCAGCTTGTCTTGGAATAAGCAAAGGGATTTGCTCTGGGCAATGGGCCGCATTGCATTACAGCTAGTCACAATTATTCCATCAAAAATTTTTTTTAGACAAAAAATGGCCATTTTAATGTTCTGGGGTTTGGGAGGTTTTTTTAAACAGAATCTTTTTTTTTTTTAACCTAAAACTGAAAAGTTTTCCATTTTCGGTAATTTTTTTTCAGTTTTCAAAAATCAAACAATGTTCCTGCAAACCAAAATGTTTTCATTTTTTCAATCAAAACCTGGAAAGTTTTTGCAATTTTTTTTTTCATTTCTTTCAAAAAAAAATGTCTGGAAAATACTTACCATTTTCTGACCAGCTCTTCTGTCTGCCCAGCTAGTGGGGTAAAATCACTCCGGCAATATCTTCATTGCAAAAAAATGTATTTTTACATTGAGATAACTAACCTGAGATAGCATTCTTGCTATAAAATCCTACTGGAGACAAAGCACTGTAGATTTTACCTCCATGTCTCTGTAGCTAGTAGAGGTCAGCCCCCTAGGTGTGGGGCTTTGTGTTGACTTTGACTAGCTACATCAAGGTAGAAACTACCTGTGCCTTGTCGCCACTGGGATTTCACATCAAGATAGAGATATCAATATATTTATTATTATTTATGTATTGTATGTATTCTCATAGCACCCAGGAGCCCTAGTCATGGATCAAGATTCTGTCGTGCTTGGCACTGTACAAACAGAACAAAAAGATAGTTCCTGCCCCCATGAGCTTACAATCTAAGTATAAGACAAGAGACAACAGATAGATACAGATGGAGAGGAGAGCACAAAAGCAGTAAAAACAACTCTTTGGCATTGAAGACATAGCTTATGACAAGGACTGTCTTTTGGGTGCTGTCTCTCTGGGAGACACTGCTACTTTTTGTGTACATAGGAAAGTTGCATCACTTTAACTTAAATCGAGTGTTAAACCAGTTTAGTTAAACTGGTGCAAACGTCTCTGTGGACAGTCTGATTTTAGTTTGAGCACCCTATTTTGGTTTAATTTCAACTTGTTCCCAGGCAACTTAAACTAAACTGAAAAAGCTGCTTTCAGATTGTGTTTTTATTGCAAAGAAATTGTGGCTTTACACAGACGTGGTGAATTAAAGATTTCTATCTCAATGTAAAATCCTAGTGGGAACAAGGCACTGTAGTTTACACCTCAGTGTAGTTAGATGAGGTCACCCAATATCCCCCAACTGGGGTTTAGCCCTACTAGCTACATCAAGGTCAGAACTACTTGTGCCTTCTCTCCATTCAATTTTATATTGAGTTAGTGATCCTGATATCAAAACACACCATTTTTGCAGTGAACACATAGCCTTAAACTGAAATAAGAGCAGCCACGCAGGAGTTTGCACTGGTTTAAATCAGTTTAAATTCTCCCCTTCAGTTAAACGAGGGCAACTTTTACAAGTAGACAGCCCCCACGATTATTATATTGCCTTACATTTAATGCCATCAAAGAATTAATCAAAAACAGCAATATATTGACAAGGCAACACATGCAGGGTTAGGGTTACTGCAAGGCCAAGTGTTACAGTTAGGCAAATATTCAAAAAAACATGAGATAGACAAATCAAGACCATAGGCTCTTCCATAGGCTGTCGCTTAATAAATTGATGATCTAACCTCTCCATCAAAGGGCATCTTCTGTTGTCTTATCCTCTCGCACCACTTTTATACCAGTAAAAAGAAAAGGAGTAGTTGTGGAACCTTAGAGACTAACAAATTTATCTGAGCATAAGCTTTCGTGAGCTACAGCTTGCTTCATCGGATCCGATGAAGTGAGCTGTAGCTCATGAAAACTTATGCTCAGATAAATTTGTTAGTCTCTAAGGTGCCACAAGTACTCCTTTTCTTTTTGCGAATACAGACTAACACGGCTGCTACTCTGAAACCTTTTATACCAGTGTAACTCCTTTTGACTAGCAGTGGAATAAGACTGGGGGCCAGAGCCCAAAGTCCTGCAGCCACATCGCAGGGCCCAAGCCTGAAGCCCCGTGGGCTGGGGATGAAGAGATGGCCAGAGATGGCGGTGGGGGCCAGGAGTGATGGGGAGGAGGGATGGTGAGCTTGGGGCCCTGCAGCTGGGGGACAGAGCCCACCACCGCACGGCCAAAGCCTGGGATAGCAACGGGCACCTGGGACAATTGGAGGAAGGGGGTGTGAACTCAGGGCCAACACCTGCTGCCACACGGCTGGGGGCCCAAGCCCGAAGCCCTGTGGCTGGATTCCAGGGCCTGAGCCTGAAGCCCTGTGACCAGATCCTGGGGTCTGAGCCCAAAGCCCTATGGCCAAATCCCGGGGTCAAATCACGGTGCTGGAAGAGATAGCGGGGGTCAGGGACTATGGGAGGGAGGTGTGAGCCTGTGGCCAGAGAAGGCAGTGCGGGCCAGGGGTAATCTGAACACAGTAAATATTTAATGTAAAATGCCATCTGTGCTTTTCTGTGGCATAAGTTTTTTTGCTAACTCAAAGTTGTTAATTTGCCTGCAAAATGCAACTGTAGAGCTAACAGCGCCTACATCATATTTAAACCCCTCTTATGCAAGTAATATAGGTTTGTGAAATTCTGTAAGTGGGAGGTGGTGCCTTGTAATTTGAAAAAAACTATTGTTGGACTTGCTGCAGTGAAGAGTTTAAGCAGAAATGATTCTTTAAATCTTTGCTGTATATGTTTGTGCAAATTATATAATATTATACATGCTCACATAACTGGGGTAGCCATACTTTGCCTGAGGAGGGGGAACACTGCAACTTGCTAGGGTGCAAAGAGATGCAGTTATGATAATTTGCATTGTGTGGATTAGATTGCAGTTTTATTATTATTTCTTGTCTTTAATGTGCGTTTTCAAAGTGCAAACAAGGACAGCAGTGGTTGGGGCAGCACTGGAGACAATTTTTTGTTGGGATGTGTTCAGACAAGTGGGTTTTGGTTGTCTGGAAAAAGAGTTGTGGTGAAAGCTGGAAGGCTGGTATTTTGCTGTTATATGATTGAATGTCTTTTTAAATGTGTCAGATGCCCAGTTGTTTGGGGATAGGCACCTGTAGCGGGGTCGTATTGGAAAACCCGGGAAGTGGGTGGGCGCAAGCCCTCCCACTGCTAAAGGCCCCTCCCCCAGCCTAGCGGGAGGGACCACTGGACCCAGGAACCAACTGATTACGGGGGACAACTAATGAAAAACAGGGACTGGAGTGAGGGTCAAAGGTTCAAAATGAGGAGACCGGATGGGGACACCGAGCAGAGACCCCGGACAGTGCCCACTGCTCCTCAAAGCTGTCGAGGGAGCCAGTGGACGCTGCCCAGTGGAACTCTGCTCGGATGCGTGAAACTAGGGAGGAATGGAAATAGGCCCCGCAGTCACAGAGCACCCCCTCGTCTAACATCCTCCTCCTGGTATTATAGATGGAAACTTTGGCCAGAGCCAGGAGGAGGTTGACGAGGAGGTCTCGCGACTTCGTGGGGCCACGGATAGGGTGTGCAAAGAGGAACAAGTGTGGGGAAAAGTGGAGCCAGAACCTCAACAAGAGGTTCTGGAGGAGCTGGAATAGGGGCTGCAACCTGGCACATTCGAGATAGGTGTGCGCCAGGTTCTCCCTTACGCCGCAAAAGGGGCAGGCCTCAGGTGTAGGGGTGAACCGCGCCAGGTGCACGCCCGTGCTCACGGCTCCATGAAGGAGCCGCCAACTAATGTCCCCGGCGGGTCATGGGACCAAAGTGGAATAAAGGCTGGCCCGCCGGGGCTCCTCACCCTCTCTAGGTGGAAGACAGTCCCGCCATTTGATGTCGGGGCGGGACACGAGGGTGAGGAAATGTAACATATGGAGCACAAGCGTGTACAGATGGTGTCTGGACGCGGTTCAAAACCGGACCGGGTGCAGGGTACACAGCTGGCTCGGAGTGTGGAAGCGGGGAGGCTGGGGGGCCTCGCAGAACAGGGGGCCAAGAAAATGTCCGGAGGGCCAGGGGGAGCAGGGAATGCCCTCTCGCAGGGCTCGCAGCAGTAAAGCGAGAGAATCGGGTGACAAGGCAGCCTTCACCTCCTGGAGTACGCGCCTAGGGGTCGGAAGGGTGGAAAGCCCCATGCGTCGTAATCCAGGAGGTCTCCAACTCTGGTGGTTTCTGCCAGGACCAACCTCCTACACACCGAGTGAGACTTCGCCACCTGCACATGGAGATCGAGGTTGTGTAGCAGGGGCTCCGCGAGGAGGTCCACTCCCTCGGTGGCCACAAATGACCTTGTTCCTGAAAAAAGCTTCCAGGTCCGGAGGAGGTCCTGGTAGAAGACCAGCAGCTCGGAGAGGTTTCGCGGAAGGCCTCTCGGATGGAGAAAAAAGAGCTGCCGGTCATATCGGAGCCCTCGGACGCAGCGGAGGAAGGCGTGCGCCAACATGCTCCACGCCGGACTACCTGCACTGTAAAGGAGCCTCTGCAGGGCGTGGAGGCGGAAGACATGGACCTGGCTGTGCAAGCAAACCAGGCCCTGTCCTCTCTCCTCCAGGGGAAGACTCAGAGCCCCTGCAGAGACCCAGTGCAGCCCCAGCCAGAAGAACTCCAGAGCCATCCTCTGGAGCCTGGCCAGGATCCTCGGGGCCGGGCTCAGGGTGTTGGGTCGGTGCCAGAGCATAGACAGGACCAGTTGGTTCAGCACCAGCGCCCTCCCTCGCAGGGAGAGACACCAGAACAGTCCTGTCCACCTCCGCAACTGCTCACCCACCCTGGCCTCCAAATCCTGCCAGTTATTCAGCGGAGAAGGATGCGTGGCGGATAGATAAACACCAAGGTAGAGCAGCGGACCTGCACTCCACCAGATGGCTTGAAGCGCGGGTGAGAGGGAGCTCGCCTGCCACCCGTCCCCGACCACCAGGCCAGAGCTCTTGACCCAGTTGACCTGGGCGGAGGAGGCCACCGAGTAAACGGCCTGGCAGGCCTCCACCCACACCAGGTCATCCGGGTCCTGGACCACGAGGAGTACGTCATCGGCGTACGCCGACAGGACCAGCCGCAGCTCCGGCTTCCAAAGTGCCAACCCCGTCAACCTCCTGCGGAGGAGACAGAGGAAGGGCTCGATCGCCAGAGCATACAGCTGGCCCAAGAGGGGGCACCCGTGCCGTACTCCCCGCCCGAAACTGACCGGCTCGGTCAGGGTCCAGTTGAGCCTGACCAGACACTCCGCGTCGGTGTACAGCACCTGGAGAAAGCCCACAAACTGGGGCCCGAAGCCGAACGCCCACAGGAGATACCCACGGTCCACCCTGTCAAACGCCTTCTCCTGGTCCAGGGACAGGAGGGCGAATGACACACCATCCCTACGCCCCAGCTCCAAGAGGTCCTGGACCAAATACAAGTTGTCAAAGACGGTCCGGCCCGGGACGGTGTAGGTCTGGTCGGGATGGACCACGTCCGCCAGCACGGACCCCAGCCACAGCGAGATGGCCTTCACTATGACCTTGTAGTCCGTGCTGAGGAGCGAGACGGGACGCCAATTCTGTAAGTCACGGAGGTCCCCCTTCTTCGGCAATAAGGCGAACACAGCTTGCCTGCACGAGAGAGGGAGGACCCCGCTTTGCAAGGACTTGGCCCAAACAATGACAAGGTCCGGGCCGAGGATGTCCCTGAACACGCGGTAGAACTCCACGGTCAGCCCGTCCATGCCCGGAGATTTATTAGTGGGCATGCAACGGAGGGCTTCCGACAGCTCGGCCAGAGAGAGAGGTAGCTCCAGCCGGTCCCGGTCGCCCGTGCTAACGGTCGGGAGTTCGGTCCAGAGCACCCTGCGGGCATCGGCGTCAGTCAGATCCGGGGAGAAAAGATTAGCATAGAAGGCCCTGGCCCTTCCACGCATCTCCTCCGGATCTGTGAGAGGGGTCCCGTCCTCCGTCAGGAGGCAGGTGACGTGCTTTTTGGCCCCCCTCCTTTTCTCCAGGGTGTAGAAGAAGCGGGAGCCACGATCTATCTCCCGAAGGAGGCGGATGCAGGATCAAACAAAAGCACCCCGGGCTCGATGGTCCTCCAGGGCCTGGAGGTCCTCCCGCTTCTCCCGGTACGCTGTGCGGAGAGATGGATCCTCGGGGCCGGAGGCGAGACACCTCTCTAGCTCTAAAACCTCCCGCTCCAACTGCCCTATCACCGCATCCCTCCGCCAGGTGGCGCCCCGGGTGTAGTCGCGGCAGAAGAGCCATGCACGCACCTTCCCCACATCCCACCACCGGCTCGCCGAGGGAAAGGCATGCTCCCTCCAGGCCAGCCAGAACTCCCGGAAGGACGCCACGAAGCCCACGTCCTCCAGCAAGCTGTTATTAAAATGCCAATAGGCCAGCCCCGGCCTCTCCGAACAGAGAGAGGCTGTCACGGACACCAAGTGGTGATCCGAGAACGGGGCCGGCCAGATGCCAGAGGCGTAGGCTCGTGCTAGATGGAAACGCAAGATATAAATGCGGTCCAACCGGGAGTGACGCAATCAATCCCCCTCCACCCGGACATAAGTAAAGGTAACATCGTGCCGGAAGATCACAGAGTACCCCCCCTCCCGAAGGAAGGAAAGCACCTGGCTCCTGCGGAGACCTACGCTACAGCCCCCGGTGTTCAGCGTGGCAAAGATGGTATCCTTCATAGGGAGGGCTGGGGTGAATCCTCATGGGCAGGGGAATCGACGGCCTCCAGCGGGCCCCGCAACAACCCATGTTTGACCCCAAAGGTCATCAGGGAGTCGCAGAACTTACGGGCCCGCCAGTAGGCCACGAGGTCCTGCCTCCCAGTCTCTCTCCCCTCCCCAAAAAGGCCCTTCATGGCCCGGAGGATGCGATGGAAGTCCCCCCAGCGCTGGAGGGCGAGCTGCACCTTGCCCTTTGAGCCACGGGTGTCCAGCAGGAAATGGCGCCGCTCTTCCCTCAGCGCAGAGGGGGACGCGGCAGCCAACCCGCTGCCGCCCTCAGGTAAGGCCCCTAAAAGATCTTCGTGGCCTGCAGAGACGGGCAAGCATGGAGCAGAACCCCGGCGCAGTTGAGCCGGGCAGCCCATCACCATCCCCGGCACAGGAGGGGGCGGCGGAGGGAATAGTGCAGCCCCCATGATGTTAGGAAGAGGGGACACGAAAACCGCCCCCTGAGAATTGTCCGTAGACAGAGGAAACGAGACAACCTCGGGGGCAGCAATAACATGGGCGGTGGCGGGGAAGGGGGCGAGCAACTCATTGGGGACGGAAATAGGATCGGGGGGCGGGGCGGGGACGGGACTGGGCCAGGAGCAAGGACAGAAGAAGGGGCGGGAGCAGGGACAAGGGCTAATATTGGGACCGGGGCAGGAAAGGGACCGGGAGCAGGGGTAGGAACAGGTGCGGGGACACTGATGGGTTCACGGTCCCTGGCAACCAGGCTATTGAGGTGCGGCTCCTCTCGGCTGGGAGTGGGGGACAATGGGACCGGGGTCAGAGAGGGGCCTGCACTGACGCTGGACACAGGAGCTGTGAGAAACACGTCACGCACAGCTACGGCGTCAGGCACTACGGAAACTTCAGTGGGGCCCCCCTCCGGAGGGGAAGCCAACTGCTCCGTCTGGGTGGTAGAGGGCACGCCCACAGGCTCGGGACCCGACCGCTCAGCATCGGCCGTCACCCAGAGGGGCTCGATGGCCTCAGATGAGGTGCCATCCGCGGCCGGACAAATAGGGAGAGCCAGGGGTGCCCCCAGGACCAGAGGAGGGGCTACAGTTGGGAGTGAGGGGCAGGGAGAAGGAGGAGGGGGCAGTGGAACAGAGCTGCAGCCCAGATTGAGGCCCACTGACTGGGGGTCATCCTCCCCCTGGGTGACCGGGGTCAGCCTCAATCTCCTCGAATATGGAGGTAAATCCAGTCCCCGCGACCTCAGAGTCCTCCCCGTCAGGAGCCAAGGCAGTAATAGCCCTGCTATCAACAACGGCAGGGGGCGCAGATGGCAAAGGGGCAGGGGGAACACCTACAGAGGCCTCCTCGGGAGAGGACTCAACAAGGGGGGCGGTGACACCTCCATCTGCTGCCATGGCTGCCATAGCCAGCGTCTCCTGCTGAGCTCCATCCAGAGGCGCGGCAGAAGATGTAACAGCGTCAGCCCCCCGCAGCATTTTTTGGGGGGCCTCCTCTCCTTCCTCGTCGGAGGGGAGGGATCGAGCCCGCAATTTACGGGCGCCGCGCTTCCCCCTGACGAGCACCCAGCCCTCTGAAGTGGAGGTGGAGGGCCGGTCAGCAGGGGCAGGGCCAGGGGGCAAGGGCGATTGTTTTGGGGCTTGGGGCGGCAAGGGCGGGACAATGGGAGGAAGAGAAACCTCCCCCTGGGGCGGGCCCTCTCCCTCAGCCGACAGAGGTCTTGCCACCCTCTCCTTTCCGGGCGGGGCCTTTGCCCTTTTTATTCCCCTGGCCCTTTTTGCTGGTGGAAGGGGCAGCCATGGCAGCGGCAGAGTCTAGGCTAGTGGTGGCAGACTCCCAGAATCTGGTTGTATGTTTTCTCCAGGGAGAGTCTGCAACTTATTTATCTTGGGTAAACACAGTGGCTTCACCCAAAAAGTTCAAACAACATGACATCATTGCCATTGCTTTTAAAAGACAGTGACAGTACAGCTTCCAATAGATGTGTCATTAATAGCTAGGGCATTAATACTACCCAATATAATTTTACAGAAATTTTACTAACACACATTTTTATTACACAAATACATGTGTTTATATCCATATGTGGTTATTTGTTTTTCCATAACTTTGCTAGGCTAAGATATAAAAAGCTATTCCTCACCTTTCTTATAACCAGAGTAGCATTACTGGGCCACACCAAGGGCTTGATCCAAAGCCCACAGAAGTCAATAGGAAGAATCCAATTGACTTCGAAGGGCTTTAGAGGCATGTATGGTGGGGTGCAGCTGCCTCCACAGCACTATCCTGTTCTGACATGGACAGGCCCTCCATAGGGCCAGGAGTGAGTTAGAGGGATAGAGTAAGGTGGGGTCATGAAGGAAGGAGGTATCGGAATGGGGATGCACATTGCTCTGTCCTTAAGACTTATGGAGAATCTGGAGGAAAGTGTGTGCATCGTAAGTCTATATCAGCTTCTCTGTGAACCTCCTCTGCATCTGTAAATCTCTCTTGGGTGAGTTCTGGGGAAGCTGCTGGCTTGGGAGTCCCTCAAGCCATGCTGCTTGGCAGCCAGAAAGTGCCCCAGGAAGAGTGCAGAAGTACTGGACCTTTGTGTGTCTCCCTCCTGTGGGTACTGCAGGGGGCTGCATGACAGTAGGCAAAAACAGCCTAACCCTCCCTTCAGTTTGTTGGGAGAACTTTAATGAGAAGACCCCACGAACCCTTCCAGAACATCACTAGTAGCCCTATAAGCCAGTGAAGAATTGCAGGGGGAAAGACCTGTGATGTCTGATCCTGTAGACAGGTTTCAGAGTAGCAGCCGTTTTTGTCTGTATCTGCAAAAAGAAAAGGAGTACTCGTGGCACCTTAGAGACTAACCAATTTATTTCAGCACAAGCTTTCGTGAGCTACAGCTCACTTCATCAAATAAATTTGTTAGTCTCTAAGGTGCCACAAGTACTCCTTTTCTTGATCCTGTAGAGAGGCATTACTCTTGTTTTAAGATATATTGCCTGCAGATGTGCTGAAGTGAGTATGGTCAGCAGAAGTACTTGCTATACCTTTGGAAAAAGTGTAGCCTGTGCTCCCCTTAGTATTGACCTGTTTTTGCCTGCCAGCACGCTGGATGTGTGTGGAGTCATGGCCATGCCCCTTCTAAGGCTTTGTCTTCACAGACACACAGATATTTTTAACATTGAGATAACTAATGCACAATAGTTATCTGGCAAATCTGAAGTGGTGATAAGGTACTTGTAGTTTTTACTGTGAGATAGCTAGGTGATGTCAGCTATATACCCCCAACCCAGGGCTGACCCTGCCTAGTTTACGTCATGATAAAAACATAGTGGAGACAAGCCACTTTATTTTTAAAGTGGGATAGGTTAAATATCCTTTAGTAAAAACACACTTTTTGTTAGTGAAAATATAGCCTTACAGTATGTCTACACTGTAGCTGGGAACAGGCATCCTAGCCCGAGTAGCCAGACTCATGCTAGCTCTGCTCAAGATAGGTGCTAAAAAGGTGAGGACTTGGCAGCATGGGTAGTGGGTAATGTAAAATGCATACCATCACTTGCAGTCAAATGACTGACTTCTGAGTTGGGGGTGCGGGGAGAGGACTCTTGTTACCCCTATTCCACCTCCCAGAATGTGGCTTTCAGCACCGCTCCTTCATAAAGTAGTGTTTCTCATCAACACTATCCACTTTTTTTTTCCCCCCCTCAACCTCTTTGTACTTGCCCCCCGATCATTATCTTTCTTTATAGGATTCTTCTGCCTACAAATATAACTAATCAGAAAGATCATATGATTATTAAGAAGCAATTTGTTGGAAGTGGAATGATGTAGGGATTAGAGCAGGGATCTCAAACTCAAATGACCACAAGGACCACATGAGAACTAGTACATTGGCCCGAGGGCCACACCACTGACCCCTGCTGCCCTGGCCCCGCCCCCACTCTGCCCCTTCTGTGAGGCCCCACTCCTGCTCCGCCTCTTCCCACCCCTTCCCTGCCCCCATTCCAATCCCTTCCCTGAAATCTCCACCCCAACTCCGCTCCCTCCCCGCCCCCAGGGGGTGTAGGGTGCGTCAGGGGGCTCAGGGCAGGGGGTCGGGTTGCAGCAGGGGGCTCAGGGCAGGGGGTTGGGGTGCAGCAGGGGTGTGGGGTGTGGCAGGTGCCTCAGGGAAGGGGGTCGGGGTGCAGTAGAGGTTCGGGGGGCGGGTCCAGCCTGCCGCGCACTGGGGTCAGGGCAGGCTGCCTGCCTGCCCTGCCCCTGCGTGGCTCTGGGCAGCAGCCGGGACCTGGGGGAGGGGTGGGAGGAACAGGGGTCTGTGTATTGCCCTGGCTGCTTCTCCAGGTACCTCCCCCGAAGCTCCCATTGGCCGGGAATGGGGAACCGCCAGAGCCTGCCCTTCCCCTGGTGTGCGCCGGGCCAGAGCTGCTCTCGGTAAATGCTGGGGGGGGCAGGGGGCTCACGGGGAGCTGGCGGGCCACAGAAAATAGCCCCGTGGGCCATGTGTTTGAGACCCCTGGATTAGAGCATGATACTAGGAGTTGAGAGACCAGGCTTGTAGGCCTAGTTCTACCACTATTTACTGTGTGGCCTTCAGAAGTCACTTAGGCCACAATTTTCTGAAGCACCCATTAATTTTGAGTGCCTCCATTTTTTGGACAGCTTGGGTCTGAGACAGCTTGGGTCTGATTCCCCTTCCTCCTCCCCAAGTCCTGCTTCAACATGTCTCGGGTTAGGCACACAAAATTAGCAGACATTTCAAAAATGGTGGTAATTACCTCTGTTTGTTTCCTATATAGAAAGTGGGGATAGCAATACTTACTATCTACCTACCTCACAGTAGTATTGTGAAGATTAACTATTCTTTATAAAGCATTTGGTACAATTTTCATAGTATGTTTAATACTGTAGATGTACAATACTATAAAAATGGTTAGTGGTATATTCTGAAATTTATTTCTTAATCTATGCCATAAGTATGCTTTTACTGTATGGGAAATCTAGATATGCGTAAGATTCACTCAAGAACTGCTGTAGAATGATTTATCTTGGAAGAGGCTTTGATTGTATCTGTTAAAGAAACATTTTATTTTGGGGGAGGAAATTCTTGAGCGTAAGGTATTACAAATAGGGCAATTTCCAATGAGTATCAATTCTGGGGTGTCTTTGACCCTGTCCTTTGTGAGTGGTGATATTGCAATAGCTAATTATGTCTGAGGTTAGGATCAGCAGAAGTAACTGACAGAAATAATCCCTAGTGTCTCTGGAAGACACAAGTGAATTAGAAGCACCTGAAACTCATGCTTCAAACTGAGCATATAGTTACACTAGACTTTGTACATGTCACTAAGTGAGGTTGAAATCCTGACTCCATTGATGCCTGTGGCAAAACTCCCATTGATGTCAGTAGGTTCAGCATTTTACCTGGAGACGGTAAGCATTTATTAATTATAATTTGATTTCTAATGCTCCTCTGTTAATAACTTCATTTCCTCTTTAAACTGTGCTTGCCTGCTGCAGATTAGCATACTTTAGTCCCAGAGCGCTGAGGGGAAGGAACCTGTCCCCTCCCTCCTCAGCCAGAAGGTTGGCTTGGTTGACACAAGACCTCTTATGTCAGGAATGTAAGCCTGCACCCCACCCATCCCAAAACCTTTGTAACTTTAAGAATAACTGACATCTACCCGTTACACTATGTGCTAGAGCAGCATTTCACAAAGAGGTCCATTAGGCTATGTTATAGCAAAAGCTACAAGAGTAATATTTCCTGGTCATTCTACACTCTTCCGTGCACTTTCATTTCTTTTAAGGCACCTGTGTTTTTTGGCTACAATAAGCAGGGGGGAAGCTAAATTTTGCCAACTCCCTTCTAGTTTTGGCAGTTTCACTCTAGTTACTTCCAGGAATTATGTCCCTGTCACAGATAGGCTGTCAGTGCCAGATTTGGGAAAACCTCCTTCTTGTTTTGATTAGGAAATGGATTCTTTTCAAAAGCATTCCCCTCCCTCACTCTCCCATATTTTCACCATGGTCGGAGATGGCCGCATCCAAAATGCGAAGTGTGCTGAAAATAAATTTGATAAGTGCCCTGCAGAATCTGTTGTCAAGGATGCTATAGACAGTTCAATATTTGCTCCACTCCCATCTGTCTGTTTCACTTTGGCAGAGTCTGATACCTGGTGGCTCAGGCATTTGCAGTCTCTTGTCAGTGTTACACTGACAAGAGGATGTGGCTCTTAGAATGTTACACGTGAAGAATTAGAACCAAAGAATACACAGCCATTGGCCCCTGAAGCTATTTTAAAAGGACCCTGTAAAGATGGTTTTTAGGCAGATGATATTGTAAATGCACCACACCCCCAACAAGAAGATGGAGTGAATAAATTTCCCACGAAGGATGGAAAAGTACCTGCCACATGGATTGTATATGCTGTTGGTCCTGGAGAGGAGGAGCTAGCAGCTGAGCATCTTCGGGAAAGCAGGCCTATGAAGAGATTAGCTAATGCAGGCTCAAGACCATCTTTAGTGACAGGACCACCGAAGAAAACAGGGCCTGAGAATGAGCTGGAGACTTTTTCTGGTCACCTTCAAAAGGGTGTTCGGTGACTTCAAAAGCTGGGGCCATACGTAAGTAAGGAAGCTCCCCTCCACCTACTGGACCCTGGATGCAGTTCATCAGGACTACATGCAAGTGAAGGCAGCTCTTCTAAACCATGTTGTAGCCAGAGGCTGCCCTAAGAACAGGTACTCGGGCAAGAGAGAAGGCCACATCAGGAACTTGTTGATACGGAATGCACACAGAGGGACGCTTTGTGATGAGGATGGAAGTAAGACTCTGTGTAAGACCTACAGCCCTACTAAAGCTGCAACAAGGTCTAAATATTTTCATTAAAATTGTGTAGGGTTTTGCTAAGAAGTTCAGTTTTCATGTAAAAACTGAGCTTTCAAGGGGTGACAAATTTTTTTTAAAGGACTCAAGTCCAAACACAAACAAGATGGCTTTGTGCAAATAGCTGAGCATGCAGTATTCTTTTTTCTTTAGATACTTCACAGCAGTATTGCAAGGCCAAATGAATGTTTCATGAAATACTCTGAAGGTCTCAAATGGACATGCACATGATAATCATTTATTGATTGCTTAATATCCGGGACATACAACTTGCCCCAATAACATTCTAGGAGAGCTGGAACTTAAGTCCAACCACAAAAGAAGAAAAAAACTTTTAAGCCAAAATCATGGAGGTGGGGATGGGTGGGTTTTGTTTTTTTGAGGACTGACTCATGATTTTTTGAATGTTTGGGATTGGTAATACTGCTATCATTAACACATGATGGTAGTCAGCAGGGTAGGGCTCCATTCAGCTGGTACATGGTACTGGTACCTCTCAAGTTGCTATCTTATTTGCTGGAATCTCACTTACTTTTTTAAAATTAAGCCTTTAGCTCTGTGGTTGTAAAGAAAACTTCTAAACTGTGAACCAAGTGTGATGGATGCAGAGATGTCAGCAGAAAGCCTGGTTTTATACTGGCAATGAGAGTGCCAGGAACTGGAGAAGAAAGTACGTTAAATCAAACAGTGTGGAAATATAGTTGCAAGATTTACCACTGCAAATCTTGCTACTGCAGTGGTATAAGTAGTAAAGAAAATGTCTTTGGCATCTTTGCTCATTAAATTTCATTTTCTGCTATGGCGATGTCTACTTTCACAGTGACAAGGTGGGTGAGGTCATCTCTCTTATTGGACCAATTTATGTTGGTGAAAGACAAGCTTTCAAACTTCACAGAGCTCTTCAAAGTAACTAACAAAGCCCTTAAAAATGGTTGGAAAAGCTCTTTCCCAGAAGAGGTATAAACAAGCTAAAATCACTTACTCAAGCATTTATTAGCACTCTACATTTTGATCTTGAGCTATGTAAATTCACAGTGATTCAAACCATCTGTACTCTAGAACAATTAAAAACCTTCAGACCTCCTATGAGTTTCCTTCCTCTGATTATAACTTATGTGGTGTAGTAAAACACAGAGGTAAACAGCTAGTTAGTGCAGACTTTTGTGCCTATTTAATTTTATAGTGCAATTCACATACAACAATTCCCCCTTTAAAGGCAGTTAGCTTTCATCTGGAAAACATAACTTTTTTTTTTATACTGAAATGTTAGTTTATATGGCTTTGAAACAATTTGAGTTAGAAGTGCCCGCTCTTACTCATTCAGACTTCAAAAAAAATTGTCCTATGGGGTATTATATTTTCCACACTTGATCTTAGCTGAACAGTGAATTTTTAAAAAAAGTTTGAGGAAAATCTATCCAGCCATTTTGGATATGCAGTGCTGAAATAGAAACTGTCCATTGTATGTTTAAAAGAGAAAAAGCACCCCCCCCCCCGTTTTTTTGTTGTTTTTTTTTTTGACACAGAACTCAAACATTTGAATTCTGAAACTCGCGAATGTAAATAGTACTTCTTTTGAAGTTTCTCCATGAACACATTTGGATAAAGATTCTTACAAGCAATTTGAAAATTCCCTTCTGAGTATGCTCATCTTGCAACTAAGGTTTTTATTTTTAGCAGAGCCTAAGTCCTAGCCTCCTTTGGGATATCCAATGAACATTCTCACTTCCTCACCAACTGCTTCCAGGCTGCAGCTGAAATTGTTTCGGTGAGATGTCTACACATATCTCAAGCTTCAAAACAATCAAACAAAAAAACCCCCCACTGGCTGGACATCCAGAACTAGAAACTATTGTGGTGTGAAAACATTGGGACCTCTCCACAGATCTTCCTATAAGCTGCTAATTCTGAGCATTTACTTTAAATACTGTTTATCTTAATTGCCAACGTACATGCACATCACAATGTAAACATATATGGTACTGTTCTGTTACCCCAGCCTTAAAAAAACAAAAACAAAAAAACCCCTGTCTCCACCTAAGGTCCCTGAAAGCTGCGCCGCCCCACGGCAGCCTATTTAGCGCCATGCAGGCGCTCAGAGAACCCGCCTGGGGACCTGCTGTGGCCCTGGGAGGGCGCTACTCCCCTGGCCCCAAACTAGCCTGACCCTGAATCTGCCGGGGCGCCTGGACCTGCCACAGCCGGGACACCCCTTCCCCGGCCCGAAGCCAGCCCTGGCCTGGACCTGCAAGGCTGGGGGAGGAGGGCCTATCCTGTCAACCCAGCCCTGGAGCTGCCGTGGCGGGGAGAGGTGCCTTTCCCCCCCCGAGCCCAGGTGCTACTGCGGGGGAGAGCTGCGGGGGAGTCCTCTCTCCCCGCCATAGCCCCAAAGCACCCCCCTGTACTGCAACCCCCCCATCCCTCACCCTCTACCCCAGTTTTGAGCCCCTCATCCCCGGCCCCACCCAGAGCCCTCACACCCCTGCACTCCAACCCTCTGCCCCAGCCCGGAGCCCCCTCCCACACTCCAAACCCTTCGGCCCCATCCCCACCACATGGATTTTGTTATGTGCACCAATATGGAGGTGATGTGATGTGTGACACAACAAAATTCATTCCACACATGGGTGGGAAAAATTAGTCTCCAGCCAACTATAACCAGAGTAAAGTTATACATTCTCTGTACTCCAACCCATTCTCATCAATGAGGTGTGACCTTCAAAGCATAATACAGATATGGATCATATAAATATTAACATTAATAAGACCATGCTTTCCTCTTCTGTTTTAAAACATGGAAATTATATGTGAAACAAATCAAACTTTAAGGTGGTTTTTTCAATTTTAAAATTATAGGCAGGGAATGCAATACAAGGCACCTAACTCAGACATGTTGCAAATTCTGTAAATCTAACAGTATAGAGCTAACAATTAAACGATTAGTTATTCCTTTGAAAAAGCATATGTGAAAACAATGTTGTTTAGGTTGCAAAGACATGCAGTCAAAAATTAGGAAATACCAGATTTACAGATGCCAGTGCAACCTTAAACTGACCCCTTGGCTGTACCTATAGACTGAATGAGGCGGGGCCCTGTGGAAAACAGAATGTGATCATGTAATTAAAAACTAAATCATGATGGGGCTGATTCTGAATTAAAGACGCACAAGCAACTGGAAATCTAGCATTTCCTAGTTTTTGACTGATTGTCATTGAAATCTATATTCTTTTTTGATGTAAGTTTTTGTACATAATTTCCAGGAGAGGGGAGGTGCGCCTTTTCAGGGAAAGGTGAATTCTGTTGCATCATCATCAAGGTCTGAACTCTTGAAACTTCAGCACAGCTACACCACTGTAGGTAGCAGTAGGAGAAGCTGTTATCCCGGTGTGGGGGAGAAGCTGCTAGCACCATGTGCTCTGTCTAGGAGGTAATCCAGAGTAACTCATCCTAGCCCCTCCACCCCCCTGATAGTGGGGCGGGCTCTTGACCTATGTAATTTGTGAAAATGTTGAGTTTTTCTTGTTCTCTGTTCTTGCTGCAGTGCCTATTGCTAGGGCTGAGTGGTGGAAAGTAAAGGAGAATCAGAGCTGTACAAAAGCAGGAAGCCTCCTTACATCAGTGCCTGACCAGAGCTAAAGCCATTACACTGCTGGACAACTCATTAATGTAAAGACATTTTCCCTCCTTTCTTCCCTGCTCTTTTCTGCTGTCTAGGGATGAGTCTAAGCTAAGAAAATTGGAGTTCATAATTCCCCACCAATGGAGCTCCACCAATGAATACTGTAGACAAGACTCAGGAGTGAACGGGTAATCTAGTACAAGGGAACTCTTACAGCAATCTCAGACATTCCTGTCAGCTTTTTAAAAAGATGAACGTCATCAGTAATGTATGAGTAGGTCAAAACTTGGGATTTGGGTATCCCCCCTGCCATCAGTTCAAAGCCAGGAAATTGATCTTAAATCCATTAAAATGTGGGTTCAAGACACTGTATGCATCACTCTTTAATTTATTTTAATATATTTCCATTTTCTTTCTTTGCTTTTTCCTATGTCCATGTTTCCTTCTATGTCTTGATACATCTTTTGTCAGCACTTTCTTTCTTCCTCAAACTTTCTGTTTAACATGTTACCTATCTGATATGGTTTTTCTTTGGCCTAATACTTCCTTTGTGTATTTTGTTCATTGTATTTACACCATTTCGATCCTCCTTAGTCCACTCCACTTCTACGCTCATCTTCTTTGGATAGAGGCAGTAGCACTCACCATCCAAATGTGGTGGGATGAGAACACTTTTGTATGGTGAACAGGAGATGGAATAAATTTGTAGATGTTGGCTTCCAAATATGCCGTGAGTTGGTGAGCCCTGGCTAAACCAAAATTAGAATTAGGGTACAATTTTCAAAGGTACCCAAGTCTCAGTGAAAGTCCTGAACATTCTGCCCTTATAGCTGTGCTGTAGAAGTACAGCAAACTATCATTAATTTGTGTTAGCTACTGGGAAACTGAATTTTGTAAATGAACAAACATAAAAAATGCATCAAAAGGAATATCCTACTCCACCTAGGTACAGGAGGTATTCTCAGTAGAGGATTATCAGGAGGACCTCCACAGGATAACTTTCAACACAACATTACAGAGATACAGAGTTGTTGATGACAATGTCAGGATAGTGACAGTATCATTTCCTTCTGAGGATGCGATTCTATTTCATGAATTGGTTGAGAGGATGACCTCAAACTTTTTTTTTTTAAAGATGGTGGTTAAGGATGAGTGGGAAGTTAGGTCCAATCAAAAGTTATACACCCTTCTCTTGTCACTGTGTTAATCAACAGTTTCCAATACTGGTTATTAAAATCATACTCTAAGTTCCAAGCTGCAGTGTGGATGACCCCTAGAAAGTTTCCACTGCACCGCTAAGCAAGTTTGTAATTAAATAGAAAAAATGACACATCTAAAGTGTAACAAGAGAATCTCTTTTTCTTTGCCTTAGAGATTACACTGCTGATTTGATTGCCTGACTGGAAGGTCCCACCTCTCATTTATTTATTTACTGGCTTCAGGACAGATTCTGGGAATCAAATTGTAATTATAGTATATTAGGAGTGGCATTTTCCTGGTATTCATAAGCATGCAAGCTTCTACAGTTGTGGTGTCTATACTTAAAACAGAAGGTCTCGTTCATTTTTATTGCCCCAAATACTCTTGCCTACTGTTAGCAATTAGGAAAAGTGTAAAAAGCAGAATAACTTTTGTTTGTTTTTAAGTACACATTATTATAGAATAAATTTCCTTAAAGTTGTATTTTCTCATACATTGTTACAGTCTCTACCATTGTTATAGTTTAATCATAGAATATTAGGGTTGGAAGAGACCTCAGGAGATCTAGTCCAATCCCCTGCTTAAAGCAGAACCAACACCAACTAAATAATCCCAGCTAGGGCTTTGTCAAGCTGGGCCTTAAAAGCCTCTAAGGATGGAGATTCACTTCCATCCTAAGTGCAGGACCCTGCACTTATCCTTATTGAACCTCATCAGATTTCTTTTGGCCCAATCCTCCAATTTGTCTAGGTCCTTCTGTATCCTATCCCTCCCCTCCAGCGTATCTACCACTCCTCCCAGTTTAGTATCATCTGCAAATTTGCTGAGAGTGCAATCCACACCATCCTCCAGATCATTTATGAAGATATTGAACAAAACCGGCCCCAGGACCGACCCCTGGGGCACTCCACTTGACACCGGCTGCCAACTAGACATGGAGCCATTGATCACTACCCGTTGAGCCCGACAATCTAGCCAGCTTTCTACCCACCTTATAGTGCATTCATCTAGCCCATACTTCCTTAACTTGCTGACAAGAATACTGTGGGAGACCGTGTCAAAAGCTTTGCTAAAGTCAAGAAACAATACATCCACTGCTTTCCCTTCATCCACAGAACCAGTAATCTCATCATAAAAGGCGATTAGATTAGTCAGGCATGACCTTCCCTTGGTGAATCCATGCTGACTGTTCCTGATCACTTTCCTCTCATGTAAGTGCTTCAGGATTGATTCTTTGAGGACCTGCTCCATGATTTTTCCAGGGACTGAGGTGAGGCTGACTGGCCTGTAGTTCCCAGGATCCTCCTTCTTCCCTTTTTTAAAGATTGGCACTACATTAGCCTTTTTCCAGTCATCCGGGACTTCCCCCGTTCGCCACGAGTTTTCAAAGATAATGGCCAAGGGCTCTGCAATCACAGCCGCCAATTCCTTCAGCACTCTCGGATGTAACTCGTCCGGCCCCATGGACTTGTGCACGTCCAGCTTTTCTAAATAGTCCCTAACCACCTCTATCTCCACAGAGGGCTGGCCATCTCTTCCACATTCTGTGATGCCCAGCGCAGCAGTTCAATAAGGATAAGTGCAGGGTCCTGCACTTAGGATGGAAGAATCCAATGCACCGCTACAGACTAGGGACCGAATGGCTAGGCAGCAGTTCTGCGGAAAAGGACCTAGGGGTGACAGTGGACGAGAAGCTGGATATGAGTCAACAGTGTGCCCTTGTTGCCAAGAAGACCAATGGCATTTTGGGATGTATAAGTAGGGGCATAGCGAGCAGATCAAGGGACGTGATCGTTCCCCTCTATTCGACACTGGTGAGGCCTCATCTGGAGTACTGTGTCCAGTTTTGGGCCCCACACTACAAGAAGGATGTGGATAAATTGGAGAGAGTCCAGCGAAGGGCAACAAAAATGATTAGGGGTCTAGAGCACATGACTTATGAAGAGAGGCTGAGGGAGCTGGGATTGTTTAGTCTGCAGAAGAGAAGAATGAGGGGGGATTTGATAGCTGCTTTCAACTACCTGAAAGGGGGTTCCAAAGAGGATGGCTCTAGACTGTTCTCAATGGTAGCAGATGACAGAACGAGGAGTAATGGTCTCAAGTTGCAATGGGGGAGGTTTAGATTGGATATTAGGAAAAACTTTTTCACTAAGAGGGTGGTGAAACACTGGAATGCGTTACCTAGGGAGGTGGTAGAATCTCCTTCCTTAGAGGTTTTTAAGGTCAGGCTTGACAAAGCCCTGGCTGGGATGATTTAACTGGGAATTGGTCCTGCTTCGAGCAGGGGGTTGGACTAGATGACCTTCTGGGGTCCCTTCCAACCCTGATATTCTATGATTCTATGATTCCGCCACCTCCCTAGGTAACCCATTCCAGTGCTTCACCAGCCTTCTAGTGAAATAGTTTTTCCTAATATCCAACCTAGACCTCCCCCATTGCAACTTGAGACCATTGCTTCTTGTTCTGTCATCTGCCACCACTGAGAACAGCCTAGCTCTAGCCTCTTTGGAACCCCCCTTCAGGTAGTTGAAGGCTGCTATCACATCCACCGCTTTCCCCATATCCAGAGAGCCAGCTATCTCATCATAGAAGGCAATCAGGTTGGTCAGGCATGACATGCCCTTGGTGAATCCATGTTGACTGTTCTTGATCACCTTCCTTTCCTCCAAGTGCTTCAAAATGGATTCCTTGAGGACCTGCTCCATGATTTTGCCGGGGACCGAAGTGAGGCTGACACAGGCATGCTATAGGGCCACCAGAAGTGGTCCAATGCTACTCCCCCTCACAGACCCTGGAATAGATATTGTGCAGGAGAGTTGGGGAGGGAGTGGGCCTATAGGACATTGCAATATGGAGATTATGGGCTGTGACATAGCTTTCGGGAGATTGCCAGGGGATGTTTTGGACCTTTGAGTAGCCCACAATCTAAGGATGCAGCACAAGAGCAGACCTATGATCTTCAATGTCAAAGTCATGTACATGCTTAAAACTCTGCTGTCCTTCCGATTGTTTTGTTTAGCTAGAGGCTCAGTCATTCTTAAACGATGTAGGACCCTCTAAACCCACTTCTCACCCCATCTTTTACTTCCTTGCTTCCAAGGGCCCAGTACCTTTCCCATACTCCAGCTCTGAGCAAAAGAAAGGACTGGGGCTTGTTTATGACACAGAAAGCAAGAGCAAACACAACACAATTATTGCTGGAACTGATGTAAACGCCAAAGTTTATCAGTGATGAATAAAATACTTTAATACAAGCAAACAAAAAATGTTTACATAATGAAGTCACTAGACTCTGAAGAACAGTCCACCTTTATTAAATTAGATATCTGGCTTCATGAATTGATGTTTGACAATTCAGAGTCCTTGCCAGGTTAGTCAAAATGTTCACCTTTGTTTTCCTGTTTTAAGGAAAACCTCAGCTTTACCTGTGCAGCTCTTATGAAGCTGAACCTGGTGTTGCATTTCAATAAAGTGAACTTTAAAATCCTTGATGAAAGTATAAGACTGCAGGTTAGCTCTACCTATAATGGAAAATATGCATCTTTTTCTTTGTATAAGATACATGCAGTAGATATACGAAGTTCATCTTTTCCTACAGTTGCTTTATATTAATGATTATTCATGAGAACATTGTTTCAGAACACTGTATGCTTGTTACTATTTCTGGTCATAGGTGTATTATTTGGTTCTCAAACTTTTTAATTTATTTTGACCCTAGAAAGGCAGTAGTTTAAAAACCTATTTTAAAATTAGATTTCTATAGACACTATGCTTTTTTAAATAATGTTGTTCACTAGTCATCTTACGTGGGTATCTGTAGTATTATTTGGATTAAGTTCTGTTTTAATTTTTTAAAATGTGTTCTCTATTGTCCTCTTGCCAGTTGCTCAAATGATCACAACAATGGACTGCCAGACTTATTTCTCAGCAGATTTAGTTTCTTTCTTTCTATGACTAATTGACAGCCAATGCACTCTAGAATATGACCCAATAATTACATTATGATTTGCTATTGTTCAGGAGAAAATATATGGTTAGTAAAGACAGTCCATTAAGCAAACAGTTAGAAACTAGCAGGAGTTCTCTTTGATTACATGGGCTGTGACACTTGTTCCATCTGACCTTGGGAATCACTTGACCATCTAGCACTTCTGCCATAGAAAAATGTGCTATGTTTGAACTGAGCTTTCCAAGATAGATATTCACCCCCTTTGCCTCCTTCCTTTGCCACTTACTGCAGCATTTTATACAGCTCTATTCATCTGTTTCACAAAAACTAACTTCATGCTGCATAGCGCTTGTAAGTGTTGTGTAAATCTTTGCCACGTTCCTTGACTTCTAATGTCATTATTTTCAGATAACACTTCATTAATTCTGCACAAAACCAAACCTGCCTTCAGCAGAGTTATCAGTAAGCATATCTTCCAACTGTGGATCTTTGTTTTCAGTATGCACTATTCCTTTTTGTGGTTAACTAATTGGTAAAGCTTCTCAGGGTGGAGTAAGAAAAAAATCTGTGCCCGGTAGTCTGTGCAGGACCCAATCCAATGCCCAATCAGAAAATGAAAAGCCTACCTGGAGGAAGATATAGGTAAAATGAAATCCATTTGGAAGGGGGCAGAAGGACTTGGAGGAAAAGTGCACTTGTGGTGGGTGGAGGAGGAAGATCAAAGTGTTAGTGCAAATGTAACTCACAGCGTGTGTTACACCTCCCCTTCTATGCCTGATCCACAGAGGATATGAGTCTGTTACAGCTCCAACCTACAGAGCCTGGCTGTTTAGGTCAAACTGTCGAGACTTGTGCTTTCTCAACTAAGGTGGTACACTGGTGACTGAATTGTGTAAGCCAACATGGCAGCCATCACAGAAGTGTGGAAGCTGGAAGGAAATGTCTAAGAGGGAGGCGATGGCTTTATCTTTATATTTTTTTATATTTTAAATAAGTCCCATAAATGTCAGTGGATATAGGCAATTCATCTGAATTCACATTCTCCATAGATTGGCCCATCTAACACAGTTCTCAAGTGACAATGCACTGTTGTGCACCAGAAGGAAAATCTTCACTTGCTGCTGGTATCTTAAGTGTAATATATACGGTCCACTTACTTACCCAGCCTAACTGATCCTTATAAAGATAAATTACTGTTCTGGTAAAGCAGAAGCCTCTACAATTTAGGGGAGTAGAAAGTACATGCTTAAAGCAACCAGTGAGAATCTGGATTATTGTAACAATAATAAAAATGAACCCACTTATTATTTATTTATTTATTATTATTATTATGGAGGCACTGATACGGTTGAGATAAATTTTTAAATATCAAAGACTTCATAAATCTGATAAGATTTCAGATTGATAGACATAATTGCAAATAATAGAAAATCCAATGTACACCTTAATACAGACACTGAGGACACTGTCAAGATTAGTAAAATGACACTGACATACATCTAAACAGTTACTTTGCATTCAAGGACATCTCATAAGGAACTCAGATATATTCATATATATTCTCCCCACCCCCTCTCCAACCAATCTTTATTGCAGCAGGAAAAAAAATACTTTGAGCCTTTTTTGGTATTATTCATATAGTGCCATGCATATGCCTGGTTCTTTGCAGACAAGTATAGTATATGGCAGTAGTGGGCTGCCCCTTCCCGCAGCTCCCATTAGCCGGGAACGGCGAACCCGGGCCACTGGGAGCTATGGGTGGCTGTGCAAATGTAAACATACTGTCTGGAAGCCCGCCAGCGGATTACCCTGATGGGCTGCATGCAGCCCTCGGGCCGCAGGTTGCCCACCACTGGTGTATGGCCTCTGTGACAGGGAGATAGTGACTGATTTGTAGTGCACAGGTGGATTGCTGCATGCTTGCAGAGCCCTTTTAACTTCAGGTTTCAGAGTAGCAGCCGTGTTAGTCTGTATCCACAAAAAGAAAAGGAGTACTTGTGGCACCTTAGAGACTAACAAATTAATTTGAGCATAAGCTTTCGTGAGCTACAGCTGTAGCTCACGAAAGCTTATGCTCAAATTAACTTGTTAGTCTCTAAGGTGCCACAAGTATTCCTTTTAACTTCAGTGAGTCTTGGTGCAGTCTACCTGCATCATATCAGTTACAGGTTTGGAGCCTAAGTAAAGCAACCAAACCATGCTATCTCCCTGGTGTCATGGGGGAGCCCCATGCATGCACTGTGCTGCTGGATAAAATTTTCAAAAGCCCCTTAGGATACTAAGTGACTGTCCCATTGACTCAAGCCCACTTTTAATGGGATTTTGACTAAGTGACTTATACATTTTACCGGCTGTGTTTATGCTCTTGTTGATGTCCATTGGGAGTTTTCCATCAGCTTCAGTTGGTGCAGGGAGTGGGTCCACTATCAGTATCTTCTCAGGCCTCTTGGGTTGGGGATGGTCTGGGCAAATCAGATAACATGGTGACCATTTGTCCAGAGCAATTATTGTAATTCTTCCTCTCCCCACTCACTCGACATTCAGTTTATAATTCTCTTGCATACAATGAAACTTTACACTATCAACAAGTAGGCATGAGATCCAACACATTTACACCTATCTTAGTCCTGCATTTTCAAGTTTCAGAAGTTGTTCTTAATGTCTAAAGTGCATGTGCTTTAATTTTGGTACAAGACTCAAACAGAACAAGGATTAAACATTCTTTTAGAAAAGATTTTCAGAAATAATGATTTGCTGCTCCTTAGAATTTGGTGTGAGAAGCACCACTTGTCAAGGTCATAAGTGCCTTTTCAATATTTAGGTTAGATAGTATGAATATATAGTAAGAGTGGGAGGTATAGCACACAAGTTACATCAGTACTAGCATTAGGAACATAGGAATTGCCATACGCTGGATCAGAATAGCAATCCATCTAGTCCAATATCCCGTCTCTTAGAGTGGCCTATACCAGGTGCTTCAGAAGAAGGTGTGAGGAAACCCTGCAGCAGGTAGTTATGGGACAACCAGCCCCCAGAGAAATTTCCTCCCAGGAGTTGAGGTGAGCTTATGCCCTGAAGTATGAGGCTTATATGCCTTCAAATCCTTTTTTTTTTTTTTAAAGATCAAATATATGGTATAGTTTGGGGAAGATCTGGGATCTCTTGTTTCTTTTCCAGAGTTTTCTGGAGAACAGTCCCACTTAAATGACTCTGCTGAGGGGCGGGGGGGGGGGAATTGAGAGCTACATGAAATGGATGAGGCCATTTGCAAAGAGAGTGGAGAATGATGGAAATGGAAAACTTAAAATCTAGTAACCATCATCCTACTTCTCTGCACCGATCTCTTTTCACTCTTTCCCCCAACTAAGCCATACAAATAACTGCCCCTTTTGGGCCTCCCACTCCTGCCTCCACCCCTTTGCCAATGCTGTAGTTGAAATTCCCAGCTTGATTGCCATCCCTTCATCTGCTCCTTTAGGTCTGTCCTTAAATATCACTCCTTCCAAAGGCCTGTATTTCCTAATCATCCCTTTAAGGAGAGAACTTTTAAAAACAACTAAACAAAAGTTGTAGACCCAGCAAGACAGTTACTAATTCTTATGCCTAATTGCTTTGTTGGTTGTGGGTTTCCTGATCTCTATTCTTTAGGTGCATCTTGCTTTAGGACTAGTCTAGCCTGGAGTAGAATACTCTAGGGCTAGTCAGTAATGGGGAAGGAAGCCACCAATGTGTGTGGATGGACAGTTTGTTCATGCAAAGATCCCAAAACTCTAAGTTAATTGACATTTACATTGTGCCAATAGCATGCCAGACACTTTAAAGATGTGTGAAGACAGACACCCTACCCCCTATCTGAGCGTTGATGTATGCGCAGACTTGCCCCAAAATAGCTAAATCAGTTTTAATTCACACCTTTTGTTACCACAGTGTCAGTCTGGGGGTGGACATTCTTCTTGGGCAATAACAGTGTTTGATTTTGCTTAAATTGGAAAATTACTTCAAACTAAATTGAAGTAAAACGGACAAGCTACATAAGAACGGCCATACTGCGTCAGACCAATGGCCTATCTAGCCCAATATGCTGGCTTTGGACACGTTTCAGAGTAGCAGCTGTGTAAGTCTGTATCCGCAAAAAGAACAGTGGTCAATGCCAGATGCTTCAAAGGGAATTAAACAGAACCGGGCAATAATCGAGGGAGCCATCCCATCATCCAGTCCTGCAGCATCTGGTAGTCAGAGGCAGTTTTGTTGTAACCCTGTTGGTCCCTGGCTATTAGAGAGACAGAAACATAAGCCACTTCTGTTTCCCAAGAAGCTATATGGACACCCAGACTTCGCCTGAAATAACAAGAAGTGGGAGTTAAAATGGTTTTTGTTGCCCTGGTGCTAGTTTGAGAGCAGAGCAGCTCTTAGACAGGGGCAGGGTCTCTGTCTTCGCTTTTCCTGCTCAAGTGCCTGGCTGGCAGCTTATTGGCACAGCGTAAGTAATCAACGCTCTGAAGTTGAGGGGTTTTGAGCCATCAAACTGGCCCTCCCCCTGCGCTGGCTTCTTCCTTCCACGTTACCGCTCCCACTCTCACCCCAGGCGGCCAGGTGTCCATAACAAAGGCTTGCGCGGGCGCTGGATGTGGAGTTAGTCGCAGAGAAACGAACTGCTCAGGGCAGGCTTTGCAGGAGACGGTGCCTCCGCCCAGCTCACCTGCTGTTCGGGGACTAAAGTCCATCCCAGCCCAAGGTGAGCCGGAAGAGGCGCCGGGGGGGTTCCGGGCTGTTTGCATTGCACCACCCGCCCCCTCCTGGGAGGCGGGGGCGCTGCCGGCCGCCAGGCCAGTCCCTGCTGCCGGGGGAGGAGGCAGGGGCGAGGGCGGCGCCGTAGCCGGAGCTCCCCTTTGGGCTGCGCTGCCCCGTGTGAACTTGTGCTGCAGGGAGGCTGGGCAGGCGGGTGCCGGCTGCGGCAGCCGCATCAGCTGTTGCGCCCGCGTCCCGGAGGCCTCGGGAGGGGAGGGAGAGCAGCGGGCCCCCATGCGGCGGCAGGGAAGGGGGTCTCCGCCTGCGGGCCCCTGCCACAGCAGCGGCGGCCGCTGACGCTGCCCTGGACTAGCAGCATGAGCAGCGGCTACAGCAGCCTGGAGGAGGAGGAGTCCGAGGAGTTCTTCACCGCCCGCACCTCCTTCTTCGGGAGGCCCCCGGCCAAAGCCAGGCCCGATCTGCAAGTGAGTGCAACGTCCCCGGGCCGGGGCAGCCCCGGCCGCTGCCCCCGGCGCGCGGGCAGCGTGTGCTGCCGGGCTGGCCCGAGTCGGGACCAGATCCTCGGGCTGTGCCCTGGCTCGTCCCGCTCCCGGCTGCCGCCCGCCTCCGGCCAGCCGCTCGCCAGGCGCTGATCCCACCCGGCTGCCTGATTTCAGGCCTCCACGTGTCCCGGGCCCGACTGTGGGGCAGCCGCAGAAGTTGCCAATGTCTTTTCCACCCTAGCGGAGCTCCCTCCCCCTGTGGGGACAGGGAATATTTGCCCTCGGTCCTCACTGGGACCCCCCTGATTTAGAAAATGCTCTTTAGGGGAGCTGTGGAATAAGCTCCTCCGTGTAAAGGCTGGGATAGTGCATGCACAGCCTGATCCGCATCGCCCCGGTCAGGGCCAGGGTCCAACCCCGCTGTCCGGTCCTGCCGTGTTAGTAACTGTTGCATGGATGCAGTGGAACAGCCACTAAATCTGAATAGGTTTCAGAGTAGCAGCCGAGTTAGTCTGTATTCGCAGAAAGAAAAGGAGTACTTGTGGCACCTTAGAGACTAACAAATTTATTTGAGCATAAGCTTTCGTGAGCTACAGCTGACTGCATCCGCTGAAGTGAGCTGTAGCTCACAAAAGCTTATGCTCAAATAAATCTGAATAGGTGTTAACCCAGCTCCAGGATTGCTTGGTAGCCGAGAAGAGTGGGTGACATGTTCCAGGCACCGAGATCAGGAGCATCTGTCTCCTTATTCCACCTTAGGTAATAATGCGCCATCCTCCTCTCTCAAGGTAACACTGATACCTCCTCTGCACCCTTCCAAACCCAACCCCTTCCCTCCCAGTAAATCCTCTACCCCTCTGGATTAAGATGGATATAAAATACTGAAATAAAGGTTTTCAAATATTCTGTTACAGATAAGCCATGATCAGTAATTTAAAACAGTATGCACATTCTGTTTAGTGACTTGGGATCTCAACGGTTAATTTATTAAATGTGTTGCAGTTCTCTTTTTAATCTGATCTGTTAGACTAAGGTGTGCCTTGACAACTTGTTTTCTTTAGTGTTAGCGCTGGAGGCATGTTCTATAAATGGCAGTATGGCAGATTTTTTTTCTATATATTGAATTGAAATGAAATAAGAATAGATTTTGTTTACTGACTTCAATGCTTTAGATGTCCAAAAGTGCATTACAGACACTTCAGATACTGATTCTGGGATAGCAACGTGGCATCATTAAGTTCTCTGCAATAATTCACATAGCCTGGACATGAAATAATGCTTACTGAGAGAGGATCTGGCCAACATTCCCTTACTCCACTTGGGGAAATGTCTTGGAATCTTTAATATCCAATAGATGTAGGGAAAGGACACAAGTTTTAATAGTGCTGCAGTCCCTAATAGTGCTCAACAAGTATGACACTGGATATGTTTGTTAAAACTGGGACTTGAGCTCTCTGGTCTGGTTTAGAAGTAAGAATGCTACCGAGAGGGAGCACACTTGACACTAGATTAATAATTAATTTAATTTAACAAATACTTTGATTAGGAGTTTAAATTTTTTTTTTTTGGATACTTTTGTGTTTTACTTTTTGTGACAGGCAACCAGATACCAGGCTAATGGACAATCTTATAAAAACTTAGATAAACTCAAAATTCTTCAGTGTGAAAACAAAGTTATGGAGCCTAGGTGTTGAGATAAAAAGCATGTTTTCCTGGTAGTGAGTAATCATGCTCTCAGTTTTCTGTTTCCAACTTTCCTTTTAGTTGTAGTGTGGCTCTGTAGTTTTATTTGTTTTGAGCCTGGCAAGCATGAGTTGAATTGAGGTAAGGACCGTTTCAGCCTTTTGATGGGGACAGAGGGATATGAGAAATGTAACATGTCTTGTTCAGTAATACAAGATAAACTCAGAACTGAAACAGATTTTTTTTTTTAAACTCTGCTAATGGGTCAGTACTGGCGTGTTATCAAATAGATATTTCATTAACTAGGTTTACCCTAGTCTTATGAGTTCAAAATACTGCAAGTTTGGAGGTTTGAAAATGAAGCAGCAGCAACCCACCTCTACCAGTACCGGGATTCAATTAAAAAATGTTCAGTAGATGCAGTGTCCCACCAAAGATGCAAAATAGGGGTCCAGCATTCCATAGTAAACTTTGTTCCTCTTTTTTTGATTGTCTTTAATCAGGGGATTCAGCCCTCCCTCATTAGTCTTTCTGCTTCTGGAAGCCTGAGTTGGCTTTTCTAGAGATGCAAAAAAGAAAAGGAGTACTCGTGGCACCTTAGAGACTAACAAAGAGATGGTTCTTCTTGTCTTTGGAAACTGATGAGCCATTGTTTCTTTGTGTATCTTTTCTTAGTGGAGCTCTGCTTCCATCTCCCCCCCCCCCCTTTTTTTTTTTTAAATGTTCCCTTTTAGGCCTGGGCTACACCCACTACAGAGTTAGATTGACGTAAGGCAGCTTACATCGACGTAACTCTGTAGGTGTCTACACTAAAATATAGCTCCCACCAATGTAATTCACCCACTGCACCAACTTAATAACTCTAGCTCCATGAGAGGCATAGCACTTAGGTCGATGTAGTTAAGTCGATGCAGTCTGAATGTAGATACTGCATTGCTTATATCAACTGTTGTGGCTTTTCCAAAGCCATCCCACAATGCCCCACGCTGACAATTAAATCAGTGGAGGCACTCCTGGTGCGGGCGTGCACCATCGACACGAGGAGCAGAGTGTGGACATGCAAAAGTGGTTTAATTACTGCGTTGGCTGTATGTCGATGTAATTTAGGTCAACTTAATTTTGTCGTGTAGTCTTGGCTTTTGTTTTTATTCCTTTTCACTTTCTTACTACTCCTTCTTACCAGTGTTCATCTTCCTCTCCTATGTTGTTAGCAGTTGTAGGCCTTGTGCCTGCAAGCTATGCCCAGGCAAAACTCTGCTCATATGAGTCTTCCCATTGAAGACTATTCACGTGAGTAAGGCTAGACAGTGTTTGCCTTTGTGTCTAACATTAAAGCTCTTACCAGCAATAAATGTTTCACCTAGTAACACTTCTAGTGTCTAATCCAGTAATGATGCTTGATAGTGAAACAACACGTTGTCACAGAGTACAAACAGTGAGACTTTGATATTGGGCAGCCTGAAATAGAATTCAGCTATATCCGTGACTCTGCAGTCCCAGAAATACTCAGCATATATTTCTACTCACAAAGCTTATGCTTATTATCAGTTGCATTGGTCCTCCTTTTTTGTTTAACCGAACATAGATTTCAATGGTCATGTGACTACTGAAAGATGCTTTTCCCTGGAAGGGAAGCTGTCATAATAAGGTTCTTTGTGTATATATGAGGATGTTACTTTGGTTTGGGTTTGAGGCTTAGTCAAAAATGCATGGTAAATCCCCTGGTAGCTAGAGGGCAGCTACTAGTTGCTGTTCCTGTGTCTCTTTTCAAATGCACAGACTGTAATTTTGCAGTTCTTTCTCCCTCCCACCCCCGCATAAGACTAACCAGTGGTACTCATATTTAAATGTAACCAATTTAAATGCTCCATCTTAACTTTGTTTTACACCTCTCCGTACACACCCACCCAAAAGAAAGAGTGAGAACTTTTAGCTTACAGCTTTGCATGCAGAGAGACATATTGTACTGGCTTGCAGGCTTCTTTTGTCTAACTGTCTAAAGAAATCAGCACTCACGTGGGATCTTTAGGTCATGTTTAAGTTGCTAAGGGGGCATGGAGAAAGGAATTGGAAGCAAAGATCAGTTAATCTGTATAATTAGTGGACTATTGAATTTTTGTCCTGCAGTTAATTGGCTGCCCACCATAACAACAGGAATTAAGTTGCATAACAAGAGGAATTAAATGAAACCACTTCTGGGATAGAAGTTTAAAAATCTCATAATGGTCCCTCTTTATAAAGTGCAATGTCTTCAGTGGAGTTCTTTAAAAACAAGGTAACAGGTTATTATGTCTCCTTTTTTTTTTCCTTTTCCCACCTTAAAAAAAATCTAAATGGAACTACTGAAATTAAAATAATGTGAGATGAAACCTTATTTGTTGCATCACATTGCTGTCGCTGAGTTTGAGCACTGTCTCTTCAGGGCAGGGATCTTGTCTTCATAGCTGTCTGTCAAGTGCCTATTGTGCTGTTGGTACTCTATAAATAAGAAGCATTTTCCCTTTCAAGTAGTACAGATTGCAATTAATGGTCCTACTATATGACACGATGCAGTTAAAGGGGCACTCTTGGAGGTGGTAGATCCCAACTTGAATACCATGTCCATGTCATTATTCACATATATGGCTTTTTTTCCTTTCCAAAACTAAAGCTTTAATGCTTTTCTTTTAGAATAAATACCTTTTCCAAATTCCATCAGCCTACCATTGTAAAACTGCATGCTGGAAGAACACAAAGTTTTGATATAAAGTCAAATGAAATCACTGCTAAGCTTCCAAGGGGTTGTTATGCAAACACAGTAGCTTTAACAGGATTTCTAAGTAAATTAAAGTATTTAATAGTCAAACTAATTATCTCAATTTTTCAAATTAAATCAGTCATCTTATCAAAAGGGAAATTAAGCTGGGAAGAAAATATGCTTTCATGGTTAGGGTAGGGTACTCAAAGTGCAGCTTGCTTTGTGCCACATTGTGGCCCATGGAAGGGGATATTACGGTACTTTTTTCTGTACTTTCTCATATCGTCTGTGGTATCAGTAACACAGAGATAGGAGGAACTGTGGAGAGACTAGACTACATAAATATCCAGGAGGGCCTGGACTACTGTAGCTCCTTGTATCACTGTTATATGTTTTCTAGATGAAATGGGAAGAACTGTAGAAAGTTGAGTCCAGCCATTGAGACTATTAGTATGTGATTATTATTAAGCTATTACCAGCAGGAGAGTGGGGTGGGAGGAGGTATTGTTTCATGGTGTCTGTGTATATAATGTCTTCTGCAATTTCCACAGTATGCATCCGATGAAGTGAGCTGTAGCTCACGAAAGCTCATGCTCAAATAAATTGGTTAGTCTCTAAGGTGCCACAAGTCCTCCTTTTCTTTTTAGTATGTGAAGTTATTCAGGTGTGTAAGTCTCCGCAATATCAGGTCTTGTAACTTTATATGATCTAGTCTGTGTGGGTCTTCCATTCCCTGTGCAATGTTTCTCAAACTTTTGAAAGTTGAGCCCCTTCTTCAGGAAACCACAATCATGTCTGCAAACCTATCAGGTGGTGTTAGAGGCCTACAGATCTTCATTTATACATCTTTCTATGCCTTCCCAGCTAGTCCTGTGCATTCCCCCATTTTGGGAAATGCTGATGTAGCTCTTCATTAGACTTCCTCGCTTTTCTTCCAGGCTTTGATAACTGGGGAAATAGTTACGTGTCGGCATTTAAAGTATCCTCACTGGAATCCAATTTAGCACTACATTGAAATGCCTGGGACAGTTCATATCTCCGAGCTATTGTTTCAGGCTTTCTCCATACTCATGCAGACAGCCATGCATTTGGTTACAACTTGCTTGACATTTTGAAGGTTTTTTCATTGCACTTTTCACCCACTTCATAGGGCCTCATGAAGTGTGCACGTGGGTGTTTTCCATTTCTTTCCGTCAGTCTCAGATATTCCTCCCCCGCGAATCCTCATTCTCTGCGTCCTGTCTTAGTCTTTCTTGTCCCACTTCTCCATTCTAGATCTTGGTTCCCTCCCTCCCTTTTCCTCTTACAGGTACAGGGCCTTCATGGCCTCTCTTGCCCTTCCCAAGAGTCAAATTGTGGTTTCTTCCTCTGCATTGTCTACATTATGAATCTGATGCTGGCTTTATACTTTAATGTCCACAATTAGTCTGAATTTCACATCAGTTGGCCATTGTGACCCTTTCTACAGAATCCCATGGAGTTTCCTCTCAGTAACATTCAGTGGAGAAAACATCTCCCCTGATGATTAGAACAAATGAGGATTCTATTTTTAGATTTTCTTTTTACCCAGAAAGGTTAGACTTTTTTGACAAGCAGTCATGAAGTTTATTAAAAGTAAAACTAAAAATATCCAGTAATGTGGCTTATTCTCTTTATAATTCCTTTGGCAGTCAGTGTATATTATGCTGTAAACATTCTTTCTTACAGCTAAAAAAACTGCAAGTCAAGAGAGACCTTTTAACTCTATAGTGATGAACATAGTACAAAACCCAGGACAAAAATCAGTTGCTGTCCATACTGCTCTTGTTTTAGCCAAGAGGAGACCGTGCGCTCCATCCACATACTTTCTCTCCATACCCATGCTGGGAAAGGAGATGCTAAAAGGTCCGAGAGTTTTTTTTATACATATAGGTGAAAATTGACTCTGACTGCCAACAGCACTAATGGAGCAAACCTTTTTGAGGTTCATGTTTGTATCTCTTGTTTGTATCTTTTTTTTGTTACTGTCATTGGGCAGACTGGTGTGGAGTTTAGGTGCATGTTGCTTGCCTTAGACAGAGCCACCAGCAAAACAAGCAGGTGCTTGGGGCAGCACATTTCTAGGGGTGGCGTTCTGGTGCTGGCCCTGCCGCCCCTAGAGATGTGCCCCAGCTCGCCTCCGCCTGCTCCCCTGAGCGAGCCGCCGCCGCTCTGCTTCCCCCCCACCCACGGCAAACACGGCAAGCCTGGGAGGGAGGGAGGAGAAGCGGAGCGGCGGCGTGCTCGGGGGAGGCGGAGGTGAGCTGGGGAGGGGAGCAGTTCCTCTACCCCCCCCATTACTTCCTGCAGGTCCGTCCCGTCCCCCGTCCCCCCCCCCCCCCGGCTCACCTCTGCTCTGCCTGCTCCCCTGAACGCGCTGCCTCGCCTGAGAGGGAGGGGGGAGAAGTGGAGCAGCGGCATGTTCAGGGGAGCAGGCGGAGCGGAGGTGAGCTAGGGTGGGAGGTTGCGGGGGGGAGCCGCAGGAAGCAATGGTGGGGAGGGAATGCGGCATGCCCGGGGGAGGAGGGGGGGCTGGGGATTTGGGGAAGGGGTTGGGAAGGGGCGGAGTTGGGGAGGAGCCAGGGGCAGGGGGGCACGAAAAAAAGCGGGGGCGGCCAAAAATTTTTTTGCTTGTGGCGGCAAAAATCCTAGAGCTGGCCCTGGCTTTAGAGCAAGGTTGATGTGCTTTTAGCATTAAATCTTTACCCACCCATGCATTTGTAACGATCTCAGAGGCTCACAGAGTACTTTTCAATCAAAATGTCTTAACATGTACATTAAGTGTTCTTTTTTTGTACATAGCAGAATTATTGCAAGTAGCTTACTATAAGCTGAGCATGATCACAGTTGGAGTCTGATATTCATGGGATTGTATTTTTGGGGCTTATCTCATGTCAGTACCTGAATTCCAGAAATGAGGTAGAAGTTCCTAACTTGTGTCCTAAATATTTTGCTTGCTGGTGGGAGATGAATGTAATGTCCCTAAGGTGGTTTGAGTTACTGGAACATCTAACCTGTGCTGTTACACTCGGCAAATCAAATTAAAGGTGTCCTGGCTTACGTGCAGTGGCATTGTAGATAGAAGAACAGGGCACGGAGAAAGGATAGCGTGCAAACGGGGTGACTAAAATGTTATCCCTTTACTTTGTTTTCCTTCTACCATATCAATACACGTAGGCCCTTCTCCTGAAATCTGATCTGTTTGAGCAAACCCTTGCAGAGCCTCACTCATGTGCTATAGGATTTGTTAGAAATTTCAGGCTGGTGATAGTCATGTACGCCAAACATGCACTGACACATCTTGTTCAGTTACAGAAGACCTTTGATTTAATAGATCTAAATGTTGAAGTACAGTAACTAGACTTGTGCTGAAGAGTTCATAAGTCATCAGAAGTGTACAGTATATCTGTATGGTTGGACATATAGATTTCAGTATTCCACTATAATTTTGCCAGGTGGTAACATATGGTTAAGATTCAGAAATGTCCTCTGGACTTTGTTTTCTAGTCTAAAAGACTCCAAGCGTCCAGCCATCAGTAGGAGTGTTGGGTGTGTCCCTCTGAGTGCACCTATTATAGACAGAATGAGTAGGCCACAGGGGCATCTGAATTAGTGAAAACAAGGTAAATAGTAACCACTAATAACTGCTTAATGGGGAAGAGGGGAACCCTGTCCTCCTAATCTTTTCTGCTGTACACCTCTCTGTATAAACAGTATCAGGGCAGCCAGAGGTAGGAAGAGATGCAGATGCTCACTGATGGCTGGAGTTTGACACGCACACAGATGCAGAGAGACACAGAGATGCACACAATATTCTGTGTGTGTATGAGAAAAGGAAAGTTGAAACGGATACTACTTGGAAAAGTATCTTGTCACAATATGCAAAAACCATTAACGCCGGTATGGATTAACAGTTCTGGGTAAACCTATTAGAAGAGGATTTGAAGTGAGGCAATAGATGTGCAATGCAGCATAGACTTGTAGCAATATCCTTAGGAGCCAATCTAAGCAATTTAAGTGTCATAAAGGTATAAATGAGGTGGACAAATCCCCTTGCCTTACATCCAAGAATCTGGACTAAATTCTGCTTTCATATATATCAAACTAAATCTGGAATGACATCCGTGGGGTTGCATAGGGTGTAAGTAAGGGCAGAATTTGTCCCTCATTTTATATGCTCAATTTCTATTTGAGGGTAAAAATGGTAGAACTTGCTGCACAAATTCGAAATAAGAACATTTGCAGAGCAATATCCATGTAGCTATAATTTTCCTCCTTTAAGGCTCCAGTTCAGCAAAGAGCATAAGCCCTTGCTTAAGTCCAGTTGACTTGAATGGAACTATAAGCACACGCTTCAAGTTAAGCATGTACTTCACTCAGGCCTAAATTCAGCAAAGCACTGTTCTGTTGCTGTTGTAGTTAATGCAACGTTGTCAAGAGGCATACATACATATAGATGCACACACAAATTTCCTACCACATGGTAGGTTTTAGTTGCTTTGGGACAAGTGACTTCGCATGTATTTTCTTTTTTTCCCCCTGGGAAGAGTCGAGAATTGCTTTTCTGTAAGGTTGACAAAATGCAGCAGACGGTTTTGAAGAGTGAGTGTCCTGTACAACCTTGTATTTGGATAAGTTAAACAGTCATGTGCTTTTTGTAGCAAACCTCACATAGTGTGCAGGAGAGGAATCTGGGAGCCTGCATATAAACAGTTTGCTGCAGTCAGAGTAAAAGCAATAAGAGTTCCTCCATGTCTAGTTCAGAAGAAATGGCAAGTGTAAAATATCCCCATCCATGTGGGAGTATTTTACAGTTACCGTGTGTGTGTGTGGGGGGGGGGGGGAGGTGTTGTTTTTGTTTTTTAAATCAAGGTCATTGCCCTTTGCTTCAAGGTTGCACTTACAATAGGGTTGATGTACTTACAGTGTGTTAGCATGTTATCTGTTTCATATTTATTGGGGTTTTATTAACAGACATTGTTAGGCTTGGTGTAGTTTGATCAAAATTTTCTGAAAAAGTAATTTGGCCATTTTTAACTTAAAGTTGGGGAGAGGGGAAGTCTGAGGATTTCAAGGAGTGGTCTTGTTCTCTTTTCCCCTGTTTCCTAGACAGCTTTGAAAATTCCACTCTGTGTAACTGTTGAAAATGACATTTGGTAAGACATTAGCCTTTCTTAAAATGAAGTAATTCCTCTTCAAAAAGGTGTATAACAATAAAAGTAAATGTTCTAAAACCAATTGGATGTATGTTTTTATATGAGGTACAGAGCATGTGTAATAACTGCTTTTCCATAATGTTTTTCTGTGGGTTTTTTTGTTTTGTTTTGTTTTGGTTTTTTTTGGTCCTCCTCATTACTTACTAAGTTTTAAGTAGTGCTGGCTGAAAATTTTCCATTGAAACTCTTTCCCAACAGGAAACTAGGCTTTCACCAAAATGAAACTTCTCAAAAAAAATTCTGCTTTCCCGAGAAAATTTTGACTTTTTTTTAAAAAAACAAACAAACATGAAAATAAACAATTTTGTCTGTAAATCAAAAAAATTGTATTCAGAAATAGCGCTGTGGTACCTCATGAGAGTTGTGGTTTGGGTGACTCATGCCCTCATTCTATTTTATGGGTCAGATTCCCCACCTGGACTACATCTCCCATGATAGAACAGCAAGCAGGGAGATGGTGGTGCATCATGAGAGATGTAGTCTGGCCAGGGAGCTCAGCCCATACAGGAGAATGGGGGCATGAGGCACTGTGGCAGCAATTCCAAATAGAAATTCTTGGTTTTCATTCAGATGTTGGATCATATTAAAGAAGTTCTGTATTAAAATCACAAATGAGTTTGATTCCCCATAGTTTAAATTCCAGGGTATTACTAATTAAGAGGTCTCTTGGTTTTTGGTACTGTTTCTCTCCCTCTGTGTGTGAAACTTGCAAGCTGCTAATTGTGTTAGTACATTCTAAGACAGAGTCTGTTCTCAAAGCAATTCACAGAGAGAGAGACTCAAAGCAATACTCTAACAACAGAAACAGCACCCAGAGACTCCCCGCCCTTTTTTTTGTATTAACAATTGTGATTAAAATAGAGATAGAGGATGTATGTGGATGGATGCTTGGTGTGGATAATAACTGAGTGATCAGGGAGGTGCCAGCCTAAGAATCCAGTGTCCATCGGCTGAAGACGGCGTCAAGTGGAAATAACCAGAGGACCCCCGGAGGGCAGACTGGAATCCACCCAACAGCCTCAAGAATGGGAGAACCAAAGAACAAGATAGCACATTCCTGACGGCTCCAAGATGTTATCTGCTGATTGATTCAGCAACAGCATGATGAAGCAATTCCCATAGACTGGCATAGGAAGAAATTCCTATAAAAATAGACTCTAAAAAGTGAGAACTTTGGGGTCTGATTCTGCAAACCAACTTCCAGGAGCATCAGATGAGCATCTGACAAGGCCCTGTTCCCTCCTCATGTCCAGGCCACCTGGCCAGTGGCTTGGCATGAGCAACTCTAAGGCTGGTAACTATGATAACAACCTTGCAGAACCTGTGTGTGTGTTTGTATGAATGAATGTGTGAATAAATATGAGATTGAATGGAATGTTATAGCTATAACTAACTGCTTACTATGATTCTGTATTCACAATAAATGTGGTATTTTGCCTTTTTCCCTTTAATAAGATCCTGCTGGTTTTTAATTTATTGGTATAACACAGAAACTCAGAGTTTTTGACACTTTGTCCCAAAAAAGGAAAAAGTCAAATATTTTCTTTGGAAATTTTATATGAAAATGATTTGTTTTTTCATTTTTGTCTGAATTTTTGTGACTAAATTTTTTTTTATTTAGTGCTTGTTTCAATACAGTACTAATAATTACTCTCTGTTGTCCACAACTACTGTGGTTACTCCTCTTTATTAAGGCTTTGTATTGATCTAATCGTAGGTGTACTGTATTTCTGTGTGTGTGTATACACTCTCCCTTTGCCATCTAGGTTCTTAAGCCATGACCCTCACTGGGGTATTTTAGTGGCCACGTCACTCCAAATATCAGGCAAAATCCTGGGATCCCCCCGGCCCACCTCCTTGGTGGATTGATTCTACTAAAGTGCTAGTGAAAACTGATGACCAGATCCTGCTCCCATGTAAGTTAATGATAAATTGGCCATAGACTTACATGGCAACAGGATTAGGCGTTGAGTTAAAAACTTCAGGATTTAGTTTTTTGTTTTTAGTGGAAAAAGTGGGGGCTTTAAGTTTTTTATGTTATGTTAAGCTATCTTTGCAATATTCATACCAAGTTGTTAGGTAGTAACCTTTATTACAGCGCATGTCCTCTTATTACCTTTTTTTGTAACACGTGCACTGGACTACAGCTCACCACTTTAGAAAAGCATTTCAAGGAAAACAGTAGTATTTTTCATACTGCTTAACTACATTCTGAAGGATGATGTTAATCAGAGAGCAGAATTTATCTAAAACCCATACAGACGTGGTGGGATTATTTATTACTTTCATATACTCACGTATAAAGAAGTTAAGAAAATGGAAAGCTCTCTGCTTTGTTGAACTAATCCCATCTAATTGCAAACATCAACCTTCAAATTCTTTCTGTGGCATATCTGGCAAATTCTATGTAAATTAATAGTAAGTGGCTGTGTTAATGATTTCAACATGACGTGATCATGCGACCTATGTATTCTGCGGTGCAATATAAGAGTAAAAATATGGTGTGTATTACGTGACCTGTATTGGGTCATTAACTGCACGCACAGTGATTGCAGTGAATTGGATTGAGAGTGGTATAATACTATAGAGTGACTTAGTATAAGTGTTGATGCAAGACTTACTTGAAATAGATGTTACTTGGGCCACTGATGACAATGGGATTTTACATTGTTGAATTTTTGTGCACATAAATAAGAATATGTGGATGCTGACTTTTACCATTTCTGAAGCAGGTGATTGATTTGATTGCAACCCTGGTTAGCAGCAGGAGCAGAGTTAACTTGTAACAGGTCCCTTATTGACCTGGTAAGTTAGGAACAGGAAGAAAAAGTATGGAGAATGGCAGAGTCCATCTTAGATATATACCAGCCACAGAGGGTGCCTCAATTGAAATAAAGGTTAAAAAGGGGTATTGCACTCTATATTTTTGGAGTGTGGGAGGTGTGACATACTGGATCACAATCCAGACTAGTTGTGGGCTGTGTCACCCCTACATTGTAACCTGGGGTGCCCTTTACATTGCCTTGGTGCTATAGCCTCCAACCTGGACTGCTCACAAGAGCCTCCAGTTTATAAGTCACTCTCAGATATGTCTGTGTATGCTGCAGCCAGCTACACATGGGCTCTCACCAACCTAGGTTATACTGCACAGTGACCCCAACACCCGCCCCCACAGTCCTGGATCTTCTGGAAATTTATGTGCTCTACTGCCCAGGACAGTACACATTAAGTCCATTATTCATTTAAGGGAATAATATGCCAGTTTATTATTTTAAACCCAGACACTTCAGCCTGAATGCACTGGATTAGATAAAACAGTAAAACAAGTTTATTAACTACAGAGAGAGAGAGATTTTAAGTGAGTATAAGTAATGAGGCATCAAAGTCAGAAATGATTACAAGAAAAATAAAGATAAAACATTTACTAGTGCCTAACTTAACAAACTATATTAGATTCAAAGAAAGTTTTTTTTCACCACATGCTCCAGCAGATTACTGACCAGTCTCACAGGTCAGGACCACCGTACCCTCCCCCCGGGTCCTGTATCATCTTAGGTGTATTGCCAGATGCAGACAGGGAGAGAGGAGGGTGTCTTGGGGTATCTGCCCCTTTTTTTTATAGTCTTGTTCCCCCTTTTGAGAATTATTTCCAGCTGGCAGCAAAGTGACAGGCAGTCTGATGAAGAAAGGAAACTCTCTACTGTTTTTCTTTGCTAAGATGTAGATTTTTGTCCCTGCCCACTTCCTTGCCAAAGAATGGCCATTTAGCAGGTAATGGTGCATCAGCCTTGTTGACACCTGGCTGAGGCATTGGTTTGCCCTTTGTCTCTGAGGAACTAGTTTAGCCATACCCAAATAAATGTGGGGGGAACATACTTCAGTCATGATTTCACCTTATATTCATAACTTTACATATAATGTGGCTATGTGCATTTTGCCATCACATTATTGCTCAGCAGGTTGAGTATTTAAATGATACTTCACAAGGCATACCTTGTGCAGACATCATTACAATAGTGTGTAGGGTGTGAGGACCAAGGTATATTCTGTAACAGGATCCTTGTTTCAAAGTGGCCAGTAGGACATTGTGTCAGCCCTTGAGAACAAAATGGCAGGATTACATGAGGGGCCCAATAAGGGTCACTCTGGAGACTGGGAGGGAGTTTGTGATGGAAGTCTCTTTACTACCTTAAGAAAGACAGACTGAAAAAAGGAAGGAAAGGGGACTACAGCCCTCTTGCTACAATGACTGACTTTAAAAGGGAAGTTCTTATCATTTATTATTTGTGTTACTGTAGAGCCTATGAGCCGAGTCATGGGCCAGGACCCTGTTCTGCTAGGTGATGTGTACACAAGGTACAAAAGGAGGAGAGTTCCACACTTGCAGCAACTACAGCCTCCGATCCCTATACGCAGTTATTGGCATTGGAAATATTCCAGGAGTTCAGTCGTAGGGGGCGTTATCAGTACAAATAATCTTACACTGCAAGTAATCAGGGCCCCATGTATTGTACTTCACAGAATTTATCCTTTTGCCACGTGATTTGTGAAGCAGAACATAAGACCTTTTTTTAAAATGAAAGGTTTCTCAGCTGTAACCTATTCTTCCCATTTATCATTGGCATTCCACCCATTCATGATTGCATTTGCATGTACAGCAATTACTTACGTGGAAAAGTAACATTATGAAAGCTTTGTTGAATTAATATATTTTTAGCTGTCTTTCAGTGCAGTTTAGTAGCCAGAACCATGAAGGGTTAGTACCATATATCTAGCCAGCTCTTAAAGCACCAGTAAGTGCTCGAAGGACAACAGGATGAGAAGTCAGAGCCTGAATTATTAAATACAGTATTTCGTCACTACATTATTCTGCTGTCCTCATTTAAACTCAGGTTCTATTTAATGGTCTTGCCCTTCTTAAATTCCTTTCTTTGCTCTTTACGTTGTGTTTATCTCATGTTGGTGCCTGACAGAGGCTCCACAAGTGGCATGATGCAATGTGCTGTTTCTCTCCACTGTCTGCTCCTTCCTCAAGGCCTCTGTTTTCGAGATGCAGGATGGAGAACTTCTGATATGCTCATTAAGGTGTGGGAGCAAAATCACTATCCACTTCTGATTTCAGTCTGAGCCCAGTTTGTGTTGCTACATGTCAGGTTTATCTGCAATTCTGTTATAAACACCTTCTATAGAGATTCTGTATCTCTGCTGTAAAGATTTGCTCTGGGCTTTAACTTGTCTGACATGTTCTCAGCCTGGGAAATTTGTTTTTATAAAATTTGAAAAACAGTATTAGGATGTTCAGCCAATCGTGTGATCTGATTGGCTGAATGTTCTTTCATCCGTTATTATGAAAGAGGTATTTTACCATTAAAAATAAATAAATAAAGGTCTGTGGGAGTTAAAACTACCTAATGTTCAGGTCCTAATTCAAATATAAAGAAGTAAAGAAAGTGGAAAAATAGTTCATTTTTACAGTACCCATAGTTTTATATGGCTGTAACTACAGCATTGTTCTACAGACCAATCTCAGTAAAGAATGTTATCAAAGGTAAAAACACAGTATGAATGCTCCCGTGCTAGTTCATGGCATTGTGCATTTTGATTTTGCTATGGTGGCATGAGTTAGATATGGGTCTAAGACCTCAGCCTGGACTTATTTGTCTTAATTCTGAATTCTCTGGCTCTTGTGACTTAAATTCAGACAGCTAATATATTTAAAGTTATTTTTTTATTTAATATGATGGTTGTTCAATGGCATTTTAAATCCAGGCAAACTGGCTCCCAGACTGGGCTAGCACACTCTTGAGCTTGGTCACAAGGTGCAAGAGATCATCTGGACAAATGGTTAAATATTTGGGGAAAACAATACTTGTATGTAGATAGTAATTAGATGTGACATGACCCAGGCAGCTGCTAATGCAGCATACCCTAAAAGGAATTTCCCTAGAGCTTAATAAACCAATAAGCCATGATAAAATGTGCATTAATAGCAACATAGACGAAATGATGGACATATTATAAATACTGAGAGAAAGAGTTATTGATTCTCAGCCTCTCAAAAATGTGGGCTAGAAAGAGCTTGACTATGAAACTGTTACTGTTTGGAAACTCCATTACAGCCCAGCTGTAAGAGATCGAATTGACCACACGGCAAATCTGGTAATACAATACTGCCTGTGAATACTTTCCTTCCAAAAACACATAAGAATCATAAGATATTAGTCCTGTGTTTTGTCACAATACTTCCTGGATAGCTTTCTCCAAAATCAATGGGTGAATTTGTGAGCTGTTTATAATAATGTTCAATAGCGGTGAAATCTGTTGGCAGTGCTTTTGCTGGCTTGTTCCCATGGGAAAACATTTGGTTTATTCTTAACTGCTATTACTGCGTGACTTAATTGCAAAAAGTGAGCACAAAATTCTCCTGTTCAACACTGCAGCATCTATTGAGTTGAGTTCTAGGAAAGCACTTACATCATCTTTCCGTGTGCCATCTTGCAAATTGTTCTGCCACTTCTACAACGATAATGACAGGTTTATCTAAGAGCTTTAATTAAAGGATTGGAAGAGGCGTTTTAGTTGGTCGGGTGTCTCTGATGTTGTTGTTCCATTGCTGCTCACAAGCATAGAAAGCAGCATGCCATGTCTTAAAATAAACATTAGAGGGCTAACTGTGATATAAAGTGTTCTAGTGGAATGAAGATTATGAAATGCCTTTTGTTAGCATCTTTTTAGTAGCTTCTTCTGTTTTCAGCACACATCTGTCTAGTCCATTGAATAGGTAGGAATACCAGAGGAATTTGGTGGCTGGTGTTTTGTGATATATTCTGCCTAAGTTGGCAGCTGCTTTTGATGCAGTTGCGAGCTCACATGATACAATTCTTATCTCAAGATGGGGAAACATGATTGTTTATACTGTGTTGAAAGGCTGATTGTTGTATGAAGTGAAACATCAAAGTGGTTTCCAAATGTAATATCAAGTTCTGAACTTTAAAACTCACAACTGATTAAAAAAAATTCTTCAAAGCATATTTGTTTTTAATGAAGAAATAAATATATGCTCCCCACTCTTAGAGGTGAGCTCATAAAGTTCTAATTGTCACTGGGATATGAAGACCTAGCTTTTGAATTGTGAAAATAATAAATCCACAGCTAGACAGGTGTGTGGCTCAAGAATAAGATGATAAAATAACACGTTCCGTGAAAATAGCTTGGTATCTAGTTACCAGAAGTGCAACAGAGAGCCTAGTGATTTTTCTTAAACAAAGTTGATGGGAGACCTGGAAAGACTTTTTTTCTCTTTGTAATTACAGCTCAAAATAGCTCCATAGGGGCTATGTTTAATGCGCTCATACTCTATCCTTGGTTTCAAATTTAAATTGGGGGCTCTAGTAGAGTGTTTAGTTTTAGCCTTGTCTCACTTATCAACATCAAAGCACTATCACAAAATGGAATAGAAGTTGTCCTTTCTCACGATTGGCCCAGTAATGGAATGTTGAGTTGTGTGAAGCAAACAAAAGACAAGACATAGCTGTATTTCCTTGCAGTCATCATTTCTGGTAGTGCTCACACATACTAGATGATGATGATGTGCTGGATGCTTTCCAAACAGAAAGGGAGGAGTGGTCTCTGCCCGAAGCAGCTCACAATCTAAAACCAGACAGAGGGTTGTGGAGACAATAGTTGAAACTGTGTGTGATTAACGTTGTCCAAAGAGAGACTGTAAAGTGAAAAGGGGAGAAGGCCAAGGACCGAGCCTAAGGGTTGCCCCCAGATACTGTGAGAAAGGAGGAACCACCAAGAGAGATGCTGAAGGCAGAGTGAGAGAGGCAAGAGAAAAAACTCAGTGAAGATGTCAACAAAGGAGATGATCAACAATGTCAAAAGCAGCAGACAGATAAAGGATAATGAGGATGGAACAGAGATCCATGCTACAGTGTGTACTAGGAGATGGGGGGAGAGATGGAGATGAGTGATGGATGGTGATATTACAGCATCAGAAATCTGGTAAGTACAAAGTTTTGGTGCATTCAAGAGTATTTTCTTAGTTTGGAAATGTAATGTTAATTATAACCGATCTCTTAATTGTTTTAAGGCTTTGACTTAATTGTGCAGTGAGTGAGTACAGCCCCAGTGTGGACACAGTAGCTTGTGTTACTTTGCAGTGTGACTGCTCTCACTCAAACTAGGCTAGTTTGAGAAGAGTAACTTCAGTGCAGGTAACTCCAGTAAACTCTGCAGTCAAGACATGCACTTAGACAAGCTTCTTCACTTAATGTTTTGCAGTAATGTTACAGATAACCATAAGGTGGCATTGTCACTTGTCCCATGAATATTATTAATTTATTTTTGCTCTTCTTCCTGTATTTCATTGATTAGACATTAGGATTAACTAAACTGGAAAAAATTGTATACATATAAGACAAGAATACTAGTTATATGCTGAGCAGGACCATAATAACCTAAATCTAACTTATACTTGCTACTTCATGATATAAAAAAATTGCTTTATTCTATATTTATCTTTTATAAGTCTTTCTTCTGTGGCTTCAAAATTGCAATCTAATTGTAGTCCTTAAATATATGTTAGATGCAAGATTTTAGAAGCCATTTTGGTTTTTCGTTTAGGGAACAATGAAAGAGTGGCTTCAACTTCACTTAAACTTAGTAACACATTGTTTTTAAAAAAAAAAAAAAAAAAAAAAAGTCCTGCCAAATCAGAAACTACATCTTGCACTCTTTGCCTGACTTGGATACTATAGTTATTCAAACATATTTCAAAATTTCTATTTCAATAACGTATTTGCTAATAAACATTTAGTACTAAAGTCTTTGATTTACTTTTAAAACCCTGCAGGTGGTGGTGGGTTTTTTGGGGGGACGGGAGGTAGCGGGAGATGGGTGGAGAAAATATGTTGCATACGTGTTGAAAGGACTGCATATTACATCATTGTAGTTTCACATAACAAAATGTTAACATCTGAAGCCATCTGTCTGTAATTATTATTGCATTCATAGATTTGTGCCTTAGTCAAGTTATAAAGTGATAAAGTAAGGCTTGAAAAACAGTGCTGTCTTCCCAAGGGTGAAGATGGATAACTCTGCCACCTACCCTACTGTAGAGACAACTGACCTAAGTGATCTCAATGTTTACTGCTGGTTTTTTTTAGAATTCTGTGAATTCAACAATTAAACCGACAAAATTCTCAGTTCAGTTTCATTCTGCTGTTGCTCTGTAAGGATATAGAGCAGAAGTATCTTTCACTATGGCCAATAGGCTTAATGGTAGCTGGTGTTGGTTACATTTTTTTCAAGCCCTGTAAGAGAGTATTGGATTAATTGGTACAGTACATTAGTTGCTAATAGGCTGATGTAGAAGTTACTACAGTCACAACTGATTAATTTAGATTTGTATCCAAAGATGTTAGTGTGCCACCAGTGTAATTTGTTTTGTCCTCTTTATTTGTTAACCTGCATAAAAATTGACTGTCAAGTGATTTGCATTAACTAGATCTAACCGTGTACTCTTTTACTACTTTCAAAGCACAATGGAAGTCAAACACATTAATCCTGCTTCAGACCCATAAGAAAATATTTTGACCAAAAAAAAATAATATATATATTATTTATTTATTTATGGAAGGAAATTAAAACTTGTGGAAAAAATGTTCATTTCCTTTGAGTTTTTTAAAGGTTTCAAACAAATTAATGGGGAAAAAAGCTGTTTAGTTTTCTTTTTTGGTATCTCTTCCCTTGCTCCCCACCATCTCTCTCTCCCCCTTTTTTCCCCCCATCGGACCAGGGAAGCAAATGTTGGAGAAAACCAAAACATTTTCATTTTGTATTGCATTGAACATTATTATTTAATTGTAAAATCAAAAATTTCGATATGTTGGAGTGAAACAATTTTTGTTTTGTTTTGCCCAATATATTTCAGGGAAAATACTGACCAATTTATCTATGTATTTTTTTTATTTTTTTTTTTTATCAAGGTCAGAACTATTAATATCAGCCCTTCTCTTGAAAGGGAGAAGACAAAAAATAGGACAAGACTCAGTTGAGTAAGGCACTGCTCATGACCAGTATCGTGGAGAATGGTTTAGTTTGAACCAATACCATATCTGGAATAGCTTAATTTTATAAAGTGTAAAATGATCTGCTCTTTTATGAGGATTAAAGCTAGTTTCTACCTTGATAACATTTAAACAGCAGCTGCAGAGGAGAAAAGTTTTTTGTTTTGTGTTTGCCTCCCTCCCCCACTTCCCTTTTTGCCCTGACAAGTCTCTGAAACTGACTCTAGTAGGCCTATGTAAAAATACCCAAAACCTGCAGGTTGGTAACAAGGGACCCAATAATGATGAGAGGCTTAGAGCCTTCATGTCTTAATTGACTTCACCAAAGGCTTGTCTACACTCGCAGCACTGCAGCTGCACCACTGTAGCATTAGTGAAGACGCTATGAACACTGATGGGAGGGGGAGGGCTTCTCCCATTGGCATACGTACTCTACTTCCCTGAGAAGCAGTAGCTGTGTCAACCGGAGAAGCCCTCCCGTTAACATAGCGCTGTCTACACCAGGGGTTAGGTTGGTATAACGTCATCGCTCAGGGATGTGGAAAATCCAACATAGTTTTACTGATATAAGTCTGTACTGACATAAGTGGTCTCAACAACTTGCAGGATGAGATTCGTTGTTAGCAACACCTTACTTGGGATAAATAAGGTATGCAAAGGAGGTGGATCTGTGAAATGGGTTTAAATGTCTTGATGTTTATAAAATGCAGTGTGGTTCTGCTTATTTGAATGCTTAAAGCCTTGTGTCTTCGCCTTTGCTGAGTGATTGGCTCTGTGCTGTGCAGACAAGTCAGGGAAGAACAGGTCAGTGTATTATTTTTTGTCATCTTTTCCCTGCACATGTTTTGGGGGTGTGTGTGGGAGGTTGTACTTGTTGAGATATCTGTTGGACTGGCTTTGAAATTGGTGCCATCACTTCCACCTTCGATATTTGTGCATATCTTTTTAGGCCTCTTTCATGGCTGTGCTTCCTTAAGAGTTCATAAAACATTACAGTGTAATTGCTTTTTAGAAAACATTAATTCCACTTTACAACAGACCTTTGTTAAGCAATTGTATTGGTAAACGTGAGTATTTGGGTAATTGTAGTTGCTCCTTTTATCGGACAATGATTGGTTAAAGCTGGAACCAAGCTGCTTGAGAAAGACGAGGTCTTCAGCATGCTCAGGCTGTACTCCTACAAATATCTTGTTTGAGATCAAACATATAAGCCAGGAAATAGTGTGGAAGTGAGCAGGTGATTGAAGTCTGAAATATTGCCGCTTTTAACAGACACATGCACGCTTTTCTTTGTCGCTGCGTTGATGTAGAAAAGTGCATCATTTTATTTTGGGCCAGGCAAACAATCGTGGAGCACTGAGTGGAAGCTGGTCCATTCTGTCACCCTTTTTAGTTTTTTAGATTCTCTGCTTATGACCTTCTGAATTCTGGGAAAGCGTCCAAGTCTTTTACGCAGTCTGAAGTGCTTATCTCCTGAGATTTTTATTCTGTGCAAGAGAATACACAGATCTACTTAGAAAATGCCCACACTATCACAGTTATATGTCTAAGTAATCTGTCTCCCCCCCGCTACAGAGGGTGTGTAGTTACAATTCTCCTTGCTTTTTCTCCTTCTGGAAGCCTTTGGTTTTTCAGTTATTGCTCTTTTTTCCTTTTATGGAGAAGCTGTTTCTGTTTTTTCATTAAGTAGTGTTGTGTGTTGACTGTGCATTACTCACAATTCAGGTGAACTCTGTCTTTTTATATTGTCTCTGGAGGAAAAAAATAATATAGCCAATGAGCAAAAGGAACTGCTATTTTTGTGTTTGTGTTTTGCTGTGCACTTACCCTTTAAATTATAATTTGAGGGGCTGCGAGGGATAAGACTTCACAAATATTTTTATTTTAGTAAAATAGTATCAAGAATAAACATAATCTGTACTAAATGTAGTCAATTAAAATAATGTTTAAAAAATATTTGAAAGTCCCAAGTGCTCACTCTCTCTGTCTGCAGAATGCAAACACCATTCAGGTCTTTAGGACAAACTGCCCTATATCAGTGCACTCTCACTGATACTGGAAGTCTCGTGCAGTGGTTTTCAAACTTTTTTTCTGATGAATGACCCAGTTGAAGAAAATTGTTGATGCCCATGACCCAACAGAGCTGCGGATGAGAGTTTGGGGTGTGGGAGGGGCTCAGGTCTGGGGCAGAGGGTTGGGGTGAGGGCTGTGGGATGGGACTGGGAATGAGGGGTTCAGGATGTCGGAGGGGGGGGCCTCTGGGCTGGGGCAAGGGATTGGGGGTGCAGGAGGGAGTCAGGGCTCTGGGCTGGGGGTGCAGGCTCTGGGCTGGGTATGAAGGGTTGGGGTGCAGGAGGGGGCTCTGAGTTGCGGGGGCTCAGGGCTGGGGCAGGGAGTGGGGGTACAGGAGGGGATAGGGCTCTGGGTGCAGGCTCTGGGGTGGAACTGGGAATGAGGGGTTTGGGGTGCAGGAAGGGGCTCCAGGTTTGGGGGGGCTTAGGGCTTGGGCAGGGGATTGGGGCACAGGGTTACCTCGGGTGGCTTCCGGTCAGTGGTGCAGCGGGGGTGCTAAGGCAGGCTTCCTGCCTGTCCTGGCAACATGGACCATGCTGTGTCCTGGAAGCGGCCAGCAGAAGGTCCGGCTCCTAGGCGGAGGGTTGCAAGCAGCTCTGCGCGGCTCTCACCCGAAGGCACCGCTCTCTCCTCCCTCCCCCCAGCTCCCATTGGCTGGTTTCTGGCCAGAGGGAGTGCAGAGCTGGTGCTCGGGGCAGGGGCAGTGCGTGGAGCCCCGTGGCCCCGCAGCCTAGGAGCCAGACCTGCTGCTGGCCGTTTCTGGGGCACAGCGCGGTGTCGGAAGAGGTAGGGACTAGCCTGCCTTAGCCAGCCAGCACCACTGATGGGACTTTTAACGGCCCAGTCGGCGATGCTGACCAGAGCCGCTGCAAGCCAGTGCCTTACATTCCGTGACCCAGTACTGGGTCACGACCTGCAGTTTGAAAACCACTGGTCTAGTGCACAGTAAGCTTCTTGTTTTGCATATTCACACAGTTAACTGCTGTATTGCCAATTCTTATTGTAGACAGACCTAATAGCCTTTTCAATTATTTTATTCTTATTAGGAGCAGTCATTCCACTTTACAACTCATAAAAATATGAGGTGAAGTCTGTAAAAGTCTTTGAAAAGTGAGGAATGGTCTGACAATTCCCCACCCTCCCTAAAATTCCATAAGTTTATTGGAGTGCAGAGGATCACTTTCCAATGCCACATACTTGGTCGTCTTTTCCCCCCTAAAAAGATCTTGAATTTCAATATCTGCTTTTCCAGACAGAGGCTGTACAGGACTCCCTCTCAAGTGCTACTCTTTATTTGGCCAGAAAGCTTTCTGTTTAGCCTTTTTAGGCTTTAGAGTATGAAGCATTATTCTTCACCCAAAGAATGAGCAGATGGAGAGCCTTCAGGATGTCCTGCCATAGGAAGGAATAGTTAGTGGAGTAAAGGGGAAGACAAAATGTGCATCTAAGAGTTACAAACTCTGAAGGACATAGTTTTCATTTTAAAGCAGGCATCCCAATATTAAACTTGTCTTCTCCCTCTTGGAACTGACTGTTGCACCCATTCCTCAGTATTGTTCTAGGTCTTCTCTCTTCCTCTTTCCCCCATGATAAATGTTTTGTACAATATTGGAGATGTTTCCTGATGGACACTGTAGCATAGTAATGGCTCCCGGATGCAAACAGTGTGGCAGGCTTCTAACGAATTTTCTGGAGCAGCTTCAAAAGTTACTGACCTTTTAATATTAAAAAAGAATGATAATAGTTTGTTAAAATCTGTGTGTAGGGGAAAAATGGAACTTCTAGCAGGAACCTAGAGGGCTTTTTACCAGGCAAAGTACTTCTATGTGGGTATGTCTACACTACGGAATTAGGTCGAATTTGTAGAAGTCAGTTTTTTAGAAATCTGTTTTATATATTCGAGTGTGTGTGTCCCCACAGAAAATGCTCTAAGTACATTAAGTGCATTAACTTGGCGGAGTGCTTCCACAGTACCGAGGCAAGCGTCGACTTCCGGAGCGTTGCACTGTGGGTAGCTATCCCACAGTTCCCGCAGTCTCCGCTGCCCATTGGAATTCTGGGTTGAGATCCCAATGCCTGATGGGGCTAAAACATAGTCGCGGGTGGTTCTGGGTACATATCGTCAGGCCCCCGTTCCCTCCCTCCCTTCGTGAAAGCAAGGGCAGACAATCGTTTCGCGCCTTTTTTCCTGAGTTACCTGTGCAGACGCCATACCATGGCAAGCATGGAGCCCGCTCAGGTAACCGTCACCGTATGTCTCCTGGGTGCTGGCAGACGTGGTACTGCATTGCTACACAGTAGCAGCAACCCATTGCCTTCTGGCAGCAGACGGTGCAATATGACTGGTAGCCGTCATCGTCATGTCCGAGGTGCTCCTGGCCAGACATGGGCGCAGGGACTAAATTTGGAGTGACTTGACGAGGTCATTCTCTTTAGTCGTGCAGTCAATCCTATTGAACCGTCTTATGGTGAGCAGGCAGGCGGTACGGATTGCTAGCAGTCGTAATGTACTATCTTCTGCTGGGCAGGCAAGAGATGAGGATGGCTAGCAGTCGTACTGTACCATCTTCTGCCGAGAAGCCATGAGATGTGGATGGCATGCAGTCCTTCTGCGCCGTCTGCTGCCAGCCAAAGATGTAAAAGATAGATGGAGTGGATCAAAACAAGAAATAGACCAGATTTGTTTTGTACTCATTTGCTTCCCCCCCTCCCCTGTCTAGGGGACTCATCCCTCTAGGTCACATCAGTCACTCACAGAGAAGGTGCAGCGAGGTAAATCTAGCCATGTATCAATCAGAGGCCGGACTAACCTCCTTGTTCCAATAAGAACAATAACTTAGGTGCACCATTTCTTATTGGAACCCTCCGTGAAGTCCTGCCTGAAATACTCCTTGATGTAAAGCCACCCCCTTTGTTGATTTTAGCTCCCTGAAGCCAACCCTGTAAGCCGTGTCGTCAGTCGCCCCTCCCTCCGTCAGAGCAACGGCAGACAATCGTTCCGCACCTTTTTTCTGTGCGGACGCCATACCAAGGCAAGCATGGAGGCCGCTCAGCTCACTTTGGCAATTAGGAGCACATTAGACACCACACGCATTATCCAGCAGTATATGCAGCACCAGAACCTGGCAGAGCGATACCGGGCGAGGAGGCGACGTCAGCGCGGTCAAGTGAGTGATCAGGACATGGACACAGATTTCTCTGAAAGCATGGGCCCTGCCAATGCATGCATCATGGTGCTAATGGGGCAGGTTCATGCTGTGGAACGCCGATTCTGGGCTCGGGAAACAAGCACAGACTGATGGGACCGCATAGTGTTGCAGGTCTGGGACGATTCCCAGTGGCTGCGAAACTTTCGCATGCGTAAGGGCACTTTCATGGAACTTTGTGACTTGCTTTCCCTTGCCCTGAAGCGCATGAATACCAAGATGAGAGCAGCCCTCACAGTTGAGAAGCGAGTGGCGATAGCCCTGTGGAAGCTTGCAACGCCAGACAGCTACCGGTCAGTTGGGAATCAATTTGGAGTGGGCAAATCTAATGTGGGGGCTGCTGGGATGCAAGTAGCCCACGCAATCAAAGATCTGCTGATATCAAGGGTAGTGACCCTGGGAAATGTGCAGGTCATAGTGGATGGCTTTGCTGCAATGGGATTCCCTAACTGTGGTGGGGCCATAGACGGAACCCATATCCCTATCTTGGCACCGGAGCACCAAGCCGGCGAGTACATAAACCGCAAGGGGTACTTTTCAATAGTGCTGCAAGCTCTGGTGGATCACAAGGGACGTTTCACCAACATCAACGTGGGATGGCCGGGAAAGGTACGTGACGCTCGCATCTTCAGGAACTCTGGTCTGTTTCAAAAGCTGCAGGAAGGGACTTTATTCCCAGACCAGAAAATAACTGTTGGGGATGTTGAAATGCCTATATGTATCCTTGGGGACCCAGCCTAGCCCTTAATGCCATGGCTCATGAAGCCGTACACAGGCAGCCTGGACAGTAGTCAGGAGCTGTTCAACTACAGGCTGAGCAAGTGCTGAATGGTGGTAGAATGTGCATTTGGACGTTTAAAGGCACGCTGGCGCAGTTTACTGACTCGCTTAGACCTCAGCGAAACCAATATTCCCACTGTTATTACTGCTTGCTGTGTGCTCCACAATATCTGTGAGAGTAAGGGGGAGACGTTTATGGCGGGGTGGGAGGTTGAGGCAAATCGCCTGGCTGCTGGTTACGCGCAGCCAGACACCAGGGCGGTTAGAAGAGCACAGGAGGGCGCGGTACGCATCAGAGAGGCTTTGAAAACCAGTTTCTTGACTGGCCAGGCTACGGTGTGAAAGTTCTGTTTGTTTCTCCTTGATGAAACCCCCCGCCCCTTGGTTCACTCTACTTCCCTGTAAGCTAACCATCCTCTCCTCCTCCCTTCAATCATTGCTTGCAGAGGCAATAAAGTCATTGTTGCTTCACATTCATGCATTCTTTATTCATTCATCACACAAATAGGGGGATGACTACCAAGGTAGCCCAGGAGGGGTGGTGGAGGAGAGAAGGAAAATGCCACACAGCACTTTAAAAGTTTACAACTTTAAAATTTATTGAATGCCAGCCTTCTTTTTTTTGGACAATCCTCTGTGGTGGAGTGGCTGGTTGGCTGGAGATCCCCCCACCGCGTTCTTGGGCGTCTGGGTGTGGAGGCTATGGAACTTGGGGAGGAGGGCGGTTGGTTACACAGGGGCTGTAGTGGCAGTCTGTGCTCCAGCTGCCTTTGCTGCAGCTCAACCATACACTGGAGCATACTGGTTTGGTCCTCCAGCAGCCTCAGCATTGAATCCTGCCTCCTCTCATCATGCTGCTGCCACATTTGAGCTTCAGCCCTGTCTTCAGCTCGCCACTTACTCTCTTCAGCCCGCCACCTCTCCCCTCAGTCATTTTGTGCTTTCCTGCACTCTGACATTATTTGCCTCCACGCATTCGTCTGTGCTCTGTCAGTGTGGGAGGACAGCATGAGCTCAGAGAACATTTCATCACGAGTGCGTTTTTTTTTTTTCTTTCTAATCTTCACTAGTCTCTGGGAAGGAGAAGATCCTATGATCATTGAAACACATGCAGCTGGTGGAGAAAAAAAAGGGACAGCGGTATTTAAAAAGACTCATTTTATAAAACAGTGGCTTCACTCTTTCAGGGTAAACCTTGCTGTTAACATTACATACATAGCGCATGTGCTTTCGTTCCAAGGTCGCATTTTGCCTCCCCCTACCGCGTGGCTACCCCCTCAACCTTCCCCCCTCCCCGTGGCTAACAGCGGGGAACATTTCTGTTCAGCCGCAGGCAAACAGCCCAGCAGGAATGGGCTCCTCTGAGTGTCCCCTGAAGTAAAGCACCCTATTTTAACCAGGTGACCATGAATGATATCTCACTCTCCTGAGGATAACAGAGAGAGATAAAGAATGGATGTTGTTTGAATGCCAGCAAACATACACTGCAATGCTTTGTTGCACAATGATTCCCGAGTACGTGTTACTGGCCTGGAGTGGTAAAGTGTCCTACCATGAAGGACGCAGTAAGGCTGCCCTCCCCAGAAACCTTTTGCAAAGGCTTTGGGAGTACATCCAGGAGAGCCGCGAATGCCAGGGCAAAGTAATCCTTTCACATGCTTGCTTTTAAACCATGTATAGTATTTTAAAAGGTACACTCACCGGAGGTCCCTTCTCCGCCTGCCGGGTCCAGGAGGCAGCCTTGGGTGGGTTCGGGGGGTACTGGCTCCAGGTCCAGGGTGAGAAACAGTTCCTGGCTGTCGGGAAAACCGGTTTCTCCGCTTGCTTGCTGTGAGCTATCTACAACCTCCTCATCATCATCTTCTTCTTCGTCCCCAAAACCTGCTTCCGTGTTGCCTCCATCTCCATTGAAGGAGTCAAACAACACGGCTGGGGTAGTGGTGGCTGAACCCCCTAAAATGGCATGCAGCTCATCATAGAAGCGGCATGTTTGGGGCTCTGACCCGGAGCGGCCGTTCGCCCCTCTGGTTTTCTGGTAGGCTTGCCTCATCTCCTTAAGTTTCACGCGGCACTGCTTCGGATCCCTGTTATGGCCTCTGTCCTTCATGCCCTGGGAGATCTTGACAAAGGTTTTGGCATTTCAAAAACTGGAACGCAGTTCTGATAGCACGGACTCCTCTCCCCATACAGCGATCAGATCCCGTACCTTCCGTTCAGTCCATGCTGGAGCTCTTTTGCGATTCTGGGACTCCATCATGGTCACCTCTGCCGATGAGCTCTGCATGGTCATCTGCAGCTTGCCACGCTGGCCAAACAGGAAATGAGATTCAAAAGTTCGCAGTTCTTTTCCTGTCTACCTGGCCAGGGCATCTGAGTTGAGAGCGCTGTCCAGAGCGGTCACAATGGAGCACTCTGGGATTGCTTTCGGAGGCCAATACCGTCGAATTGTGTCCACAGTACCCCAAATTCGACCCGGCAAGGCCGATTTAAGCGCTAATCCACTTGTCAGGGGTGGAGTACGGAAATCGATTTTAAGAGCCCTTTAAGTCGAAATAAAGGGCTTCATCGTGTGGACGGGTGCAGGTTTACATCGATTTAACGCTGCTAAATTCGACCTAAAGTCCTAGTGTAGACCAGGGCTGCGAAACACACCTTGGCATTTCTTTATGAGAATAGATTTGACCTCTTCTTCCTCTTATCTCATTAACATGTTTGCTGTGAAAAGGGAAGGGAACAGAATATTTTTGCTACTTGCAGAGAGAGAAGGGATGAAGTCTCTGTAGGGGACTAGGATATCGTTCTTGAGAATTCTTTTAAAAAACACAACTAACCTGAAAACTCGCCATTTAGTGCAATCTGGTGTTACAAAAAATCAACAAAATTTGTTCTTTAAAAGTCTATTTCTGAGCCATGGACAGAAGTCACATGACAGGGACTACTTATCAGTATCCAGAGCAGGGGATGTGATATTTCTTTCTTCCCATGCTACTCTTACCATTTTCAACATGAACGCGGGGCTACTGGGAATCCTTTGTAACTGCTGGATATCCTGCAACCCGTTGCAAAATGATGATTTTCGATCTGAGCCTGACCGTGCACATGACACTACATATGTTCCCAGTATCAAACTGATTATATGAATTTCACATGTTTAATACACATTTTCATTTGCTCTTCCCATGAGGAACGTAACAACCTTAGGGAGCTGTGAGGGGAAGCATGAGTATTTCTCGTTCCCAGGCTTCAAATACTGTGTATATGTTTTTTTGTTTTTGTAGTTAATACACCATAAAGCAGTAATATAGTATTTAAATAAGACTAGGAAAGTCTCTGATCTAACTAAATTTCTTTTTCCCACCAACAAACCCCAATCTTCGTTTTACATGGGGAACATAGTCTTATTACCAAAGCTGATCAATTGCATGAAATACCCCTTGGCTTAATATGCTGCATGAAAGAGTGTAATGTTAAGACCATAATAAAGGTCTAAACAAGGCTGAGGCTTTGTTTTCAATTTTGTGGGCACCCTGTCACAAGCATTCTGTGATTTTAAATGTTAAAAGACTTTAAGTCTTAGCTTTAAAATTCTTGACACTTGTAATCGTATTACAGTTGTTTAAGCAGATACTATATTTTTGTTGTTTTTCTTCCTGTGGGAAAAGGTGAAAGATTTTTGGTGTTTAAATGAACCTAATCATTTTACGAGCACCACAAGTTCAGCAGAAATCCGTGAGAGCTCATGTGCCTGGCACCCTTGAAAATTAGGTCCCAGGTTGCTTGTTCAAATTCCAAAAAAGCCTTCTCTGCATTCTGACCTAGTGAGCTGATAAATTTTGTATTTAAATTAAAGGTAATTTGAGTGTAACAAACAATATTTGAGGCCTGTAGACGTCTAATTTAAAACTCTGTGTAACTTGTTTTTTAACAAACATATTTACAGTGCTAAGAAGTCTCTAGCTATTAGGCACTTTTTAAAACAATGAAGTCAAAACAAGTTTAATAATGGAAGTGCTGCTTGAATATGACAGTAGGAGCAATCTTGCTTTTGACCTTTAATTTACACACACAGAGTTCAAATCGGTGACACTTGGCAACCTCCAGTTGGAGAATATAAATGGCTATATGCATTCCGAATGGTTTGTTTGGTTGGGTGTGATGTCTGAGTGATGGCTTCTCCCTGATGCAGATTTTAGAGAACATCAGAATTCAGTTAATGTGTGCAAACATTGGAGGAGATCTACTTTTCATTTCCCCTTTAATGTGCAATTCCAGATCCTTAACTCTATGATAACTATATATGAATAAGAGCTTAATTTCTGTGCCCTGGTGCCCACCAATCCAGATAGATGGGTAGCACCTCCTTTATTAGTCAGGCCAAGTGAGAACCAATATTCTTTCAAGTCTTGGCTCCCTCTGGTCAAACAAAGCGCTCTCTTGCTTTTTCTGCCTCCAGTTTTCTTCCTACCTCTTGCTAGAGCAAAGCAGCAGAGGAAGCTTCTGCCCTTTTGGTAATCTGTCTAGGTTTAGTCAGATGTGTCTCTTTCCCCACCCTGCCGGTACTCTTTTCACAGCATAAGCAGCAACCCCAAAGAAAAGAAGTTGCAGTGTTTTGCAGCCACTATAGCCAGCTCGTTCTGTGCAATCTGAGAATGCCTCAGGCCTTTCCAAAGAGGCATGGCTATTGGTGGGAAATCAAAGGACAAGCTTCAGCTAATCCAGACTGCACAACACCAGGGAAGCCTCCAAGCAAAGGCAGAGCCTTCTATTGAGAAATCTTTTGAATTTCAAACAGCTGGAGGTTGTGAAGTGGGTTTCCAGGACTTCTCCTACTCTGCACAGCAAACCAAGAGGCTGGGCTAAAGAAAAACACTTGCTCCTGGGATAATATCTTGGATTATCCAAATTTACAGCACAGTCCAATGGGAATCTTTTTAAGATTCCTCTCCTCCAGAAAGCTCCCTCGCCTGGATCTGGAGTCCATGGGGGCCCCCTTTTCTTATGGCGTTACTTTACTTGAAAACAGTTTTGTTTGACATAATTGCAGTATTGCCAGTTCTCACAAATGTATCGCCATCACATGATTCCCCACGCTCTTGTGCGATGGCTTGAAGAGCTCCTGGCCTTACTTGATAAGGCAGCAGGTGGCTGCCCTCCCTTCCCTCCCACTTACAGTAGCTACCTGATTTCTCTCTTCCTGTTCCAGCAGCCACCTATTGTCTCTGGCTCCACCAGGTATCCGATTCCCTGCCACCTAACCTCCCCTGTGATTGGTCTCAGATCTCTTGAACTCCTCGTGCTCCTCCACCCACTTTTTTCCCACCCCTTCCCACCTAGTTGCAGCTCTCGCAACTATCCAGCAGGTACTTACTACAAAGCCCCTTCCCCAACCCACTCTGTTATCTTCTCCTTAGAGCTATGCTTCCCTGATCCTTTCCTTTTCCTTCCACAGACCTGGCCTGGGCAAGTACCTGCAACTCAGACCCTTAATTCCATCCCCTCCCGCCACCTCAGCCATACCTACTCCCTGCTTCAGAGTTTCTGCTTCCCTGATCCCTCCTGTCAGTCTTGGCCACTCCTTGGCCCTGACAGGTACCTGCTTCCTGGCTCTGTCCCTCCCCAATCTGGGCTCCCTGGCAGGAACCTGCTGCCCTGAACCTTTGCTGGGCCCTGCAGCCATTTGCTTCCCCAACCAGCTAGAGCTTCTCCCCCCCCCCACCCCTCAATTCCATCAGCTCCACACTGCCCCATCTCCCAAACTGCTTCTGCTCCCCCCCTTGCCTTGGAAGTCTGTGTGATGGGGGTCTGGTCTTGAGTCCCCTCTCCCCTCTGCAGGCTTCTGAGGGCAAGTGTCTGGCTCGGGTCCAAGGAGATTACTGTCCTGCCCCCCCAGTCCACACATCCAGTGGGGTTCTGCTGTCATCACCATCAGAGGAAGGACCCCTTTTCTCGCTGGGCTGGCACAGCCGGTTCCCATACTTAACCAGCTGAGCTCTAAAGGCTGGGGATTCTCTCTGGGATAGCCTGTATATGGGTGTGTGAATCCCCTGATACCGAAAAAAAGGCTTTCCTAGGGCCCTGTCCATCAAAGGGATGGGGGTGGGAGTTGGTATTCCATTGTTTTCCTCTGCATCCCTCCAGCCCTGACTGAGGGCTTCCTGCAGACAAGTAGCAAGATCTGGGGCAGCAGTAGGGTCCACAAAAATCTAGGGGGCACTAATTGAGTGTTTTGGGGGAAGGAGGTGGCAATAACAACTGACTTTGAGGGCAGTGAAGTTTTGTGCAGCTCCATGTGTGATTTTCCTCGTCCGTGAGAGTCTCTAATGTCCCACTCAAGCAGTGGTGGTGAGATTAGTGACTTTTTCACACTGTTAAAAAATGTCATATGTGGAGCTGCACAGACTTTGGCAGCTATGGGGACAGGTGGCTGCCACAGCCTCGGAGAGTGAGAACTAGGGAGTGGGACCTGCAGGCACCTGCTCCAAAATTTTGGAAAGGCAAGAGCTCTTTGCATTATTTTGAGAGGGACCAAGATCTTCTTAGACCTGCAATAAATAAGCAAGAGCTAGCAATACTGTACTTGTCACACACACATGACTGGAGTAGGCCGGGGAGTTCAAAACTCAGACTAAAGATCATGATTTAACTTTTTAAAGAATAATGATTTTTAGGCTAATCTTGTGATTTGGGGGGGGGGGGGTGTCTAACTCTTGGTTTCTGAAGTCTTGGGGTTGGTGATACTGCAGTTCTCTCTAATTCAGTGGTTCTCAAACTTTTGTACTGGTGACCCCTTTCACACACCAAGCCTCTGAGTGCAACCCCGCACCTCCCCATAAATTAAAAACCACATTTTTTTTATATTTAACACTATTAGAAATGCTGGAGGCAAAGTGGGTCGTGATCCTCTGAGGGGTCACAACCTCCAGTTTGAGAACCCGTGCTCTAGCTAGTACGACTCCAGTAGTGCCTGAGTCTAAATACGCTATTTCTCGGTCATGCTGACAACTGTGCCAGATACCCCAACCTTTTTCCTAGGGCTCACCTTGAGTGAGGCTGACTCATGGCAGCTCAGTTGCATTGCTGCCTGTGAGGACAGAGTTCAATGTTAGAGCAAACAAGGCAGGTTAGAGATGTGCAGTTTTCATTTCTACAGATTTGTTTGCCTTTGGCTACCAGACCTGTAAGTCACATTTCCACCTCAGTCCAATCCATTGGCTAAGAGGATGAGGAAATATATTCCCTACAACTCAAAGCAGAATTCTCTGTATCTTCCATGAGAGCACTGTCAGAGGAATGATGTGTCCTATTCTGTCTCCGGAATAGTCTGTTTTAAAATAGATCTTTGCTGCAAGATGCAACAGGTGGTGGGGCCCTCTGGCTTTCACCCAAGCTGAATTCTCATTCCCAGGGTACTTCAAGCAGGTTTCTCCCCTACTCCCTCTACTGGGGAAGGCATTGCAAAAAGGTTAAAAGGACCAAGTGAAGGTTGGCTTGATTTTTATTTTTGCAGGCCTAATGGAAAAGTCCTAGCACCATCAAATTAATTTGTCCATTGTACAAGTTAGTTGTTTGCCTCTACCAGCATCCAGAACAGCTTTATCTATTGTTCTGGCTGTTGTGCACATGTGTAATAAGGGTTTTTGGACAAAGTTCTATTTATTTTATCCAAAAAAGAAGAAAATGCAATAGTTGATTATAGAATCTGGACTATTTTCTCTCACTGGTGTTACTATAAGGATTGCCGCTAAAAAAAAACTGACCTCCATCAGCATTTCACATCCTGCAATGTGTGTCTAATGAGGGATTAGCCTTTAGTTACCTCAGAGGCCAGGTTTGGTCCTCACTTCCATAAGGAACATTTCTCAAAGATCTCATCAAACGCCCGACCCCTCTTGGGCACTCACCAGACTGCGGTGAGGGAACCATCTGCTTTAAGACTCCACAATATGAACAGAATGCAGGCAGTGTCCCTTTCTTAGGGACACCAGGCACACTCTCAGGGTGCTGATCCTCAATCTAGCACTGTCTCCTGAGAGCTGAGACCTTGTGATCCAGCTGTCCCACCCCTAGACAACTACTGACATCCCAGAGTCCCCTGTAGGTTAAGCGCACCCTCTCACAAAACACTGGCCATGTGCAGGCTGTGGGTCCACAGTTTACCTCTTTAGGAGCGTGTGATAGGTGAAACACATAAAATGTATGCAGAGAGACCTTACATAGGAGTCTAAAAACAACCACTTCTTGCCTTTTATAAAATGAGAAATATACAGATCTAGTTTAAAAAAAAAAAATGAAAAACCCCCCTACACACACTTCCCTGCTTTGGTTTCCTCACCACTCTGAACATTCTTGTACTGGGGTCAGGGTTCTCTGCGTGTGTCAGGAACCTCCTGCTGCTGCTAATAGCTTGACTTCTGAACAATGGAGCCTCTCTCCCTAGGGCAGCTTGCTTATTCTGACCTTGGTTGGTCCTGCAGCTAAACTCCTTCTCCCCCGCCCCCAGTTATGAAAGCATGCCTGGCTCTTTCCATCCTGCCCAAAACTCTGAGGCTTCTCCTCAATGCACCCAGTCTCTGTGATTTGTAAAGGCTAGCATCAACAGCTTGGTTTCATTGTCTGGTGTTTTGAGAATTTTCAACTGTCTGAAAGGCAGCTCTCTGCAGACAAATAGGAGGAAGTAGCTTCTCCCAGGCATGTGTTAACCCATTGTCCCCAGGTGCTTCTACGTGAATAGGTGGTGGATGAGTTCTGCCAACCCCTCCTTTGTGCTTCCTCTTGGAGGATCATGCTTACAGCCTTATCAGCACCGTCGGATTCCATGATCCAGCAATTTCATAACAACTTCATTATATCAATCAGAATTCATAAGTTGTTCAGTCATCCACCACCATTGGGAACTACCTGTTGGTTTCCACGCAATAATTTTTCATTTGTTTAGGATGGTGTCCTACTCTGTTGTTAAGCTTCCACATAGATCACTAGTGCCTCCCTGAGACCTGACTGCAGTGTTGAACTCTTGACTAGGTGACCTGTCTATACATGCTCTCTCTCTTCCCCTCCCCCCCCTCCCCCCCCCCCGCATCCCTGAAAGTGGCCTTTCTTTTAGCCATCGCTGTAGCTAGGAAGGTGACAGCATTTGGTTTTTTTTCTCTTCTGAAATTTCCTCTTCTTTGATTTTTTTTCCATTGGGATAAGGTCATTTTATGCCCCTGGCTTAACTTTTGTGCAGAATTTCCCCATTTTGTTTAAATCAGAAGATAACATTACCTAGCTTCTTTTCCAATGTTCCTGTAGAAAGAGAGACTATTTAGTCTGTATTGGAGAGTTACTGACATTTGCCTGTTTTTAATGGCAGATTTTAGGAAATCTGAATCTTTGTGCTCTTTGAAGACTGCAAACAAGCTTCTTCTCATTTTGTCCTGGTGAAATAAATTCATTCTCATGTTGCGGAGGCTTACAGGATTGCAGATTTCTATTGCCCTGTCATAATTAAAGCCAAATGTATTACTTTCACATCTGGCTCTGAGATTGAAAGGGGAGATGTGTGCTGGGCTGTCATTTTGAACATGTAGGCTTTCTTTGAGAACTTGACAATCTCTCTTCCCCAGAAACTTCTTTGAATTGTCCTGGCAATTATCCACGAAGATGCTAACATTAATGTTGGTTGTTTTGTGGCATCTTTGTCCTTCTGTGGGCTCCCTTTCCACTGAATATGTTGCATATTTTGCAGGGGAATCTTCACTTGAAAGTAATCTGTTAACCTGGACTCTTTCCTCTTTTTTTTTATGTATATAGTTAGGGCCCTACCAAATTCATGGCTATGATAAAAGCATCCCAGACCATGAAATCTGGTCTCTCCCCATGAAATCAAGTCTTGTGTGCTTTTACCCTATACTATACAGAGTTCATGGGGGAGACCAGCATTTCTTAAATTGGGGTCCTGACTCCAAAAGGGAGTTGCGGGGGTCACAGTTATTTTAGGAGGAGTTGCAGTATTACCATCCTTACTTCTGCACTGCTGCTGGCGGGGTGCTGCCTTCAGAGCTCGGTACCCGGCCAACAGCTGCCGCTCTCCAGCTACCCGGCTCTGAAGGCAGTGCAGAAGTAAGGTGGCAATACCATACCATGCCACACTGAGTTCTGTGATGCTGCTGGCGGCAGCTCTGCCTTCAGAGCTGGGCTCCCAGCTAGCAGCTGCCCAGAAGTAAGGGTAGCAGTACCGTAACCCCTCCCCTACAAAAACCTTGTGATCCCCCCCACAGCTCCTTTACGGGCCAGGACCCCTAAAATTACAACACCGTGACATTTCATATTTAAATAGCTGAAATCAGAAATTTATGATTTTTAAAATCCTATGACACTGAAATTGACCAAAATGGACCGTGAATTTGGTAGGGCCCTATTTATAATATGCTGATCACGTCTGTCTCCAATGGTGGCAAAAGGGGAGAATTTTTACATGCTAATTTCTTTCCGTGCCCCACTTCTGTTAATTCAGATACTGTGACCTAGCAATTGCTTAGTGCCAACTGGAATTGCTTATTTATGAGCATAAATTCAATCTCGGTGTATTATCGAAAACTGGTGGGATGATCTGCACAACTGGCATGTTAAAATTAATGGTTATAATCTATTTAGGAAGGATCAAGTGTGCAAAAGAGGGGGAGGGGGAGTGGCACTCTGTCAAAAGTGGCATTACCTGTTTCCAAGTCTCTGGTAACCAGGATGAAAGTGATCTTGAATACACATTGGCCAGTGTCCTAACAGATAAAGCACAAGATGGTATCTGCTACAGACTATCAAATCACACTGGGGAATGGGATGACCACGTCTTTACCCACCTATGTACAATGTGTATGGAAAAAGAACTGTGTGATTGTGGAGGACTTCTTTTAAAGTAGCATACTTTGGAGGTCTCATGCTGCCAGTACTAAAACTCCCTTGGAACTTCTAAACATTATAGGTGACAATTTCCTAACTCCCAAAAGTGTTGCAGTGAACATGAGAATTGTGTCTAAGAACTTGTTCTAACAGATCAGAGGAACTGATCACTACTAAAAAAGTTGTTGGTAGCTAGTTTAGGTGTAAGTGATCATGACTTGATCACATGTATAATGTGCAAGCAGAATAAAGTCCAGACTTAGTACTTTAATAGGGTCAGTATGAAAAAGCTGAAAACAATTGAGCCAAATCAGCTGGAGGAAGAACTTAATCAGAAAAATATGAAAGATGATTGTGAATCACTTAAGAACACCTCATTGGATGCCCCAAAAGCCACAATCAAGGCAGAAGATTGTGTTGGTTTAAAAAAACCAACCTGGTTTAAAGGGGAAGTGAAGGCAACTGTAAAATATATGTGTGTGTGTGTGTGTGTGTATATATATGTATATATATAAAGAAAGAAGGTGGAATTTGATAGTAATGAATATAAATCAGAAGTTAAGAATTCTAAAATTGATAAGGGAAGCCAAGGGACACCAGGAGAAGTCTATGACCAGCAGAGGTAAGGACAATAGGGAGGAGTTTTTAACATATATTAGGAACAAAAAGAACTCTAATACTGGTATTGGTCTATTACTTGATGGAAATGGTAGAATTATCAGTAATAATGCAGAAAAGGCAGAAGTGTTCAGTAAATATTTCTGTTCTGTATTAGGTGGAAAAAACAGACGATGCAATCTCATCATATGGTGATGACACTCTTTCCGTTCCACTAATATGTCTGGAGGATTTACAGAAGCTAGTAAAGACACATTTTTAAATTATCAGGTCTAAATAACTTGCTTCCAGGAATTTTAAAAGATCTGGCTGAGGAGCTCGCTGGACCATTAATGTTGATTTTTCAATAAGTCTTAGAGCACTGAGGAAATTCCAGAAGCTGGCAGTTAGTTAATGTTGTGCCAGTTTTTAAAAAGGATAAACAGGATGACTCAGGTAATTACAGGCCTGTCAGTTTGTCATTAATCCCGGGCAAGATAATGGAGTCGCTGATACAGGACTTGATTAATAAAGAACTAAAGGAGGGTACAGTAATTAATGCAAATCAGCGTGGGTTTATGGAAAATAGATTGTGTCAAACTGTGATTTTATTTTATTTTTTTGGTGAGATTACAAGTTTGATAAAAGTAATAGTGTTGATGTAATATATTTAGACTTCTGTAAGGTATTTGACTTAGTGCTGCACGATATTTTGATTAAAAAAACTAGAATGATATAAAATTAACATGGCACACATTAAATGGATTAAAAACTGGCTGATAAGTCTCAAAATGTAATCATAAACAGCAAAAAGAATCAAGTGGTTCTTCTTTGAGTGATTGCTCATGTCCATTTAATTTAGGTGTGTGTGCTCGCCACATGCACCGGTGCTGGAAGTTTTCCCTCAGCAGTATCTGTAGAGGACCGCCTCCGGCGCCCCCTGGAGTGGCACACACATGCCGCAGTATACAGGGTGCCACCAGTTCTGCCCACCTCAGTTCCTTCTGCCGCCAGTGACGGTGCTGGAACTGTTGCTGCTTCAGTTAGTGCTGTAGCTGCTTGTTCATATGAACTAGTTATCTTTTGTATTATACGATGTATATAGTTTTTATTAGTGTTTATAAATCCCTTAGCTATAGTTAGAGACTTCACAGATCCTGAACAGGACTTTGCCTCGGGACGGGGCATGCCCTGTGATTGCTGCAAGAGGCCCATGCCCATTAGGCGATCCACACAGCAGTTGTCTGGGTTGCTTGGGCAAAGGACATATTAGTGAGAAGTGCAAATTTGCAAGTCCTTCAAGCCAAAGACAAAATTAGTTTAAGAGCACTCCTTATGGAATCAGCCCTGACCTTGGCACTGGAGCAATGCTCCGATTCGGCGCAGAGTATCGTGACCTCTGTGCGCAGTGACCCATGGGGACTGTCCACTAATCGCCACCGGTCCCCATCTGTGGCTCCGCCCAAGAAGGTGAGACAAGGCTGGTCTCCAGCCTCCCACAAGGGAAAGGATGAGACTGAGTGTGAGCAAGGTCCCATGCCGGGCAACTCTTCACCCACTTCCTGCAGGCAGCACAGGAGATCATGTCCCTCGTGGTGCCACCCACACCGGCTCCCGGAGTTCCCTGGTCACGGGGTAAGCCCACGTTCAGACCGCTTTGGTTCCCACCTCAGTGGCACCATTCCCCGTCGCTGGGAATGTCCCTCCAGCACTCACCCTCCTGTAGCTGCCACACATCTGACTGCAATAGGCAGATGCAGCGCAGCCCTATTTGGTCCCCAGACCTTGAGCACAGGCAGAGAGGCTCGAGGCGCAGCTCACCGGCCACCGGGTGCAGACCTTTGGAGGCATGCGCCCCCCTGCAGGAGTACCGGTCCCGGCGCCTGGTATCTCCGAGACTGTGGTACCGCTCCAGGGACTCATTTTGAGTGATCGACTGTACCATTCCTCAGACCGTCACTGATTCACTAGGAAGGCATCACCGCATGCGGGCGCTTCCTGGCACCAAGCCCACTCCGACTCCCGGTCCCACTCCTCATCCCGGTATTGCTTTTTAATCTCAAGCTGTCACAGATCCATCGAGCGCCACCAGTCCCTAAGACCCCGCTCCAGATCGGACTCCAGGCAGAGTGACCGGCACCGGTCAGGACAGAGCCACCATTCCGCTCTGTCCTGGTCACCAGGGAGTGACCGCTCGGGATCCAGCCCTGGTTTGGAGCAAAGCTCCCTGATGGCAGGACAAGCTCCAGTATTGGCGGTACTGGTTACATTGTCGGCACCAAAGCCGGCCCCATGGCCTCAGGCACAGTGGCTGGCGTTGTGGTACCATGGAACCCGTGGGGGTTCACCCAGTCCTCCCAGGCTGCCTGCTCAGTGTCCGGAGCCTCGGAGAGACTAGCTGCCTTTCTCTCCCGCCCTCCTCCAGCGCATGAAGCTCAGGCGCAAGGACCCTGCAAGTCCAAGAGGGAGCAAGGGAGCAAGCCACTGGGCCATCAATGGTTGTGGAGGACCCTATGGCACCAGCATCAGCCTCGTTTGGTGAAAACGAGGAAATCACGGGGCCCCCTCCCCTGGTTCCTTCGGATGACGCTAATGTGCACCAGGAACTACTGAAGAGGGATGCTGCCAACCTGGGTCTTCAGGTAGAGGAGCTGGAGGAGCCCTCAGACTCTTTCTTCGATGTCCTCTGTTCCACAGCACTGGCCAGGGTGGCTCTGCCCTTTCATGATGGGGTCTCTAAGACCACTAATGCCCTGTAGCAAGCTCTCTCCTCCCTGCCACCCATCTCCAAAGGCTGAGCGCAAGTACTTTGTGCCATCCAAAGGCCACGAATACCTGTACACCCACCCTGCTCCCAACTCCCTAGTGGTGGAAGTGGTTAATCACAGGGAGTGACAGAGTCAACCCAGGGCTAACCCTGAGAACAAAGACTCCAAGAGACTAGACTTGTTTGGGCTTAAGGTTTATTCATCTTCTAGCCTCCAGTTGAGGGTGGTCAATCATCAGGCCCTCCTAGGACGCTATGATTTTAACATGTGGCAAGCCATGGCCAAGTTTGAGGGCTTTCTTCCTGAGGCTTCTAGGAAAGAGTTCCAGGCTGTCATGGAGGAGGGCACGACTGTGGCCAGGGCAACACTCCAGACGTCGTCAGATGCGGCGGATACTGCCACCTGAACCATGGCCTTGGCTATCACCATGTGCCATGCGTCCTGGCTGCTCCTCTCTGGCTTCTCCACGGAGGCTCAGCAGTTGATGCAAGACCTTCCCTTCGATGGGCAAGCCCTGCTTGCGGAACAGATGGACAATAAGCTCCATGGTCTAAAGGACTCCCGCATGACCCTTAAAACGCTGGCCCTGTATGTTCCCGGCCCTGCCCGCAAGCGGTTTAAGCCACAGTAGCCTCAGGGCAGGGGAGCCATCCTCGCCAGGAGCCTCCCCATAAGAAATCCAGATGCTACAAGTGGCGTCCTAGCCAACAGCCTTTGCAGGCCTCTCAGTCAAGCTTGACCCGCAATAAGCAGGCAGGCAAGCACTTGTTTTGAGGGTACGCCCAAGGGCGACATACCAAACTGTTCCCAGGATCCCCCTCTCCCTTATTTTTGCCAACCACCTTTCTCCTTTCCTCCCTGTGTGGGCATCTATAACATCGGACCGATGGGTCCTCAGAACGGTGGCGCAGGGTTACACCTTTCCGTTGTTTTCTACCCCTCCCCACCCCCTGTCCCCATCCCTCTTCAGGGACCCTTTCACAAGAGTCTCCTTGCACAGGAGGTAGAGGGGTTACTGCAGCTAGGTATGGTGGAGATCGTTCCTCCAGAGTTCAGGAACGAGGGGTTCTGTTCCCACTACTTTTTAATCCCAAAGGCCAAGGGCAGTCTATGACACATATACTGGACCTGCGAGACCTGAACCGCTTCCTAGCAAAGCTGAAGTTCTGCATGGTCTCCCTGGCCTCCATCATCCCCTCTCTGGATCCAGGAGACTTGTATGCTGCCCTCGATCTGAAAGATGCGTACTTTCACATCTCTAGCTTTGAGGGACACAGACGCTTCCTCCGGTTCACAGTAGCTCCCAACCACTATCAGTTTGCAATCCTCCCTTTTGGCCTAGCGACAGCACTGCGGGTATTTACCAAGCGCATGTTGGTGGTGGCTGCCTACCTCCGACATTGGGGTGTCGAGATCTACCCATACCTTGACAACTGGCTAGTCAAAGACAGAGCCAAGTCCCAGGTCGAAAGGGATGTCGCAATGCTGTTAGCCACCTGCCATCGCCTTGGCCTGTTGGTGAATGACAAAAAAACCACATTCATTCCGGTACAGAGGATCAAGTTCATCGGAGCAGTGCTTGACTCGACCAGCACCAGGGCATTCTTGCCGCTGGAGAGATTCAGGGCATTGATGGACCTCATTGCAGAAGTCTCTACGTTTCCCCTGACCACAGCCAGGGTTTGTCTGCACCTACTCGGTCACATCGCACCATGTTCATATTGGGTGCTCCACACCGGCTCCAAATGCAACAATGGCTGGCAACGGTCTACTCCCAATCCAGGGAGCACCTGGAGAATGTTGTCACCATCCCCGCGACAGTACTTACCTCGCTGCGATGGTGGACCGACCCCAGAAAAGTCCTGGAAGGAGTTCCCTTCATCAGTACTCCTCACTCAGTTGAGTTGGTTTTGCACGCCTCAGCACCCTCCAGACCCAAGGTATGTGGTTCCCAGAGGAATCGACGCTACACATAAACGTCAAAGAGCTCAGGGAGATGCGCAGAGCATGCACAGTCTACCTCACCTGTTGGGCAGAGTGGTCAGAGTCCTCACGGACAGCACAGCCTCGATGTTCTACATCAACAGGCCAGGCAGAGCACGATCCTCAGCCCTCTGCCAAGAGGCACTCCGTCTTTGGGACTTCTGCATCGACCATAGAATCCATCTAGAAGCATGTCACTTTCCGGAACAAACTAGCAGATCACCTAAGCAGGGACTTCTCTCACCATGAGTGGGTGGTCCACCCAGAGGTAGCCGGCATGATCTTCCAGAGGTGGGGAACTCCCCATGTGGATTTGTTCACCACCAGGCAGAACAGGAGGTGCCACAGATTTTGCTCCAGACGGGATCTGGGTAAGGGCTCCATCTCCAACGCATTAATGTTGTGTGGCTGAACCCAGATGAATGGGTCTGTTCGGAAGGGGTCCAGAAGGTCCTCCTCAAGAGTAGAAAGCCCTCGACTAGGCAGACCTACCTGCCAAAGTGGACAAGGTTCTCCCACTGGGTGGCCAAACGGGGCATCTTCTCTTTGCATTCTTTGGTGCAATCGATCTTGGACTACCTGCTTCATTTAAGGAGCCAGGGCCTGGTGCACTCCTCTATCAGGGTGCATCTGGCAGTCATTTCAGCCTTTCATTCACCAATCCAGGGGAAGATGGTGTTCTCCCATGACACGATGTTCAGGTTCCTTAGAAGCCTCGAGAGACTCTTTCCTCAAGTCCTGTCCCTGGCCCCTCAGTGGGATCTCAACTTGGTTCTGTCCAGGCTCATGGGCCCACCCTTTAAGCCTTTGGCCTCATGCTCCCTGTCTCACTTACCATGGAGGGTAGCTTTCCTGGTGGCGGTGACATCGGCAAGGCGAATCTCTGAGCTGCAAGTCCTGACCTCAGAACCACCGTACTTGGTCTTCTATGAGGACATGGTCCAGCTCTGGCCCCACCCGCCTTCCTTCCCAAAGTGGTGCCATTTTCCATATGAGCCAGGACATCTTCCTTCCAGTCTTCTGCTCTAAGACCCATGAGACTAGTGAAGAGAGGTGCCTTCAAGCTTTGGACATAAGAAGGGCTCTGGCTTTCTACCTATATTAGACAAAGCCTTTCTGTAAGCCAACTCAGCTTTTCATCTCTACAGCTGATAGGATGAAGGGCCTCCCAGTGTCCACGCAGAGGATTTCTAACTGGATCACCTCTTGCTTTCGGACCTGCTACGAGTTGGTGGGAGTCTCTCCACCGCCGATTGTCAGAGCCGACTTGACCAGACTGCAGGCATCTTCAGTGGCCTTCCTGGCACCCTTCCTGATCCAGGACATCTGTCGAGCTGCAATGTGGTCCTCGGTGCACACATTCATGGCTCACTATGCCATCACTCAACAGGCCAGGGACGATGCTGGGTTCAGCAGAGCTGTGTTGCAGTTTACACATCCATGAACTCCTACCCACCTCCAAGGGGTACTGCTGTTGAATGGACCTAAGTCACCTAAGTTGAATGGACATGAGCAATCACTCGAAGAAGAAAAGCCAGTTACCTTTTACGTAACTGGTGTTCCTCAAGATGTGTTGCTCATGTCCATTCCACAACCCGCCTTCCTTCCCCACTGTCGGAGTTTCCGGCAAGAAGGAACTGGGGGGGGGGGAACTGGCGGCGCTGTATATACTGTGGCATATGTGTGCCACTGTAGAGGGAGCTGGAGCTGGTCCCCTACGGATATTGCTGAGGGAAAAACTTCCGGCACAGGTGCATGTGGCAAGCGCACAAACCTAAGCTGAATGGACATGAGCAATCACTGTCTTGTCTGTTTCCAGTGCGGTCTCTCAGGGATCTTGGTCGTATGAAGAGGACAGGCCACTGATTCAGAGTGATCTAGATCGCTTGGTAAACTGGGCGCAAGCAAACAATATGTTTTAATACGGCTAAATGTAAATGTGTACATCTATGAACAGAGAATTTAGGCTCTACTTACAGAAAAAGAGACTATATCCTGAGAAGCAGTGACTCTAAAAAGATTTGAAGATCGTCGTGGATAATCAGCTGAACATTAGCTCCCAATGCAATGCTGTGGCCAAAAGAGCTAATGTGATCCAGGGACACATAAACAGGAAATCTTGAATAGGAGTAGAGGGGTTATTTTACCTCTGTATTTTGGCACTGGTGGGACCACTGCTGGAAGACTGTGTCCAGTTCTGGTGCCCACAATTCAAGAAGGATCTTGATCATTTAGAGAGGGTTCCGAGAAGAGCCACAAGAATTGTTAAAGGATTAGAAAACCTGCCTTACCCAAGGAATAAATAAACCCAAGGAAGCTCAGTCTATTTAGCTTATCAAAGAGAAGGTTAAGGGCTGACTTGATTACAGTACAGAAGTATCTACAAGGGGAACAAATATTTAATCATTGGCTCTTCAGTCTAGCAGAGAAAGGTATAACATGATCCAATGGCTGGAAGTTGATGCTAGACAAATCAGACTGGAAATAGGGTATAAATTTTTAATGGTGAGAGTAATTAACCATTGGAATAATTTATCAAGGCTTGTGGTGGATTCTCCATCGCTGACCATTTTTGAATCAAGATTGGTTGTTTTTGTAAAAAATATACTGTAAGAATTATTTTGGGGAAGTTCTATGGCCTATGTTATTCAGGAAGTCAGATTAGATGATCATAATGGTCTCTTCTGGCCATAGTATCTATGAATCTATGGTTCAAAATGGGTGTCTACTCACCAGTCTGAACCAAATGCTAATAAAGGATTGAAGTTTTCACAGAGAGAGAGAAGTAGCAGGAAGAAGTAAACAACGGGGAGGCAGGGACACCCTATCTTGAGGTGCACATCAAAGATTTGTTCTAGTATATGTTAAGGAACAAAGACGACACCCTGTCATTCTTCACCTAGGAAGTAAACGGACAGTGAGTTTGCTTTACGAAAGAGGGATCTCAGCCAGGCTTAGCTGAAAACATTGGAAAGAACTTTGGGTGAGAGAAGGTTCTTTAGCCAGGAAGATAACTTGTTAGTTAAATTTAGTCTCTAGAAAGCATGTTATGATTTTGTTTTATATATAACCATTTTCCCCTCCCCACTTGGGAACAGTGGTCCTGCTTAATCTGTGAGCGTTCAGTGGAACAGGGTCAGAGCACTTCAGAGGGTTGGAGGATTCAAGAGTTGGTGTGTGCCTATTGTTAACCTGCACAGAGAGAGCAAGGCCTGGAAGGCTGGGTTTGTGTTTCCACAGGCTTATGGTTTCAGGGAGCTGTTCCATGGCAGGCACAGACATAACTTCCTCACACTAAGGACTGTTGGTGGTGAGGTGCTCCACAACCGTAGGCACCCTGAAAAGCATCACAGGTACCCTCTGTTTAGTTCAGAGTCCTGTTTTGTAAGTAAGACTGTAGTTGTAATGATGAGTGCAGAATTTAAAGTACTGCTCTAGAAACTCAATCTGCAGAGGCAGAAAAGGGAACAGAGCCTAGCTAAACACAAGATGTTAAAATCTAGAAGGATTTTGTTAGTTTCTGTTCTTTCTGATTGAATGGATAAGGAGGCACTCACTATCCACTTGCAGTGGTGGAAACAGAGCAAAGAAACACTCTCATGAGATAAGTGTCATGTTTTCCAGGCCAACTGCACCTCTGACCCCTCTTGGTCTTTTCAGGCACAACCCCCCGCAGCTCTTGGGCCTCAAGCATTCATCTCTCTCTTGGGGTGGAATTATGCAATTATCCCACTCTGACTGCACCCTTGGCTTCAGTCCCCTGTTATCTATCAACTGTGATTTAACTCAGCAAGCCTGACTTGGGTTCAGTACCTGCTGTTTGTGTCCTTCCGGGAACCCTGCAGTGGTGTCCAGTGGTCAAAGAGACTTCTTAAAGCACAGTGGTATTTATTTAGAACAAACGTATTTTTAAAAAATAGATCTTAAAACCAATAAAGTCCATACTCATATCTGCCTCTCCCATAGGCTTACTATTGTGTGGATCTTGGGGACGCCCAACTGCTTCAGACTCCCTCCATCAAGCATCTCTTTGGGTACGTGTCAGTAAAAGACCCATGATTAGCTTAGGTCAGCAGACTTGGGCTCATGGGACACCGGCTGCGGGGCTAAAAGCAGCAGTGTGAACGTTTGGGCTAGGGCTGGAGCCCAGGTTCTGAGACACCACGAGGGGGATGGGTTGCAGAGCCCAGGCTCCAGTTCCAAACATGTACACTTCAATTTTTAGGCCCATATGCCTGAGTCAGTTGACCTGGGCTCTGAAATTTGTTGCTATGGGTTTTTTATTACAGTGTACATGTACCCTTTGTGTCAGATTCAGGGATGCCAGGCATCCGGTTTTCAACTGGCACGCCCAGTTGAAAAGGGACCCTGGCGACGCCGGTCAGCACCGCTTTCCAAGCCGTTAAAAGTCTGGTTGGCCGCAGCGGGGCTGGCAGGCTGGGGTGCAGGAAGAGGTTCGGGGGGCAGGCTCCAGGCGGCCAAGCTGGGGCAGGGGTTGGGGTGTGGTGGGGGGTTGGGGTGTGGGTTCCAGGTGGCACTCACCTCAGGCAGCTCCTGGAAGCAGCAACTTGTCCCACCAGCTCCTAGGGCAGGGGCGGCCAGGGAAGTGCTGCATGCATCCCTGCCCTGAGCACTGGTTCTGTACCTTCCATTGGTGGGGAACCATGACCAATGGGAGCTGCGGGGGCGGTGCCTGTGGATGGGGGCAGCGTGTGGAGCCTCCCTGGCCACCCCTGTGCCTAGGAGACGGAGGGACATGTCGCCACTTCCGGGAGTTGCCTGAGGTGAGTGCCACCTGGAGCCTGTACCCTAATCCCAAGCCCCGGCCTCACCCCCACCTCCCATCTGGAGCCCCTTCCCACACCTCAAGCCCCTCAGCCCTATCCCAGAGCCTGCAGCCCCCCCATACCCCTCACCTCCTCCTGTACCCCAACCCCTGCCCTAGCCCAGTGAAAATGAGCAAGGGTGAGGGGAGAGTGAGCAACAGAGGGAAGGGGGATAGAGTGAGCGTGGGGCGGGGCTTCGGAGAAGGGGCAGGGGTGGGGTGTGGCCTCAGGTGGGGCAAGGGTATTCAGTTTTCTGCAAATAGAAAGTTGGCAACCCTAGTCAGACTGTCCCTCTGGACAGCTGATAATTAACCTACCCCCGCCCCTCCTTCTGAGTAGGGCTTTTTAACTGTTTAGTTCCCTTTGATCTTGTTCCCAGCATGGCAAAACAGCTGTGTCACTTCAGGCTAGAGCCTGGAAGTATACCATTGTCCTGTAATTGCCCTCTTCCTCAATGTTTGCTGGGAGATTTTCTTATCTGTAGCTATTACGATGTTTTTCCAAGAGCTCTCTGTTAAGCCAGATGAATATATTTGTACAGGAAAATCTTATAACCCATTGTACAACAGCTTCATCTTGCTGGTCATATACATCATGTATAAAATTATTACGTCTCCGTATTCTTAAATTATTACATAGCAGCTCCATGTCAGTCACAGAGGGCGTTGTCCTGATTTTACAGATAGAAGACTGAGGTACAGAGAGAAGAAAAGTCAGAAGAATCCAAAAATTAATGGTGCCCAGTTTGAGACACCTAGAATCTGATATTTTCAGAGTACTTTGCATGATATAGTATTTCATCTGTTCAAAGTACCTCTCCCATTGATTTCGGTTGTAGCTGTGAGTTGCTCAGAACTTCAGCAAATCAGACTGCAGTGTCCCAAGATAGGCACACAGAAAATGAGGAACACCCAATTAGTGATCACAGGTGAAAAGCTCTGGTTTAAGTGTCTTGCCCAGCATCACAGAGAAACTCTATGGAAGAGGCAGGGATAGAATACAGTTTTCAAGGGTAGAATTCAGCTGCCTTAACCAGGAGACCAGTGTTTCTCTTTCTGTAATCCTCTGCCTCATCTACTACACCCCAGCCAACGTCTGCCACAAATGAGGCAAGGGTCCTATGGACAACATCTCATCCGTTTTCACTGTCCCCACTGGCTGCCAGTCCCAGTTTCCCTTTCTATCTTCTGCTGCATAGGTCTGGCTTGTATTCACTTAGCGTTGTTTTGTACAGAATTCAAGTGAACTTAACAGTATTTTATGTAGTTAATAAAGAAACCATCTGTGTGCAAAGTCAAAGTTTTGAATTATTTTAGATATTACAGCTATTCTATTTTTTAATTTGGCGGGGATGGTGGAAGAACAGTCCTTGGGTAAGCCATACTGGTATCAAATGCATACATGAACTTTGTAGGCACAGTTCCTGGTTGAGAACATAACACAGACTCCATTGTGCTGTCACATAGCAAAGCCAATAAACGTGGATGAGTTTTTAAGTGGATGAGTTCTTAAGAGACAAAGATTGGATTTTCATGCACATGTATTTGACAATGAGGAAAGAGAGAGAGAAAAAAGTGACAGCTAAATTTATGATGTTCTTAAATAGACTGTTTTCAATTTCCTGTATCAGTTTCTACCTTAAAATTTTGTAAGTAAACTTCAGACTTTGGGGTATGCTATACTTTTCTCTAGAAAAATGCATAACCAACAGTCGTCTCCCCACATGCTCATTTCTAGTAAAACTATTGCCAGTAGTTTAAGCAGTGTGGAAACTTGTGCCTTACAATAACACATGCTACCCCATACATTATCTCCCTCCCCCTTAAAAGATTTAATTGATGATTGCTAGATTAAAATCATCATTCTTTAAGATCCCAAGTATACTCATAGTAAAATCCTAATGGGCTTATGTTCTTGGTTAAAGTGGAGAAATGCAAATGTTGAGTCCCCCTTATCCAGCTGTAAAGAGAGAAAAATGGAGGAGGGTCTCTTAAGCAATTAGATTGTTCTTGTTTCTCAAAAGGAGGCTTAGTGTTAAGACTTTATAGGTTTGTTTAGTTTCAGAGGTAGCTCTGTGTTCTATGTTACTCCTAAATCCAAATGAAGAAGGCTGTCACCTCCTGGCTCCCTTCACTACCATCAGTTATTAGTTTTTAATCTTGTTAGACTGGATTTGTCTGACATTTTTGTATTCCAGAGGCAAAGACAGATCTATCTAGTTAAGCGGTAAACATCAGTGGTCCTAACTAGTGCTAGGAAAACCAGTGTGAAAAGGTGAGTTACACTGCTAATTATTGTGGTTTGGATAATCTTGTTCAGTAACATTCCCTTAAGCAGACAAATGTAAGCTCTTAAGCACAGTCTTAAATTGCAAAACAAAACAAGTTTCAGAGTAGCAGCTGTGTTAGTCTGTATCCGCAGAAAGAACAGGAAGACTTGTGGCACCTTAGAGACTAACAAATTTATTTGAGCATAAGCTTTCGTGAGCTACAGCCCACTTCATCGGATGCATAGAATGGAACATATAGTAAGAAGAGAGAGAGAGAGATACACATACAGATAAGTTGGAAGTTACCATACAAACTGTGAGAGGCTAATTAGTTAAGATGAGCTACTATTAGCAGGAGAAAAAAACTTTTGTAGTGATAAAACAAAACAAGTTCTCGAGACTTTATGGGTTAGAGATAATGCAACTAAGTTGTGTGATTGATTTTAAAATAGCTCGTTAAATTTAGAGGGGCCAGTGGATTTTCAAAATATTCCCTGTAATCTTCAGGAGTAGTTTGCAAGGAGATGTTTCCAATTCCTGAAGGAATAGGAGCCCTGTATATGAATAACTACTGGCTAAAAGAAGTGCATTTGATAACCAGAGCAGATGGGCTAATCCCATGACACCACAAATGCCTAAAACGCCTCTGCCTTTGTGGAACAAGTAATCCCATACTCACAAGATGACTACTGTTACAGTTGCTCTGTGAAACTTTGCACTGTTGCTGAATCAGCTCTTTCTCCATTTTTACCATCACAGTAGTTAGCAAACTCGGTGACAGTTATCCTAGGAAATCTGAACGAATTAAAATTGTAGTATGATTCTTTGGACAGTGGTGCACTGTACAAAGATGAAGTTTTAGAGAAGATATTTCAAGCAGACTTCTAAAATGAAATCAGATACAGATGGTTTGAATGGACAGGACTGGGAAAGAAGAACAAATAGTGATTACTAATCATCCCCAAGTTCCCGCATTAGAAAAGTCACAGTATTATTATCCAGTTGTGACTATGATTAATTCATTATCTTAACAAGATTGCATCTGTGGTGGGAAAAATAGCTGATGCACTTCATATCTAATAGAACTGGTAGGCAAATAGTATGAAGCTACTTAAGAAAAAATTAGTCTTACTTTACCTTCTCAGTATGTTGCCATTAATCTCAAGACGTGGCCCTTTTTGACTAATGTGTTCTGATTGGATACGATGAATCTTGCTGCAGTTTGGTAGTACTGTGATATGTTCCAGTCCTGCTGATGCTGTAGTACGTATGCTTGGCTAGAAAAGTACTGTTTGGTTGCCTTTAGACTTGTTAATTATACTGCAAATGTAAAATATAATTAGTGATTTGTTAGTAAATCACTTTATAGCTTGAGCGTGAGTGATGTATATAATATTTTACTGAAGCAAAAGCTGGCATAGTTTGCATCTTAAAAATATATTACCTACAGCACTATCTCTTTTTAAAATGACGTACTCTGTGTAATTAGCTTGGTTAGACTAGCCTTGTGCTTCTGAAAATAATTAGATACCACAGCCAGCTGCAGCTGGCTTGTTCCCAGCTTCACATCATAACATACATTTGATTCGAGAACATGTAACTAGTGAGGAACTCCTTTAAATCCTCCTATATCTGCACATCTGTGGTATTTGTACATTCTCTTGGCTAAAAGCTATACCCTTTTTCTGTACCTGACTGTGGGCCAGATTCTGCCTCCCTTACTCACATAGAGTAGTCCCTTTATCGCAGGGATCGCCAACCTTTGGCACACTACCCGCCAGGGTAAGCCCCCTAGCGGGCCAGGCCAGTTTGTTTACCTGCTGCATCCGCAGGTTTGGCCAATAGCAGCTCCCACAGGCTGCAGTTTGCAGCTCCAGGCCAATGGGGGCCGCAGGAAGCGGCGGCCAGCACATCCCTCAGCCCCCGCCGCTTCCCGCAGCCCCCATTGTCCTGGAATGGTGAACCGTGGCCAGTGGGAGCTGCGATTGGCCGAACCTGCGGATGCCGCAGGTAAACAAACTAGCCTGGCCCGCCAGGGAGCTTACCCTGGCGGGCTGTGTGCCAAAGGTTGCTGATCCCTGCTTTACCACATGAATAGTTCTGTTGATTTCAAGGGGACTAACTAAACATAAGTGAAGGCCCGATTTCTGCCACCTTCTAAGACAGGGGTTCTCAAACTGGGGGTCATGACCCTTTGGAGGGTCGCAAGGTTATTACGTGGGGGTTGCAAGCTGTCAGCTTCCACCCTAAACCCTGCTTTGTCTCCAGCATTTATAATAGTGTTATAAATTAAAAACACATTTTTTATATTTAAGGGGGGGGGGGGCTCGCACTCATAGGTTTGCTGTGTGAAAGGGGTCACCAATACAAAAGTTTGAGAACCACTGTTCTAAGAGCAGCTATTTGTTTTAAACCAAAACTTGCCTTCCTTATTGTGAACAGACCTGAGATTTTTATCTTTATAACTGTAATGTAATTACATGCTGAATAATGAAACAGAAACTATAGTAAACATGGTATGGATGCTAGACCATGCATGCTCCACCCTGGATCGGCAAATCCTCACCCAGGGCAGGAAAGAGTCCACCAGAATGTGCTACCGCACTAATAGGCAGCACTTCTTAGAACAGGCCCACCACCACAACTCTGTGGACACAGTGAGCATCTCACTTGTCCTGGACTATCTCCTCGCTCTCAATACATCGGGCTTAGCTCTCAAGTCTATTTGGGTACACTTGGCAGCACTTAGTGCCTTCCTCCCTCCAGTGAGGGCACCTGTCTTTACGCACGCTATGACTGCGCTTCATGAAAGGCCTGCTCAACACTTTTCCACCAGTTGTGAAGCCAACATCTCCATAGGACCTTAACCTCATTGTCTCTGCCCTCATGAGACCACCCTTCGAACTCATGACAACATGCTCCATAGAATAACAGAACTGGAAGGGATCTCAAGAGGTCATCTAGTCCAGTCCCATGCACCCAAGGCAGGACTAAGTATTATCTAGACCCACCTCCCTCTGGAAGGGACATTCCTGGTTGCCATCACCTTGGCCAGATGAGTCAGTGAGCTCGCTGCCATGATGACAGACCCTCCCTTCATGGTATTTCACAAGGAGAAGGTCTCCTTAAGACTATACCCCAAATTCATTCCTAAGGTGGTGTCCGAATTCCAACTCAATCCATCCACTTACTGTGTTCCATCTGAAGCCACATGCCTCCCCTACTGACAGAGCCCTGTACTCTCTCAACATTCACTGTGCCCTGGTGTTCTACTTGTACAGGACAGGACAGGTCGCCGAGACTCTTTGTCACCATTGCAGAGGGATTAAAGGGACTAGCCATCTGTTCCCAAAGATCTCTAAATGGATCTCAGGGTGCATGCTGGCATAAACACTCCAACCTACTCCCTTCCGGGGGTATGACCGCACTTTTTACAGAAGTGCAAGCTGCCTCCTCAGCCTCTCTAGCTGATGTCCCATGGCAGGACATCTGCAAGGCTGTGATGTGGCATTCTATCCACGCGTTTATGGTGCACTACACCATAACACACACAGCAGCAGTGGACACGGATGTGGGCCACGCTGTATTAGACGGCTATATCATTAGCATCCTCCCACCCACCTCTTCACTGGTTATGACTCGTAAGTCACCCACCTGTGGGGAATACACATAGGGACCATCACTTGAAGAAGAGGCGGATAGTCACCTCTAACTTGAGGTTCTTGGAGATGTGTGGTCTTTCTCAGTGTTCTACTACCCACCCTCCTTCCTTGCTGCTTCAGACTCTATTCTGCAGTGGTAAGAGGGGAAACTGGAGTGGTGTCAACCCAGACTGCCCCTTATACCCTCGGCCAGGAGCACGAGGAGATGCACTACACATGTGCAGGTCAAGAGATACTGACTGGAAACACCTCTGGACTCAGGCACAAGGTGCGCGTGCGCACCCACATGTGGAATACAGAGAGGGACCACGCATCTCGAAGAACCTCCAATTACAGGTGAGTAACCACCTCCTCTTCCACCAAGAATATTACATGTAAATAAATTCTAGTCCTGTAGATAGACCAGTCACAATGTTTTGTGTACAAAATCAAACACACAACTTGAATTACGGGAGTTCAGTGGTTTAGAAATCTGAACTCTTCCATCTTCTCTCTAACTCTTTAATGTGGCTCCATTTTTCTTTTTTTCTGTAAATCATGATGGTAGTTGTGGGTTGTGTGGGGTTGTTTTTTTTTATTTTTACTCAGGACTTTATACAGCATTGGGGGGAATTTTTTTTCAGGAAGTTACCCTGTTTTTAAATAAGTAAACATAGTTTTTCAATTAGGTGTTAAACTGGGGTGCATGTGTGCACCTATGCAGTTTTATTGTGTCTGTAAAATGATTGCTCTTGTATTAAAATTAGGTAGCTATTTGTATCAAGCACATTCCTTTTCTCTCTAAGTATGTTGGCTAAATATCAAAATGCTTCTTTGGTGAAATTGCTTCACACGGGGATAGATCTTAGGATATCTGACAAAATAGCAGAAAGTAAAGCGTCAGACAATATTTGTGAGGCTTTTAAAAGTAATTGACTATGTTTCTGCTTTTTTGTTAATTTGCAGCCTTTAAGCTTTTTAAAGGTGCTATTACTGTTGGGTAATTCCCATGCTAGTCACAGTCCAAGCCTACACAGTCTTTAATAGTGTATGTTGTTATGTGTATTATAACTTCTGCAATTGCCTATCATAAGTCTAGGCTAGAATCTGATTCTAGATTGGACTACCTTACCTCTTTAATATTGGTCGGTCTAGTTCTAGTCACTTTCAAAATGTGAGAAAGTTTGCATTTTGCATAGACTCGCTTCTCTTCACATACAAACTGTAGGAACCATTATGGGTTTCTCATGTCTTGATGGGCTTCATAATTGAATTACCTTAAACATAAGTTGGGTTTAAGGAAAGGTGGAGTAGCAGCAACACTTCCTTGTGACTTTAGTTTCCTGTGCATACAAATGGGGAAATTGCTGTTTGGAATGAAGAGAGAATAACTTTTTGAACTTTTGTTATAAAATCAACACATTCTTCCATGTGCCAGTTTAAGAACAAAGCAACTAATCTTTTGTTTCCTGGTGGCCTTTCTCCAGCCCAGCAGAATAAATTGCTTTTGGACTCTAGCCATTGAATCAGGTTGTGAGTAAGCTACTCTTTTCATCCTCTGTAATTTTAGCAGCAGTCTTTTGGCCTTCCTTCATTAAAGAGAAAAATGCAGTACTTGGGGAAAAAGTCGGCAATGTTTAGGTGCCATGAAATATTAAACTGAATTTTCTTCTGCTCATCTCGGGCTGTCTAGGTGAAGGTAATGATCCTATGGACGTCTTGTCAATTTTCCAGTATTGATGATTGCACAAATATCAATCTTCTTAATAAAACAGGTTCTGATGTCTAAGACTATACATGAGAGAGTGAGTGAAGAATTTATATTGCTTTCTTACACAGTCAGCACACTGCTAACATTGAGCTAATGGTGGTGTAAAGTGCTTTGAATTGCCTAACATAAAAACAAAAAGAAAAGGAGTACTTGTGGCACCTTAGAGACTAACCAATTTATTTGAGCATAAGCTTTCGTGAGCTACAGCTCACTTCATTGGATGCATTCAGTGGAGGGAGCTGTAGCTCATGAAAGCTTATGCTCAAATAAATTGGTTAGTCTTTCTTTTTGCGAATACAGACTAACACGGCGGCTACTCTGAAACCATAAAAACAAATGTAACTCCTAGACACAGTCTCAACTGCAAAGGCTTCTCTTTTGTTTCTGCTGCATCAAGCATGGGTGCTTGTTTTGAAAAGAGTGGCCATTGCGGGGTCCAAAGATTTTAAATATTTCTGTAGCAGTTCAGTAGATCAGTTATTTTACAGGGCCTATTGAGACAATTAACATTGCTGTAAAAGTACTTTGTGAAGACTGTTTTCTGAAAGACAGTTATTCTAATGAAAAATAGCTGCAAAAGAGAAAAAACTTCAGAAAGGAAGGGAGCTTGAAGTTCAGATTAGTTCTTAACTTTACTGCCTTAAAAAGACATATCAGAAGGTATGTAAGTTGGCTGTAAACTTATACCAGACTGAAGCTAGACATGCCTGTCTGCTGTGGTCAGATTAAAAATAATGAAGGAAAAGTTTTGTGTTTTGGGGGGACAGAGACATGTATACTTTTTTAAGGAGGTCATCATTGTAAAAATTGTTTAATGCTTTAGGAGTGATTATTTTATAATGTAAACTGCTTGTCCTTTATTTAAAAAAAAAAAAGCAAAATAAAGCTGAGACTTTATTTTTAAAAATAGATAGCTGGCTGCACTTGTTCAAAAAGAATGGGGGCTTTTTTCTTTTAGTTATGACTGTGACAGGTGTGGGCCCTTTGGGGTGTCACCTGATGTGCTGGGGTGCAACGAAGTCATCCTATTCTGTCAGCCTGGATCCCCTTTACCTGGCCTTGCTGGGTTAGGCTCACAAGTCTCTTCTAGCCAAGCATGGCCACACCCAGCTGCAGAGAGAGACAGAGATCCACTCTAGAAAGATTGAGCCTTAGGGGCTCACCCCAATACTCTGGTGCCCACTCCCTTTAAGGGGTACAAACCCAAAGGTTTTATGAAATCTGACCCCCCCCCCCAATGTAGAGGGAGATATGCACAACTTCTTGCCCCCTCCTCCCCCCGTTAGAAATTACATAAACTGGGTTATATTGTAAACAAGCAATAAGTTTATTAACTACAAAAGGTGAATTTTAAATGAATATAAGAGGTAACAGACAGAACGGATTACTGAACAAATAAAGCTAAATACACAAGCTAAGATCAATATACTTTATATATATACAATTACAAAATGTAATTTCTTACCCTAAATGTTATTTTAGGCAGGTTGCAAAGTTTCTGTGGTTCAGAGTTCCAGTTATATCTCTTTTCAGACTGGATCCTGTCTTAGTCTGGACTCCCTACCTCCCCCCCCACTGCCTTCCCTGCAGGTGGCTTTAGCAGTCTTTTCTCTTGGGCACCCTGGCCATGGAGAGGAGTCCCGTTTGCCTTCCTCCCCATCCTTAAATAGGATTTACATAAGGCGGGAATCCTTTGTTTCTCAAACTTGACTCCCCTTCCCTTCCAGTGGAAAGTTACAAGAAGTTTCAGGTAATGTTTAGTATCAGGTAACAAGACCACCTGACTCTGTAGTGTCACAGCGTCCGTGAGTCAGTGGCAGTATGGAGCACCCGCAGGAAGGCCAAGCCTTTTCACAGTCCATTGTCCTCACTGATGGGTCATCAGCTCTGTCGGGCTTTTCCGTTGTTGTACCTGAAGTGTTAGCAGTGGGTGTCACTCCAAAGTAGCATAGTTGAAATACAGATGCATAGTCAATATTCTTAATTTGAGATACAGAAATGATACAGGCATACAAATTGGATAATCACATTCAGTGAATTATCTTTCCAATGATATCTTACAAGATCTATCTTGCATAAAGTATATGTTATGTCATATTCATATCATAAGCATATTTTCATAAAAAATATGGAGTGAAACGTCACAATGACTTCATAAAAATGTTCAGCACATGAATGTGGTCTACATGAGTTGCACACACAAATTGACCAAAGAGATCCCATAATTTCTCAGAAGCATTCAGAGAGCTAACACTTCCCCCCTGAGGAATTTACGTAGCGGACTGTAATTGCTTCAGAGGACTCTGTCTTTTAAATGCTACTGTTTTATATTAAAGCTATGGCCTGCTTGCACTGGGGAAACTACCTACTGAGTCTAATACCATTTCATAGGAGTTGTAGTGTTAGACAAGGCTCCGGAGACCAGAAACATTTTCACTGTGTGATTTTAAATTTGCTTTAAAACAAGTCTAATCAAAACAGTAACTTTACAAAAAACATTTTGTCTGGCAGAACCTGGTCTACCTTCTAACTCTCCCCAGTTCTAATACCAAATCTGGTGTTAGAGCCAAGGTGTAGGGAATTCTTTTTTAACTTGGTCCTTGTAGACATAGTCTGTATCTAGGTAGAATAAGGAATTAATGAGTTAATCTTTCAACTACTCCAATCCAGGTTCAGATTCTGGGTTTGATTACAGGTGAAATGGAATTTGGTCTCATCCTAATTCTCTGTTGGTGCAAATTGTAAAACTCCAGCTCAGCCAGTGGCTCCTTACCCCCTAGGGAGTTCTAGACTATGAGTGTTGAGATGGATTTTTAGTTTTCCTTCTGAATCCGCTGTGCTTATGGGTATTAACCGAGCCCCTGACATTATTTTAGTGCTGTTAATAACTGAGTAATTCAGTTTTGTCAGTGCTTAACCGTCTTTCAAAATCCAATGATTAGCTTTACACTGTATCTCAGGGTATGTCTACACTGCACAGTTGTCGCCAAAACTTGTGTCTTTTGTGGGTACTTAACACCCCCCCCCCCCCCCCCGCAAAAGACACAAGTTTTGCCGACACAAGCAGCAGTGTGAACGCTCTGCCGACAAAGCTTATGCCGTACACGGGGCTGGAAGTATTTTGTCAGCAAAGGTGCCGACGAAATACCGCAAAAGAGCATTCACACATGCTGACTTTTAGCGACAAGGCTGTGTCAACACAGCCTTGTCACTATGTAGTGTAGAGAAACCCCCATATAAGCTTGTTTGTTAAGTACTGTTACACCATATAACCTTATCAGTTAAAATCCAGACCTATTGAGTAGGGTCAGGAGAGGGTGCTAATCCATTTCACTACATTAAGCCACTTGTATTTGGATAGCCAAATGTCTAACTTACACTTTTCCTGTGCAGGGTATTTGACAGTGGCTGATTATTTTCTATTCTTGCAGGTTTATAAATCTAGTTTGATTAAAATCTGTGCAAGACCTAAACAGTTGTGAAATGTTAATTCAAAAACCATACAATGTATTACTTTAAAAATGTGTCAGAATGGCTTGTAACCTGCTATGCCTTTTGATAGAAAATCTAGGGCCACGGCTTCAAATGCTATTCTTCATACAGTTTAGTTTTGGACTCTAAACAAATGGCTGCTGTTTAACAATTGGCACGCAACCCAGTTTTAAAGTACAGCCATATAGGGTATGACAGAATTTGTGCTAAGGGGTTTTCAGAGTGAGGTCATGATAAACTTAAATGAAACTTGAGCTGCTGCTGTAATGTCACCAGCAAATACAATTAATCTTTCTAACAAATACACTCATACGGTGAAATGAATACTGTATTTATATTGCCTCTGGTTTGTGGAGAGGAATATTTAAAGGAGTAAACTGTAAAGATTTTTTGGCTTGTTCTGTGCTTCTTAAAATATACAACTAATTTAAACATTTTAGGAATTTGTTCTGCTAGCAGGTTGTCACAGTTCAGGTTATGTCTTAGTTTTCCCTATGACAGGGCTTTGACAATATGCCGGTAAACACACAAACTGGTGGTTTTTCTCTCTTTAAATAATGTAAAGTAACAAATACTCTCTAGAATGTCTGTACATTTTTTAAAGCATTTCTGAAAGAATTAAAAAAAAGTTACACCTCTGCTTAGCAATATAATCCCACAAAGTCCTGAATTTGAGTATTTAATGATGTGAGTCTCTTACCTTTTTTCAGAACCCTTTCATAGTGGCCAAACAGCACAGACACCTGAAGTGTTGCAGTGTTAACAGGCTGTGGTGTAGAATGCTTTTGAAATCATATTGTCTTCTAAAACTACTATTCAGCATAAGAGGAGGCATCTCTGCCCAGCAAAATGACGGGTTTACATAAACTGCTTTCTATTCCTAGGGCAATGGAATAGGAGGCAGAGACCACAAGCAGCACTGACTGCAAAAAGAAAACTCAATTGGTAGAGTCAGTTACCTCCACCCCATCATCTTTCTCCTTCCCAGCTCCAGAAAGCGCCCTCTGTGGATCATAGATAGATCATGGGCTTGGGCATGAGTAGATCTTGGAGCTGCTTTGCTCACAGTTCCTCGGCTAACACCTCTAGTCTCTTCTGTCTCCTCCCTGTCTCTGGTTTGGAGGTAGTATCTGTCAATTAACAGATAGATACAGCCGGTCTCTCCACTTGGTGATCCACAGATGGGTTGCCAAATGAAGTCTGAGGGCATTTTCTGAGGACAGGGTGGCATTTCTTGGGTAGGGGAAAGGTGGCGTTGAGTTCCTTTGTTTCCCAGGAACACCAGTGTATGGAGGAAACAACATGTTTACTTTAAAAGTAATTCAAGTCGGTGATTTTTAAATTTTATACATCTCTCTGGTGGTAGTAGAATGTGCATTCATTTTATTTAAGCTGGCCGTTCATTTTATTGAGGTCCGTGCATAAGAAATCAGGATACGTTTCTACCCCTCGTTCCTCTTCCCCTTCCCCAGAAAAAAAACCCCCAACAAACACTGACTTTTCCATGTTCATCCTGGTACTAATGAAGTCCCTTTTCTAATGGAGACGTGCTGTAGTTAGTAGGTATTAAGTTTGTTTATTTTTCATTGTATTCTTCACAGGTATATCATGTCTTGGTCTCTGGTGTGGAAGAGTGGATGGATTTTATACTCATAGGTTAAACTTTAACCCCTCTATCTTGAACCACGTGTTCAAAGTCACCAGTTATAGCGTAATCCAAGATCATGGAGTCTTCATGATATGACAGGATCAAGTGTTGCTTTGTGTTTGGGGTGAGCGTGGGTCTGAGGACAGGAGGGGGTAGAGTGCTGGCATTGTTTAAAAGTTGGCTTTAGCTCCCAAGGCTATTTGGTTCTTTAAATTTCTTAAGAAAATACTTTATTCCCTTTTTGGCTCAAGTACAGTTTTCCTCCATTATGTCTCCCTTCTTCTATCAAGCCTTTGTGATGTGTTCTGTTTAGTGGAGCTTGCTTTTCCTATATTAGAGCTATCATTTAAGGTCACTGCTTCACTGGAAAAGTTGGTTTCCCTTGTGGATGCAAGTAGAAAAGTAGAATTGTGTTTGGAATGTGATCTAGAACTCATTAGATCAAGTCCTGGATTGTTGGGTTTTTTTTTTCAAATTTAGTGTGAGGGTGTCTAGCTGTTTGGGTATAGCAACAAGATGCTCACCTAAGACCAAAGCTTGGACTTCATGTGACACAGATGGGGAGGGGGTTGGGATCACAGTTTGTTCTGCAGCTCACTTGAACAGTTGCTTGCATGATGTTAATACTATTCATGTGCACTTGTATCACGTTAGCATCTAGAGGCTGAATCCCCACTCTGGCACTTCGAGTGCAGAAGGTGGGGGCCTGCAAGGATTTTAAAAAATAATACTTGCCACTCCAGGGTTGTATTACACTCCCAAGGTTACAGTTTTTCTCTGACCTTGGCTTGGTAAACGCTGCCACCACCCAAATGCCAAAGACCCCCTTGAACCCAGGAAGGAACACTTGGGAATTCCTCCCTGTGGGGTACCCTTGAGCCCTTTCACCCTCCTCCGTGGAAGAGCTAAGAAAGAAAACAAAGGAAATTAGCAGTTGCCACCAGCTAATTAAACAACATATGCACAAACCTCTTAAGACACCAAAAATCCAATTCTGTTCTTAAAAAAGGTACATTTTATTAAAAACAAGAAGGAAGAAAATACATCTGGAACTGAGGCTTTTTCTAGGTTTTTAAAGGAGCAATTCCAAAAATTAAGCACCCAAAATAGCTTTTTGGGGGGTTCAGCTTAAAGGTTACAAGCAAACAAAAGGATCTGGGGTTAGCACAGAGGAGATCCACAAGCCAAAATAAAGAAATAAACCTGATCGTGTCTGTCTAAACATTCCCTGTCCCAGTGATTCCTTCTAGGTATGAAAGATAATTTTTCATACCTGGTTCAAACCTTGCACAGCATTCCTGCTTATAGCATCGCTGCTTCGTGTCCCTGCAGCCCAGAGAGAACAACGGAGAGACAAAGGGAAAGCTTTTTTCCCATTTTAAAAAGTTTTAGCCTTCCCATTGACTCTTTTGGTCAGGTGGTCAGGTGCTCTTTTGGTCTGGTTTTTCTTTACCTTGGGAATTTTTAACCCTTTGCAGGTAAAGCAAGCAGCCACCAAGAGGTACTTTACAGCTAACTGGCTGGCTGGGTGTCCATAAAAGAGAGCTCTCCCCCACTTCATTTATCACAGGCCCCATCTGAGATTGGGGTCCTATTATGCTGTGGACTGTATGTGCATGTAGTACATGTCAGTCCCGGCCCTAAAGACCTTACAATCTAAGGAGGCAGGACAGAGGGTGGGAAAAAGGAAGTGTTATTTTCCCCGTTTTGTAGATAGGGAACTGAAGCATGGAGAGGTGGTGACTTGTGAAAGGTCATGCAGGAAGTCTGTGGGAGAGCTGGGAACTGAACCCAGTTCTCCGGTATCTTAATCACAGCCCAGCTGTTCTCCCTGATGGAAACAAATGCACACTCGTCCCCCATCTCCTGCCTGCTACTATTGCTTAGAAACTTGTGTTTGAGACTCAAAGGAGCTCTTATACTTAGTTTGAAGGTTTGTTGCCAAATTTAATGGAAGTTCTGGGCACCAGAGATGTGTGCTTATTTCATAGACTACTGAAAATATTTCTTGAACTTCATAGCAAATTAACAGCTTGGCCCTGGGCTGAGAGGCTGGTGGTGTGTATCTGAAGAAATTATACGTTGGCTCCCTAGAATTGCACTGAATATTGTTTTTATTACCATTCATAATTGCCCTCAAGACGAGAAAACAACAAATGTGAGGCACAGGAATGGAAACAGGCCCAGAACACTGAGCAGCAAAACACATTTTCTCAGTTGACTTGGGAGCAGCAGATGATGATGACATGGCCTGCAGCTGTTAATGAGAACTTCATTCCCGTGTTCTGGCATGCAGTTGGTGACAGTATGATGCCACACCTCATATAGTTCCCGTGTTTTGGTCAAAATACAATTATACAAAAATACTGTAAAACTAACCCGCTCAGCATACTGGCCCTGTCTAGCACTGGGTGAAGAAGAGCTTATGGCCTCTGCTAGGATGGCTTGACGTGGTTGTGTTTCACTTCTGCGCTCATGACACATACTGTGAGTGGGACAGACCATTGGACGCAATCACTGGGACTAACTACTGAAGCAACTATTTGCAAAATCTGTATTAACTGATGAAAATATGAAATTTATATAGATCTGTTCCCGTGATGTATGCTGTGTTAGATGCACAGTATGCATATATCAGTTGTACCTGTGTAATACATGAAATGTATTGTGAGGTATGCATCTGATGCTATTTGTACACTTGTAATGCACCTGCTCCAACTTACAGAAGAGGTGCTCAGGTCACAGACAAAGCAACAGTTGGGAGTAGTACTCTTATCTATTTGGGGATTAAGTGAACCGGTTTACGCAAACCGGTCTGTCCTCTCACTGGCCAGCGAGAACTGTTGCAGGAACAAATGGAGTGAGACTTGCTTAGCTGCAACACATAATCTGCAATAGTTTTTTTCCCTCCAGTTAGTGTAGCTAAAGCAATAGAGGATGAATGAGTTCCTTGCCAGCACTCCCAGTCTCAGAAAGAATGTTTTTACATAGTATCAGCCACATAGTCGTTGCAGAGAAGAGTTTACTGGCCTCTTGATCATGTCCCCCATAATCCATGTGAACAGCATGGTACTTAGTTGCTTCCATTGTTAATCTTCTGTACATGCTATGTTGGATGCATACAAGGTTTCCGAACTGTAATGGATATTTATTTCCTTATATGTCAGTGGAGTTGTACTGATATAACTGAAAGCGGACTTACACTGAATCAAAGTATAATAGGCAGAGGACCCTTTCTGTAAAGTAAAGCAGGATTCTAAGCCTGTGGGTTGTGACCCAAAATTGCATCGAAGGGTTACGGGGCTGGCTGGACTCAGCTCCTTGCTCTGGGCTTCATGACCTGGTGCATGGGGTCACAGCACTGCTCCGTTTGGCCTCGCTGCTGCTCTGTCATGATGATTGGGGCGGGGGGGGCGTCTGGGCCAAATTTCAGTGACCAGTATTGCGACCCCAGAGGTTGCAGTGCCCAGATCAGGGAGCCAAGCCCAGCTAGCCCATGGGACAGGAGCCAGGAGGGGGTGTCATGTTCTCCAGTAAGTACTGGCCCCTGATGTATCCCCCGCTTTGCAGCTGAGCAGCGCCTGTGGGGGAGCATCGGCTCTGGGGCAATCTCGGGAAGTCTCTGGATTGCGACAGGCCATCAGGGTTTACAGATGGGTCAGCTGAGAACCCCTGAGGTAAAGAATACAGAAGGCCAGGAGAGGATTGTGGGAAACTGAAGAAAATGTTTAGCAGCTCTCACCAAATACTTCTTTTCCTTGATCTTAGCCTGGGCACACTGGCCAAAAGAAGATTACTTCTGCTACTGTTGCTTTGTCTAGCCAAACTTTGGATCAGAGACCATGATAAAGATTAATTATGTACTGCAGGTGATTTGGCTCTGTGGGTATTGGGAAGAAATGACGTGGTATCTTACCAGCAGATTTTGGATGTTGGATGTTTGAATTAAATATAACTAAAGATCAAAATCCATGGGTGCGACAGATATCCAGGAGTAGACAGCTGTATTAACACTTAGCTGGAGATTCCTAATCAGAATGACTGACTCCTTGATCACAGTAGACTTGATTGCACTAGCATTCCTTACAACTTTCATGTGGTATTTCTTCATTTGTTGCCTCTCGTTTGCAGTTGTGCAGGATTTCCCCCCTCTCTTGTATAACCTTTGCTGATTAGACAATTTGTGGTGTTAGATTGCTTGTGAAGGAATTTTTTTGTTGGTTTGAAGTGCATCCCTCACTGCACAAACAGTTGCAGTGTTTGAGCTCTGGTTATGTAATTTGTTATCATTTGAATCTAATGCTTTTTGTGCTTCTAGTTCCCAGACCTGGGTTTCCTGGGATAATGGACTTGAAGTGGAGACATAACTTTTTTTTGGCTGAAAATAAAATATTTTCCACAGTTTCATCACTTTCCTTGCTGTTAACTGACCTGAAACTAACATAGGATGCAGAACACTGATTGAAGTAAATTGGGAGTCTTTCCATTGAATTTAAGGGGAGTTGGATCATGCTCATAGAGACCTCAAAGTTCAGATCCTTATTGCTTTGCTGTTTTTTTTCCCAACACCACTTTTTTTGTATATAATTTGCAGTTTGGGGTTAATCTGCTTACTGTTTATATGCTCCATTAACAGTTCAGATGCACATTGTGGCAAACTCAATGATTACTTTATATTTCTCACTGTCATGTAATGATGCATCTTATGCCTTTCCATAAGAAAGGCCCTGCGTACTCTCCAGCAAGCTGGACTAAAATCTGCGCAAGGCTCCCTGGTTTTCTGTGGTACTTTGGTGAAATAAACTGGAATTTCTGAGGCATGTTCAAAATAGAGGGTCTTATTGAATTAAATATATGAGTGAGTAATTTCATCACTACAATATTCATTGCTATTTTCATATGAAAGTCTTGTTCTTCCCTAAATAAAACACACAATCTAAAATGGCTTAATGGGCTTTCCTGTTCATTGTCTCATTGATTTCCATACCAAATTTGCTCAGATTGCAGGTAGACGATTTTTTTTCAGCTGTCAGCCCTGCAGACTTACCCTTTGCTGTTAAAGGCAGGTTGGGTTCTTTTCATTATCTCCACTAATAGCAGTTCTGCAGGCAAAATTATGCCCTCCATGATCTGTGTAGCCCTGTCATGGAAACAGGAAGCTGGTTTTGGAACCAGATAAATGGGTTGAGGCTTTTGACACTGGGAAAAGGCAGATTAAACTTTTCTTTCCCTCCTGTTCCCTGTTGTTTTCTCCTCCGGACAGTAGTTGTGGATGGTGATACAAGCTTCCCCACCACAGCAATCCTTGACACTGGTCAGCTCCCTCCTTCCCCATCCATGACTACATGCAACAAAAATGGGCAAACACATCAGCTAGAACAGGGGTGGGCAAACTTTTTGGTCAGAGGGCCACATCTGGGTATGGAAATTGTATGGCGGGATATGAATGCACACAAAATCGGGGATTGGGGTGTGGGAGTGGGTGAGGGCTCCGGCTGGGGGTGTGGGCTCTGGAATGGGGCCAGAAATGAGGAGTTCAGGGTGCGGGAGGAGACTTCGAGCTGGGGCAGGAGGTTGGGGTGGGAGGGGGAGGGCTCCAGCTGTGGGCGTGGGCTCTGGGGTGGGACTGAGGGGTTGGGGGTGCAGGAGGGTGCTCCGGGCTGGGACTGAGGAATTTGGAGGGTGGGAGAGGGATTGGGGTGGGGCAGCGGGTGAGGGGGGTCAGAGGTGCAGGTTCTGGGGGGCGCTTACCTCAAACAATTCCTAGAAGAAGTAGCATGTCCTCCCTCCAGCTCCTAAACGGAGGCGCGGCCAGGCGGCTCTGCGCGCTGCTCCATCCACAGGTGCCACCTCTGCAGCTCCCATTGGCTGTGGGGTTCCCAGCCAATGGGAGTTGCGGGGGTGGCACTTGGGGCAGGGGTAGCGTCCGGAGCCCCCTGGCTGCCCCTATATGTAGAAGCTGGAGAGGGGACATGCCGCTGCATCCGGGAGCCATGCAGAGCGGGGCAAGCCCCAGACCCGGCTCCCCGGCTGGAGCAGGGCAAGCCCCAGACCCGGCTCCCTGGCTGGAGCGGGGCAAGCCCCAGACCCGGCTCCCCAGGGGGAGCTCAACGGCAGGATTAAAATGTCTGGAGGGCCGGATGCAGGCCCCAGGCCATAGTTTGCCCACCCCTGAGTAGAAGTATCTGCTAAACAATCAGCAGTAAAATAATTATACATTTTGATTTTCAAATGGCGTTATTAGGGTTCAGAATTTCCACTATCGAGATGAATGGGGCGGTTCAGACCTCTCAAAGCTAATGTTTCAGGCTGTCTGCCCCTCAGGAATATGGATCAGAATCAGTGCCCATTTGGAAGAACATGTTCACAACTATAAAGGCTAGAAACTTTTAAAATTTAAGTTTAGATTCTTGAGCACAATTCTGTGGCAGGTGCTTGCTCCATAAATTCTGTGGCCAAATAATTACAGAATACACTGTTCCCTACTTATAACATATCTTTTGTAATGAGATTAAAATTGAGGGTGCAGTAGTTGCCTCAAAATATTTTTTTTAAATTTAAAACAAAAAACATAATGTTTGGAATGCTGGTGTTTTCAGATTCTTATTATTTGCTACACATGTGATATCTCTACAATCTTTTATATTTAATAATTTCTAAACATTAAAATTGCTCCAACACATTTGTTCTTATTTTAAAGAAAAAATTACTTATTTTTTAGTTTTAGCACAAAGGGAACCCTTCGCAAAACTAGAGAAGCCCCTAAAGGAGTAAGGGAATAAAAAGCATTATATTAAAGTGCTAAGTGTTACTGTACTTACCGCTCTCTGGGAACAGGTTACAGGAGGGGAAAAAATGATGATCAATATTCCTAATTTCTCTAGTGAGAGGGGGGAGTCTTGATTCTGAAAACTTCCCAGGTGGTTTGGTCCTGCTTGTAGTGGAGTTGATCACTGTGCCACAATATTGTAACTTCAGGATAAAAATGCTGTAATTAAGGAACTAATGGCATTCTTATCATAAAAGCTGTAATGTTCATATCTAAGGTAGGTGGTATCCTTATTTTACAAAGGGGGAAACTAAGGCAGAAAGTGTCTTATCCAAGACCCCAAAGGAAGATAGTGTTTGAGCCAGGATCAGAGTTTGGGAGTTCCTTGTTTCCAATCCTTTGCTCAGACCACATCTCTTTTTTAGCTGTAGGGAGGATGGCGGAGGCATGTCTCTTTATTCATGTATATAGTAAAAAATCAAAGAATCTAAAACTCTCAGCTTTGTATAGGCTTTCTGGCAGGCAAAAATGTATAGCTCTGCATCACACAATGTTGTCACAGGGTTCAGTTCTGGCAAACTGAAATGCCTGCCAGCTGTGCTGGGAAGTCTCAAAGAGATTATGTTCTAGGAGTGGCTTTTGAGGTCAGGAAAATCCTTTTCTTAGGCCAAACTCCTCCAGGGTCCATTTGGATGGGTAGTCTAAAATACTGACCCTGGACCATTGTGCACATGGTGCATGAGTATTCCTGTGTTCAGAGGTACCCAGATGTTTCCAAGTCAATGTACTCCTCTCCTAAGAGAGGTCTAAAATCTTTAAAGTTGAGAGCTGAATCAGTTTCATACTATATATGGTGTTTGTGCAAGTGATAGAAATCTGAGTGTATTTATAACACTGGTTTGCCACAGTAATGTGGACTGGGAACAAATGCTTTTTTGGATAATAGCCAGTGCTTAAGATTGATTTTACAGGGGCATGTAAAATCAGTATATAGCTTGTAAAAGACAACAGTTGAAAAACTGATAGGGGCTTCTTAAAAAAACAAAAACAAAAAAACACTTGAATTTGGAGAAACAATATATGCCTAGAGGCATACTTGTGATGTGTCATATAAGCAGGATGATAGACTATTATAAGTTGATAAATGCTTTCACCTTTGGAATGCTGAGATGCCCATATTCCAATACTTATAAATTCTTGATTTTACTTATTTATCAGCTACTGGATTTCTTATATATTTTTCTGCTTTGTGCAGAGAGTTTCTTTTAATTACATATGCCTTAAATGTAATACTGTACAAATGTTGTGATTGGAAAATATTACATAGCATTGAAATGAAAAAATCTAAGCATGAAATGAGTTGAGCTGTTTTGCATACTGCTCATAAATATTTGAACAAAAATAGTTGGCAAAAAATGACACACGTGTTTTTGGGTGTGTCAGTTTAACTGTTTATGATCCGCACAGCAGCTTTTTTGACATACCTCATTGCTAGATCTTTGTATTACTACATGGATAACTGCTGTATATGGAGCCTGTATAAGGTAATGATTGATTGCACTGTTTGCTCATAGCCTAGAACGTAAATGAACTGTTGTTGTTTTTTCTGCATTTGTTTTGTTCTAGGATGTTCAGAAAGAGAGAGAGACCCACACATATCTCAGTAAAGAAGAAATTAAAGAGAAGATTCAGAACTATAATTCATCTGTTACTGACAAATTAAAGATGACCTTGGTAAGAGTCACATAGAACTGCTGTAGTTTATAATTGAATAGCTGAGTGTAACTCATATAGTGCATTATTTGTCACTTTGTCTTTAGCATTTTTCGTGTGAAACTATGGCATAATGACTTTGTAGTGTACTACAGGAGATGGGCCGTTTCTTAGCCCTGAAATGTATGTAAGCCACTTTCACCCCTCAGATGTTTGGGGTTAAGGGATAATAAGGGTAGAAACCACAAACCTGTACATGGTGTTGTGAAAAATTAACAGGTTTAAAATACTCTCAACTGTCAATAAATAAATGGATTCCTTCCGTCAAAACCCCTCAATTATACCAGTACAGCCAGCACAGGGAGAATATGGCTGTTTATTTTTATCAGACTGTCTATAAGTATGTCTCCTATAAAACTACATTACCATGGCACCCAAATATGTTAAATCAAGCAAAAATAACTCTTAGTTATGACACTTTTTACATTAATTTCAGAAAGTTTGATTTCTGGGGATGGTTTTAAGAAGTAGGTTTTCAATGTGATAAGAATATAAATAAAATTTTTACATAGTGAAGTTAAGATGCACACTGATTCTTAACTTCTAAATCTTCTATAGTAGTTCTAGGATTGTCTATTAATAAAATCGACATTTACCTGGCTAAAATGTTATAACTCAATCTATATATAAGCTGTCAGATCCTTTTATGTTCCATTAGATGTACTGTACATCCAAACTTAAAAGTTCTGTTACATTCTAAATTACTTTAGATATGCAAGCCTTATCTACTAAACTGATTTTTGTTATGTATTTTCATATGGTTTGGAATTAATACTTGTAAAATCATATTGCCGAAAGTCCTGTAACACAGTAATATTTGACTAATCATTTGTTTTCAGAACTAATTACAATAAGAAACTTTCCACGTTGGTTAGGTTAAAATAAGCATTTAGCCTGAGATATTCAAAGGACTAAGTCTGTTAGGCACCCAATTCCCACTGAATTGCAATAGAATTTGGGCACCTAACCCCCTTTGACAATCACAGCTTTAAGCATTGCACAGCTGTGTGTGACCTTGTGTTATGTATGTGTGCAAAGTTATATTGTAGAGTGTACTTCTAATATAAAGTGTATGCAAATGTATATGACATATATAATATTACAAACAGAAACTCTGTTAAAACATTATTCAGGTTGCAAAGTCTAGCTCCCAGAAGCTAGGAAATGCCAGAATTTCAGCTCTCTTGTGCATATGCATTATGCAGTCTTGAATGAGCAGATATTCAATATTTTGTTGTCTCATTTGTCAGTGTTTGGCCCCCAAGCCTTATTTACTGCACAGTATATTCAGAGCAGGGTTTGAACGGAATTATTAATTTCCTCACAGGCTTTTCTGTGGCACTTATCACTATAGTATTATGTTTCACTAATATTAATGAAGGTATTTTTCACAACTCCCCCATGAGGTGAGGGACTAGTATTACCCCATTTTATAGATGAGGAACTGAGGCACAGAGAGATCACAAGTACCTACTAATTTTGGGTGCCCCATTTGAGACACCTTGAACTCGACTTTTCAGAATACTTAGTATTATCTAGCACTTCACATATTCAAAGCACAGCTTCCATGGCTTCCATTGCAACTGAGAGCTCAGCACTTCTGCAAATCTCGCCCCAGGGTCTCAAGTCAGACCCCTAGAAAATGAAGAACGCACAATTAGTGAAAAGTTTTTGGCTTACATGACATGGCTAGCATCCCATAGGAACTCTGCGGCAGAAGCAGGAACAGAATCCAGTGCTCCAGGGCAGCATTCAACTACCTTAACCCTTGCTTCATTTACTACACACCTTCCAGCTTCTGCAACAAATGAGGTAGGAGACCTTTAGACAACCGCTTCCTTTACCACGCAACCCGGACTTATTCCCACAGCCAGTCCTTCAGGGGTCCTGTGGAAAAAATAGTATATGATCAGGTAATTAAAGTCTGTAACATAATGCATTTGCACAAGGGGGCTGATTTAAGGATGTACAGCAACTTCTGGCATTTCCTAATTTTTGAGTGCTTGACTTTGCTACCTTAATACAGTAACTCCTCACTTAACGTCCTCCTGCTTAACGTTGTTTCAAAGTTACGTCGCTACTCAATTAGGGAAGGTGCCTGTTTAAAGTTGTGCAATGCTCCCTTATAATGTTGTTTGGCTGCCTGCTCTGTCCACTGTTTGTAGGATTCTGTGGAAGAGCAGCGACTTTACAAGGGAGCATTGCACAAGTTCCTCTTCTCTGCCTCCTCCCGCTACCTCCCAGTGCTTCCACCACTGCCAAACAGCTGTTTGGCGGTGCTTAGGACTTTCCAGGGCGGGGGCAGGAGTGGGGATGCGGCGTGCTCCGGAGAGGAGGTGGCATGGGGGTGGGAAGAGGTGGGCCTGGAGTGGAGCAGGGATGGGAAGAGGCGGGCCTGGAGCATCCCCCGGCAAAGTCGGCGCCTGTTCTTCTCCAGGGAAGCTGCTGCTGCTGCAAAGGTGCTTCCTAGCGTCCTTGCCTGCAGCGGGCTGTGCCTGTGTGAGGTAAGCCAGGGACACTTCCCAACCACAGTACAGTACTGTACAGTATATAAAGCCATTTGTCTGCCCCAAAAAAATTTCCTTGGAACCTAACTCCCCACACTTACATTAAATCTTATGCGGAAATTGGATTAGTTTAACGTTGTTTCACTTAAAGTTGCATTTTTTAGGAACATAACTACAACATTAAGTGTGTGTGTTCCTAGGTTTTTTTAAAAAAGCAAACAGAAAAAACAAATTCCACCATGTTGACATGGGTCATTAGCATGGTTGGAACGTTTAGATACACACACCCGCGCACCCACCCCTGCTACTTGAAATAATGGAGTAACTGCTAGCAGCAGTAGGATGTCATCCTCTGTGGACCAGCATGCGGAGCAGGGGGGAAGGGAGAACAGATGGATGTGCTTTCTCAGTGGGTTCGGCAAGTTATAAGCTACTGAAAACAGGGTCTTGTAATGGGAAATGTTGGGCAACCTTAATATTAGGTATTGCTACCAACTCTGCCTATTTTAAATTTTAAAAAGTATGTGAATATGTTTGGGGGGGAGTTCATGACTAGACTAGTTTGATAATCTCAAAATTTATTCTCTCTAGTTTAGATTTTGTTTCTTGTGGAAGTATACCATAGAACAAGTCAAATAGGTGGAAGAGGGATAGGTAAAAAGGAGATGCTTCGGTTTTATTCTCCTTTAATACAAAGTCTTTCAGTGGCATTTTTTCTCAAAACTGTTAAGTTTTTTCCTTTGTGCTTTTAAAAAAAAAGTTTATATTTAAAATTTAATGAAACCATTGAACAAGTTTTTATTTTTAAAATTTTTGTAAATTTTCTAACATTTGTGTTATGAACTGTAAAGTTTAATTTGTGAAGTCACAGTTTGAATTACAAGATCTCACATGCTTCTTGACTAATATGAATAATAAATTTATAATATAAAATAACAAGCCAGTATCTTGCAAACTTATCTCAGTTTTTTCCCCAACTAACCACAGTGTGAGCTCAAAACATGGATTAACTGTTTTTATACGTAGTGGGATCTCCACTTTGTAACCTGCTAAAGCAGAGCTCTGGCAGCTTGTTGGGAATACCAGTTCTCTCTTGGCAGTGTTTCCCCATTTCCACCATTAGTTGGTAGCCTGGTGACGCAGCTGCTTAATTTTTCTACCAAAACTGAAAATTTACCATTAGCTTTCATACGATTATTTGCTTGATGCCTCTCTAGATCTCTTAGAATTCAACTGTAATTCCAAAAACTAAAGTGAATTTTGTGGCAGCCATGGAGGAATAGGGGAATGTGTCTGGCTCTTACAAAAATTATTTGCCTCATGTATTATGACAGCACATTTTAAAGAGTACACTGCAACCTGTACTTTATTGCTATTGATGCTGTCATAATAAATAGGTCACTATTTATTAATTTTATAAAATGTTGTGCTTGTCTTCCTGCTGCAGAACTCAAATGGGACTTACACTGGCTTCATCAAAGTTCAGATGGAACTATGCAGACCTATTACTATACAGACTGCTGTGAATCCAGGAGAGCATGCTTACAATAACAACGAGGCTTCATTTTACTTGCCCCCAGGCTATGTGAATAAGCTTCATATAAGCAGCATTAACACTGTTCGTGAAGTTATTGAGGCCTTGCTCAAAAAATTTGTAGTGTTTGACAACCCTGCCAAGTTTGCACTTTATAAACGCTGTCACAAGGAAGATCAAGGTATAATTTAGATTTGTTGTCTTTTGATGTTGGAATGGGGAAAGGGTTGGGAGGTGTGTACTATAGCTATGTCTGAGATAAACAGGATGGGAGGGAGCAGATACGGGAGAGGTGATGGTAATGATCTCATTTTATAAATGCAGGTTACAGGTTCTTATTTTGTACTCTGTGAGAGATGGTGTGTGTGGGGGATGTCTTTTCTGGTTGTGGGAGCAGGAGTGCCTTGTGATCAGATTGGCTATTTTTCGGGTATTTGGAGGGTAAGATGAGAAAGCATTATTATCTGATGAGTGAGGCCCTGGGGTTTGTTCCTTTGTAGAGCCATCTTGGTTTAGGCAATGGATGGTAAGATGTTTTGGGAATAAGGACATAAGGGGATAAGAATATATAAAGGGAACGGTATTTGTTGTTTTATAATTATACTTATGGGGAATGAGGATTTGCTGGAACGGGTGATAATATGGTGGGAGTGTAAGTCTCTTGGGTAGGTGATGTGTGGGAATAGGACTTTGCAGTTTGTCTCATAGAAGGGAGTGGGGAACCACTCTGAGGTGGTTTCACTCCTATCTAGGAGGATCCAGAGAGTGATTTTGGGTGACCACTAATCTCCTCAAAGATGCTTTTCATTGCGAACGTGAGGTTGCTAAGGTGGGTAGTAGAGACATGAGTTATGGTGGCTGCAATGTACAGGCAGTTGTAGATTTCCATCATGATGGATCCCGGTGGTGCAGTGGAATGGATTGACTCAATATCTTCTAGAAATTGGGACTTGGATGAGATGTACTTGGTAGCTGGCTGAGATTTATGACAAGACTGAGATAATGTTTAATAAATTGGAGGAAGCAAGCGGAAGAATTGGATAGTTATATGAACTTATTCTTTTAAAATACTGTTTTAGCTGAATAGCTAATGGTCCAAAAATGAATAGGCATCTATATACTGTCACCTACAGTCTACAGTGTGGCTCAATGTCAAGATAGAAAATATTAATTTCTTATGTTTTTTGACTTATGCTTAGTGATATTGGAAAATAGGTAGCAGTAGAGTTTCAAAGGTAACATTCCCCTAGAATGTAATAGGTGTTTTTTTAATCTGTTAATGTGCTTGATGTGATTCTCTCCTGGGTTAGTTAATCTGTACGCAGAGGAATCTCTCCTTTCACTAAATGCTGTTAAAAGCTAGGAGTGCATGTACATCAGGATGTGCCAAATAAAAATCAAAAATAGATACACAAGGAGCATTTTCATTTTGTCAGCTTCTTGCTCTCACACTTGGAATCCAGCTGCTTGAACTGACAATGACAGCAGCCAGCTGAAATATGACACTTCTGGCCAGCAGGCATTCCATCTAAACAGGCAGTGTTGTCTTGTAGACAGAGTGCATGTCTCAAGGGGTGTGTGTGGAACCTTCACTGAAGCCTTTTCTTTAGAAGTTCTAATGGCAGTGGCCTGCCCCAGCAAGGACGGGACCTAAAATACAAAATGCCAGACGCTCCAGTCCTACAGCTTGTAAATAGGGCCCCCATGTCATACAGACATGGAAGTGGAGGGAAGGCCCTTGCTTCCCTCCACAAGATTGAAGCCCTGTGTTTGTCCTCCTGTCACTGAATGGGTGGGGGTGGGAAATACCTGTAGCCACATTGTGCCCTTGGACACCATGCATAGAATAGTGATGTGGAAGGAAGTCAGCAAATTACCAGCTAATTTCCCAGGTTTAAAACTTTTGTTTCAGTTCTTGTTATGTGCCATTATGCTGCTATTTTTTTGCTGTTTTCTTGTTTCTTTTGACTATGCATTAAAATAAATATTAACGTTGGCTAAGAGCCAGCTCATTCAGTTTGGAGTGTCAGTTATTGCACTCTATTATGGACAACACATTCTGCTCAGCCTTCCCAGCAACGGCTGTTTGTACAAAAATATCCCCAGCAGCGCAAAGGTTTTGTAGCAACAAGTGTATGTTTTGGGGTGGAGATTGGATTGTTTGCTTTTTGAAGATTTTGCTCCCTAGCACGCTTTCTATTAATAGTTGAAATCTTTTATTTGTAAAACTGAATAATAATTGTAACGTTCTCCTTTTGCAGTTTATACATGCAAGCTCTCAGACAGAGAACATCCCCTCTATATGCGTTTGGTAGCAGGCCCCAGCACAGAAACACTCAGTTTTGTTCTGCGTGAACATGAAACTGGAGAGGTTATGGTAAGTTACATCAGTGGTTTTTTTGTTTAGCTTCACTGATATGTTAAATACACTCATTCTCTGTCTCCGAAGTGTCTTTTCATGATGATTCATTTGAGTGTCTGTGTAACTATACACAAAATTGTGAAATACTGACCAAAAGTCGCTATGCAGGTTATTTCACGCATGAAATATTAAAGCAGTGAGTTCTGCAGTGCAGCTAGAAACAGGTGTTAATTTTAACACACACACACCCCACAGCTCTCCCCTTTCACATGGGGTACACCTTTCTGAACAATTCCCCTTGCGCTGAATTTTTCCATTCTTGGGCTCTGTTCAAAGCTGAATACATACTTTTGGAGGGAACACGGGGGAAGGTTAAGCAACATCTCTTAATGTTTTGAGTTCCGCAACGGTGAGAAAAACTTCCCATTTTTAAAACACACACTCCCGCTCCCCCAATACTAAAAAGTTACTGAAATTTGGAATTAAATAGTCCTCAAAGTACATCCCCAACCAACCAAGTTTTAAAATTACTGTTTGGATAATAAAATTATATAATTATGATGATTGAGTATTGAAGTTAGTGTGTAAATCATTGAAAATCACTTGTGAGCATATTTGGATATCTCACATTTTTAGCAGCATTTAATCAACCCCCCACCCCCACCCCCTTGTGACATCACAATGTACATTTTCCCTGCCTAACCTGGCCAGGGGGTTGGCTGGTGCTCTTAAGCTGCTACTGGAATAGTTTGCATTACAGTGATTTGTAAATATTTCACTGGAACAAAATCTCCTCCACCCTCACCCCCAAAGCAGATCCCACTGGGAATCAATACTTGGAAATGATTAGGGTCGAGTGTATCTCTCGTCACATGAATAGTCCCAGTGAAGTTAGTGGAACTGCACAAATGAGTGTAGTTACAGAGGATCGGGCCCTATGGTTCTTTTTTTTTTTCCATTGTCAAGCTGAAGTCACCACAGTGCAAACCAATGTGCTGCTGCCTTGTTAACCAGACAACTCCAGCAACAGCAAAGGTTGGAATTCTTCCCTCCCAATCCTTTTACCTCAGTCAGGTGTGAAGTTCAAAGCCTACTTGGGACCATGTCAATACAAATATTATTAAGCATCAGACCATTTAAAAAAAGAGAAGAAAATGAAGTGCAAAAACTATGTCAGTGCAACATTTTTAAAGTTGCAAGTTGTAAATTAAAATAGTCAATAACCGTGAAATTTAATGTAAATACAGCAACATTAACTGCTGCTCTGCACATTCTGTATAGTTTACAACATATTACCATTTGTCAAAATGGTATGCTACAAGAAAAACAGGGATCGAAGTTTATACATCCGTGTAACGTGGCCAAGTTGATGTTTCTGTAGGAAACTTAACTTTATATTTCCTTAACTGTGGAAATTGTGCTAACTTGGCTTTTGTACACCATATAGTAGGAGTAGTCAATTATTTTTTTGTCAAGGTCCACGTTTCTTGGGCAGGGTGTAGTCTGGGTCCAGACTCCAGAAAACATAATTAAAAAAAAATAACAATAATAAGTAAATAAAAAGATTCCGGGATTAATTCAGAAGTCTCCGGCGATCTGGATTTGGCCCATGGTCTGCCTATTGATTACCCCTGCCAAATAGTAACACTATTATTAGGATGTAGATGAAATTACTTAGTTCCAATTTTCATTCATTGACTTTGTTAGGATTAAGTGGCTACCATCAAATTAAAACTCAGTCTTGTGTCTGGAAATGTATTGTATTAATGTACTAATTGTTACAGGTAATGTCTAGTAATGCTGTAAAAGAGTGTAGAGAAATGTTTTTCTGTTTTTTTTCCCCATTGTGTTTATTTTGTGGATTTGCAAACACTTCATGTGTAGTTAGATTCCCCATTGTTTCTCACAGAAGAGACAAGAGAAACGTTTCAAAAAGAAAAAATGTTTGCAAAAACCACAGAAATTAGCAGGAGGACTTCCAGCCTAGTATGAAACTATTTTTCGCTCTTTTCTTGGTGCAGAATAGATTCTGAGTTGACAGTGTCCCTTTAAAAATACAATATGAGTAACTTGTGTATTTCCTGTTCACTACATCAGGCTTTCCCATTTTTTTTTCCCCAGTGGGAAGCCTTTAGCCTTCCTGAACTGCAGAACTTCTTGCGTATACTGGACAAAGAGGAAGATGAGCAACTACAGATCTTAAAGAGGCGTTACGCAGCCTACAAAGACAAACTTGAAGAAGCCCTTGATGGGGTGTGGAAACCAGGTTAAAGTGGGGCCAAAGAACACTCAGGAAAAATGCCCTGGAGCATGCCAAACCCAACCGTACAGAATAGCAGCAAAGAGTAGTTTTCTTTATTCAGAAGACTGGTTTGTGAAGCGAGGGTTACCTGTACTTTTCTATAGATTTAGACCCATAAATCAGGGCACTTAGTGTCTTGCACCCATGAGTAAGGAATTCTGCATGTTTGTACATCAACTTGCAACCCCCTATTGTGCCTTCAAGGGCTTTCCAGGTTACCTTTGTGTAAGCTCTAAATCTGTTATCTAGGATGCTAACAAATAAGAATTTTTTGACCACTTTTTATTATTTGCTTTAATATTAATGATAGCTTTAAAAGTAAGGAAGTGCAAATTGATCATTTTAAAAATTAATAAAACAGCTTAGCCATGTGTGATCAAAAACAGATTGGCGCATTATGTTTGAGACTAAATAGATTTGCACTACCTTTCTGTTTTCAAATATTTACTGTGTAATTTCTGAGAAAACAGTTATAGGTGGAAGGGATGTAAAACCTTTGAGGTTCTGTGAAATTGTGGAAGATTTTATAGTAGTCTTACTGGAGAAAGTAAAGAGCAAGTTGAAAAGAAAGCAAGAGCAGAGGAAGTGACTGTAACAGCTGATGGAAGATTGATGTAGAGTGGAAATACTAATATAGAAGAAGAAATGGAATTTTATTTTTCCTAGTGAGTAGTTGTAAAAGAATAAAGTTTTAGGATGTTCTAATATTATGAATAAGTTTTTAGAATTGTGTACATTCTCACTAGAATAGAAATGAGGATAATTTATACAAGTACTGGGAGGGAAGGAAGGAAGGAGGCTACATATTAGTGGAAATTAAACTGCCTACATTGGAGAAGCTAGTTCCTAAACATGTGAAAGCATATATGGTTTGAGATGTGCAACAAATATAGTGAGCTGTTATCTGCTTAAATTTTGAAATGTGGGTAGTGAGTATATCTCATTTTTATAAGGAACACCCACCTAATTGGTCACTGAATGTCTAAATTAGAAATATAGATGCAGGTACATTGGTCTAACTGAAATCAGATCTTTCAGCTGAGGTCAAAGAGACATTTTTTAGGATGGACAATTTCAAATTGTCCAATCTGATGAAGACATGAAAGCTTCCTCCACTAGTGTGTTTATTTAAAGGCTCAGTGAGGCAAAGAGAAGTAGAATTTCTTGTTTGTATTTCCAAGGAAGCAGAGAATTAGAATATATTGGTCATGTTGTAGATGAATCGCTTAATAACGCCAGTTTTGGTAATTTGAATTTTTTTCTAATTATATTATTTTAAAAAAATGGTCCAACAGCTAATTACCAAATTCTGTACACTGCTGATTTACTTGATTAAGAGTAGGAAAAAAATGTAGCAAAAGAAAATTTTGTACTTTACTGTAAATGTCATTGTTATTCTTTCAGAAATATTTATCAAAAGAAGCACGTTCAAAGATACCAAAGAAATGGGTGTGCAATAAAAGTATGAAGAAGGTTTGAATAACTGACAAGTTTTAGTCATAACCACATGGTGGGGAAAAGTCAGGATTTATGCTAGTAAAGAAATGGATAAATAGTGCTGGCGATTCAAGAACAGCAATTGTTTCTCTTACTGTAAAGATGTTCATTGTAAATTCCCAAGGAATAGTTGACACTTTGGTGACACCTAGTGGATACTCTGTGAAACTCCAAGATGTTTCTGTTCTTTATATGAATTTGACATAATTGTGCCTTTGTTTCCTTTATTTAGTAATGGACACCTCCTTTTTTTTCTTTTGGCAAAATATTTTTTTGCAGATGCAGCAAGACAATCATATGTTTTAAAGTGTTAGTCCTACTTTTTAAGTTCTCTTAACTATAAAAATATATATGGTATATCTTGTTTGTTTTTATTTTATTTCACATGTAACATTGTAGGGCATGTGGGACGTTTATCATCAAAGTGAGACACTTTACCATAATGGTTCAGGGAGTACTTTTACATTTTGTTAACATTGTTTTTCTATAAATACTACATCATATGGATGGATATTCTATTAACATCCACTTAATTTATGTAGTGTTAACCATAACAATGTAATCATTAGATAATAGTTAACGTTGAACCATTTGTTCTTCAGATTTCAACACTGTTTGAGTCTGTAGTTTATAGATATGTGAATCTTTTTTACTTGAACTAAATTATCTGTCTTTAAAGTGGGCATCTTCATTTGCTTTAGCCAAAACCTCAATCAGTGTCTTATGCACTACAAGTTTTAATTTGGAAAAAAAAACTTACTGTATTTTAATTTTGTCGTAGTCCACAGTTAATTGTTGTTAAGACTGTTTTGTTTTATTTTTTTTACACACTGGGTTACTACAACAGCTTTAATTTAAAAGAAATGGTCAAATCTGGCTCATTTTTTTCTTTTTAATTTTATTATCAAATGATCAAGCTGTCAAACCTTTGTTGCAGAACTGTTTTGTATTAATTATGTGATGGTACCAGAATTATGATTAAATGACCTGGGGACAATGCAGGGAAACCTTTGAAATTTATGTCTTTTAAAAAAAAGTTATACTATTTATAATTTTGACAAGTTTAATTTTATTTTTATAGGGAAGTTTTTATTCCCCTTGATGTTGTTATTGAATGGCAAATGATAGTTCCATTATTAAAGTTGAAGTTGGCAGTACTTTATCATTTGTGTGGTGTTTTACCTTGCTAATATCGTATTACCTGAAGTTCATGTTGTGTTCATTTAATGCTCAATAAGACCTCTTTATAAGGAAGCTACTTGGCAAAATATAGCCTCCTTTTAAGTACAAATTAAGATTTATTACTCATGCGGGGATTCTGTGCCAAAAAATAAAAAATTCTGTTCCAAAACATTTAAAATTCTGCAAACAATATTTTACAATTTTGCAAATTTTATTTGTCAAAATAACAGTACACAATCACGCCAGTTTCAATTATTTTGGTAATTTATTTCAAAATACTTGTCAGTAAGTATGTCTGTAACAATACAGACACACACAAATTCCCCCAGGAGTAGAGAGTTAAAGAAACCCCTATGACAACCCAGTTCCTTTTTCTCTGCCCCCCCACCCCCGCCCCACCAGAGCCCAGGCAAGGGTCCAGACATCTACAACCCCTCCTCCCCTAGAGCCCAACCATGGGGCCCCCCCTTGCCCAGATACCCGCAACCCCTCCCCCCAGAGCCCAGCTGCAGGTCCCTCCATTGCCCAGATACCCACCCCCCTCTGCCCCTCAGAGCTCAGGGATCCAGAGGGAAAAACAGCCTGATGCTCAGTCCCGTGCGTGTGTGGAGTTTCCTGTGCACCACTGCCTCCTTCCTTCAGGGCATGCTGGGAACTGAAGCTGCCAGGAACCCTCTAGCTCTCTCCCCTTTCTCCTGGTCATGTCTTCTATGGGAGAGCTGAGTGATACTGGGTTCAGCAGCCCCTAGTGGCAGCCAGCAGCACTGTAGCCCATTTCTGTGGGGGGAAAGGAAATTCTGCATGCACAACATTAATTTCTGCAAAACTCTGCATTGCACAGTGGTGCAGAATTCCCCAAGGCATAATTTATGAGACAAGAAATATTTACTTTGGTATATATATGCACACCATCAATAGAAAGTTATTTTTTATTTTGGCTCCTAGTTTGATTAACAATATAAGCACTCCAAGTGGCTTAGTGGACCGAGTATTGGATTAGGATTCTGGAGACTTGGGTTCTGTTCCCACCTCTGCTATTGTCATCCTGGCTGACACTGGCCAAGTCACTTTTCTGTTCCTTTGTTTTCTTATCTGTAAGATGGAGGTTACAAGGAACAGGGAGGTGAAGTGTAAAGCAGTGTGAGATCTAATGATGAAAAACGCTACTTAAAAGCTAGCTGCTATTTATTTATAAAACAAAAGAAAAATTCCATGACTTCTAAGAAGAACCTTGTTAAGAAAAGGCTTATTTCAGTACATTATTTTCTAGCACCAGCACTTGGATTAAGGGTGCTTTGAATTTGTAAGGGACACGTTCAACTGAAAGGTGGCCCAAAATTTAGGTTTTGGAAGAACATGATTCTACGAAACATGAAATCAGAAGAAATGTTTTCATGGATTGTTTTCTTTAAAAATTCCAGTGGAAAGTTTTTAACAAATTAAACACTTTCTTTGGTAATGGTTGTACTTTAAACATTATAACATTGAGATTTTGTCACTGTCCAAATTGATGATAAAATGGAAAAAGTAAACAAACAGCAAAAACAACAAGTGATTGGAGTATTTAAAGTTATCTGGTTTTAATATTCTGTTAGTATCATGATTGAAGAAACTGACATTTTAAATCCTGTTTTTAAACGGTGTACCTCTTAAACCATTAAAGGACATAAAAGTTAAATTATTTAAAAATCTGCTGCCCTTTAAAATTTATTAAACCTTAAATGCTAATTTTCTGTTTTTAATTTTTATGACAAAATACTAGTCAAACTTTTAAATTATAGATGAGAGAACCATTGAAAAAGTGTAAAGGGTGGATTATTAAAGCCTGGGTGGTTTGATTTTAAATCAGTGATTTAAAGCACCAATTTTAATCATGACTTAAATCAGCAAGGAGAAAACCTTCATTTAAATATTTGATTTTAGCCTTATTTTGCATTTGTACTTTTTAGTTATTTTTCCTAAAGATAAGTTCATTTTCACTGGTTGGTATAACTATTAAAAAATGTTGATTTGCAACCAAATAGGGCCTTTGTACTTAATTTTGTACATCTTGTTGCTAAACAGGAGGACACTTATATATATACATTTAAGTAATTATATAGCATAAAATAAATCTATTCCAATTCTTAATTTTCAAATGTTTTATGTTAGAGAATTGTGAGTGACATGTTTCTTGTTTACTAGTGTGACAAAGTTCCTCCTCTACCTTGGTGGGTCTTGCACTTATTGGCGGATTTGCTCGCCTTGGAGCTTCACCACAGCCCTCAGTTTGGCCGTTTTTGTGAACCCACGGTCCAGGTCAACTCCTCCTGTGTCTGACCAGGAGTTGGGAGGTTTGGAGGGAACCCGGGCCTGCCCTCTACTCTGGGTTCCAGCCCAGGGCCTTGTGGAATGCAGCTGTCTAGAGTGCCTACTGGAACAGCTGTGCGAAAGCTACAACTCCCTGGGCTACTTCCCCGTGGCCTCCTCCCAACACCTTCTTTATCCTCACCATAGGACCTTCCTCCTGGTGTCTGATAATGCTTGTACTCCTCAGTCCTCCAACAGTATGCGTTCTCACTCTCAGCTCCTAGCGCCTCTTGCTCCCAGCACCTTACATGCGCACCACAAACTGAAGTGAGCTCCTTTTTAAACCCAGGTGCCCTGATTAGCCTGCCTTAATTGATTCTAGCAGCTTCTTGATTGGCTGCAGGTGTTCTAATCAGCCTGTCTGTCTTAATTGTCTCCAGAAAGTTCCTGATTGTTCTGGAACCTTCCCTGTTACCTTACCCAGGGAAAAGGGACCTACTTAACCTGGGGCTAATGTATCTGCCTTCTATTACTCTCCTGTAGCCATCCGGCCCAACCCTGTCACACTAGATAATGTTTGTTTACTTGTGATGTGTGTCAAGATGCATTTGGGCAGAAATTGGAATTCAATTAAGTGTACAAAAAATTGAGCTAATAAAACTACATTAAATGTCCTGGATACATAAGAAAAAAATTTTATGTAAACATGTTTTGCATTTAAAACTACCTGATTTATTAAACAAAGGAACTATTAAGTATAGTTAGTGAATTGACAGACTGATTCTGGTCACCAGGGGCCAGATTTTCAAAGGTTTTCAGGTCTCTAAAGATGCAGATGGGTGCCCAATGGAATTTTCAAAAGTGTTTAAGCAGGCTCATGAATTCATAAAGTTTAAGGCCAGAAGGGACCATCAGATCATCTAGTCTGACTTCCTGTATTTCTCAGGTCCTTAATTATCACCAAGTTACCCCATATTGAGCCCAATAACTTGTTTGACTAAAGCATAACTTCCAGAAAGGTTGGTAGTCTTGATTTGAAAGACATCAAAGATGGAGAATCCACCACTTGCCATGATAGTTTGTTCCAGTGATTATTCAAGCTCACTCTTGAAAATTTGTGTCTAACTTGAATTTATCTGACTTCAGTTTCCAGTTATTGGTTCTTGTTACGCCTTTCTCCTCTAGATTAAAGAGCCTTTTAGTATCTGGTATTTTCTCCCTATGAAGGTACATATACGCTGTAATCAAGTCACTACATGTTTAGGTGCTTAAGGAGTAACTCATTCTGTTCTCTAGTTAGATCTGGTTATCTTAATAGGTCCCCCCGACCAGTACATCATGGGTTTGCAGTTAGCACACTGAACCTTATCCATTCAAGATCCTGCAGTTCTGAGTTATCAATAATGCTCAAACTCTAAATGTAGAGTGCCATGCCCACCTCTTTACCGACTCTGTCCTTCCTAAACAGGTTATAACCAGAGATTTTGCATTCCAATCATCCCACCAGGTTTCAGTAATGCCGACTATATAAAATTTTTTCTCATCCATGAAAAAGTCCAATTCCTCTTGCTTGCTACCTAGACTCCTAGTATTGATATGTAAGCATTAGGAAAAATTTCTTCCATTTGAAATTAGCGGGAGTTAGCTGCCTAACCTTCATTTGAAAATCCCACTAGTCAATTATCTGCATCTTTTGGTGCCTAAATATTGTTGAAAATCTTGCTCCATGAACTTCAAGTTTTTTTAGAACTAGCAAATCATATCCTCTCCCACCTGGTTTTTATTCATAGATTGGAAAAGAAAAACAAAAGTTTTTCTGCTCTTTCAACTCCCAGTTTCTCAACTTTGAATTAACAAGTCCAAATGACGAAAATACTCTCTGCATTTGCTAGCTAAACTGAAACCAAATGTAATTAAGGGAAAAACTTTTCTGCACAAACAGAAACTGAAAGTACGGACGTTTGGAAATATGTAAATGTCAACCTTTGTGCTACTGTAAAGACTGAAAATAATGTAGAGGCTGAATGTAATATGACATATTTATAAAACTTGATTTGACCTCAAAAGTTAAGATGTTTTTTCCCCGATTCTGTATGAAAATAGCAAAGGAGAACCCTTTAACTCAATTGGCAGAGGTAACTTTCTTGCTGCCATTTCAAACATTATTGTTATTTACCTTTTGCCGTCGCCTAGTGATCCAGAGCCATTCATGTAGGTCCTCGTTTATTTTTACTTTTAAGTTCAGTAATGTGTATGTTTGCTGAGAAGTAATTTAACTTTCTTCTTCGAGGACTGTCCCTGTGGGTGCTCCACTTTAGGCGTCTTGGCACCCTGCACTTCTAATCGGAGCCACTCCAAGCAGTTACCACAGGTGCGCAGCCAACCGTTCCTCAGTTCCTTCTCTACCACCTTTGGCTTCAGTCAGAATGACAGCAGTCCCCTTAACAACTCTAGATATTCCTCTTATTTCAGCCCAATCAATCGCCACATCTGTCGTCATGCAGAGGGCTTCCTGGGTCTATCTCACTGGCTTCCCAGGGAAGTTCAGGCTACCGTAGAGGACTTACCTTTCAAAGACCAAAAATTGTTCGCAGAGAGCACAGATGTATCCTTACACACCTTGAAGGATACATGCAACATTAAAGACACTGGGAATATATGTCCCTGCGAACAAAAAAGAAACAGGGCATATTCTATAACCAGCGATTCCAGACTGCCGCATACAGCCAGCCTCAAAGAAATTATGACCAACACCGCAAGCAGCGCCAGACGAGATGCCGACTAATGCAAGAACAGTCGTCTATGTCTCAACCATACACTTCCAGGCAAATGTTTTGAAGTGTTGGTCGAGAACACGAGAGCCCCACATTCTCCAATTCCAGAGTCACTTTTAATTTCCAGCTCATTTAGGGACCGCCTTACAACTTTTTACCCCGTTTGGAGAACCATCACCTCAGACAAGTGGATTCTGGAAATTATACAGATGGGTTATTCCATCCCCTTTGTCTCTATTCCACCTACCCACCCTCTTCCCCATCCCTCTTCAGGGACCCATGTCACGAGCACCTGCTACAGCAGGAAATAAATCATTTTCTGCAATTTGGAGCTGTGGAACCTGTACCAGCTCATATAGGATTTTATTTACATTACTTCCTTACTCAAAAGAAAACAGGTGGATGGAGGCCCATTCTGGACTTGCACAAACTAAACAAGTTCATGGGAACACAGTGCTTCAAGATGGTTAACCCTAGCAAACACAATTTCGGCATTGGAGAAAGGAGATTGTCTCTTGGCCCTCGACCTACAGGATTCTCACTTTCACGTCACTATCCACCGGAGGTTCCTCTGATTCACTGTTCAGAACCTGCACTACCAGTACAGGGTGCTCCCCTTCAGCCTATCCACAGCCCCAAGGGTATTTTCCAAAGTTCTCAGCGTTGCAGGAGCACACCTTCACAGGCAGGGTGTGATAATCTTTCCCTACCTAGACAACTGCCTATTCAAAGCACCAGCATACCAGGAGGCAGCTGACGCCACTCACACCACTTTAACCCTGTTTACAAACCTAAGGTTACAAATCAACCTTCAGAAATACACCCTAACTCCAACCCAACAACTGGACTTTATAGGGGCACACCTCAACTGTATCACGGCATCAGCACAGCTACTCCAACAATGGTTTATTACCTTAACAAACCTAATTACAACAGTATGACAGCCCACAAACGTCCACCAGAACGTGCCTACAACTTCTAGGGCACATGTCAGCTTCAACATTTGTTGTGAAACATGCCAGGCTTCATATGAGATGTCTACAAACCTGGCTATGCACTGTCTATATTCCTCACAGACACTCCATCAACAGATGTCTTACAATGCCCAGCGGAGTGAAACACTCACTCACATGGTGGACAAAACAAACAAATGTTTGCTCAGGTGTCCCCTTCCAACGGGAACCCCCATCGGTAACTATCACCACGGATGCTTCTCTGGTGGGATGGCGGGGCACGCTTGTCCAAAAACACCATCCAGGGCCGCTGGTCCCTAGCGGAGTCTAATCTCCACATAAATCTACTGGAGCTACGAGCAGCCCGAAACACCTGCCACCACTTTCTCCCCCTTATGAGCAACAAAACTGTCTAGATTCTCACGGACAACTTGGCGACTGTGTTTTATATAAATCGCCAAGGAGGGGCCTGATCTTACCTGCTCTGTAGAGAAGCAGTTCACCTCTGGCAATGCAGCATATCCGACAATATGTACATATCACGGCATCCTACCTACCTGCAAGCCAGAATGCTACAGCAGATGACCTAAGCAGGAACTTCTCACAAATGCATGATTGGGAGCTGGACCCAGGAATACTAGAAACTATATTCAAACAATGGCGATTTTCCTCAATGACCCACAATGCCAAATGCCCACAATACTGTTCCCGAGCTGGACTGGGGAACAACTCTGGGAGACGCCTTCCTTATCAAATGGGAAGCCCCCTCCTGTGTGCCTTCCCCCCACAATCTCCTTATTGAGCCATGTCCTTCACAAGATCAGGAAAGACAAATCCAGAGTCATCCTAAATGCACCAACATGGCCCAGACAAACATGGTTCCCATACCTGGACCAGATGGCTGTGAGACCACCATGAACCCTTTCCCCGGTGTCTCATCTGCTGACATAGGATGCAGGATGCCGCAGTCACCCCAACATTCCAATACTCCATCTCAAGGCTTGGATAATCCATGGATAACAGAACTTGAAACACGCTGTTTCAAGGAAGTGCAGGACATTCTATCAAACTGCCGACGATTGTCCACACAAAAAACATAGGCGCACAAGTGGAAACAATTCTCCATCTGGTGCCAGGACAAGCAAATTACTCCACAATTGGCCCCACTACGCACAATCCTCGATTACATATTGACTCTCAAAAAATCGGGCCTTTCCACTAGTTCACTCACAGTGCACTTATCAGCTATTGCTACCTTTCATGCTAAGGTGGACAGACTCACTGTCTTCACCCATTTGCTGACCAAGCACTTTCGCAAGGATATAGACAACACTTACCCACACTAAGAGACCCGACCCCTATGTAGAACCTTGTTCTCCGTGCCCTCATCAGCAAACCCATTGAACGGCTAGCGACCTGCTCATTCTTTCACTTATCCATGAAAGTCGCCTTTTTAGTAGTGATCACATGAACAAGAAGGGTGGGAGAGTTGGGTGCTCTAATGGCACACCCACCTTATATCACATTCCTCAAGGGCAAAGTAGTCCTACGACCACATCCTAAATTCATACCCAAGGTCACCTCCTCCTTCCATCTCAACTAACCCATTTAATTACCTGTATTCTTCCCCAAGCCACACGCCGACAACAGGGAGGCATCCCTACACATGCTGGATGTCCGCAGAGCGCTGGCGTTCTACACAGAGAGAACAAAAACATTCAGAAAAACATCCAGACTATTCGTATCCACAACAGAATGGTCACAAAGTCAAACCATTTCCAAACAGAGACTTTCTAAATGGATCTCTAACTGTACCCAATTATGTTACCAAAAATACAACGTACAAGCTCCTTCCGGACTTTGCACACACTCCACTAGAGCTATGTCCACATTGATAGCCTTTCTCAAAGATGTACCTGTCACTGATGTTTGTAAAACAGCTACCTGGGCATCACCCCATACTTTCACCAAATACTGTGCCCTAGAATAGCAGTCAGCTGCACATGCTCACTTCGGACTCTCTGTACTCTCCACTGTAAATAAATGAACTCCAAAGCCCCTCCTCTCCACTGAGGGGCACTACTTTACAGCCACCTAAAGTGGAGCACCCACCTTGTACAGTAACTGAAGTTCTTCAAGATGGTTGTCCCTGTGGGTGCTCCACTACCCCCCTTCCTCTCCTGTACTTCAGACTTTCACGTTCGATCCTCTGGGGTAGAGAAGGAACTGGGGAATGGTTGGCTGTGCACACGGAGCGGTGCGAGGCGGCTGCCGTGCGCAGCCAACTGGGGCACTGCTCCTGCAAATCTCCAATTAGAAGCACAGGGCACCAAGACACCTCAAGTGGAGCACCCACAGGGATAACCATCTAGAAGAACCTCAGTTACTGCACAAGGTGAGTAACCTTCTCTTCAATACATTTTCTATATTCATGTTGTAGCAGCAAATAAAGCACATTAGTTGGTCTCATGTACAAGAAAATGTGCCATAAATGTGTTTCTCAGCTGAAATTAGACAAGAGAAACATTGCTAAAAAGTGTGTTTAAATCAATACAGTATAAACCAGTACAGTATTAATGTTTTACTAGGTTGAGAGCTGGTGACAGTGAGGCTAATGACTGACCTGATCCTGGACTCCCTACTTGGATAAAACGCCCATCAAAACCAATGAAAGTTTTGCCCACACAAATACTCCAGGAGAAGGCCCCAAATAGCTGCACGTACGGTATCTTTTAATCAGGGCCCTGCGTACTCCACAGCAGTCTTAAGTTTTTTCCTAAGGTCAGATGTCTTCAGAGTTTCATGTTAACCAGACCATTCATCGCCCAGTTTTTTTCTTCAAAGCATCAGACTAGGCAAGAAGCTGCCTTCCATACCTTGAATCATAGAATATCAGGGTTGGAAGAGACCTCAGGAGGTCATCTAGTCCAACCCCCTGCTCAAAGCAGGACCAATCCCCAACTCAATCATCCCAGCCAGGGCTTTGTCAAGCCTGACCTTAAAAACTTCTAAGGAAGGAGATTCCACCACCTCCCTAGGTAACGCATTCCAGTGTTTCACCACCCTCCTAGTGAAAAAGTTTTTCCTAATATCCAACCTAAACCTCCCCCATTGCAACTTGAGACTATTACTCCTCGTTCTGTCATCTGCTACCACTGAGAACAGTCTAGATCCATCCTCTTTGGAACCCCCTTTCAGGTAGTTGAAAGCAGCTATCAAATCCCCCCTTGTTCTTCTCTTCCGCAGAATAAACAATCCCAGTTCCCTCAGCCTCTCCTCATAAGTCATGTGTTCCAGTCCCCTAATAATTTTTGTTGCCCTCCGCTGGACTCTTTCCAATTTTTCCACATCCTTCTTGTAGTGTGGGTCCCAAAATTGGACACAGTGCTCCAGATGAGGCCTCACCAATGTCAAATAGAGGGGGAACGATCATGTCCCTCGATCTGCTGGCAATGCCCCTACTTATACATCCCAAAATGCCATTGACCTTCTTGGCAACAACGGCACACAACAAGAACCATCACTGTCCTTCTATTTGGACAGAACCAAACCATTCAAAAAGTCTCCCAGACTGCAGTTTCAATAGCAGACAGATCCAAAGGATCCACAGTCATCACCCAAAGGCTTTAAAGATGGCTCTCTGGCTGTATCATTTCATGTTACGACTCTGCCACCATTCAACCTTCTTCTAGAGTATTAGGCCATTCTACAATGTCTCAATGTACTTGTATGGCGTGACTCAAGAATATTCCGGTGACTGAGATTTGCAAACCAGCAACTTGGGCTTCAGAACATACTTTTTTCAAGCACTGTGTCATGGTGCATGCCTCTAGATCAGATGCTGTGGTGAGCAATGCAGTTCTGTCTTCAGTATTGGACTAAGTTCTGAAGCTCCCTCCTCCCTTTGGGGATACTGCTCAAGAGTTATCACAGGAACACAGGAGAGGTTACTCACCTTGTGCAGTAATGAGTTCTTTGAGATGTTTTGTCCCTATGGGTGCTACACTACCCGCCCTCCTTCCCCTCCACTTTGGAGTGCCCTCTGCAGGACTTTATGATGGAGAGAAAACTGGAGGCAGTTTGCTCGTGTACCCCTATATATCATTGTTACAGAGCATGAGGATGTGTAGGGCACATGCATGGGCTGAACAGGTACTGCTACAGCAAATCTCTGACCCAAGGTGCATGCGCACATGAAGTGGAGCATTCATAGGAACATGCATCTTGAAGAATTTGTTACTGCACAAGGTGAGTGCTTAGAATGTTGACAATTTTATAAGCAAGGTTACCTTCCCATACTAGCCCAGCCATTGCAATCTACCTGAAAATGCAGATACTCTGCTTTTCTTTGTCAACCCCACATTCTGCTAGCTGATTACAACTGTAGAACCTTTATGAGCTGGGACAGATTGTATGTGCTTCACTGATGCTTTCCTTAATGTTAACTGACAGGACCACATTACCCTGGCAAATCCAGGCAGTCCAGCTCTGTGTTTGTGCTTGTTCTCCCCTGATCCAGCAGAGACCTGAAATAACTCTTAAATATGTTTTCCTGAGTAACCTACACTTTGTCAAACTCAGATTTCAGTACAAGATCCCTTATAAAAATAATTCATTCTTTCTGTCTCTGCTCTATTAAGCTCCTTGTTAAGGTATAGGGTTTCTTACCTTTATGCTGGAGAGAACAATTTGTGTTTGGGGAGGAGGAAGGAAACAAATAATGCCAGGTTCTTCACTCCAATGGTATATATCACTTCTGAACTAGTCTTTTTTCTTTTTTTTTTAAGGTAATCTTTACATTGGCACTGTGGATGGGAAACTGTAGATGATCTGTGGTGACCAATTTAATTTCATTACTCAGTAGAGCAGGATGTGTTTGAATGTGGTGAGTGATCTTTTTTTTCCCAATGAGATAATCAAGACTGACTCATTTGTATAACAATGCTGAATAAGGGGCGGAAATACTGTTTTAATTGCTGTTAATGTTTTCTGAGTTTTACATGCAAAGTTATTAAAGACTGATAACACTACGTAGTTTCTTGTAGACTCAGATCTGGAGTATTTCTAGTTGTTGTTCGTTTGAAATCCATATGGTGACTGAAACAAGAGTGGTTCTGGATTTCGAAAGGAGAGAACTGCAGTAGAACCTCAAAGACATGAACACCAGAGTTACGGATTGACTGGTCAACAGGACACCATGTGAAACTGGAAGTAACCAATCAGGCATTAGCAGAGACCCCCTCCCCCCAAAAAGCAAATACTGTACCGTGTTTGAATTGCATCTTAAAGTTAGGCACATCTGGGGTCTCTGTCTCCACCCCACCCCCACGCACAGGGCAGCCACCTACAGCTAGGAGGTGAAGACACTGGTGCTGCCAGCCTGAGGGGGACAAGCTTGTAAACTCAGTCCAGCCCAGGGAAGGAAGCTGCTGCTGAAGCCTGGCCTGGAGTGTCAGCGTTGGATCTGGAGCCCGAACTGTGCTTTGTTCAGAGTTCCAAACATTTCAGAGTTACAGACAACTTCCATTCCCATCTACACCAATAATTGAACCACTGTAGACAATAATTGTTATTTACACTGGTTGCTCCTTGAACAAGTGCTGAAAACTGTTTTAACTATTAGTGTACAGAGGACTAAAAAAATTTCTGCACTGTTAAAATGTCTGCAGAGGGTGAGGCCTTGTCTGTATTTTGCTGTAAGTGCAGAGTTAAATGATGCAGTGGTAAAACACTTTTTCCTGAGCTACGTTAGTGCTTCCAACATTGCTAACATCAGTGGAGCTGCACTGGTGCTAAACCCATGTGAAAGGTCACCGAGATGCATCCTCACTGAGAGCAACTGGTCAGTTTCTTAGACACCCATCTTCCACCTCCAGAATGTCCCTCTGAGCTTTGGAGGAAGTTTGGAAAAATGTGGTACTGGAGCTATTCAACTTCTCTCCTAAAAGAAAATTCTCAGAAAATCGCAGTACTATTCTAAGAAAATCAGCCTTATGAATATAGTTTCTTGGTCCCAGTTTTTAGCCCAATGTGTTAATGACTCATAGGCATGTAGTGCTTAAAATGATTCAGTAAGAAGTATTTGAGGGAGACCAAGATGCTAAATGAGGAGAAAATAATTTCATATTTGTTTCTTTTAATTAAAAACTAACATTTTGTGACATTAATTATAAAACATTTGGCATTCCATGCCATGATTTTTAGTGTCTAGCAAAGTTATGAATTTACACTCCCAGGCTCATTTTTTGAAGTTGTTGTGCAGGTTTCCTTTGAGGATGAGTACTGAGGTCAGGTATGGAGAGAGAATTTTGTGAAAAGTGTTCCCTCACGGCTCAGAAACCCAGCGAGGGGAGGGAGTTTTGGAGTCCAGGTTCCAGCCCAAGTGGGAACATATGTACTGCTATTTTTAGCCCTGCAGCCGGAGCCCTGCAAACGCAGGTCAACTGACCCAGGCTCTGAAATGTGGTGCTGTGAATTTTTCTTTGCAGTGTAGATACACCCTCTGAGTGCTTCTCTCTTTCCCCAACAGAAGTAGGTCCAATAAAAGATATTCCCTCACTCACCCTGTCTCTTTAATAGCCTGGGACCAACAGGGATACAAGACTGCAAATATTGTGTTTTTACTTTCTATCACATATTGAATGTTTTAGGATAGTTTCACTTTCAGAAAACGGACTGATGGGATGAGTGAAAGTGGGTAGTTTCATTTAAAAGCTAGATCAGGAACACTTTCTGACTTTGATGTTGTCCGTTGCATTTGATCATTGGGTATTTTTGTTAATCAAGTGTAGATGGAATTCCTTTTAGGTTCTTGGACTAGAAATATCGTGTAACAGGACCATTTATTTCACTAATTCAAGTAGAAAATGGGGACCTCACAGATATGGGGTGAGATGCTCTCCTTAGCCATTTGTAGGGGTGATTAAATATATTTAAAGCATCATTTGGTGCTGGTGGTACTCTGAACTACCACCTGGAAGAAATGGGTTTGATTTCTAGTTTTGGTCTTTTGCTTGTTTGACTGGTTTGAACTAAGCAAGCTGTAGAGACAATATGCTCAGCTCCGGAGGTGATGAACATGCTGCATTGCTCTGTAGCTTCCTCCCTGGCCATACGGAAGTAATGTTAATGAACTTTCAACAGAGTCTCATCCAGTCTTCCTTGGCTGTAAGGATGTGAGAACTTGATGACTGGTAATTTAAATAAGAGGAATATTAGGGTGCAGTGAATCCACAGAGCTTTTTAGGATGTGAAGATTCCTCTTAGAGATTGGAAATCAAGTGATGGAATTTAATAGTCCTTAAATCATCAGTGCTGCAGTCCTATAGTATCATGTAGTCTCATCCTTATTTAAATGCTGACAAAGGGCTTGGCAGCACACAAGAGATAAACATAAAAGCAGCCCCTGCCTTGTGGAGTTTACAGTTAAAACAATCTAAATTTGTCATACAGATCATTTAGTAAAGGAAGCTTGCTTAAATTATCTGGGGTATTTTGAAGTGAAATGTCAAATCTTTATTTGCCATGACAAGCAGGTGTGATGCTGTTTCCTGATTTGCCTGGCTTGAGGGAGAGGCTTCAAGCAGCTTGGCAAAGCAGGATATGCCTCAGAGTGAGTTCTGATTCGGGGCTTTACTGCCAAACTTTTTCCTCTGACTTGTAGAGGAAGCAGAGAGGCTTCTCTCTCACTTCATGAGGGCTGTGATCAGCCAGGTATACAACCCTGGGGATTTATTGAAATAAACAGTGAACAGAGCAGTCTGTTCCTTTACAGTGTTGCAAGCTTGTCTTTTATATTAAGATGGTGGTACCATGTATAAGGTCTGCTTTTAATTAAACTGTTAAAACAACTGCTGGCGATTTTCTGTTAGTCATTGAATCCAGATTTCTTTTAAAATATCTAGCTAAGTCCTTTCATTTTTTAATGACTTGTTTTGGTTAAGGTCATAGAAACTAACCATCTTGGATGTCTGCTGGCCTATGACCCTGTAACAAGAATAGCCAGAACTCTGCTCAGTGGCCTGTACATGGCACATGCATGGTCTCCAAATGAAGACTACATATTAATCACAGAAACCAGCACATGCAGAATTATACCATATGTAAAACCTCAATTTTCCCTCCTGGAATTAAAACATTGCAAATCAGGTTAGGCTGTTGATTTGTTGATTTAATTTCCAGTCCCAAGCATAATTTTCCAATGCTTTCGCTGAAACTATCCATTTAAAAATGATAGTATTGGAAATGTTTAAAATTAACTTTTTTGAAGGCCAATGCTTGAGGTTCAGTTAATTTTGAAATGGAAGTATGCTTTAAGTGGAGGTGGAAAGCCACTCCACCCAGTATAAAGTTTTTCTAGATACTTGCTCATATACGGCTACTGTACTTTGGTTCCTAATTTCATCAAACCTTATTGCAATTGTCCTGGTTAAATAATCATTCCTTATAAACACTTGCACATCTGGACTTCCTAAAGTTGCCCTCAGAAAGTGAGAACATTTGTGTGATTACCGTTATTAGCCAAATACCCCATTCTTCAAATTAAGATAAGTTTAATTTACCATGGTTTTCCATTTTTTAAAAAGTTTGTGTGTGTGTGCGTGTGTGCGCGCGTGCACGTGTCTTGAATTTTGGTCATCTCATACAACATCAGAGCTAATTTTAACGTGATAGAGCAGAGTTCTCATTTTACAAAGAATGTGTTGAGTTCTGCAAGTAGTTTTCCCTGCCTGGAGCCACTATATGGTGCTGCTCTGAGGAACAGATTTAAGTTATGTAAATTGTATGCAATTAGCATTGTGATGGATAGCCAATAAATAGTATCCCCTTTGTTCAAATAGATTTGCTGCTTCTGGTGAAGCCCCTTCCGCTACATTTTGAAAATCCTCTTGTGTGAATTGTACAGCAACTGATATACTAAGAACATAATAACGGCCATACTGGGTCAGACCAAAGGTCCATCCAGCCCAGTATCCTGTCTACTAACAGTGGCCAATGCCAGGTGCCCCAGAGGGAGTGAACCTAACAGGTAATGATCTAGTGATCTCTCTCTTGCCATCCATCTCCACCCTCTGACAAACAGAGGCTAGGGACACCATTCCTTACCCACCCTGGCTAATAGCCATTAATGGACTTAACCTCCATGTATTTATCAAGTTCTCTTTTAAACCCTGTTATAGTCCTAGCCTTCACAACCTCCTCAGGCAAGGAGTTCCACAGGTTGACTGTGCGCTGAGTGAAGAAGAACTTCCTTTTATTTGTTTTAAACCTGCTACCCATTAATTTCATTTGGTGGCCCCTACTTCTTATATTATGGGAACAAGTAAATAATTTTTCCTTATTCACTTTCTCCACACCACTCATGATTTTATATACCTCTATCATATCCCCCCTTAGTCTCCTCTTTTCCAAGCTGAAAAGTCCTAGCCTCTTTAATCTCTCCTCATGTTGGACCCATTCCAAACCCCTAATCATTTTAGTTGCCCTTTTCTGAACCTTTTCTAATGCCAGTGTATCTTTTTTGAGATGAGGGGACCACATCTGTACGCAATATTCAAGATGTGGGTATACCATGGATTTATATAAGGGCAATAAGATATTCTCTGTCTTATTCTCTATCCCTTTTTTTAATGATTTCTAACATCCCGTTTGCTTTTTTGACTGCCGCTGCACACTGCGTGGACGTCTTCAGAGAACTATCCATGATGACTCCAAGATCTTTCTCCTGATTAGTTGTAGCTAAATTAGCCCCCATCATATTGTATGTATAATTGGGGTTATTATTTCCAATGTGCATTACTTTACATTTATCCATATTAAATTTAGTTTGACATTTTGTTGCCCAATCACTTAATTTTGTGAGATCTTTTTGAAGTTCTTCACTGTCTGCTTTGGTCTTAACTATCTTGAGCAGTTTAGTAGCATCTGCAAACTTTGCCACCTCGCTGTTTACCCCTTTCTCCAGATCATTTATGAATACATTGAATAGGATTGGTCCTAGGACTGACCCTTGGGGAACACCACTAGTTACCCCTCTCCATTCTGAAAATTTTCCATTTATTCCTACCCTTTGTTCCCTGTCTTTTAACCAGTTCTCAGTCCTTGAAAGGATCTTCCCTCTTATCCCATGACAACTTAATTTACATAAGAGCCTTTGGTGAGGGACCTTGTCAAAGGCTTTCTGAAAATCTAAGTACACTATTTCCACTGGATCCCCCTTATCCACATGTTTGTTGACCCCCTCAAAGAACTCTAATAGATTAGTAAGACATGATCTCCCTTTACAGAAACTATGTTGACTTTTGCGTAACAATTTATGTTGTTCTATGTGTCTGACAATTTTATTCTTTACTATTGTTTCAACTAATTTGCCTGGTACTGACATTAGACTTACTGGTCTGTAATTGCCAGGATCACCTCTAGAGCCCTTCTTAAATATTGGTGTTACATTAGCTATCTTACAGTCATTGGGTACAGTAGCTGATTTAAAGGACAGGTTACAAACCATAGTTAATAGTTCTGCAATTTCACATTTGAGTTTTTTCAGAACTCTTGGGTGAATGCCATCTGATCCCAGTGACTTGTTACTGTTAAGTTTCTCAATTAATTCCAAAACCTCCTCTAGTGTCACTTCAATCTGTACTGTGTCCCTCAATGACTGCTGTACCTAAACGGATATAAAAATATGAATTCACTTTTTTTGGCAGCTATTGGCTGAGTTATCCAGGTAACATCAGACTATCAAAGAGAGGCACATACAGACTGGGAATATCTACTCCTTGCCTTCCTAGTTTCTTTTGCTCCTTTTCGGTATGCTTTAGGACTTTGTCCCTGAAGAAATTTATTGCAAAGGTGAATTAAATCTGACATTGTGTAACAGTAGTATTGCAGTAGCATGTTCAAACCTCAGGCCTGACCTAAACTTAAAACTACTTCTGGAGAACTGTTGGTTCGGGCTATTACCTTTTGTTTTAAATGGTCTTTGCTGTGCTGCTGTAAGTTCTACCAGCAAAGAAGTGATGTTGGCAGTGTCTTTCTTGGCCAGGGAATTGATATAAGTGGTGCTGGCAAAAGCACTGTTGGTATAAGCTGTGTGTGACCTAGGAAGGTGCACCACTACAGAAGCAAGCCCTTAGTGTAGACAAGATATCATAGACCACGACCCCATTGTCTGAGTTGCCATACAAACATTGTCCCCACCCAAAAGCACTTATAGTCTAAGTATGCTACCTCCTGCATTTTGATTACTTCTACTCTAAGGCAGTTGTAGAAGCCTTAAACTATGATGCCCAGCTGGGATTTTGCTATTGGAACACCGTTATTTGCCTGCATGTACAGAAAGTCAGTGCTAGGACTTCATCTTTCTCCCACAGAGTAAAATTATCACCCTGCAGTTGGCTGAGATTAAGTAAATTGCTTAGGGAAATTTCAGCTCATCATTTCTTTCGTAGTACTTGATACATAATTTTGATTCGGATCGGTAAGTGATTTCAACTCTGCTTTAGCAAGTCCACATTGTGACAGATGACCAAAAAGGGTTAAGCAGCTCGCGGGCTAAATGACCCAGATTCAACCTTTAGAGACATGTTGGGAACTATGTAAATGGTAATTAGGGCAATTCCATGTTAGATGGGCTAGAACTTTGAAATGCAAACCTGTATTGTTAGAGAATTAAAGATGATACTAATAGTATCTTTACTTCTGTCTTGTTAGATATTAGCCATGTAAACAGACAGTTCCTGTTTATTACTATAGCTATTGATTCAACGATCAAAAGGGAATATTCAACATTTAGATGAATCTTGAGTGAAATGTCATTGTCTATGTCTCTTTAAAATTTCTCATAAACTGCTTAATGGATAAATTTCCTTATGTTAATCCATGTAGTAATTACTGGTGATGTTTAGGAAATAGAAGGATACTTTCAAAAGCCTATTCACCCAGGACTGTATAGATAAGAGGCTGCCAGAAAACACTATAAAAAGACTCTTGAGACCTGATCCTTTCATCTCAGATCTGCTTAATGCTTTATGCAGGGTAAGCTTGAGATATCCAGTCCCACCTGGATATGAACATTGGACTACAACCTATGGATTAACTGTGAAACAACTCTTTGCAACTACAAAGCTCACCGTCCCTACTATGAAGCTAATCTCAAAACTATATTCTTGTTCATGATCTTTTAACCAATATATGTATATTTTTAATAAATTTTAGTTTAGTTAGTAAGAATTGGCTGTAAGCGTGTATTTGGGTAAGATTTGAAATATTCATTAACTTGGGAGGTAATGTGTCCAATCCTTTGGGATTGGTAGAACACTCTTATATGCTTAATAAGATTTTCAGTAATCATCATATGTGATTTGTGAGTCTAGGTGGAAGCCCAAGGCTGGGTTGCTAAAGGGAACTGTGTTTTCTGGGTATCCAGAAAGGTATTATAGAAGCTGTTTTGTGCTGGCTTGGTAAATCTAAGTATTGGAATACCCATCAGCTTTGGGGATTGTCTGTCCCATTCTTTGTAGTTTGCCCTAATTGAGTAATCTCAGTGTGGCTCCCCTGGGACCCCAGTGTCTCACACATTACAAAGTAAGTCCTTTTTGCCAATTTATAATAAGCCCCACTAATGCCCACCATTTCCTGAGATGCTAAAGCAGTGACTGTATTTCAGGAGTTACCAACCTGTTACTTACCATAGAGCTATCAGACATCCAGCTGTGGCAGAAACAGTTGAGTGAAAGTTATCAGTGTGCTTTAGCTGTTGGTTTATTTGCATCTGCCCACAACAGTAAAGTTATCTGGCAAGTGCCAGATCTGCACTGTTACATCTGTACCTACATAATCCCCCTTATATTAATACCAATTTTCCTTTAATGGAACATGTTCTGAAATAACCAATGCCGTCTTACATTTTTACAGGTTCTGCCAGTATCACTTTATAGCATCTTTCTACATAAACATGACTTATTCTTAGAAATTAATGACCAAGGAGAAACTGTAGAGAGTTTTCACGACCCTGATGGTAGCATGACATGGCCATTAGAGATGTCTTTGAGCACAATGGGGAAACACAGAGGTAATACAGAACAGCCATTTCTTGCGGTGCTAAACTAATATCTAACTGTCAAGTTTTGTGTATGATTCCAATATACCTAACTCACGTACATGGAAAGAAAAACAGTGGTGTTTCTTCAAACTACTTAAAAGCATTTTCAGAAACACAGCTCTTCTGCACACTACTTTAATATTGGAATTTTCCTCCAACATTGTACAAGTATTTCAGCTAGAACTTAGATCAGGTTATGCTCCATTTTGGCTCTGGTAGCAGAGGGATTATACTGATGATGAAGCAATTATCCACTTTAAATTAAGGTTGAAATCCAGTAATAAGGGATTGTGTAAGCTGTGAAGTTGCACAGGCAGATGTAGAAGTTAAGCTTTCCTCTGATTGCTTGAATATAGGCTAATCTCCACAGGGCCTAGACCTCCATGATACTTAGAGGTTACTTTGAGTATACATTTCATGTTCTTTGTAGTCGTGTTCTTCTCACCAACTACTTATGTTTTGGGTGTGCATTTGCCCTCTAAGAGTGTGGGGAAAGTTAGAACTCTATTCTGCACTAAGGGCTTGTAGTAACTTTACCCCATAGTAGCCTGCTGCACACTAGAAGTTCCCTAGTGTGCTTTGACATACTCCCCATTTCAAAGAAGGGTAGATCAAAGTGTGCTAGGAATTTTAGTGTACAGCAGTAGGGTCCACATAGATACTGATATCAGGCTAGGGTGGGGTATATTTACACCCCAGCTTGCCACACAATTGTTTGTGTAGACAAGACCTTTGATTAGTAAATAGGCATGGATTTCTGGGTAAGCCACAGGGAATCTTCTACAGTTGGCAATCTTGGGTATCAACTATTTTCACAGAAAAGCTAACACTTAGGTATGACAACTGGCCTATGCTCTAGATACCTTACTAGGTCCTTAGCTGGACAGAAGTATAAATGCACCTATAAACTAGTTATACTAGTTGACCTAAAGTAGTTTAGAAACAGGTATAATTAAAGTGAGTATAACACTGTATACAACTACCTCTGGACACTTGTTAACTTAAGCTAAATTGGTATTAACACAATCTTTCTTTGGTGACAGCTAAGGTGGCATTAAGAGACACTACCATGTTTTTCAGGTTTTGAGTGGAGGTGGTAAGCTAAAGGAAAAAAGACTCCTCCATTCTTTGCTACCTTCAACAGGCAATGGCATTCCAATACCTTCACTTCCCTTTCTAGATACTGAAAAGCAATACAGCATTGCCAACCTCAAGAGATCAAAAGTCATATTTTAAAGACTTTTTTTGGTCTGTCTTGATTTTTGATCTCTCCTGAATCTACTGGGTAAAACTGATTCTAGCTCCTGCTGCTGAAGTTCAACTCCCACCCCAGTCTCCTTCCCAGCAATTTAATCCTGTCTCCCAATCCTTATCACCTCTGTGCCTCCTGGGATTCTTCAGCCCCCTGTTCCTGGCCTGGGAGCTGCAGGGGGAGGATCAGATGTTTCATCTTGTCTGTTTCTTATAGGAGGGGCAGCAGGAGTGGAGCTGCTGTGATAATGGTGAGCAGATGGGTGAGACTGCTGGCTTCAAGCATGGCTCTATGTTGCCAGGGGGCTGGATCATCTTATGTCATCACAAGGTGAGCTCCAGCACTTTCTAAAGAGTTGGCAATAGTAGCAATATGTACCTCAACTTCCAGTTAACATTGCTGTTACAGTTTTTAAGTGAACAGATTAGTTCTCCCTATGTTAAAATCAATAAGGCACTTCAACAAGTCTGAGTGTCCAACCTAGGGTTTTGCAACAATTCAACATCAGTTTCTAAGCAGATTTGGATGAATGTGAACATTCCCTGCAGGAGTAAATCAGTCACTTTGTCTTAATGCTGGAGCTTTTAAGTAGGCCTGCAGTTGCTCCTGGTAGATGGAGAATTAGGTTCAGACATGGTCTCTATCAGGAAGACCTAAGAGGAAGAGCTGCAAGGTATACTTTTCTTAAGTGATTAAATACTACTTAAGACTATTGTTTTTGGTCTTAAAGATTTCATTAACATCTCAATTTAGGCCTTGTAAGGTGGATAGATACCAGAGCACTGGGCACTAGAATGTTATAAACTAGGCAGCAGACTTCTAGAACTTTTGACACACAACAGCCTCCCTTGAAGATGTTCACAATTTCAGTTCACCATAAAAGGTTTGAGAGAGATTCATAGTAGACAATTTTTATTTTCAAAAAGGTGCAGCAGTGAACAGGGTCCTTTGAAGGGCACTTTCTAAACAAAATACTTATGGTACAATAGAGCAGAAATTAGTAAATCCACAGTGAAGTAGTCAGATACTACAAAAAAGGAACAAGTTGGAATACATATAAAGTTGCACATTAAAAATAATTTAACAGCCATCTTCATTGATTCAGCAGTATTACAACCAAATGTCTGTATTTGCCTTATATAGTTGATCAACTTTTAAACAGATTTAGACTTTACCAAGTTATTGTAGTCTTTAAGAGACTACTGCCCCTACTATAGATTATTTAAGATCAGCACTCTAGGGAACAACAATCTGTGAAAGCAACTTTTACTCCCTGACGTGCAAGAAGTCAATTCCAAAGCCCCTAAGCACTTATCAGATATCTTCACTCATGCTAAAAGTGACAATACTTTCAGTTAAGTGACTAAGGATATTTGTGTTAATAGATGCAACAGTTTTGCTTCTGCTGCAATAAAGGAATTTGTGTTAATGTTTTGCAGAAAAAAGTATCTGCTTAATCAGATTAGAATATCATGAGAAGCAGAGTTTACATTTAAAAATGACCTATAATCACATTTTATATGAAAGACTAGTACTTAGTAAGGCTTCTATTCATTTTCAACAATTAAGTGGCTCAAGTAATAAGGTGCAAGTGGACATAGCCATGTTCAAACATAGGAAGGCTCAATTTTTGAACCAGTTGTGTTCTGGAATTTGGTCTAGCTGTAATTTAAAGTTCCTTCATAACATGTTATTTCAGTTATCAAGAAAAAGTGAACATTGGCCATTTAGGAGTGTGAAAATATCCATAAGATTTATTGCATCCTGTGAAAAAAATACTGAACAGTTAAATCAGAGCAAAAAACAGGGCAGCAGTTGATTATTACTGTTCTTCCTTCAGTTGTGTGCCTTTGATATTCAACTAAGCTTAAAATGCACTTCCAGTGCAGGTTTCTTCAGAAGTGTTTGTATTTTTGCTAAGTCACAGCAGGAGTGATGAGTAGAATGGGGTGATGTGAAGGCTTTCTGTGGTAAATCACATTATTTGTTAACTGGCAGACTTCAGATGTGGATGTGGTAGACTCATAGTAAGTTGAGAAAAAGGCAACATAAGGGGACCAGTCTGGCGGCAACTGAAATGAATGACCAGTATGTTTTCCGCATGAAAATACTAAGAATGTGTTAAGTTAGGGCGAAATTCTTCCCGCTGATCAGACCTATTGGATATTCTACACCAGTTCTATACAATCAATTTCCATGTCAATGAATTGTAGAGGTAGAATATGCAAGATACATAGTTATCATTAAAGACTAAAATTCTTCCTGCTAACCAAGTATGCCATACCAGGAAATGTGGTTATATCAAATTATACTTTTGGTTATGATTATATAGTAGCTTTTTCTACAAAAAGAGAAATGTCTACTTAAAAAAACCACACACCAGTGTTGCAGACAATGACCACCATTGCACTGCTGACACTTAGTAAATATATATACTGGAACTTCAATTCTATGACCAGCTAGAATACTTCAGACAGAGATGCTCAAAGTTTAATGCATACATCGCTGATTGAAGACTTACCTCACCAGACCCTTCACAACCTACAATTAAGTACAGCCACCAGCAAACTTAACAAAAAACCAGAACACGAATCTTAAGTGTAGTAGTGTCAGACAAAAATATTGTTAAATGAGCGTTTAGATCACTTTTGGCTTGGTCAAAGAATACAAGCAAAAACTGTTGCAGGACCTAACACACGGTTAAGGAAAAAGGTAAGATGCCAGGGAACACACTGATTAGGAAGGAGTGGTGTTTGTAGAAGAGACCAGAGGCTCAAAGACATTGAAGTGGGATAAGATGTTTTGGTGAATGAAGGAGAAAAGAAGTTGAAAAATCATAATTATGGTAGATGAAGATGGAATATTTCAAAGGATCCAAGTAATGTAATGGAAGGAGACTGAAAGTAGTGGGGTGTTGTAATATGCATTCAGAGAAACACCCTCTCAGTATGTTCCCTTAGTTTTAGAGTCCCTTTCGGCAGCTGTTAGTTTTCCCCAGGCATCTCTAATTCCTCTGGATCAACAATAAATATGTTCTGATTTGGGAGGCAAAATTTAATCTGTTCACCATATGATTATGGATGGAATCAAGTTTACCTCCTGTTGGAAGTCACACAAGGAAGAAGGATGAAGAGTAGCTGGTCAAGTCAGTCAGTACTGAAGTAAAATGTAGTCAATACCATGTTCATAAGTGCTGCTTTTACCAGATTCAAGAAGCTGTGAAATGGGATGTACTTTTTGGTTTCTGAAATTAGATCTATTCTTACGATTCAGCTGTCTGAAATACTTACTTGGCTTCATGCACTTGACAATGCACCAATTCAGGAAGTACCTACTCTTCTGACTTAAGGATATTGTTTTCTAAATGGATAAGTAGATATATTAAAAACAGAAACAGTAAATAGTAACAGCTTAAAATAAGGAGAGCTTTAATTTGACAACGAAAAAATATGTAATGGTTTTTTCCTTAAGCTACAGTTCAACTACCTTCAAGCAGGATGATTTTCTTATAGGATCCTGTGAGATCAAGATGATAATTCAGTAGGTTTCTAGCAGTTGGTTTGGTAATGCATTTCTATGGAGATTAATTTAGTAAGCTTGCTGGGCTTTTGAACTTAGAAAAATCACCTAAGTTTAGAAAGGCAGTCAATATTCTGAAAACGCAAACATCACTTAAATATTCATATGGAATAAATAAGGGTGAAAATAGTGTTATCAGTCAGTTGAAGACAGACAACTACCTCCTCACCCAAATACCAAAGCAGTAACATACCAGAATCCTTTGGCATAAAGGGCATAATGGAGGTAGTTTTCAGCACAGCAGCAGCTCTCTGGCAGAGGCACTCAAACTGACTTAAGTAGTCATCCTACCATGATTTCTGCTAAGCAAGGATTTATGATTTTTATCTTTCAGAAAGCAAAGCCAATTTAAGTGTATGCATCAGGTCAATCTGAAATGTTTAATTATTCATAAGATACTTGAGAAGGTTGAAGATGACATGCACATGACAACTATTGTGGTGCCCATTTCTTTGTTTTCTGATGTTTACTCCTGTTCAGATTAGTGAAGCAGAGCTGGTTCATCATGACCAACATACAGGCACTCAGTTTTATTCCAACACTTCAGATTCATTTTAACATATTAATAAAGCCTATTTCAAAATAAGTTAAATTAAAACTTAAAGTAGTTACCTCTGTATCTAATAACGGGTTACAATGCTCTGAATTGGAAACAGTCTGAAAGAGTATCCTTGTGTCTGAAAGCTGCTTAAGCAGACCTGTGAGATGGAGATTATTAAGTACAGTGCTTTGAAGTCTTCAGGATGGACAGTTTCCAGTCAGATCTCTTAACTCTGATTTATACTCTCCCATGCCATACTATGGTAGTTTGCTCAAGCTTAACTTAATTACAGGTGTTCAACACTGCTCTTAAACATTTAGCTTTTAGGAAAGTCTGTACAAGAGTGAATGAAGATGGGTGAAGATTTCTGTGCAATATGACCTGCCCTGGGTTAACATGATTCAGTTTATAAACTTGGTCTTTATTCATATAAAAACAAAATAAATCCAAGTCAGTTTTATAGGTCACAGGTCAACACTATACCTCTGATATGAAAAAGTATTTGAAAGACAAGGTATATGAGCAAGAACAGATTAGCCATGTCTGATTGTTCGGAATTACAGGTCAGTTGTAAAATATACACAGGGCACAAAGCAGCCCTCTAAAGACTAGGGATTCTGCCCCTCCCCACCGCTAAAAGTTTTAACAAAGCCAGTTGATTGAGTATTCCAGATGTAATTATTGTAGGTTAGATACAGACAGACCTGCTGGAGTCCCTCTGAAGAAATGAGCACAGGAAGCCAACTGAAGAGGCTGATAAATGCTGTTACAGAGACTGTGTGGAAAGTCTGTGAGCCCAAATACCATGACTGAACATTAGGCGTGGGTCAAATCTGTACCTAAGAGTAGGGAGAAGGTCTGTGTGAGCTACAGTTAGATTAAGGATTACCAGCAACATAATAGATTAACATATAGTACTAAACCAGAATTCATTGGAATGGCTGCCTCCCTCAGCAGTGCACAATAGGGAACTAGTTTTCCTCTACCACAACAGTGCTACAACATTTCAATTTAGTCACAGACAAATACTACAGAAGAAGTTGACAAAAGTCAGTGTAGCGGCACTTCTAGCTAACAGTGTAGATGTTGCAGCTAAATACAACACTAGGGTGTATCTGCAGAAGCATTACATATGAATAAAGGAAAAAGGGTGTCCAGGAGCTGCATTGTCAATATTCTGCAGTATTTACAGCAGCAAAATGTTATGGCAGTTTAGCGCATAAATGCAAGCCTATTATAAAGGCTAACAGCCTCAAGTGCTGTAAAAATTCTCAAAAAGTGGTTTCTGAACTCAAAACAAAGCAGCAACCTTCTAACTGCACAGATGATTTTGCTGCACGATACAAGCTCCGTTTTCCTGGCAGTTTGACAGTTTTGAATATTCAAGACTTGAATCCAAAGTAGAAGTGAGATAAGGCTACCAAATACTTTAGTTGGAAAGTTCCTGTGTGGAGCACACACAAAGCTTTTAATAATCTGCAAGTGATTATTTCCTTATTTAACCCATTGTTCCTTTGATTAGTCAGCACAGCTGAAGAGCTAGACAGGCAGCATTCTTTTCAAACCAGTGACTGATAAAGTTACCAGGAAAGGGGTGTTTAATGACACCATTACTGAAGATACATTTGATATGTCCATAGTTTCTCATATCTTACAGCCACCAGGTACAGTTAATTGATATAAATTTAGCCTTTATAGTCCCCAAATTTACATTTTAAATTAATTGATACTAAATTAGAAGTCTAGATGGAGTTTCCTGGATGAAAAATGCAATAGTAGGTCTGAGACAAAACATTCAGCTTTAGAATTTAGTTTGTCCTATACCCACCTTCCTTTCCATTAATACAATCTCCTCTTCAGACCAAGTGTCTACACTGCCTGACAATTTCCAAGGATTTAAGTTTAAAAGCATTTATGGCACCAACCAGCTACTAACCTTTAGAGAGAAGGGAAGTCCCTAATTCTAACAAAAGGGGAAAAACTAAAACTTTTGAGTCTCTTGTCAAGGGAACTGATTTTATAAGACACATTCCTAAACTGCTACACAATTGTGAATGATTACAAAAAAAGCTGAAATACTCAAAAAAGGTTACCCTGGGTCAAAGACGCCTGGTGTGCGACAAGTTGCTCCTGAGCAGGACTGTAACATCATTAGGCGATAGTTCATCTTCTCTAAAATTTCTTGATCTATTGTTTTAGCAATGTTAGTAAGCTGGTGTGGGTCTGCAGTCAAGTTGTAGACTTCCACGAACACCTGTTTAAGTGGAAAAAACAGTTCCTGTACTTTTATTAAATGTCAATATTACAAATAAATTACTTACTACACAATCAGTGGGGAAACATACGCTGGTAGAGCGACAACTTATTTTCTACTGCTATGTATTCGTTTTATATCTTCAGTTAGCATGTAGTGGACACTACAGGCTAAGTGCTTACCAGACAGCCATGAAATGGACCCTTCCTTGAGGGGCTCACAATTTCAGGACAGACTTGAGGGGGCAGTGGCAAATTAAAAGAAGGCAAATATTAAGGAGTGAATTATTTGCGTGTCAAACGTTAGGAATGCCATCTTATGAACGGATCCTAAGATAAGCACATGTAGGTAAGAACTTTAACACTCCACACGTATAGTTCTGGTTAATGAAACTCCCACAGAGCACATCTTTTTACCCATCCAACACTGCATATAACAGAATTGGACATAAGTGTATTACATAAACTCCAACTAAAGCAGTAAAACCTTTGTATGGTCTGCTTAGAGTCACAATATTTATGTTTTTTTCTTAAGAGTTCTTGGGGCAGACTGGTGATGGGTTAGCATGCAGTGACAAGACACTGGTTCAAAATATACCTATGACCATTCTGTGGGGCAGTAAAGGTCAGACATTCCACAAGAATTCAACTAAAGCATGCATGCAATTAAATCAGCAGATTAGCTTTGATGTCTGCCTTTAGGAAGGGTAGAGCACTCACACAGCTCCCCTATAGGGGAGGAAGGGCTTGATTATGGTTGTCAGAGACTGGGAACAGGGAAGGGATTTAAGAGAAGAGCTGGGACTTTGAGTGCACTGTTTACACTCCTTGGTGGCACCACACAGAGTATCTTCCCTGGGATGCTTTGAAGGAGACTGTTCATGAAGCTAACATACTACTAATGAATTTTGCTTCTAAATGGAGGAAAAGTCTGTGTCCTATTGACAAAGAGCCTCTTAGGCCAATTGCCCTAAATCTTTCTGAAGAGCTAGCCTTGTCATTTTCAGGCCAGACAGCTGCATTCCTCCAAAGTAAACAGCAATCAGCCTATTAGACTGCAGCTTGCTTAGTCTCTCCTCTGTGGTCATGGCCTGAGTTAGCTGTAGAAATGTGATCTCCCATTTACACCATTTGGAAGTGCTCACACAGATTTTATATGCTACATTTTTCCACTCAGCCCCCTTGATCTCCTTAGGGAGATATGTACTTTACCCCTCCCTTAGCCTTTGTCTAGTGGGATCTCTTGGAAGTAGGAGCAGATCATTCCCAGATCAATGGTGACGCACAAAGCTCATTGAGGGTCCCCTGTAGTGCATGAAGAGGAGTCCCAATCTGGCATTGCAGTGAGCACAAAGATGGCAGTTTGTTAGGGACTGGTAATGCATTGCAGGGTTCCCGATTCTCCTTGGCAGTCCTAACGAGGCAGTTTGAAAACATGACTTGGGACAAATACTGTTACAACCTTATTTATCATGCGACTACATGCTGCCCCATACCAACTGCTCCCCAACTATTAACACTTAGCAGTTTACCTCAGCAACTGAGCAATTTAAGACTAAACTGCCTAGTCTTCTGCTGAACTGAAACGGTTTGATGATTGAATCTATTATAAGGGAAAGGTGAAATTACTGTTTTGCTGGCAAGGCCACACACTTGCACCGCTTGAGAACTTGCTAGGAATGTGCAGTAAGCTCTGAAATAGGTGGCTAGCCACCAGTTTAGTCTATGATCTACAATAAAGTTGTCTCTGTCATTTAGATATGGAGGACCAAATTCAGCCCTGCTGCAACTCCTACTTAAGCTCCACTTACACCAAAGGTGAATTTGGCCTTAGATAATTTAACCCATTTCCCCCTCATGATCATGCAGTATGTTTTGGTTAACTATTTCCACCAACAGTTAAAACAACTGACTGTTTAGCCTACGAGCGAAGCCACAGTCTCATTTTCAGAGTAGTTTACGCCAACCTTGAGAGTAGATAAACTTTGCAGACAGACATCAATGGAGTTACACTATAATAGATGCTAATTATCTCAAATAGTGAGAACTGCAAGAGAATTGAACATTTAACACAGTGTGCCATTAAAGTAAATGAGACAGAAAGTATTACCTCCCGGTCATCAAATTCACAGTACTGCAAATCCCACGAAGTTGACAGCGTCCTCACACAAGCATATGTATTGTTATACGAATCTTCACACACACAGTCTGGAAAACAATGCTGTAAAGAAACAGAGGTTAAACAGAAAAAGGAGAGTGAACATTCTTTTTTACTTCATGTGGTGAAACTGAAAGCAACAGTTCCCTCCCCAGAACTTGTACCTGCTGAAGCCAGCTGCAAGTAGTTCATGGACACTAGACAGAATATTGAAAACTAAACGTTAAAAATCCCAGGTAGAGATTTATGGAACAAAAATACCATTTTTTCTAAAAATCTGAAAGTGTCACTGTGTCAGGGAAGTTTTTAAAATGGGAGATAGCTTCTTTGTATTATTTTTCTGGTGAATACATACAGTAGCCCAGGAAATGAAAACAGTGCTCAATACCCAAAACAGGCTACTTAAACACAGTGGGAACAGTTCCCTAAAATAGAACGTTATGGTAGGGTCTGTTTACTGTAAGCATTAGTATGACAGAATTACAGAGCACAGCTAGCGTATTGCAGAATGTAGCCACCTACTTACTGGCTTCAAATCAATATTTGATTGTGTGATGAGGCCATCAGAATTGCAGATGTAAGAGATCATGGCCCTATGTTGCAGCCACCATCTTTCCAATGGGATTCTTGGGGCACTAGTTATTTTAAAATCAAACAGGCAGATGTCCAGCCACTCAAAACATTCTATTCTGAACCAGGCATGTTGTACTCAGAACAGGCATAGCTCCTACTGACTTACAGAGCAAGATATAGTAAAAACCCTATTTTAGCATTGGGTACTGAGGAGTTCATAAAACCAAAAAGTTCATAAAATTGATCTTGAAGTTACAACAAATACTGTGCATACGTTGCAGTATGGTATACTGCATTGCCTTCTTGTCCTTCAAGCCACTGCAAAGCAATTTCCAATGTTTAAAAGGTATATCAAAGAACAAGTTGATATCCATTTTAATGTGATTTCCCCCCCCCCCCCCAACTCCCTGTCAAGAAAAATGGTTTGCAAAACTGGTTGTTTGTAAGCCTCTAGTATTTGTAAAATTGAGGTTCTACTGACCCAGGAAATAAATCCAGATCTCCCATATCACTAGAAGACAATTTCTAGGCTACTAACAGGCTTGACTCTGTACTGAGGTTTTAGTTTAAGCGATTCAAGGAAACATTTACAAATAACTCATGCTTAAGTTCAGTTCTGCTTACAGTAACACCAGGTCCCAGAGCAGGGCAGGTAGGATCACTGCTGTTATGTCCTTCTCCTTGGTACTCAATTAAGACATCTGATCTCCAGGTCACATTTTTGTCTCCTCTCTAAAACAGGAAGTTTTTAATTGTTAGTTCTTCTGATAATGCCATAAGTAAAAATCATGCATGCCTGAGATTACATACTCCTTGCTGGTACAGAGTAATTTAATGCACATCCAGTGGCACCAATACAAAAGCATAACGAAGTTTGGTGAAAGTGCATTGTGTAACAACAACTGGAAGCCACATTAGGGATCCAGTCCCAAAAACTGATAAGTTGGTTTAGGACGTGAGTATTTTGTTTCGTTTGAAGAGAGTGCTAATGACAGTTCATATACAAGCTAGCACTAACTGAAGGATGATGATCGTCATGAAGTACAAGCCATGTTGCCAAATACCACTAAATTATAACCCGAAGTCTCTAGAAAAAGTTTTATAATATAGCCTCTTCCTTTATGGGGGTATCACCACAGATGAAGAATTACACAAGACAATAAGAAATACTTGTATAAAAGGGCAAACTCAACTGGAAAGCCAGTCTATTTCAAAAAGAGTTGAAAATTTTAAATCCCTCCCACATTTGCAGTTTTAGAATCATTTTTAAAAAGGCATGAAAAACCTATACAGAGGTGAGCAGATTATAGAAGAGAAACAAAACTACACAAAAGTACCATCACAATTGCACACCATAAACGGACAGAAGTCCAACACCCACAATCTTCATTATTTGTAACAGCCCGTAGAACTAAGTCAGACATGAGATTTAAGTTGATGATGTCCCTTTAAGGTTTGCTAGTGAAACCTTATACCACAAAAGTGCATTGGTTCTAAATCATGATGACTCATTGCAATTTCTTGAAGGCTACCTCCAATTTATAGACCAAGTATAAACAGTAAAGTGATTAGCTACAAGAAGCTTCATTTAAATAGGTTTCTGCTCACCTGTAGGAAAGGTTAGTTTTATTTCCCTCCCTCTCCCCCCAGTCAGTGGGAAAAAGATGACAAATATCCCTCTTATTAGGATTTAAATAAATATCAAGTGGGCATAATTTTGTCTTGGTCACATATGCAGATCTTAGAGTGTTGGATCATATTAAAGTAGTTCTGTATTAAAATCACAAATGAGTTTGATTCCCCATAGTTTAAATTCCAGGGTATTACTAATTAAGAGGTCTCTTGGTTTTTGGTACTGTTTCTCTCCCTCTGTGTGTGAAACTTGCAAGCTGCTAATTGTGTTAGTACATCCTAAGACTGAGTCTGTTCTCAAAGCAATACTTTGAAACAGAAACAGCAAACAGACTCCCCGCCCTTTTGTTGTATTTATCTCGCTTTTTTGTTAACCATTGTGATTAAAATGGAGATTGCGGATGTATGTGGATGGATGCTTGGTGTGGATAATAAATGAATGATCAGGGAGGCGCCAGCCTCCGAGTTCAGTATTGATCGGCTGAAGAATGCGCAGAGTGAAGACAACCAGAGGACCCCCCGGAGGGCAAACTGGAATCCACCCAACAGCCTCAAGGATGGGAGAACTGAAGAACAAGATAACATCTGGCAGCACAGAGCCGTCAGGAATGTGCCATCTACTGATTGATTCAGCAACAGCATGATGAAGCAATTCCAATAGACTGGCATAGGAATACATTCCTATAAAAATGGACTCTAGAAACGGAGAACTTTGGGGTCTGATTCTGCAAACCAACTTCCAGGAGCATCAGATGTGCCTCTGACAAGGCCCTGCTCCCTCCTTGTGTCCAGGCCACCTGGCCAGTGGCTTGGCATGAGCAACTGTAAGGCTGGTAACTATGATAACAACCTTGCAGAACGTGGTGTGTGAGTGAATAAATATGAAATTGAATGGAATGTTATAGCTATAACTAACTGCTTACATGATTCTTTCTGTATTCATAATAAATGTGGCATTTTGCCTTTTCCTCTTTAATAAGATCCTGCTAGTTTTTATTTTATTGGTAACAACAACAAGAGCATTTCAGAATTGAAGAGCCAAGTAGTACAACAATCATAACAAGAGTCATTCATTACCAGTAGTGCAACTAGTCAAAGAAAAAGCTTTCCTTAAAAAAGGTATCCTCCCTGAGAGGGAGTTTCAGAGTTTATTGGAATGTATAAGCAATGAAATTTTTATTAAGCCAGAAGGGCTCTATATGAAAATACCATGAGGGAGAAGAGATTTGGAATGCGCATCTTCCTAATCCATTTTAGGAAACTTTATTCACTCTGAAGAATAATCTGTACAAGAGTAATCTGCAAATTGCTTGGTTATTAATCCTGTCTGAACTCTTACCAGAAGCGGCAACAATGACATCCCATCCATCTGTGTCTTGTTTAAGTCAAACCCTGCGATATCCAAAATAGTGGGACCCAAATCAATGTTTGCAACGAGCATCTGGATGGTGGCGGGAAACAAAGTGTTACTGACTCACAAAAAGATTAATGTTCTTAAAAACTGTCAAGTTTTAGTGTCTGTCTGAACAAGAAAGTGAGGTCCCTTTATACTACAGAACACTAATGTGTTGCTAGACCCCTTTACAACAACATATATGCCAGACACTGATTACTGTGACAGAATATGAAGACCTATATTACTGCACCTTCACTTATAATCCTACCTTGTTTGTCTGGTTTGGTTTGATGCCTGGTCCTCGAACTAGCAATGGAACTTTAATGTCAAATTCATAGAGCTGCCGTTTGTCTATCGGCAAAGAAAATTGTCCTAGAAAACATTAAGAATGAGACACCATTTAACTGTGGTTTAATTTATAAAAAACAGGGCCTCACATGGCTCAGGATCTGGCCTTTGATGAACAATGACTTGTTTAAATGTCCCCTTTACCTTGACCTTACATACACAGACCCTCAGACCATATTCACCCAGATTTCCTTTATTTCAGTCTATTACTGTAGTCAGATTCTGATGCTGTACAAGTTGGGCTACTTGTAAAACTTCAAATCTACATACAAGACAGAGGGCAGCTCTAACATTGAGAAAGGAAAGAGGTGCTATAATGAAATTCACCAGTAAAAATAACTTGGTATGTCAGAGCAGGAATGAAGGAAAGGTCTATATTTATACACATCATTATTACATTTTAGGCACAGAACACCACTTTATAAAATACTCTGAAGATGGATGGCACTGTAGGTTTGCAGTCAATTAGTTTATCTCCATAGCACCAGAGGAATACAAGTATTGTCTTCATTTCACAGATGAGTAAATAGGGGCAGAAGTTAAGTAACTAAGATTTCACCAAAAGTTTGCAGCAGAATTGCAAAGGATAAGCATACATACCAGTATGGAAGCCATTGTCTGAGGTATAAAAAATGTAAGTATTATCTAGCTCTCCAAGCAATTCCAGTTTCTTCACCAGTTTCTCTATCAGATCATCTACTGACAGTAGTGTTTGCCATCTGTATGGGAGCAAAAATTGTTCCATTTAAAGTGTATAGTATTAGTTGTAAATGGGCATTTATATTAGGCTACAAATCAATTTGGACTTCTGTTATGCACAGTAGGCATATCACACCAATCACCACACACTCTGGAAACAAGCCAAACGTATAGTGAGCTCCATTTTCTAGTCTGAGCTGCAGCCATTCTAAAAGAGACACAGACCTTCTGTTTTGTCTTATTCTGCTTTTGTTGGTTTTACTCTGTAGTGCCTGAAAAGGTCAAAAAGCAGATTGCATTTAATCTTATCTAGAAGTAGCCACAGACCATTTCTGAAGTAATGCAAACCAGCATGTTAGCATCAGAGTGTTCTCCTGCAAGGTCACCATTTTATAAAAGCAGAACTAAAGTGTTTTTAAAAAGTATATCATGTTTTAAATGGTTTCTATATTAAGTGATCTCTTCTGTGCACAAAAGAGAGTAGCAAGGTCTATCCACTTCTTTATATTGCTCCTGCAATGCCAGGATCCGTTATTCTGACACTACTAGCCATCTTCTCAGCAACCATACCTCATGATAGAAAAGTGACGTTTGGTTACAGGAGTAGTGAATCTCCACAAAGTGCTTAGATTCATTACTGGTTAACCAATCAGATTTTATTATTGGGTTCTGAGGTCTCCCAGCATGCACTCAGGGTTTGATTTAAGATTTAATTGCATTATTTTACCAGCATGCTTTATAAAGCAATGACCTGAAAACCAGCCCAGAGTTTTCCTTCTCCAAGATAGCAAGCTTTACCCTGTCAACATGTCCAAAATAGAGTTCTACTATTTAAAGTTTTGTAACCTTTTTCATTAGAAGTTAGCCTTACAGCAAAGGCCAAGAATAAAGAGGAGACTAAAAAGCTTACTTAAACTTACACACAGTAGCTAGCTATGCCTTCATATTGTACACTTCTTAGCTGCTGTTGCCATCTATAATGGATCACAAGTAGTAACTGAAAAGTGGCCTAAAAATCACATCTCCCTCTATAGAGAGGGATTGCCCAAGAATCCTGTAAGGTTAACCACTAGACAGATCAGCTCTGAAAACAGGTAAATTGCTGTGTTAATTACCAGTGCGTTTAAAGTAAGGTTGTACTCTGATTCTTTTCCAGTGAATTGTGGAAGAATTCTGAGTTCTTCTGAGACAGAGGGGGAACTGTGGAAAGGCACTGGAGGACTATCAGCATTTAGCCTTCATCATCCCTGCAAATTGTACCAGTTACCAGCCCAAGTAAAAGAAGAACCCGGGATCTAACTCACAGTCTCAGCTATGCCAGGTAGCCCCAGTTGAAAGCACCACGAAACGTGTGTGAGAGATGTGTAGGTATGGGAACAATACCGAGAGGACAGCTAGAGTTAACTCTGCAGAGTAGATATATGCATAGTATACCCAGGGGGCAGTTCTGCCGAGTAAGATACTCTCTTCCACCATCACCTTTAGTAAAAAGTTCTTCTAATTGTTCATTTTTTACTTAGCACTACAGAAGAAAACAGCTAAAAAGAACGTGGTTCCTAAGTTTCAATCATTTACACTTGTCTAAAAACTTACTGCATTCAATGGGACTGCTCAAGTGCAAAATCAGAACCTTTATTGACAGTAATATACGAAGAGGAGAGAACAGACTCAGATCCAAGGTTAGCTGGCCGGGGGAGCTAGATGTTAAGATATTTTCTAACTTGTTAACTAAGCACATTTGATATGAAAGTCATTGAGAGAATGAATTCCCACAGTGTCTTTAAAACAAACAAAAAAAAAAACACAGATCAGATCATATTTGTCTACTCATTTTGAGAATGTGAATGCATTTTACTGTCTCATGCACTAAAGTTCAAAGAAACAGTAAAAAGAGACCGAGCAAGACCTCCTAGATCTCTATATGTTGAATGACAGTAGCAGTTAGATACAAGAGATTTGTATGTTTAGCAGACTACTTATGAGTCTGACTACCAAAAAAGGGGTCGGGACATGACTCTACAGGCAGCATCCAGAGAACTATTGCAGGTAATTTAACTCTTATGATTAGACCTGTTACACATTTTAAATTTGTTCATTTTTGTTTTCCTCAGAATAGCCTCTGGGGCTATTAGTCTTGCCAGGAAACCTATTAAATGGCCTTAAGCAGCAGTTCCTACCTTTTTCTAAAAGCATCATCTAGAAACTGTATTGAAGAATTAGTCATTGGAGTCTTTGCTTGCCTGATTAGCCAATGCTTGTCCTAAAAGAGAACACATTGAGATTAGTTCAGAAACATAAAATGAGCTTTTCTGTTAAGTGCTAAACCTTCACTGAATTGTTAATTGCAACAGTAATAGTTTGAGTGAAGTATTTGCATTACAATAAAGTATTTACATTAGAATAGCAGAGTAACCAGTCACTTTAATAACAGAATTGTAGAACTGTAAGGAACCTCAGAGGTCATCTAGTCCAGTCCCCTGCACTCAAGGCAGGCCTATGTATTATCTAGACCAGGGGCGGGCAAACTTTCTGCCCCGAGGGCCACATCTGGGTGGGGAAATTGCATGCAGGGCCATGAATGTAGGACTAGGGCAGGGAGTTGGGGGCAGAGTGCAGGAGGGGGCTCAGGGCAGGGGGATGGGGTGCGGGCTCTGGCCTGGCACCACTAACCTTGAACGGCTCCGGGGTGGCAGTGGCACACAGAGGGGCTACGACAGGCTCCCTGCCTGCTCTGGTTCCGCACCACTCCAAGAAGCGGCTGGCACCATGTCCCTACAGCCCCTGGGGAAAGGTGGGGGCAGAGGGCTCTGTGCGCTGCCCTTGCCAGCGGGTACCTCCCCCGAAGCTCCTATTGGCCACAGTTCCCTGTTCCCAGCTAATGGGAGCTGCGGGGGGCAGTGTGGGCAGGCGAAGGCAGTGCGCAGAGCCCTCTGCCCCCTGCTCCCCCAGGGGCCGCAGGGACATGGTGCTGGCTGCTTCCAGGAGTGGTGCAGGGCCAGGGCAGGCAGGAATCCTGCCTTAGCCCCGCAGCGCCAAGGGGGTTGCAATCCTGTGGGCCGGATCCGGTCTGCGGGCCATAATTTGCCCACCCCTGATCTAGATCATCTCTGACAGGTGTTTGTCCAACCTGCTCTTAAAAATCCCCAATGATGAAGATTCCACAACCTCCCTAGGCAATTTATTACAGTGCTTAACCACTCTGACAGGTAGGAAGTTTTTCCTAATATCCAACCTAAACCGCCCTTGCTACAAATTAAGTGCATTGCTTCTTGTCCTATCCTCAGAGGTTAAGAGCAACAATTTCATCCTCCTCCTTGTAACAACCTTTTATGTACTTTAAAATGGCTATGTCCCCTCTCAGTTTTCTCTACTCCAGACTAAACAAACCCAATTTTTCAATCTTCCCTCATAGGTCATGTTTTCTAGACCTTTAATCATTTTTGTTGCTCTTCTCTGGACTTTCTCCAATTTATCCACATCTTTCCTGAAATGTGGCGTGCAGAACTGGAAACAAAGGTGAAAACCAAAACAAAGTCATCATTAAGCACCTCTGCCATTTCCACATTTTCTGTTATTGTCTCCCCCCGCCCCTCATTAAGTTCAAGTACAGGTGGGAGTTAGACTCAATTTTCCTCTTAGACCATAAAAAGAAAAAAAAAAAAAAAAAAAGAGTACTAGTAGCACCTTAGAGACTAACCAATTTATTTGAGCCTAAGCTTTCATGAGCTACAGCTCCACTAAGGGTCTTCAAGATTTGGACCAGGATTTTGAACCAAATCACAGTTCAATGTATATCTCGGCCCAAAAAAGCCTCAAGAAGGCAACAGGTCTTACTAGCTGCGGTTTGTATTGCCTTCTCCTTCAGTCAGAGGTAGGACAAACTGCAAACATCTAGTATGGAGCTGACCATGTGAATTACTGTGGCTGGCTTTTCAGATAAGAATGGCTACTATCTCCTAGCTAAAGTGAAAGTATCTTGTCCCACTCATTATCCATGTGTTTTATAAACAGATACTAATTCAGCGAGCCTGACCCAAGCCTGCAAACTACCTTGATAACTGAAAGGCAAATAGTCAAGATCATGTCATTGCTCAGTTACTTCCTTCGAGTGCTTTTCTTTTACCACTGGTTTAAATTTGACTCTACCAAGACAACCGCTTCTCACTTACATTAACTTCATATGCTGACACCTGGATGGTGCCGCCATGTCTACTGAAGAGACAATAAAACAATGTCAACAGCATTTGGTGGCAGTGGGACCTATGATTCATGACTTAACCAAGAGGTCTTCTAATTAGTTTGGTAAAATTGATTATTGATAATGTTTTCCATTAAAAAAGGAGTGATCTGAGTCTCGTTGGTAGAGACAGTAATGCCCATCAACACCCATCTCCATTGGGCACTTGACAGAGCAACTTAAGGCATTTCCCTCTTCATTCTGTGTGAAACCTGTTCAAGATGGCACAACTTGGCAAGTTATGGAAGCACATCATTAGAGCTTATGCACATGAGTGCAAGACATTCTGGAAGAATAAAGTTCTTAATGGTTTGGATGCTGAAGGTAAAACTTCAATAAACTTAGTAACAAATCATAATTTCTATCCTACTGAAGAATCATTAAGTTCTTGAATCTTAAAATACAAGTGTGTAGCGACAGGTGTTTATTATTGAAGGTCCAGACAGCCAGTCTCCTATCACTAATGGGGTTAGCAAAATCAAGTTTTTTAAGTGATTGTGATCTTAATCTCAGATTTCCACATCAGATGTTTCACAGAAGAGTTGAAAGATTAAGATCACAATCCTTTAAAAATTTGATGCTGGCATCAGATGAGCAACAGAACAACGTTAAACTTCATAGTGTTACACATGTAAGTCAGACCCACTGTCTAATTATTTCCACCAATTAATGTAGTAATCTGTTTGGATTCTTGCAAATCCTCTTACCTTTCCATGAATGTTAAAATTGCCATTTCTTGGTGCACTGACATTCTGGAAGCTCTTTTTATATTGAGGGGCAGGTATCCAGGGAGAGTGTGGTGCTGGAGTGGAGATCATCATGAAGAAGGGTTCAAAGTTAGATTTATATTCCAAGAAATCCAAGGACATGTTAGCCTGCACACACAAAATTAGTTGTTTAAAAACTCTCCAACACTAGTGATAACAAACCCTAATGTTACGCCGTGAACTGTCCAAAATAGTTAAGACTAGAAGTGTATGAATACAAAAAGCACTTGTAAACTATTTTACAATCTCGTTGATTGAAGTAGAACTTGTGATAAATCAATCCCAAATGTTCCGAGTTATTTATAAATCCTATTTCAACATAAGATGTCTTTTGCCCCTCACACCTCTAATTGCCACTATGCCTCAGACCTTCATGTCATTCAGAGCTGGAAAGCTTGATGTAAAGAATGACTCAGATCTCTCATCTCACTCAGTCCTTATGTTGACAGAGCTCCCTTTCAAATCCTGCCTTCACTGACAGTTTTATTCATACTGTCAGGTACAATTCCATTTCATGCCCTTCCTAAATCTTTCTACATTTCAGGGGACATAGGATCCAGATCTTAAATGTTAGATGGGAATTTGGCAGTTTGTTCTCCTCAGAAGGCAGTCGCTCTGCTGGTCAATGTTTTATTCCCTGCTCTACTGCTGCCAACTTATTTGTTACATCCATCCTCCAACCTTGTGCTAGTTTGATGATGATCCACTTTTTTGGGGGGGGGTAAAAGGTGATTAGGGAAGAGGCACCAACAGGGTATAGCTTTAAGCTTCATTCACTTGTGCTGCTCCATTTGATCTCCCTCACCAAGCCACTCATTTTCAAGTCGTATCTTGAATACTTATTGTTCACCTTAACCTACACATGACAGCAAGTCTCACTTACTATTCCTTTCAGGCCATTACTGTAGCCTTCCCTTTGCCAATCATTAGAACTAATCTTCGTACATGCACAATTACCACTTACATCTCAGTTCTTCCCTTTTCTAGTCTCATGTTTTTCCTTTTCTGCCTGATCAGTCATCCAGGTCTGGAGTGCTCTCTATTCTGCCTCTCAAGCAATGGACTCTAAGAACGCTACATAAATAGATTGTCTACTGCCCATTTGTGAGAAGCTATTAAAATCAATTATGGATTTTGTGGCTCACTGGTAATAAATCTACATTCCCCACAAATAGAGCCTTCCTGACCTCTAAGTAAGTAAGTTAGAATAAGATTAGATTAGTGGCCTACAGGACCAATGAGAGACCAACTCCCATCAAAGAGGCAAATACTGCAGCTATTGACAGAAGACTGGCAGTCTACTGCTATATGTGATCACATTAAATTCTCATCTTCCACGCAGTTCAGGACATGTCAATACATTCTCTGAAGTCTGTGTAGTCGAGTGCTGTCTTTTGTCAGTCCAGAGTCCCCACTGTTTAATGGCCAAAAGCAACAAGCCAGCAGGCACCAACACACAAGCCTTTTTCAGGATCACTAATATAGACAAGGTTAATTTGAAATATTTAACATTAAATCACATAGCATCACTACCTGTGCGAGAGAACCCTCCTCGACTGCTATACATTCTCAGGGACAGTTCTCTGTCGATACCGTTGTAAAATACTCTATCCACTTTTAGTCTCTTTGGTATTTCTAAATTGCCTATCACCTTGGTGAATGAAGTACAGGTAGGAACTGAAGCATCAGTCAAATGAAAAAGTCCCATTCAGTTACATCACATGAAGGCAGACAACTAAGTATTTTACAAGCGTATCGACAGAGAACTGTCCTGAGAACGTATAGCAGGGCAGGAGGGTTCTTCGCATAGATAGTTCGTGATGCTATGATTTAATAGGCATCACAGAAACTTGGTGGAATGATGACAATTCATCAATGGGACACAGGAATACCACAGTATGAAATATATAGGAATGAAAGAGTAGGTTATGCTGGTGGGGGAGTGGCACTACATGTGAAAGAAAGCACAGAGTCAAATATAATAAAAAACTTAAATGAATCAAACTGTATCTCAGAATCTCCATGGATACAAATTCCATGCTTGAATAATAAGAGTATAGCAGGAGGAATATACTACTGACCAGGATGGTGATTGTCATTGTGAAATGCTCAGAGAGACTGGAGAAGCTATAAACATAGAAAACTCAATAATAATGGATGATTTCAACTGTATCCAGTCAATATGGGGATGTCACCCTTCAGGATGGGACGCAGAGAAATTTTCTAGACACCATTAATGACTGCTTCTTGGAGCAGCTAGTCCTGGAACCCACAAAGGGAGAGGCAATTCTTGATTTAGCCCTAAGTGGAACACAGGGCCTGGTCAAAGAGGTGAAAATAATAGAACCGCTCAGTAATAGGTGTCCATAATATAATTAAATTTAATATCCGGGGGGGGAGGAGGGGGGAAGAGGAGAAATAGCAAAGAAACCCACCATAGTAGCATTTAACTTCAGAAAGGGGAACAGAAAGAGGAAGCTAGTTAAATGGAAATTAAAACCATGACAAGAGTAAAATGTCTGCATGGAAAGTTTTTAAAAATGTCATAACAGAGGCTCAAATTAAATGTATGCCCCAAATTTTAAAAAAAAAAGTACAAGAACCAAAATGTCACCATGGCTAAACAGAATAAAAAGTAGCTAGATACAAAAAGGCATCCTTTAAAAAACTGGAAATCATATCCCAATGATGGAAATAGAAAGGAGCATAAACTCTGGCAAGTCAAGTATAATCTGGTATGCCAAAATATGTGAGGAGAAAACCAGCAAAAGACAAACTAACAGCAAAATGTTTTTTCTAAGTATAGCAAAACCTCAAAGACACGAATACCAGAGTTACGGACTGACTGGTCCACCAGATACCACGTGAAACCGGAAGTAACCAGTCAGGCGGCAGCAGAGATGAATAAAAAAGAGCAAGTACTGTACTGTGCCTGTATTGCATCTTAATGGTAGGCACATCTGGGCGGCTGCCCCCACCCCCACCTCCGGACAGCCACTTACAGCAAGATGCTGGAGCTGCCAGGCCAAGGCAGCTGGAGACACCCAAGCATTGCTCCTGCTCTGCTATGTGCAGCTTTCACCCTCCTCCGCCCCTCCCAGAGGGGGACATGGTTTTTACCTCCCCCTCCCCGGCCAGGAGGGGGATGCATTGTTTTTACCCCCACTCTCCCAGCTGGGAGCGGGCCACACTGTTATATCTCTCTCTCTCTCTCACACACCCCCCACCCCCTGCCCAGAGGGGGACAAGCTTGCAAACTCATGCTGGGGCGGACTAGGTTGTTCAGCTGCTGCTGAATCCTATCTCGGAGTGTCAACTGCTGGATCTGGAGCCTGAACTGCGCTTTGCTCAGCGCTAGAAACATTTCAGAGTTACGGACAACCTCCATTTCTGAGGAGTCTAATTCTGAGGTTCTACTGTACATCAAAAGCAGGAAGCCTGCCAAACAGTCGGTGGGGCCACTAGATGATCAAAGTGCTAAAGGAGCACTCAAAGAAGACAAGGCTATTACAGAAAAGCTGAATGAATTATTTGCATCTGTCTTCACTGTAGAGGATATAAGGGAGATTCCCACAATTGAGTCATTCTTTTTAGGTGACAAATCTGAGGAACTGTCCCAGATGGCTTTGGATCAAATTGATACATTAAACCATAATAAGTCACCAGGACCAGATGGTATTTACCCAACAGTTCTGAAGGAACTCAAATATGGAATTGCAGAACTACTAATTGTGGTATGTAACTTTTTTTTATCACTTAAATCAACCTCTGTACTAAATGACTGGAGGATAGCCAATGTGATGCCAATTTTTAAAAAAGGCTCCAGAGGCAATCCTGGCAATTTCAGGTTGGAAAGCCTAGTTTCAGTACCAAGCAAATGGTTGAAACTACGAAAAGGAACAGAATTATCAGACACATATGAACACAATTTGTTGGGGGAAGAGTCAACACAGCTTTTGTAAAGGGAAATCATGCCTTACCAATCTCTTAAAATTCTTTGAGGGGATCAACAAGCATATGGATAAGGGTAAATCAGTGAAATAGCCTTTCAGAAAGCCTTTGACAAGGTCTCTCACCAAAGGCTCTTAAGCAAACCAAGCAGTCATGGGATAAGAGGGAAGGTCCTCTCAAGGATCAGTAACTGGTTAAAAGAAAGGAAATAGGGTAGGAATAAGTAAATAGCAGTCTCTCTCAGAGATCTGTACTGGGACCAGTGCTGTTCAACATATTCATAAATGATCTGGAAAAAGGGGTAAACAGTGAGGTGTCAAGACTGCAGATGATACAAAATTACTCGTAAAGTCCAAATCAGATTGCGAAGCTACAGAGAGATTTCACAAAACTGGCAACAAAATTGCAGATGAAATTCAGTGTTGATAAACGAGAAGTAACACATTGGAAAACATAATCCCAGCTACACATACAAAATGATGCAGTCTAAATTAGATGTTACCACTCAAGAAAGACCTTGGAGTTGTTTTCAGAGAACTATCCACAATATCTGCTCAGTGCAGCAGCAGCAGCCAAAAATCTAACAATGTTAGGATCCATTAGGAAAGGGATAGATAATTAGATAGTAAATATCATAATGCCCCTATATACATCCATGGTACACCCACACTTTGAATACTCCGTGCAGTTCTGCTCACCCCATCTCAAAAAAGATATCTAAGAAACGGAGAAGGTACAGAGAAGGGCAGCAAAAATGATTAAAGGTATTGGACAGCGTCCCTATGAGGAGAGATTAAAAAGACTGGGACTGTTATACTTGGAAAAGATATTACTAAAGGGGACTACGATAGAGGTCTATAAAATCATAAATGGTATGGAGAAAATGAATACGGAAGTATTGTTTACCCCTTCATACAACACAAGACCCAGGGGTCACCCATCAAATTAATAGGCAGAAGGTTTAAAACAAAAAAGAAAGTACTTCTTCACACAATGCACAACCTGTGGAACTTGTTGCCAGGGGATGTTGTGAAGGCCAAAAGTATAACTAGGGCAAAAAAAAAAAAAAGCATTAGATAAGTTCATGGAGAACAGGTTCATCAACGGCTATTAGCCAAGATGGTCAGGGATGCAACTCCATGCTCTGGGTGTCCCAAAACCTCTGACTGCCAGATGCTGGGACTATATAACAGGAGATGGATCACTTGATCTTTGCTTCAAAGGGAATGAACAGAACAGGGCATCTGGAATTGGCCACTGTCTGAAGAAGGGATACTGGGCCAGATGGACCATTGATTTCACCCAGGATGGCCATTCTTAAAATGTCTCTTGAAATCACATATCTAGATATACTGTAACATCTAAAAAACAAACGAGCGCGACGTTAAAACTCAGTTACAACAACAGTTTGCTGAAGTGAAGCACATCCTCTTAGGTCTTAAGGCAAATTGCCATTTCACAGGTTGGTAGCCTGAAGTACTTGTTCTAACTGGAAGTCTGTGACCTACCAATCAGCAACATTTTGGTCAAGCACCCTGAACTAGCACTGAAGTCAGTGTTCACCTCCAAATCTGGCCCTTGGCTAACAGCTATCTAACAATTTCATTTTCCCATATTTGCATATACAAGTTTGCCCTCTTTAAAGAGAGCTGGAATCTTGCTTCACTGGTTATGCGTGAAGTAATGACAACACCAACATTAGGCAATATCCATTCAGTAACAGAGCCAAGCATAAAGTAGTGTTTCGTCACAAATAGAACAGTAATGCAGCTGTTGTGATGTTCTTACCAGTACATCTGTCAGGTAATCTGCACTGTAGTTCTCACCATGCCTTCGTGCTTTTCCATTTATTGAAAGAGTGTAATTATAGTACTTTGAATTTTTTTCCTATGAGAGAAGAAAAAGGTATCACTTATATAAAAAGACAAGAATCTACTATTTCATTGACCACTTTAAATAAACTAAGCTGTCAGCAAGTATTTGTCAAGCATGATTTTATCAAACAATTTATCCTATTTAATATTTGTAATATGTGCTCTGCAAAAGGCCTACAAGCTTCGCCTTTTGTAAAACCAAAGTGATTCTACACTATAATAATTGCAAGTTTTTCTTTGTTGAAATCAGGTTTTCAGATACTTCTCTTCATTAGAAATAACTCCTCATTAACATCAACAGCCTCCATACAAAGCTGAGAAAATGCAACACAATATGAAGGAAGGGAATTTCCTCTTTTAGTTAACAGAAGCATGCAAAAAGCAGATCGGTTCTTATATTCAGCACAATTAAGCTAGATTTACTTTTGTAAAGTACCTGCAACTAGGTATTTAATAGGAGCGGTCACATACCAAAGCATACCAAAAACTCCATCCAGGAGGAACGTGGCCTATTCCCCCTGCATCTTCTGCTCCATACTGAAAAAAAGACAAAGACAAAAAAAGTGACCCAGCACAGTCTCAGATGTCTAGGGGGGTTTGTTTTCTTCCACAGCAGCCAGAAATGCAAAGGCCCAGTTCTGATCAGATGAACACACACTGACCATGTGGTGCCTATGGTGGGGGAAAACCCAGCATGTGCACTAACCAAAGAAGTCCAGCTGTCCCACATCCCTTCCCCAAATATAATCCTCAAATTCTAGTACTCCTGAAGTAGAGGACTAACCTACTGAGTCTCTCAAGACTACCTGTTAAATGGATGCTGATACTTTGACCAAACTAAGTTGAGAAAAGTTACGTTGCATGTCTTATTTCCTCTATTCCTTTAACAATTCTGAGAAGGACCTTTTCATCTAAAAACAGTAGGATTTTAAATATTATGGGGGTTTATTTTATCTACAAAAATAAGGATTAAGACTTTATTTCACAAAGTTACTTTCAGTACAGGCAATTCACCTGTGTCACAGCAAATATGAATAAGATATACCTCATTCAAATACTTCCCAGCAAAGAATGTTTGATAGCCACACATAGACTTGAGGACTGCTGGGAAGGTATATGGTTCCTGTATCTTCTGCCATGATTTGCTGCTGCAGTTTCCCTCCAGAGTGTTATTGACAACATGATGATTATGTGGGTACTTTCCTGTTAAGATGCTAGCTCTGCTAGGACAGCACAATGCACTGGGGACATACTAGAACACAGAATGAAAAAATACAAATTGTAAATTGAATCGGGGGGGCGGGGAAGAGAGGGAAATCTAGTTTTTAGCCAATAGCAAGAGACATTAAAAGATATGCTGATGAGTCACTCACATCACAGATCAGATTACTCCCATTTATTCAGGCATGTAGAACTACAACCCAAATATTTTTATCAATTAGAGGTTGCATATGGGATTGGGTTTATATTTTCTTTAGCGTTTGCAATTTAGAAAACGCATGTTATACACACAAGCAGGAAGCACCAGTTATTTGAGAATGAACAGTTATTTAAATACTACTTATTGTAACAACTCCAGTAAACAAGAATGGGGAACCATTACTCAATTTTCAAACCTGTACAAAACCAAATCTTTGAAAGATTTCCTTATTAGTTTCTAGCCAAAACTTTCATTTCCTAAAAATATTCATCAAATTAAGTATTCTGAAATGTTCCGTCCCAGGCACAGAAAGTGATCTTGGGTCCAAGTCACAATTTACCACAGGAATTAATCTGCCCCCTTGTATTCGCCATATTTAAAAAATTGAAACTAAACCTACTTCAGAGCCAAGTCACGGATTAAGTTTGTTATACCATTACAACCATAGGTATTTAAATTAAAATAGCTTAAATAAATACATGCCACTGAAGGTTACAGAAATCAATGTCACCACTTACTGCATTTGAGAAGCTTATCCCCATCTCTGCAATAAGGGCACTGGTCTTCTTTAGCGGTATCTGTAACAGGTAGCAATTAGTACAATCATCTAAAAATATCTGGATACTGAGATGCTAGTGTGCTATATAAAGTGGCAACCTTAAGTTGATTTCATGGGAGGTATTTATAGAGTACCAATCACCACAGTATTTAGGCATAGGCTAGACCAAACCAATGCCTCCATTTCTTTGCAGTGAAACTTCAAACGCTACATCTAAAATGCAAGGCTAAATTTATTATCAAAATTCTTAGTTTATTTTTTGCTAGTTTTGACAGAATTTGCCTTTTAAGTAATTACATTCTACCTAATGTTTCTTCATTCAAATGGATCAATTAGACATCATTTTCTAGCCAGAAAATGGTGTTTTGTTTTTTTTAAATGCCCCTTTTCATCCGGGAGCCAGACTGCTACAATCTCATAGTGTGAATTGATTCCTCATATATAGTTAATGAAACGATCTTTCAGAATGGTCATTAAAACTAAGTAGCCCAGCCATAAGATTTATTTTCCCACCCTCACTGGAATATTTTACTTTATCAAAAACAGGTACTCACCCTGGGCAAGTAGAATTTAAAGACTACAATAAAATGAGCCTTTTGGGATCTTTGAAAGAAAAGGTGCTCTAAGTAAGTAACATTCATTGTTTAATTTGTGGAATTTGCCAAGTCATTTCTGTTTTAATGTCGATTCCTTCAATGGACATCCTGAAGCACTCAACATCCCAAGTGAAAACCTACATACAGATAGGCTAATTAAGTGATCCTGGCGTGATAAACACTATGCATATAGCAAACCATGCGTGTGTTGATGCTGGTCAGTTTAAGACAGTCAGCTGCAAATCGTAAAACATCTTGGATTGATGAAGACCTGTTACTTCAGGTTGTGAGGAAAAGGGAACACATATACGAGAGAGAGAGAGTTAAAACTAATGAATCCATGCGTGTCTCATGCCACGGCCAGGCTTACAGAACACTGTCAGTCTTGGTGGACGAGGGAGAGGCAAATGGTTTTCTTCATTGCCCAACTAGTATGAAGAGCAAAAAACAGGAAGGATAATATATGAGAAGATGGGGATTTTTTAGAGTGTTTAATCTAAAGCACTGTGAGCAAGAATTTTCTCATTCTCTCTCTCTTTAATATAGATAACTAAGTGTGAAGTTCTGAATGCACTAGTTCTCTTGCCAAAAGGCATATTATGTATTCTTTTTACCTCATGTGCTTGGGAACAGTGAAGGACTTGCTCCCCAAAATGCAGTATGTTGCCTTTCTGGTAACAGTGTCTCAATATTTGCCCTACAAATTAAACCCCTATGTTACAGCTGAGTGAACCATACCTAACTAAGTCACGCTTGCAATAACGCAATGAAGCAGGGTCACAGAAAGGCACCGGCAGACGTTTCCATTTACACACCACCCCAGCGGACTCTCTGGACTTTCTAGAGGAGGGTTGACACTCAGCCTAGCTAATAAAGCAGCGCACAAGCCAAACACCACCCGTTCTGTCAGGCACGCTGCACTAACGACAAGCCCCCGGTCGGCCAGCGCACACGTTTTCCTTGCGTGAGAGGCGACATCCCGCCCCCAGCCCAGACACACACCGGAGGGGAGTTGCACGACAGCCCCAGAACACCTGTTATGCAGCCAGATACACCCCCCTGCAAAACGGCCTAAGTTCAAACCGCTTTTCCCTCTCCCAAGATGCAGGGGCCCCGCTGCTAAGGCGGCGATGAGCGGCCCTGGGTTCAGCAGAGACCCTCCCTGCCCTCCAGCTAGGTAACTGCAAGGGGGGCGTCTGCCCCACCGATCCCCCGCCCCTCACCCCCAGCCGGGTCAGGCCAGGAGCAAACGCTGCCGCGCCCAGCGGGCCCGAGCGCGGGGCTGCCTGCGCCAGAGGCGGGCGGCACGGCATGACCACCCCTGGGCAGGGAGCAGAGCCCCCCCACGGGGACACAGCGCCCCCCCCAGGCCCAGGAGTGGGGCCGGGCCCCCAGGGCGCACCACGTCGCGGGCGGTAGGGAGAGCAGGTTACCATGCCGCCGAGGCAGACATCCTGGTCATCGGCGAGGATCAGCACCACGCCGGGTTTCCGCGCCCCGCTGGTCCCGGCCGCCTGCGCGCAGCCCCAGTCGCGGCTCAGCACCAGCAGCGCGGCCACCGCCAGCGCCCGCACCGCGGGAGACATCGTGCAGGACCCGAGCGCAGCGCGGTGGCCTCCGAGCCGCCGCTATCGCAGACGAGCGCAGAACGAAACCGACCCGAGCGGCGCCCCGCCCCCGGCATATGACCAGGGAGCGCAGCAGGCGCTGTCACGTGACCCCCCCAGCTTCAGCCGCGGCCTTGGCCGCGAGGAGAGCCACCTCCCCCGTCCCCAGCCTCGCCCCCGCCCCCTCAGAGCGTCCACGCCCACTCCCCAGACTGGGCCACTTCGCCTCCCTCAACCTGCCTCGCTCCCACGTTCCCGCGGCCAGCCCCGACCCCGCCTCCGCCTCCCTCCTACCGGACTGCCCCCTCAGCCAGCCGTATCCCCGCCTCACTCCCGCCCCTTCAACCTGCCATGCCCTCTCCCACCTCACACCTTCCCCCTCAAGCTGGCCTACGGTGCCTCACTCCCAGCCCCAGACTACACACCCACCTCCCTCCCTCCCACCCACACCTCACTGCCCCCCCCCCCATAGGTGACATCCAGCCGCAGCGTGTGGCCTGGGTTTCCTGACATATGCTCTCTCGGACCTACGGTGTCCAGATGTCTTGATTTTATATTTGGGGCTTTGTCTTATGTATCTGCCTATTACCGCCATCCCTGTCTTGATTTTCACACTTGCTATCTGGTCATCCTACTGGGACCTGGCGCTGCTCCTGGGGCTTGGGACTGTGTTAGGCAGGACTGTCAAGCCCCCACATTTGGTGTCACCCTGTTGGGAGGCAGCCAGCTGAGGACGGAGGTCCAGCCTGTGCACAGGGCCAGTGACTGCCCACAGCAGCACTATGTTTGGCATTGTTGGTACTCCACACTTCAGGCCATACAGCCACTGGTGCATGCTGGGTAAAGCTAGCAACTGGCCTGTGCTGAGCCAGTGGGTCTTTTTCACAAGGCACCATGACCACATGCCTGCTTGGGGTGCTGGGATTTCTCCCCCTGGCCCCAGGTATTCACCTTGAGGCTCATTGTCAGATGTGCTGAGCTCCCACAGTTCCAATTAAAGTGAATAGCAGCTGTGGGTGTTCACCTCCTCTTTAAAATCTTCCTGCCTGAGTGCCTGGCTCAGGGTTTTATACTGCTGCCCATCACTGCAGTATCTGGAACCTTCCACTTAAAAACAATAACAATAGCAAAGTCCTTAATGGACATCATGGAACCTCTGGCTCTTCTCTTTTGAGGGTAAAAAAAAATCTGTTTGTGATAGGATTATTATTTTTATTATTTGTTTTGGTTAATTGATTTTTGTTTCTTGGTTTTGGTCTTATTTGTTTTTGTTGTTTTTAATTTTGTTTGTTATATTACCAAAAGGTGTCCTTAAAAAAAAAACACAGCTCCACTAAATGAACTTCTAACATCATGATATTTACAAGGTTTGTGCTTGTTATTCTATTCTACTCTGGTTTTTATTTTGCTCTCATCACAGAAGTACCTGAACACTTTCCACTAATGCATTAACCAATATAACTAACATCTGTCACATGTGATACACAATGTAGTGTTTTGTCTTGGTAGCTCTTTTTTTATTTTAAGGTGTACATGCTGCTGCAAAATTCCTTTTGGTAATAGGTAATGCTAACAACCCTCTTTTCAAAGATGATCCAGAGAGTTATGATATGTCAACAATTGCTTATCCTCCCTGAGGAATTCTAAATAGGATGCCATGTGAGATTCCCGCAGATAAAATTAGGTCTTATGATCATAGATATTGTTTGAGTGGGAGGATGACATCCGATGAAGTGAGCTGTAGCTCACGAAAGCTTATGCTCAAATAAATTGGTTAGTCTCTAAGGTGCCACAAGTACTCCTTTTCTTTTTGCAAATACAGATTAACACGACTGTTACTCTGAAACCTGTCATTTTCTATTTGGGAGTCCACTAAATGCAAGTGAGTTGAAAGGGCTGTTAATGATATCTAGTGATAGTGTTTTTTCAAAGTGAAGGTGGAAAAGTGGATGTATATAGCTCCTAATACTGCCCCAACTAAAGGAAGAGATAAGGTGGGTGAGGTAATATCTTTTATTGGACCAACTGCTGTTGGTGAAAGAGATAAGCTTTGTGTAGCTCTAAAGCTTGTCTCTTTCACCAACTTGAAGTTGGTCCAATAATATTACTCACCCATCTTGTCTCTCTAATATCCTGGGACCAAGACTGCTACAACAGCACTACAAATAACCCATCGAAGGAAGTCATTGGCAAAAATCCAATTGACTTCAATGGGAGCTGGCACAGGTTCAAAGACTAAGGACATGTCTACATGCAGAAATCTAATAGCATAATTATACTGGTATCCTGGTATACCAGGATATTTATACCATTATAGATATATGAGTATAATTTTTCTTGTAGACACTCTTATTTCAGAATAACCATAACTAAGGCTACGATTATGTCATGGAGGTCATGGAAGTCACAGAATCTGAATTGCAGAGACCTCCATTACATTTTCCACTTCAGTCCCGGGGCAGTGGGGCTGGAGCTGTCAGCCAGTGGGGACCCTGGAGCTCTCAGCCGCCGTAGGTGGCGGGGCCACTCACAACTCCCAACCTCTGGCTCTAGAGCTCCGAGCCACAGCGAGAGGCCCCTGCAGCTCCCAGTTGCTGTGGGTGGTGAGAGGACCCCGGAGCTCTGAGCCACTATAGGCAGTGGGGAGATCCTGGTGCTCTCAGCCACTGTGGGAAGTGGGAGGACCCTGGATCTCCAAACCACCATGGGTGCCTGGCGAACCCCGGAGCCGCAGCAGCAGTGGTTGCTCGACTCCCCTCCCCATTTTGTCAGGGTTTTTTTAGTAAAAGTCACAGACCGGTCACAGGTTTCCATGAATTTTTGTTTATTTCCCGTGACCTGTCTGTGACTTTTACTAAAAATAACCCTGACAAAATCTTAAAGTTAACCATAACTATAGTAGTCTAAATATATTGGTATACTTTATGTCAGTAAATTTTCCCTTCTCTGGTCTGCCTTTGAGATAACTGATAACACTGAAGAAAGAAGTACATGAGAGATTCAGCAATGCACATTACAGTGAAGATATAACAAATGTGGGAGACATCTTAATATAGAGACCTTCATTAACCATTTGATACGGATAGATACAAAACTCACAGATGATGTCTGTGACAGACAACTTAGGACATTTTGGGTTGCTGCACAGTATGTTGTAATTAATACATTAAACAGAACATAAAAACCATTTGGAAAAATATTGTATGGAGTGGGTGCTGTTGTGAACAGCTGAGGCAAATGCGCTGTGGATGATCTCTGGTCATAAAAGACAGTTTCTTGCATTGTTTTCTATTACTGTATTAGGCTTGGGATAGGTTGCTATTACAGTGGCTCCCCCCTGGGAGAACAGATCGTCTTCAGCAACTTTTGTTTTCTTTTGAAAATAAAATTGCCATGGTAACTGTGAAAAATAATAACCTTGATGAATGACTCGGCAGAGTTGAGGACTGGATAAAATTCAGGTGCAGTCTTGTGAGTCTGCAGCTTCTGAACTGAGAAAATTATACAGGAGTCTAGCCAAGAATTATACAGGAGTCTAGCCACACAGAGAATTTTGAAAGTGACTTTGTTAGCACTACACTGAAGTCCAGTGTAGCAGAGCTAGTGAAGAGAATCACAATTTCTATTATAACAAAACTAAATATTACTTATTGTTATTATGTTCAAAAGGCCAATGCCATCTGTGCAGCTGGCTACTGATGAGTAAGGGAAAGAGAGAGTAGTGGACATGGCTTGTTGCTCCTCTCATATCTGGATCAGGTAAAGTAGCACAAACGTATACACCTGGCAGGCTGTTCAAAAAAGAAAGGTAATCAGGTGCTGGGTTGTCATGTCGTGTCAATGGTGAAAAGATCACAGAAACAATTGATTCCTTCTAATATTAACAAAGAACTGTATTAGAATAAAGAAATCAGTGTACTCTCTAACACTACTTACTCACTCTGACAGGTTTCAGAGTAGCAGCCCTGTTAGTCTGTATTCGTAAAAAGAAAAGGAGTACTTGTGGAACCTTAGAGACTAACAAATTTATTTGAGCATAAGCTTTCGTGAGCTACAGCTCACTTCATCGAATGCTGTAGCTCACGAAAGCTTATGCTCAAATAAATTTGTTAGTCTCTAAGGTGCCACAAGTACTCCTTTTCTTTTTACTCACTCTGCATTTTCTCTCCAACCAGGTCATTCATTCCTGGGAGACGTTAGCTGTGCAGCTAGTACTGAAAGTTAGTGTGGTTTTTCTCCTGGTGCTTCATGATGAGTTTCCACAGCAGACCCAAATAACATTTCGCTGGGCCCCGAGCAAATTCATAACAGGGCCCCCACCCCATCCCACACAGCTAGATACATAGGTACAAACCTACTCTCACCGGGTTTATATAAATAACATTTAATCAAACTCAAATATCCATAATTTAGTCTGCATGTTTTTCTGACAGGTGATGGGGCTTGTGGCTGTGCGAAAGTCTCCCCCACCCGCAGCAGCTACAGTGTTCTTGTGGGCGGGGGTCTGGGTCCCCACACCTCTGCAACAGGTGCAGTGTCCCAGGACGAGGTCCCTCGCAGCAGGTGCAATGCCCCAACCCTGTACCAGGGTGGCCTATACCACTCAGCGGGGGGTGTTGCGTCAGGCCGGAGACAAGTTCATGTCAAAAGAAAAGGAGTACTTGTGGCACCTTAGAGACTATCCAATTTATTTGAGCATAACATAAGCTTTCGTGAGCTACAGCTCACTTCATCAGATGCATACTGTGGAAAGTGTAGAAGATCTCTTTATACACACAAAGCATGAAAAAATACCTCCCCCCACCCCACTCTCCTGGGGGGTGGGGGTAGGTATTTTTTTCATGCTTTGTGTGTATAAAGAGATCTTCTACACTTTCCACAGTATGCATCCGATGAAGTGAGCTGTAGCTCACGAAAGCTTATGCTCAAATAAATCTGTTAGTCTCTAAGGTGCCACAAGTACTCCTTTTCTTTTTGCGAATACAGACTAACAGGGCTGTTACTCTGAAAAAAGTTCATGTCAGGTACAGAGCCTCCCCCCGCTGCCCGGTGTAGAATTGGCTCAACCCGGAACTCGGCCCGGCGGCCGCAGGCAGGGGCGGGAGCTGCGAGCCGCCCTGCATGGCTAGGCGGCAGCTGGGGCGGGCGGCGGCCCCGAGGGATGGAGCTCCTGGAGATAGACTTGGAGGGCGGGAGCTCCTGGGAACCCGCGGCAGGCGCGGGGAGCCCCGGCCCGCAGCGCCAGGGCGCTAGGGGCAGGGGCGGCAGCAGCGCGGACAGCCTGGCCGAGGAGGAGGAAGAGGAGGATCCTGCGGGCAGGTACCGCAGCACCTCGTCCCTGGTGAGCGGCCTCCTGACGGAGCTGTATAGCTGCGGGGGCCGCGCCCGGCACCGGGACAGCGTGGACAGCTCCACCGAGGCGTCCGCGGGCTCCGATGTTTTCCCCGGGGGCAGAGGCAGCAGCGCCGAGTCCCGCTTCCTCCAGGAGCTGCAGCAGCGGCCGAGCCAGCGGCACCAGATCGAGTATCTGGGCCAGAAAGGTAAAGGCACCGGGACGGACCGCCCGCACCCACCTCCGCCCTGCCCAGCCACCCCGCTGGCACCGGGAGTCTCCCGCCCCCGCGCCCGCTTTCCACCCTTCCTGGCCACCGCGAGTCTCCTGCCCTGCAGGCCAACCTCCGCCTTGCCCAGCCACCCCACCAGCATTGGGGGCATCCTGGCCCTCACCCCAACCTTATCCCTACCTAGCCACCTCACCTGCTCTGGCAGTACCCTGCCCTGGCTCCCATCTCCACCCTGCCTGGCCACCCCAAGGCGCCATGAGTCTCCCGCCTCCTGTCCCTATCTCTGCCCTGCCCGGGCACCCCAAGGCACTGGGTGTTTCCTGCCCTTTGCCCCCATTTCCGCTCTGCCCGGCCACCCCGCCGTACTGGGAGTACCCTGCTCCGTGGCTCCACCTCATGTTGGTCGGCCACCTAGGGCTGGATTAACCTCTTTTGGGCCCCCATGTAGTTGTTATGGGCCCCTACCGAGTGTGGGCCCAGCACGATGGCACCATTGGTGCCACAGTAAATATGGTACTGCTGGGATGTGGATGAAAACATTTATTTAAAAACAAAATAAGATATCTGAGCCATGCTTGATTGAGACCTCCACTCAGTTCATAGAGAACAAACTGGGCTAGCATCAATATACCCAGAATATTCCTGAATTTGGTTTACTTGTCTGGGAGGGGGTTGTTTGTTAGTTTTGCCTTTTGTGTTTAAACACTTGGGGCCTGCTTGGGGATCTGAATACAAGTGTTTAATTTTCACATTTATGAGCCATATTAAGCCTGGATGTAGCAGTCAGTGGAGTTGCACCTGCATCTTTGCACCACCACCTCCCTCCACCCAAAGTTATGTTTCGTAAATACATTTTTTTTAAAGCTGGATTTTCTACTTTGGTACAATAATGTTTTAAAAAACTTTAAAAAAACTCTTATTTTCTTTAGCCTATTTCTCCCTTTGCCTCACCATCTCTCATGACTTTAAGTGAAACAGTAAAGTTACTGGGGTGGAGTGTGGGGAGGAAAATTGTGGGGGAGAAGTTTCTGGGCATTCCCACTGGCAGGGGGCGGCAGCCAGCCCTGCTGTCACTGCCCCCCCTGCCATCCCGGCCCTGAGGGCCACTGACAACCAGCCTACCCCACGCCACCCTGCATGGTGTCCAAAGACATACACACACCCCAGGCACAAAGCTGCAGGGTCAAGATGGTGCCCAGGAGCCCATGGCTGGGTATCTGGGTTGCCAGGGGGCCGCACACTGGGAGTCACAGCACTGCTGCCACCCCAGGAGAGCGGGGAAGACTCGGGGGTGGAAGGGCCGAGCCAGGAGTCTCTACCCTGTGCCCCATAGGGAGGGCGACATGGCGGGTTCAGCGCCTCAGCACTGGGAACCCTCTCCCTGCACCGTTTCCTTTTTTTTTTTGGTCCACTCTGCTGCCACTCTCTTCAACTGGGGCAGCAGCTCACAGCATGGTGCGGGGCATTATGGGGCTACTAGTGTAGCTGGTGACGCAGATCCAAGGGCCCCAGTGGAAGGCAGCGGCACGCGAACTACAACTCCCCACGCACCTTGCAGCACATTGCTTGCCAGTGGCTTGGCTGGATTAACCATTTGTGGGCTTCCAAGTTGTTGTTATGGGCCCCTTCCAAGTGTGGGTCTGGCACCACTGGCGCCATTGTAAACCCGGTACTGTGGCCACCCCACAGCAGTAGGAGTCTCCTGCCCTGCAGCCCAACCTCAGCCCTGCCCAGCCACCAGAACATCCTGTCCTTCACCCCAACCTTATTCCTACCCAGCCACCCTGTTGGCACCGGCAGTACCCTGCCCTGACCCCCACCTCATGTTGCCTTTTCCACCCCACCATCACTGGGGGTATCCTGCACCACACCCACATCTCATCCTTGCCCGGCCACCCCATCAGCACTGAGTATCCTTCTCCCCATGCCAGCCTCATTCCTGCCCAGCCCTCCCACTGCCACCTGCACGTCAAACCCATTCCTGCAAACAGAATAAAGTCCAGGCCCGCAACATGTATACATGACCCTATTAAAGCAGCAGTTTCATAAAGCTGAAAACAATTGTGAGCCCAATCAGCTGGGAGAGTGGATTTAATCAGAAAAATGTGAACTATAATTGGGAATCTTTTAAGAACATCTTACTATATGCTCCAAAAAACACACTCTCACAATTGAAGAAGAAGCTGTGCTGGTTTTAAAAAAAAAAAAATCTGGTTTAGAGGGGAAGTGAAAGTAGCTATACATTTTTTAAAAATGTAACAAATGGAAGATAGGGGAAATTCATGATAATGGATATGAATCAGAACTTAGGAATTGTAGAAAATTGATAAGGGAAGCAAAGGGACACAAGGAGAACTATATGGCCAGCTGAGTTAAGGACAATAAGAAGGAGTTTTTTAAATATGTTAGGAACAAAAAGAACCCTGACACTTGTATTGGTCCATTACTAGATGAAAATGGTAGAATTATCAATAATAATGCAGAAAAGGCAGAAGTGTTCAGTAAATATTTCTGTTCTGTATTTGGAGAAAACACAGATGATATAGTCTCATCATATAGTGATAACACTCTTTCCGTTTCACTAGTATCTCTGGAGCATGTTAAACAAAAGCTACTAAAGTTAAACATGTTTAAATCAGCAGGTCCAGTTATTTTGCATCCAAGACTTTAAAAAGAGCTGGCTGAGGAGCTTGCTGGACCATTAATGCTGATTTTCAATAAGACTTTGAGTTTTGGGGAAGTTCTACAAGACTGGAAGAAAGCTAATTTTGTGCCATATTTTAAAAAGGGTAAACAAGAAGATCCAGGTAATTTTAGACCTGTCAGCTTGATGTCGATTCTTGGCAAGATAATGGACCGGCTTATACAGGTCTCCATTAATAAAGAATTAAAGGGGAGTAAAGTAATTAATGAAAGTCCAACATGGGTTTATGAAAAATGGATTCTGTCAGACTAACTAGGTATTTCTTTTGATGACATTGCAAGTTTGATTGATGAACTTTGCAAGTACTGTTGATGTAATATATGTAGACTTCTGCAAGTCATTTGACTTGGTAGCACATGACATTTTGATTAAAAAACCTAGAATGATATAAAATTATGGTACACATAAAAAGTGGCTAATTGATACATCTTAAAATGTGATTGTAAACAGGAAATAGTCATCAAGACGGTATGTATGTAGTGGGGTCCCACAGGGATTGGTTCTTCGCTGTACATAATTTAACATTTTTATTAGTGACCTGGAAGAAAACATAAAATCATCGCTGATAAATTTTGCAAAAGACCTGAAAATTGGGAGAGTGGTAAATAGTGAAGAGGAGAGGTCACTGTTTCAGAACGATCTGAATCACTTGGTAAACTAGGTGCAAGCAAACACTATGCGATTTAATGGAGCTGAATGTAAATGTATTGCATATAGAAACAAAGAATGTAGGCTATATTTACAGGATTGGGGATTTTATCCTGGGGAGCAGTGTCTCTAAAAAAGATTTGGGGGTTGCGGTGGACAATAGGTTGAAGATGAGCTCCCAGTGTTACACTGTGGCCAAAATAGCTAATGTGATCCTCAGAGACATACAGGAGAATCTTGATTAGAAGTAGAGAGGTTTTTTCACCTCTGTATTTGGTCCTGGTATGACTGCTGTTGGAATACTGTGTGAGTTCTGGTGTCCACAGTTCAAGAAGGATGTGATTAAATTGGAGAGGGTTCAGAGAAGAGCTACGAGAATGATTAAAGGATTAGAAAACCTGCCTTACAGTGATAGACTCAATGAGCTCAATATATTTAGCTTGAGGAGTGACTTGATTGCAATCTTGAAGTATTTATATGGGGAGCAAATATTTAATAATGAGCTCTTCAATCTAGCATGATCCAATGGCTGGAAGTTGAAGCTAGACAAATTCAGAATTGGAAATAACGTGCAAATTTTTAACAGTGAGGATAATTAACTATTGGTACAATTTCCTTAGGGTTATGGTGGATTCTCCATCCCTGACCATTTTTAAATCAAGATTGGATATTTTTTATGAAAACTATGCTCTAGGATAGTTAGGGAGCAGTTCTATGGCCTGTGTGATACAGGAGGTCAGAGTAGAAGATCACAATGGTCCCTTTTGGCCTTCGAATCTGAATTCCTGCCCCACTGGTATGGGGAGCATCCTGCCCCACCACTCCATTGGCACAAAGAGTATCCTACCCTGCACCCCAACCTGAACCCTTGGGTCAAATTGGCAGAGACCCTGGAGGTTTTTCACTTTCCTCTGCAGCATGGGGCACGGGTCACAGGGCACTTGCGGGTTTAAAGTAGTGTAAATGGTGGATGCTCTATAACTTAAAGTCTTTAAATCATGATTTGAGAACATCAGTAACTCAGCTAGAGGTTAGGGGTCTATTACAGGAGTGGGTGGATGAGGTTCTGTGGCCTTCAGTGTGCAGGAGGTCAGACTAGATGATTATGATCGTTCCTTCTGACCTTAAAGTCTATGAGTCTATCCCTGTGTAGCCACTCTACTAGCACTGGGAGTGTCCTGATCTGCACCCTACACTCATCCCTGGCCAGCCACCAACATGGGGATTACATTGCTCCAAAATTATCCACAACTTCAGAGGGAGTAACCTATTCTGTCCATTGCCCCCAGCCTCTTCCCTGCCCACTGTACAACCCCTTCCCTGATCTGCGTCAAACTCTTCCTTGTACAGAGGCACAGTGATTATATCACTCAAATCCTTCACGTTTGCTTATGGATGACACCTTCTTTGATCCTGCCTCCTTTCCCTCCACTCCCATCTCCTCCTCTCTATTATCTTGGACTTATTTCTCCACCCACCTCTTCACCTTCTCTGCCTTTGCAAGTGTTACCTTTTCCTCCATCTGCACAAAAGTTACCTCTCCAGCCTCCCCCCGCCCCTGCCAAAACAAACAAATCAACAAACCAGAATGGTTTTCCTTCCCATCTACACAGCTGTTTCTCCTCTCTGAGAAACTGCCCCTTCCTCCACCTGCATAACTCCTGGGAAAGGAGGGTGGGATAATCAGGATTTTATCAAAATATTCAGTGCTTGAATGATGATAATGTCAGGTGCAGCCTGAGTGTGTTGGGCCATTATTTTCAGTTAAACGTGTTCATATTTTTTCTGGAATCTGTCTCACAAAACATGGGTTCCAGATTTTTTTCTTTATGAAATTACTTAAATCTCAAATAGTGACCAGCTGTCACTTGTTCCTGAAAGATTTGTTGACCTTAACGTTGCCAGATAGAGGGCGCCTTCAGGAAACCGGTTTTGTGAATTTACTTAGCTCTGTGTGACCTTATGCACAATTTCTATAGTTTTAAACTAGCGAAGCATAATAACTCTGTAAACTTGGTCATGCATTACAGATTCCACATTATTAAAGGTAGTCAGTATTTGGGTCACTTTTTTATTTCTGACGAAGTTTTTGACATGTTAGCTTATTTGGAAATAAATTGAGTCGGGGGGGGGAATTTTAAATGTAAAAAGTAAACAAAGCTGTTACAGCATTTGTCTTACACTTTGGAAAACTTGAACTCAGACAATAGCAAAATGAACCTATCCAAGAATGCTCATGAAAAGTAAGCAACCGTGACACTAGATATTAAGGAAAGGAGGACTATACACAGGCCTCTTGTCTCCTGATGTTAAATCAATCTTGTTGTTGACATGGAAAAAACCAGGAAGTGAAACCTGCCAATTTCTTCAAATCTGTGCAAAAAGCTTTTTGCTTCTGTATCTGGCCTGTTAAGGTGGTATTGCTCCATCTGATTTTATGGATGGTAATCTCAGTCTCTAGTGGAAACTTGCAATTTCAACATACTATTAGTTCAGTCTAGAATATATTTAATGAACCAAAACTTGTCAGGGTTTGCATGAGTGTAACTGTAACTTAGTGAATGGCTCTGATACACAAGAAAGAATAAAATCAAGCTCACTCCCTCTGTTGATTCTACATGGTAACCAGAGTAAAAAAATTAATTATTACTCCTAAGTCCATGAACGTGGTTCTGAATACATACAGGGATCAGATCTATGAATAAGAACATTCCAGTTTTCCATACACTGTTTTCAGAGAGAACCATATTTTAAGGCATACATGTAACAGCTAGTAACTGTTATAATAACTGTAATAACTAGTAGGTATTTTTGGCTACATCTGTCACAATAAGCACAAATTTATAAATCAGAAAAATTAAAATTCTGCCCTTATACAGTGTGTGCAAGTTAATTATTGACTTTGGCCCTGCTCCTGAAAGCACTTATGCATATGAATAGTCCCATCCAATAAAGCTACTATCATTAGAAAAGCTACATATGTAAATATCTGCAGCAATGGGTCCTTGGAGTGGCTGCTATAGCAGTTACCATAGATGACTCACTCAACTCAAGTCATATGTGTTTCAGGCTGGACTGTAATAATTTTGTGTTCTGCTTATTGACAGATGCTGATGAACTGGCAACTATAGTACGAGAACTGAATTACAGAATTTGTGTTCAGTCAGCAAAGCTGCTTCGTCATCTGAAGCAGAAAGATAGGCTTTTACATAAAGTGCAGAAGAACTGTGATATTGTCACAGCCTGTTTGCAGGCTGTTTCCCAGAAACGCCGTAAGTACTGTTTTGTGTATGTGTGCATTAGTTGTGAGCAGTTTATTTAATTAATATGGCAGTATTTCGATTAAACCCTTGAATTTCATAGCATGAGACTTCTAAACAAGTTCTAAAATCAAGAAGCTAGTTTATGCTATTAGATTCATGTACCTAGTTCCCATTGAAGTCAATGGGAGTTGCATGTGAATCAGTTAAAAAGAATTGGTCCAAATAATTGATAAGATATGCTATAATATTCCAAGATGTATGCATTGAAGAAGTTCTCTCTCTCACAAAGTACGCTCTGTAATGCTTTTTCAACTTTAGCATAGGGGAAACATGTTGATTCTGCTTGCTGTGTTTAATTGTAAACTTTTGTATGGCTGGGGGGAGATAGTAAGTGCCATTATTTTCTCTTCAGTAGTAACTGTGTGGTGTATGTATGTTTTTCGTTCCAGAGTAGTATTACTAGTATGCCATTTCTTTACGAAGTGGATTCAGAACTATAGATATTGTTAGGAAGCTTGAATATCAACATCTGTCATTTATGCCAGGGTTTCAAAATAGGAGCTGTGGGGAAGAAGAGAAATGTTGCTTTCTGAGTGTTAGTTTTTTTCTCTGACTAAACAGAATATTTTTGTATTTAATTTTTGATCATTGTCGAAAGGCACTAAACTACTTTCAGTAGGTTCTTTTACAGTGAAACTGTAAAATGTCATATCTAAAACCATGTCATACCTTTAGAAAGGATATATGAAAATTACCTAACATTCAGTCTTATTTTTTTATTAACACGCAGCGTGACAGGTACAGTAAATGTTCAGGTAAAGTAAATATAAGCATGACCACTTACAAAAATGCCTGCAACAGCTTTGAGGTGCATGTAAAAGGTTTATTTTAAAAACTTACTGTAGTGACATATATGCTAATGTGGTGTAGTTAAGGGTTTGTCTGGTTCTATTGTAAAATTAGATCTTTGAGCGTTTATAAATGTTGATGTGCTCTACATGAAATTTAGCAAACGAGTTCTCAGTCGATATATAGTACTTAAAATACATGTTCTTCCTCTAATCTCTCCTTTTTCCCCAGAAAAATTTTCAAGGCCTCAATTCTGTAAATGCTTCAGCACAAACATAACTTTAACCTTGTGAGTAGTCGCAAGATTGGGTCCTAAATTCTGACAGTGAAATCCTGGCCACAGTGAAGTCAATGGCAAAACTCCCATTGATTTTACTAGATTCAGGATTTTTCACCCTAAGTGTAAAAGAACTGTGAATCTTTGTTTTAGATGTTTTTGTTTTTATTCATACTATTGGAAAGTGGCACCTTTGTTTGAAAGAAAACAAACTAGCTATCCCTGAGAAAGCAATTTCAGTTTTGAAATGTGCAGTTATTGTTTAACAGCTGTGTGTGTGTGTGTGTGTGTGTATGTTTGAAGTCTGGTTACAGGCATGCAGTATATCTAGGGCCCTACCAAATTCACAGTCCATTTTGATCAATTTCACGGTCAGAGGATTTTAAAAATCGTACATTTCATGATTTCAGCTATTTTTAAATCTGAAATGTCAAGGTATTGTAATTGTAGGGGTCCTCACCCAAAAAACAGTTGTGTGTGGGGAGGGTCGCAAGGTTATTGTAGGTGGGGGTTGTGGTACTGCTACCCTTACTTCTGCACTGGTGCAGGCGGTGACGTTGTCTGCAGAGCTGGGCAGCTGGAGAGCTGCGGCTGCTGGCCGGGAGCCTAGCTTTGAATGCAGAGCAGCCTCCAGCAGCAGTGCAGAAGTAAGGATGGCATGGTATAGTATTGCTATCCTTACTTCTGCACTGCTGCCTGCAGAGATGGGCCCTCAGTAGCCACCACTCTCCGGCCACCCAGCTCTGAAGGCAGCAGCGCAGAAATAACAGTGGCATGGTATAGCATTGCCACCCTTACTTCTGGGCTGCTGCTGCCGGAGTGCTGCCTTCAGAACTGGGCTCCCGGCCAACAGCCGCCACTCTCTGGCCCCCAGCTCTGAAGGCAGTGCAGAAGTAAGGGTGGCAATACCATGATCCCCCTAAAATAACCTCGCAACCCCCCTGCAACTCCCTTTTGGGTCAGGACCCTCAATTTGAGAAACGCTGGTCTCCCCTGTGAAATCTGTATAGTATGGGATAAAAGCACACAAAAGACCAGATTTCACGGCGGGGGGACCAGATTTCACGGTCCGTGACACGTTTTTCATGGCGGTGAATTTGGTAGGGCCCTAAGTATAGCTCTTTAAATTAGGCTTTTATATTTAGTAAAAGTTGTTTAACATTGTGGTAGACATCTAGATACACACACAAAAATCAGGAAGTTCAAATGTATCCCAAAGCAACTGTAATTTAGTCAATTTGTACATTTAGGATGTAATCCAGCACTCACTGAAGTCAGTGGAAAGATTCCTGTTGGCTTTAGTGGGCTCTTGATCAGGTCCACAAAGTGTTAATTTTTATGCCTTAATGTAAAAATACTAACACCATATATGTACAGAATTACATTTGCTGTGGGAATACAACTTTGAATGTTCTGACATTTGTGCATCTAAAATCTCAGAAATGTTATGGCATTAACATAGATTTTTCCGCTTGTCTTCAATTTTTAAAAAGACTTTTTAGAATGCATTGTGATGACATTGAAATAAATGCATAATATGAAATAATCAAAATTTAACTGAATTTATTTTAGTGTATAGCGCTCCAGCTATACACACGCTCATGAATGCATATTTTGTCTATGTGCCTCAGGACCTATTAAAAATATTAGTAGAAATCACTGGACATAGTACATTATTGTACTAGAAGCATAACTTATTTTTGAAACTCATCAAAAGTTCTTGTAATTGAAAGCCAAGTGCATAGCAAGTTCAAATGTTGTTTCTAATGGACACTGAATTTCTTTTTCAACTACATTTTTAAATATCCAGTTTCTGATAGAAGAACCAATAATTATTTTAAAAGTATCTAAAGAAAAATGTTGGTAAGCATCACAAAAGATTTACTATAAAAATGTATTCTTGGAATGTTTTTGTTATGGGCAGTAAAGCTTTCTAATGTCCTGCTCCATATTAGTATTGCAGTGTCTTGTATTACTAATGTTTGTGTCAAGAACTCATTAAGGCAAATTGGGCAAACCACATTGCTCTCTAAAAAATGTCTAAAAAGATTTTCTTAGTGACAGGCTAAAAAATTGTTTGGAAACATAAGTTAAGTCATTTAAAATATTGCCTAAACCTACTTATTTATACAATGGTGCCGTGTCTGGTGTACAAAGTTTCACACTATGTTTGTGCTATATTTAAAAAAAAATGCTGCACACAACAGCCCTGAAATTTGCATCTAAAGCTAAGAATCCAGTCTTAATTTGCCTGTGATGTTCAGATGCTCAGTGGCCCCCTCCCACATATAATAATAGATCAAATGCAAACAAGTACCGTGGTGAAATAGTTAATGGTAGTGATTCTGCCTCAATTCCGAGCTTTGTTTACGTGATATAATTCAAACCCTTAACTGAACATGGTAATCAAATTCATCCCTTATGCAACTCCACTTAATCAGTGGAGTTATATGACAGGGATAAATTTGGCCTATTATTTTGTGGCTAACCATACTATACACTTGTCTATTCCTCTGCAGTGAATAAACTGTCAAAACCTTTTACAATGATCATTTAAATTCTAAGTGATAACATAAGAGTTTAAAATTTAAAACGTTTATTATACCATGCAGATAACTACTGGATGGATCAAATACTGAGCGGGATTCACTCTCAGGTCTCTGCTGGAATTCATTAAATATTTGAAGTGTGGTCTTCTGGCAGCTTTAGAGGCTCATGACTGACTTTATTATTCCAGGGCCATCAAGAATCCAGTACAATGCACATAATAGTAACTTCTTTGGTAGTAAAAAGAACTAATAGAACAAGTGTGGAGGAATGAACTGTCATCATGCATGTTGCAACACTGGATTCTAACAGAATGCACTTCATATACTTAGACATTTTGTATGTTGATATGAACATTTGTCATTGGCAGATGAAATGCATTTGTAGAATGAAATGCATTGTGGTCACAAGTAGACACTGCTATAAAATATAAAATGCATTGCAGAATGAAATGCATTTTGATTAGAAGTATACATTGCCAGGGTTCTGTTAGACCGTGGATAAATGCTAAGAACAGTACACCATGTTGGAGTTTTAATTTGAAATAATTAGTGGTTGACTACCTTTATTTCAATGGAATCTGTTTGGGGGAAAAAATCTTAAGGGGTAAGTCAGTGGGATAGAATGCCATAGTGGTCTCCTGATGCCAGATATTTTTTCCAAGCAGACACTTACCTGTAATTTAGTAACTTTATTGTATTTATTTGGTATAGTAGGAATGATGCTGGGGCATTGTAGATGTCCATTAGGGATGAACTACTTCGGGTCCACATTTGGTGTGTGCACGAAAGTGCCATAAGCAAACAATGCTTGCTTAATCACAAAGAATACTATATTTATATCAATCTGGGATTGTAGAATAGAATTCAATAAAGAATAAATGAAGGGGCATGTGTCTGTGTCACATATCTGAAATTAGAAAATTGCCGAATATTATGTTAGCAGTTCTCATTCAGAGAATGTGTAAGGGTGACACCTTTTTTTCTGTAATGAGATTACATAAACTTTTTGGTTGCTTTCTTGACAGTATGCTTGTTTCACCTATTAAATTTCCTTTCTGAGTGGCCAAAGTGTAAACCAGAGTTTCTTGAATCGACAAATTTTAACCCCATATTCTTTTTTTTTTTTTAAAGAGATGTTTGAGTGGCTTAATTTTATTTCCATTTAACTTTTATTTGTAAATAAAGGGTTAGCCATCTATCAGTTAGGTTTCCACACATTTAATTTGGTTTCCTAATAGGGATGTTTAAAACTAAAATTATTGCATAAACTGGATTGAAATTTATGTCAAAGGAGTGAGTAGTAACATTTTCTAGTATTTTTCCCTTTGAAGCAATATACTTTCTTAGCAGAACCAGATGAATGAAATTTCCTTTCTGTGAACATTTTTATGAGATTTAATAGGGAATAAAATTATTCATGAAGTTACAAACTTTTCTTTTGATATGTTTTAAAAAGATATTTAATATTTTCTGTTGTAATGCCTTTTTAGAAACTTAAAAATAAACTATTTTATCAATGTTGCAAACATTGTTTCCTGCAGAGTTCCATTAAAGACACAATAAATGTGTTAATTTTTCAGGTTTTTTTCCCCCCTTCTCCTGGTTTCCTATCCAGCCTCCTCTGTCAAGTATTGAACTGTTGAGCCAGCAGGGGGAGCTAGAATATTTTATTTCATGCACAAGTGAAGACTTAAAGGTGGTGGTATTTTTCATTTTTCATAGATTCATAGATATTTAGGTCAGAAGGGACCATTATGATCATCTAGTCTGACCTCCTGCACAACGCAGGCCACAGAATTTCACCCACCACTCCTACAAAAAAAAAAACCTCACACCTATATCTGTGCTATTGAAGTCCTCAAATCATAAAGACTTCAAGGAGCAGAGCATCCTCCAGCAAGTGACCCGTGCCCCATGCTGCAGAGGAAGGCGAAAAGCCTCCAGGGCCTCTTCCAATCTGCCCTGGAGGAAAATTCCTTCCTGACCCCAAATATGGCGATCAGTTAAACCCTGAGCATATGGGCAAGATTCACCAGCCAGATACTACAGAAAATTCTTTCCTGGGTAACTCAGATCCCACCCCATCTAATATCCCATCACAGGCCATTGGGCCTATTTACCATGAATATTTAATTACCAAAACCATGTTATCCCATCATACCATCTCCTCCATAAACTGATTGAGTTTAATCTTAAAGCCAGATAGATCTTTTGCCCCCACTGCTTCCCTTGGAAGGCTATTCCAAAACTTCACTCCTCTGATGGTTAGAAACCTTCATCTAATTTCAAGTCTAAACTTCCTGGTGGCCAGTTTATATCCATTTGTTCTTGTGTCCACATTGGTACTGAGCTTAAATAATTCCTCTCCCTCTCCTGTATTTATCCCTCTGATATATTTATAGAGAGCAATCATATCTCCCCTCAACCTTCTTTTAGTTAGGCTAAACAAGCCAAGCTCCTTGAGTCTCCTTTCATAAGACAAGTTTTCCATTCCTCGGATCATCCTAGTAGCCTTTCTCTGTACCTGTTCCAGTTTGAATTCATCCTTCTTAAACATGGGAGACCAGAACTGCACACAGTATTCCAGGTGAGGTCTCACCAGTGCCTTGTATAACGGTACTAAAACCTCCTTATCCCTCCTGGAAATACCTCTCCTGATGCATCCCAAGACCGCATTAGCTTTTTGTTTTCTTTTGTTTTTTCGCCCAATTACAATGATGGCTATATTGTCCCTCCTTTTTGTTTTTGTTTTTCTTTTCAAAGGATTCAGAAATGACTTGCAATATGGCATTTCTTAGATTTGTCTGAAATATGTGACCAGACATGAACCTCATTGATAAGTATTAGGCACAGATTGAGATTTTTAATTTGTATTCATGGAGAGTGTATTTGGCTCCAGAAATAAGATATAAAACAGGTATAAAAATAATAGAAAAATGTCTTTAAATTTATAGCTGACACTGGTGAATTCACACACACATAACCTCCCACGGCCCACTTGTTCTCAGTCCTAGTCTCCCTCTCCAACCCCCCGCCCCCAACTCCTTATCCAGTGTCTGTGTTTCCCTTAGTGGCTCCCTGTCTCCTTCTCCCCACCACACCCCAGCTCCCAATCCTAGTCTTCCTGCCCAGTCAGTCCCAGTCTTCAGCTTCTAACTGCCAGTCACAGTTTCTTTATCCCCTCTGCCCAGTCACAGTCTTACCAAGCTGCATGTCCTAATCTTCTCCTTTCCCATTCTCACTGTTCTGGGTCATGTCTTCTCTCCATTAGAGTCAGACAGATTTTTCCTCCATACTGCCCATGTATCAGTAGAGAGGTCATTGAGAGCAGTGGAGAGAGAGGCTCCCTGCTCTCAGTTCTGGTGTCTGGCATCACCCTGCCCTGGGAAAGTCTGGCTTCACCCTACAGTCCTGGTTTGGAGCATGCTGAGTTGCTCTTTGGGGGTGGCTGAGTTAGAAGCCTTTGGGGGTGGAAAAAATCTGTTTGCATGTGCTTAGTACAGACTTCTTTGGGTTTAGTAGCTAAAAATCTCCAAAGAGTTCATCCCCACTGAGCATGTTCCATCCCCCACTGTTTCTAGTGCTGACTGGATTGTGCATGTTCAGCGCGGCTGCTGACTTATTCCCTAGCTTCTGTTTGCCAGAAGCTGGGATTGGTTGACAGGGCATGGGTCACTTGATGATAACCTGTCTGTTCATTCCCTTTGGGGCGCCTGCCATTGGCCTCTGTCAGAGGACAGGATACTGGGCTTGATGGACCTTTGGTCTGACCCAGTATGGCCGTTCTTATGTTCTTAGAAATTCTGGATTTCAGTGGTGAACATATTAAACTATATGGATACACAATGGTTTCTTCATCTGCTGACTTGCAGTATTAGTAATCTCTTTGAGTTTGATTTAAACTGATATAAAGCCACCATATACTGGAATCATTTTAGTGTATAGGAGTTTATTATGTGTTATTGCAGGAAACATTTGATACCATGAGTAGAGGAAAGGATTGTGCCTATGCTGCCTGTTTTCCACTAGTAAATTCTCTCTCATAATATATATTTATCTCCCTGCTATACATTCCCTGGGGACTTCTAAGAAAATTGTGAAAGACCCACTTGAGATGGCAATTGCATAGGTGCCTGGCTGGGTGGTTTTTAAAAGGTACATCATCAGCTTAGAAAGGACAGTTCGATATGCATTTTTTAAACCTACATTTACTATAAATGACAAAGCAGGGACACTTTTTTTTCTTTCCCAGTTTTGTTTATCTTTCACACATAGCACCAGACGAGAGCAAAACACTTGGGGAAATAAAGACAAACATGGTTTGTCAAATTAATAGATTTACAGAGACACTCAAAGGTAACTGTATATTTTTTTAAATAGCTAGATTTAAATAGGAGTCTCTTGATGATTTATCTGTTTTTAAATGTCTATCTTTGGTAGTTCTATATTCACACAAAACGATCCTAAAAGAACATTATTATGGTTGCAAAGTCAAGCACTCAAAATTATGACATGCCAGAATTAAGGTTGCCTGTGCAACCTTAATTCAGCTCCCTTGTGTGTGTGCATTATGATACAGTCCTTTATTACATAATTACATACTATTTCTTTCCACAGGCCCATACCTCATTCAATGCACAGGACTGACATTTAATGAGCAGCTATTCAATATTTTGTTTTCTTCTCATTGTTCGATGAGACCACAGGCCTTGTTGACTGCACAATATTCAAACGTGCTCAGCATATAAACATATTAATTTTTTGGGGAGATTTTCTATGGCACTCATCATATCTGAGTGTTTCATAAACATGAATGAATTTATTTTGACAACACCCTTGTGAAGTGAGGAGGTGGTACTGTCCCCATTTTACAGATGGGAGCTGGGGCACAGAGTGATTAAGGTCAAGAGTATCTCACTAATTTTGTGTGCCCAATTTAAGACACTTAGTACTTGATTTTTTTCAGAGCACTTAGCATTATATAGTACAAAGAACAATTCCCATTTCCTTCCCTTCTCTGTGAGGAGGAACCTGTACTCAATGACTGTTGCTCCCTATGCAGGTTGGGCCTACAAGAAATCTGGGTCTCCATTGTTGTAGGCTAGTGGCTGATATAAAATGAGGGTTTAAACACTTGTTTAAATATGTTCCTGCCTCTTCATTGAAGAAAGAGAAGTGTCTGCAAAAGGCCTGGTCTACACTCCAGCAATAGGTTGATGTAAAACAGCTTACGTCGACCTAATTATGTCAGTGTACACCCTGCAGCCTTGCTCCTACTGATATAAGTGCCATGCTACACCAACATAATAGTTTCACCTTCACAAGAGGTGGAGGGCTTATGTCATTGTAGTTTGGGCGACACCATGTCCCTATAGACACTGCGTTACTTACATCTGTGGGCTGTCATTCTTAGTCTTAGTCACCGCTGGAGCCTTGAAATTGACAAGAAAGCTGGCTCCCTAGTCGGGCTGCCACTCAGGCTTGGGCTGTCACTCAGGCTCAATCTGCTTCCCAGGCTCCTCCCTCCCCACAGAGAGCCCTGCTGCCCCCCCCAGGTCCTGGCTCCCTGCTTGCAGCTGGGTTGCAGCCTGGGCTCTCAGCTCCGTGCCCCCCACTGGGAGTATGGTAGCTGACTGGACTCTGGGTGCAGTTTTCCCCGCCAGGAGTCTGGCTGCCCCCCCACCCCTCCGGGCTCTCGGCTCCCCAGTCCCCACTTGGAGTATAGCTGAGCCCAGTGGGAAGCTCCATACCCAGAGTCCAATTGGCTGCTGTGCTCCTTGCAGGGAGCTGAGAACCGGGGAGGAGGTGGGGGGTGCTTCCCATTCCTGGCAGGGAGTGGGGAGCCAGGTTGCCGGCAGGGAGCTGCACGCAGTGCTGGGTGCCCTGGTTCTCAGCCTCCCATGCTGTCCCTGTTAAGTTGGTAGAAACGCTCCTGGTGAGGACACGCATCACTAATGAAAAAGCAATGTGGACATCAACCACCGCAGTAATTTCTGCGGTGGCTGTTAGTCAACCTAACATAGGTCAACTTAAGTTTATAGTGTAGACAAGCCCTTTGAAATCTAAGATTACTCCCAAGGGAATTCTTTGTCACTGCGTGTGTGCAGAATTCATGTCCCCTGCAGATTTCTTTGCTTCCCTGCAGAAAAATGACTTTCTGACAGGGAAGCAAAGGGAAGCTGCAAGAGCAGTCATGCACCACTCCCTAGCTGCGCACGTACATCGTTTCAGGCATCTGGAGCAGCCGGCAGAGAGGTAAATCACTGCAGGGCTGGGGATACCCCAGCCAGTGGCTCCTACCCTGAGCTGATAGTCAGGATCAGCTGATTGCCTCCAGCCTAGCCGAGACTGAATAGGACAGGATTTCCTCTTTCCCTGCAAGGAGTGGCTGGGGCTGTGTCAGACCCACCCCCAGAAACCTTCCTCAGCTGCAGGAAGCTCAGCATCCTCCCTTGCTTTCTGCCCCCATCGCTCCTCAGCTGCGGGGGGAGGGGTCACTGTCTGGGGAGCTGCTTCCCCATCCACCCAACACTCGTGCATCCGGACCTCCCATACCCAGATACCCCCACCAAGCCTCACACCATACTCCCAGAACCCCCCTAGCCCTCCATACCCAAACCCCACCCCACTGAACCTCAACCCCTGCAATTGGAGCCCCCTGCACCTGAACCCACCACCTCCAGACCCCCACCCCTGCATCCAGAACACCTCCCACTGAGCACCCTGCACTCAAACCCTGAGCCCACAACCTGCACCACCCTGAGCCCACATATCCTGATCCCCACACCACTGACCCCCAGTTGGCTGCACCCAGACCCTCACCCCACCAAGTCCCACTCCCCCAGCACCCAGACCCCCCTACTGAGACCCCCACACCCAGACCCCTCCACTGAGCCCCAAGCCCTTTCACCTGGAAGCCCCAGCAGAGTCCCATTGCCCCTGCACCTGGAACCCCCCCAATGAGCCTCTGTGCATCCAGATCTCTCCCCCCCCCCAGACCCTCCACTGAGTTGCCTGCACCCAGATTGTCCCACTCAGAATTCTCTCGCCCCACACCTGGATCCCCCCACACTGAGCCCCTCCACACTTAGATCCTGCCTGGTTGAGGCTGCCTGCCTTGCACCTGGTGCAGAGGGGCAGGGCCCCAGGGTGTTTCTGGGGCAGGCCCAGGTCTCGTGCTGTATCAGGGTAGGGTGCAGCCTCATGACTGAGTCCATGTCCCAGGGGTGGGGAGGCTGCAGGGTGATCTCCCGCTTTCATGCAGCCAGTGCCTGTGTTCCCCACTGCCATCCTGGAGCCTCTGCATTTATTTATTGACAAATAAAACTTGCAGAATTTTAAAATATTGTGTGCATAATTTTTAATTTTTTTGGCCAGAATGCCCTCAGGAGTATAAAATCATGATGTCTTTCTCTTGCTGTTTCCTCCACAAACGTGAGTTAAAGATTAGTAGTATGCGTCTAACTTGTCTTTAGGTGTCCAAGTGAGCGTGAAGCAGATCACTCACTTTGAAAAATACCCCTTATTGTCTATGGGTTTGGTTAATGGACTTCAAAACGAACACACGCAGTTCTGATGTGTGAAATAAAGCAAATTCTCTATAGTAACTTTTAACAGAAACAAATTAATTGAACTATTCAAGAATATGTTCTCGTCTGATGCAATTATAGTAGACTGTTTGGTTGTTACAGAAGTTGATCTCTGATGAGGCATCATCAAATGATTCAACTGGTTAAGTGTGTCTGACCTTTCTCTCTCTCTCTCCATTTGTATCTGTCTATTCAGTCAAATTACTATTACCTGCGCTTCAAAGGCATTATGAATTTCATATCTTAGATACTGTGTCCTTTAAAAATACAGACATAACTAATGTTGAGTGTGCGTGGTTCTCTTCTGTCTCAATGACTGGTGGTTATTCTAATTCTTTTTGATCTTCTGTCCTGCATGTGGGTCTATGAAGAATGGGGAATAGAAAGAATCATACACCTCACATACAGAACAAATCATATTTAGTTGTTTTGTTATTTGACTGGTATTGGGGATGGGCTATCATGATTGCTGTTTGCTCTTACTCTTTTTTTCCCCCTCCTTTGGATTTCAGGATTGGTTGCCTCTTTGTAATAAAAAATGAAAATGGAATGTTGTTACACTCCTATGCTTTTAATTAGTCTCTCTCAATAGCAAACACTTGGTTTCTCTCCATGGAGTGAAGTTAACCCTGGTACAGAGGGATGGTCAAGGCACTCAGCACCACTTTAAGATTTGCATTGGGGCTGCTTGAGGCTGAGCTCGGAGGGCTTTAAATAAGTCATATATGGCCACTACTGGGCTTCTTCATCCCCTGAATGCTATGGAGAGAGTTTCTATGTCCCCACATGGGTTGGCAAGGAGTGGAGTGCTGGGGCAGCCACAGATAGGGGACCACAGAAATCTATATTTAAGCAGATCTAGTGGTCCCAAACATACTGCACTTGGCAACTGTAAGTACTTGTCTATAGGCTGTAGTTCTGCTCTCTGTACCTGTGTTGGGGGTGGTAGATTTCATCTTTGGATCCAACCCCTGTATTGGGTCCAGTTACTCAAACTGTATGTGGATGAAGTGAATGTAACTGTTTGTGCAAAATATTTAATGAAGCTAAAGTAACACCCAACGTTATCTAGCATAGAAGCTAGTACTGAATTGTGCAGTAGTTAAAAATAGTAAGGAAAAAACGTTTGAAAAGAGACCACTGCTATAACAGACACAGAACTGTAAAATAAAATGCCATTGGAGTATTATATTTCCTTAACCAGTGGCTATAGCTATCCCAGACTTCAGGGAACTTGAAAGCACGTTTTGTTAACCAGTTCTATTGTGGTTAGAGCCTGGGCTCCTGGGATGAGAAGCGAGCTTTGTATATTATATTCCTTTGACACCAGGCAGAAGGTACTGTAATTGAAACACAAAATAGGTGTTATGGTAACTCTGTTGCCAAGGGGACTATCAACAGCACCCTTACACCATTATTCCTTGTATAGCTGTTCATGGGGAAGTGTTGCAGTGAACAGCTGCTTGTTATATTTATAACACTTGACAATGTAAATTATGCTGGGAATGCTAAATATCTCTGTTAGTGGGAGAGGGAAGAGAAAGAAGAGTGAATACTATAAAACAACATAAAAGTCTAGAAGGAGGTATAGAATATTGAGCAACAAGATGGCCACTCGTGGGAACTACAGAATATAAAACTCTGCATGACCAACCATTTTTGTTCATAAACCTCTCTTTGCCTACAAATGCTGAAAGCTGAGTACATTATAGTAGAGCTTTAGAGGGTGCTAAAGCATTTTACAATCTCCATGCACACTACACCACTGAAATACAGCCACCTCTGTACTCGGGGTGGTGTCCAGCTAGTATGCAGAACAGCATAGGGGAACATTTAGGCAACAGGGATGCAAGGGTTATTTCCTGTTCTTATCAAAAGTATCCTGGGATCTTTAGTGTGTACACAGTACAGATAGGACTCTGAGAACTGACGTGTGTCCGTTGCCTATGAGGCAGTTATTTAACAGTCTCAAGTACAACTCCCTGACCAGCAAACATAGTGGTGAATCGTCATCACATCTCCTGAAGGATTTCCCAGTAAGAATTTTCTGCTTTTGTTTCAGGATATAACATTCTCATCAATGGTGCTATAATGTGTGCATGTTGCCTGGGGCATGTGCCCTGGGTATGTACTTTGTGTGCAGTTCAGGTTGGCAATGGATCTTATAGGTTTATTTTGTTCTGACTTTCAGTCCTCTAGCAAAGAGGAGTATTACTAATTCAAGTGAGGGAAGTACCATATCTAATTTCCTTATGCTATTTCTCTGGGCTTACCTGTTGCTAGCCTTTTGTGCTGGCTGATGTCATTGTATAACACACCCTGGCTGGCTAATTCAGAACATCCACTGGCGATCTATTCTTCTGCTATCTAATATTTTCCTTTTAAAGGAAGCAACATCTATAGAAATTTAATTTAACAATCTGTTCAACCTCTCTCACTTTGTTACATACTAATGAAATTCTGTTGTTGGGCAACTTTAGATCTGGAATTCTTCTGAGATCACTTTAGGCTCTGGATCTAATTTTCATTTCTTAGCTATCAAGAGGAAGAAAAGGTTCTTTGTGCTTTTGGTGCTAAATGCTTTTCTCTTTCCCTCTGTCTAGCCAAAAAGGAAAAGGCACAAATGTGTGCTATGCCTGCGTCATTCATATGAGACCTAAAACATTTCCTGTGGTCTTGGTACTTGCCAAGGTGGTCCTAACACAAAAGGTGTCAGAAACTAGTGTCTAGAGCTGTGTGGGAACCAGCTTTTTTTATTTTTGGGAGTGGGGGGAAAGTTTTGCGATTTCAACATTTCTTCCATTCTGGAACAGAACAAGACCATTTTTAGAAATTTCCTGCAGACCAGAATTCTGAAAAAAAATCTGGTTTGGGTCAAGTGAAACATTTGTTTTTATAATATCAAATTTTAAAAAAGAAATAGAGTAATTTCAAAATGGAATATCAAAAAGTTTTGAAAAGGTAAAAGTGTAATGTTTTGACTTTATAAAACCACTTTTTAAAATTTTTGTTTAGAAATTAATTTTTGTCAAAGGTGACATGTTTCTGCAAAATGTTGCACTTTTGGCAAATCAGCTTTTTACAATGAAAAAGTGTTCCACTGGAAAATTTAGGGCCAGGTCTACCAGTGGCCTTCCTGTGAGTAAAGAAGCAGTTCCCTCTGCAGCTCATTTCCAGGAGTCTCTTAGGGTACGTCCACTGTGCAAAAAAAAACAAAACAAAAAACCCTAACCAACCAAACAAGAAAAGGTGGTAGCAAGTCTCATAGCTCTTAGGGTTGCCAACTTTTGTCATATTTGAAAACCGGACACTCCAAGAGAAGTGCCGGAACCTCCTTTTCCCCTCCAAGGTCCAGCCCCCACATTCACTCTTCTGCCCCTCCCCCAGCCTCCATCACCCACTTGTCTGCAGAGGTGGGACTGGGAGCTGCAGCCACCTGACACAAGTAGGAGGCGGCCTCGGCTGAGTAGGGGCTGGCACATGTGATGACCCGGCAGCTCCCCGCCTGTAGTAACCAGACTTTGGGTGTCTGGTCAGTAGCTCTTTTCGACTGGACTTCCTGGTTGAAAACTGGGCACCTTGCCATCCTACTCATAGCCTGGATGTACAGACTCAGACTTGTGTGGCTCATGCTGTGGTGCTAAAAATAGCAGTGTAAATATTCCTGCTCAGGCTGGAGCCCGGGCTCTCAGACCCACACCTCTTGCTGGGTTTTAGAGCCTGAGCGCCTGCCCACACAGAAATGTCTACACTGCTATTTTTAGTGCCATAGCACAAGCCCGAGTGTGTAGACCCTGGCTCTGAGGCTATGTCTACACTACTGTGGTAAGTCAACCTATGCTATGCAACTCCAGCTACGTACCTTAGGTTGAGCTACCGTGTGGGGGTGGGGAGGGAGCGGTCAGCGTCAGAAACTCTCCCGTCTACTTACCTTACTCTTCTCATCAGGGGTAGAGTACAGTGGTTGACTGGAGAGTGATCTGCTGTCGATTTGGCAGGTCTTCACTAGACCTGCTAGATCGACCGCCAGTGGATCGATCTCAGAGCGTGGATCCTGGCTGTAGTGTAGACATAGCCAGTGACTTGTTGCTGTGGTGGTGGTTTTTTTCCCCAGTGTAGACGTACCCTAAGTAATTCTGCACTGGGACTTCCTGGCTGGTTCAGGTTGCTGAGGAGCTTTGTTCCTTGAACCAGCTGTGCTCCTGCTGCCTGTTTCAGGCTGTTGATGACCCTCCTACTCTCCTGTGCAAGTGTTCCTTTCAACATCCCCCTGGGCTGCCCCCAAGTCCTGCTTCCTCATGTAAGCCCCTGCTCCAGTGTGTCTCTTCCAAATCTCTCAGCGTATGTCTACACTGCAAATAAGAACCCACAGCTGGCCTGTGCCAACTGATTTGGGCTCCCAGGGCTGGGGCTGTTTCACTGGAAGCCTGAAAATCTACATAGCAGTTACATATCCCCTTAGCCCGAGTCAGCTGGCACAGGCCACCCTCTTGGTGTCTAACTGCTGTGTAGGCATACCCTTAGACCCTGGAACCTCTCCTACTTCTACCTCTGCTATTGATACCCCCAGCTTCTGCTCCTTTGCCCCACCTTAATAAATCTCAGCCCCCTACCCCTTCATCAGCACAGCCCTACATAAATCCCATACAAAGCAGAGACTTGTACAGGAGTGTAACATGGGACTTTTGTTGGGTTGTGCAGCTGAGGGGGACTCGTTAGCATGCTCCTCACAGAGCTCCATTCCACCCTCCCCATGAGCCCTGGCCCTTTGCTAACGCCTCAGTCTACCCTGCCCTAAAGTGCACCTTGCACTACTGCCTCAGTAACCATCAGCAATAGGCCTGCTTCCCACTATGAAAAGCTGTGTTGCCCACATGGCTTATGTCCTGCCCAGAGACCTGTTTCCCCAGGACATTTTCCTGGATGTGCTTTAATTTCTAACTAGAATGTGTGCACTTACTTTACCTAATTTGAAGAATAAATTGTTTCTGTTTAATGCAATAATACTGCCTGTTATGTGGCTCAGCACCCTACTTTTTGCCATTGAACATAAAATATATACAGGTCCTAAATTCCCTCTAAGCTACGCTGCTCGGTGGCCGCCTAGCAGGCTATCAAGTGCCACGCACTTCAGGTGTCCCTCTCCTCACTACCATGCTGTTCCTGCCCTCTGCCTTGGAGCTGCTCCCAGGAGCCTCCTGTTTGCTGTGCTGGGGGAGGGGGGTGCTGATATCAAGGTGTCCCCCTGACCCCACCCCTGTACCCCATCTCCACAGAGCAGTGGGGTGGGGGGACGACACGACAGGGTTCAGGGCAGAGGGAGCTTGCTGGCAGCTGTTGCTGTGTCTGAACTTGCCTATCTACTTAAAAGGCCAGTGTACTTAAAGGGGCAATGCGCCTCTCTCTCTCTCACACACACACTCTCGCACCTCCCAACACATACTTGTGTTGTTGTTGTTTCTTAATACTTCTTTCAAAGTGTGTTATTTTAGTTTTTGACTGGTGTATGCATTTCATAACTCTTATTACTCTCTTACGCTTAAATTTAATTCTTTGAGTAGTGAGTTCTAAAATGCCTAACCCGTCCTGGCTGGAGTAATTATCCCTCTGGTAACTTTTAGAAAATATATATTATATGTAGGTTTTTGGTTTCTACTGATGGCGCACATCCACACATTACCTCGATATGGTGCACATAACAAAATTCATTCCGCACATGGATGGAAAAAATTAGAGGGAACTCTGTGCAGGACCCCACATATTCTGAGATTCTATGGCTGTACAATTCATCCTTTCCTGCAAAACTATGTTCCAGAGTCTAATATTTCTTTTTAGTCCTTATCATTATAAAGAAAACCTTAAAAAAGTTAAACAAATGTAACTTATGACCAAGCTGTCTTCATGAGTCTGCAGACTGCCCAAAACAATAGCTCTGAGAAATGCAAATCACTCTATTTATGTCCATGGATTGTTAACTGTGGATCCTAGAGATGACTCTTAAATTTAACATTCCAGTGCTGATCACTTTACCAGAAACATCAGCTTCTGTGCTTATTCCACAGTCTCAAATTGCCTCCATCTCTTGAGGTGCTAAAGCATTAGCTATCCTGTACCCAGCTGTCACAATTTCCAGTTCTCCCTGAAAACATCTGCAGTGCTCTTATGCATTATACAAAAGTTGGCTGACTATCAAAAGCTGAATGCGGATACACAGTAAAATAAATGCTATTTAATAACAAAATAAATAAGAGGCTACAGTGCTTACTGTGTATTTGAATACTTAATTCAATAAAACCCTCCAGAATCTGGTATGTTTTTTCTGCAGAGTCTAGGCCCAATGTGTTGGGGAGTACCCAGGTCGTTAAGCATATGTAAGTTTAGAATTCCTGGATCTCTGCCAAATTTATATCCTTGACCTTTTGGGACTAGCGGTCATGAGCATTATTTTCTTTGACGGTCTGTTAGCTACCATGGTAACACTGAAGTGGTAAATTCCGCTCTATTTTATCTATTCACTTTCAATCTTAGATATCCGTTTGTGGAATTACACTCACGGTTTGACTTCTTACCTTCTGTTCCAGATTCCTCCATCTAAACACATTATTGGGCACTGGTACAAGCTGGTGGTTGACTTCATATTTTTTTTTATGATTATTCATCTGATGTATGTGAATTTTGATATATTTGCTGTGAAACATATAAGTGAGTGTGTCTTAATAAACTGATATATAGTACTTGTTATATGATATATTTATATTAATATTTAAGGTAGCAGACTATTACCAGCATTTGGTTCAAGTACTATTTCTACCTATTGGTTAGTTAGTCAGAAGCAGTGAGGCCTAACACAACTCGATGGCCCGTTTCAGCTCCTCAGTTCATCTTTTGAAAGTGTTGTGTAGGTTTCCTCTGAGGATGAGGACTGAGTGGTCAGACATAGAGGTCAGAGATAGAGTGATCACTTTTTGTTCACCCACAGGTGATGTGGTGTGTTCCTGCTTGAGTTCATTCGAGTTCATGTCTGCACTATGAAATTAAGTCGACTTAAGTTACGTCAACGTACAGCCACTGCAGTAATTAAATCAGTTTTGTGCGTCCACACTAGCTCCTTCTGTCGGCAGTGTGTGTCCTCACCAGGAGCGCTTGCACCAACTGTCATTGTGGGGCTCTTGACTGCTGGAGCCCCCTGCCTGGCTCCGGCTGTCAGCTGGAACAGTCAATGCAGTGTCTACGCTGACACTGCATCAACCTAACTACACCAACCTAAGCGCTATGCCTTTTGTGGAGATGGAGTTATTAAGTCAGTGTAGTGGGTGACTTATATTGGTGGGAGCAACATTGTAGTATAGACTCTTACTGTGTTAGGTTGATGTAAGCTGCCTTAGGTTGACCTAACTCTGTACTGTAGACCAGGCCTGAGTTAGTTTCTGAGACCTGAAGAAGAGCTCTGCATGAGCTTGAAAGCTTGTCTCTCTCACCAACAGAAGTGGGTCCAGTCAAAGATATGACCTTACTTACCTTGTCTCCCAAGGAATGTTCAAGGCATCAGTGGACAGAACCCTGTTGATTTATGTGAAAACCAGAAAAGACGGATTTCCAGTAAAGTCACCATCTTGTCACTGAGTATACAGGGGTGAGGCACAGCTTTGAGGGCTTGAGTTTAGGATTAATGTGAGGGTTAGAGTTATGTATACAGAGTAGAATAGCTCCAACGAGAGATTGAGAGACCCAATCCAGAATAGTCAATAGCCCAGAGGTTAGGGTACCTGTCTTTTTTGTGGGAGACCAGATTTAAGTCCCTGCTCTAAATCAGGCAGTGCCCTGTCCACTAGACTGTTGGCTGTTTATTCTCTCTCTTGTTTTGACCAAACATTCCTTCCTGAACCTGAGAAACCTTGCCAATGAAAAAAATGTTTTGTCAAAAACTCCTGATTTTTTCTGTAGGTGAAATTTGAAGAAACTGTTGACGGAGTAAAACTAAAAATGTCCAACAAACTCTGTTGGGATATTGGGGCTTTAAATGATACTGAAGAATTTAATCTCAGAAAACTGCGTATTCTTCTTTGAGTGCTTGCACATGTCCATTCCAATGTAGGTGAGTGCACAACCTGACCGCACAGTAGGGGAAAAAATTCCAGCAATGGTATACATCGGGTCAGCTCCAGCACCCTCTGGTGCCACACACTTATAGCGCCAGTATAAGGGGCCCTGCTAACCCTGCGTCCCTTCAGTTCCTTCTTACCACATGTGACGTGACGGACGATTGCTGGAACTTCTCTCATTGCTTCAGGCAAACTTCCCAGTAGTTTTCTGCTATTTCTCTTCTTTTCCAGTGTATGCAGTTGTTATAGTAGTGATAGTTAGTCAGTTTTTTTTAGTTATGTATTTGTTGGACTACTTCGCGCTCAGTTAGTGAGGTTGGTCCACTCCCTGGTGCCAGGGCAAGCCTTGGTCACTGGGCTTCAAGCCCTGCGCTTCTTGCAGCAATGCTAGATGCTATTGAGTGACCTGGACTTGCATTGTCTCAAGTTCTTGTGGGACTCTCATAGAAAGGGACCACTGCCAGATCTGCAAGGACTTCAAACCTCACACCAGAAAGGACCAGAAGGTGAGATTGAAGGTCCTTCTCATGGAGGCAGCCCTGAGACTCACTTCAGAGCCACACTCAGACTTGTCACCAAGTACCTCAGCTTTGGTGTGGAGCACTCCCCTCACCGGTCACGAGTCTTGGTGCTGGTCCCCATCTCCAGTGCCTAAGAAGAAACATAGGAAGCAGCCAGAGAAGAGTCGATCCCTGGTGCCAAAGTTAAGCAGGTATGGGGACCGGGTTAAAGTGAAACCTGCGTCAGGCTGCTGTTCCACCCTGGCACTGCAACAATCAGTACTGGCAGCTCCAGGACCTATGCAGGCCCCACTGACTCCAGCGTTAGAGACACCACCCTCAGGCAGACAACACACCAATCAGTTCACAGTGCTGTTGAGATCAGGTCTAGGTGTAGTAGGAGTGGGGTCTCCACTGAGAGGTCTAACAGGGTTGCAATTCAATGCTGCCTGGGCCATGCTGGGGCTATGAGAATCACCTGTGCCTGGTCCTGCTTGATTTTCATCAGATCCTTGTGTATCATCAGGATGGGGGAAAGGTGTAATACAGGTGATCTATCCATGATAGCAGGAAGATGTCCTTAAGAGACCCCGGGCTTTGGCCTTGCAGGGAACAGAACTGGTGGCATTTCCTGTTATCACAGGTAGCAAAACAGGTCTATAAGGGGAGTTTCCCCACTGTTGGAAAATGCCCCTTGCAATGTCCAGCTGAAGGGACCATTTGTGGTGAGAGGAGAAAGACCTGCTGACGTGATCCGCCAGCTGGTTCTGCGCTCTCAGAAGGTACGACATCTGGAGATGGATTGAATGCATTATGCAGAACTCCCACAGCTGGACTGCTTCCTGGCGTAGGGGGGAGGAGTGAGTTCCACTCTTCCTGTTGGTGTAGAACATGGCAGTTGTGTTCTCCATGAGAACCAAAATGACTTTGTTCGTAACGTGGGGCCAGGAATGCTTTACAGGCTAAATGGACCACACCAAGCTCCCTGACATTGATATGAAGAGAGAGCTCTTCTGGGGACCATAGTCCTTGAGTCTTGAGGGACCCCAAGTGGGTTCCCCAACCCAGCACTGATACATCCGAGACCAGAGACAATGATGGTTGAGGCTGCGAAAAGGGCACTCCTTCACCACAGACCAAGTCAGTGAAGCAAGGACTTGAGCAGGCACGGTGAGCACTGAATCCAGAAGATGCCAGGTAGGTGAATACACTGTGACACAGCCTCCTGTGTCACGCTACATAAGTGCATGATGCCATGTGGCCCAGAAGACTCAGACATTTTCGAGCTGTTGGGACCAGGTGGATCTGGAGGGACCTTACCAAGACCATGATTGCCCGAAGCTGGTTTTCCAGGAGCAAGGCTCTTGCCTGAATGGAGTCAAGGACTGCACCAATTAACTATCTTCTGCATCGGGACAAGAATGGATTTCTGTGTGTTTTATCAGTAGGCCTAGGGCCTGGAAGGTCAATTGGATGAGATGGATGTTGGATTCCACCTGAGCTTTGGACCGGCCAGTCATCAAGGTACAGGAAGACATGCACTCCCCATTTCCTGAGAAAAGCCACCACTACTGTTATACATTTGGTGAAAACCCGTGGAGTAGCCAACATGCCAAACAGAAGCCCCGCAGACTGGTAATATACCTGGTTCATAATGAATCTTAGAAGCCTTCTGTGGCTTTGGAAAATTGATATGTGGAAGTATGCTCCTTTAAATCAAGGGCGGCATACCAAGTAGGTCGAGATGTGTTGCACATGTCCATTCCAAAACCCACCCTCCTTCCCCTCTTATCGGAGTCAGCTGGTAAGAAGAAACGGAAGGGGTGCAGGGTCAGCAAGGCCTTTTATATCAGTGCTATGAGCATGTGGCGGTGCTGGAGCCGAACCAATGGATACCTCTAGGGAAAAAAATTCCAGCAACTGTGCTTAGGGCGCGCACACACCTACATTGGAATGGACACGTGCAACACATCTCAAAGAACAACAGTTACAGAAAGGTTAGTAACTGTTTTTCTATAAATTGCTTGCTTGAGTTATTCTGTGAAAGAGAGATTTCCTGGATCCTGAAGATCAAATGGAGGGAACAGCTGTTGGGGTAATTAACACTAGTAATTACTAATTTATGGAGAGGCAGGAAGTGCTAGCAGCTACTGAACTGCAGCTTTGCAAGATAGATTTGACTTTAAAAACAAGGTGATGTAAAACTGTCTATCAAATTTAGTCCACTCAGATCTGTTTCTTTTTATAATGTGTACTAAAGAAGCTCTGGAGAGGATGAAAAATGTGGCAACTAGATTTTAAAATATTATGGTCACTGTAGTTGCATTATGACTCTGAGATTGGTCATTTTAACTGAGTCTGCTGTGGACTTGCAGAGTTGAGTGTGTATGCCTGAATAACTGCTTGCCACGGGTTGCACTCACAACTTGGTAGGAATGTGAAGGCTGCATTTAGTTTGAGTATACATTTTACTGAATACTTATTTACAAACAAAAATCCATACAAGCACATTATTTTATTTATTTGTATCTTTCTTTGTGCGAGGCTGGAAACTGCATGTTGTGTTTGCCAGAAATCAAAACCTGTAGCTGATGAGCTTTGTTCCCTCTCTATGATGATTAAAGTAGGATTCTGTGAGCACTCTGATTATATATTGGATTCCACAGGCAGATGTAAATGGTATATCTTGTTGAGGCTAAAGCTTTTTCTCTGTCCCTTTAAAAAAATCTGTCATCAGCTTTCAGCAAAGTACAGTAGCTTTTAGTAAAATTGCAGTATTGACTCTGTGTCTTTTTGACTGTCAAATATCTCATCTCCATCTCTCCCTTTTCTGGAAGCAAGAAGAGTTGAATTATCTGCAAGTCCTCCATTTTGCTGTAGCAGTTGTTCTAGGTCGCTGGTGATAAGGGACATCCTTTCTTATAGAGAAACCTGATAGGAGTGTTTAACGGTACTTAGCACTTTATATACTACTGTACATGTTCAAAGTGATGTACTGACAACCCTAGTGGGTTGAATATAGTAGAAACCTGTAGCTGATTAGCTTTTGAGCAACCATAAATTTAACAACTATTTAATTTTCAACATTTGGATTTCAGAATAGTCACATCAGTACATTTGCCTTATAAAAGGAGAACATAAATCTCAAAGTCTTGTTTCATTTGCCCAGGAATTAGTTAGAATAAAAAGAGTAATCATAATAACCTATTATCCTATGCTATTCTTATACATAGACCAAGAATCTCTCTATTGGTCCAACTTGCTTTTGTTTCCAGTTGTTAAATATATTTATTGCTCTGATAGTTTCCACTAGGCATTAGTACATATTTGTTGTTAGCCACAGTGTAAAAATCTAATTCTTCTTCACATTAGAAATGTACCGGGTTAATCTAAAATAGATCTTCTTTAGCAAGATAATGAGTTGACATTTAAATGTAAAGCAGTCTATTCCTGTTAATTCAGGTACTCCAAATTTCATATTTAGGGCCACACAAAATCCTGTATCAGATCAATGCTGAATAATTGCTGGCTGTATTTTACAGAAGAGAATAGCTGTCAATATGTTATACAAATCCAATCTAATCCTGCAGAATTTGACTGCTGAACTGTAAAATTAATATAATGGAGGAGTACATGTTTGATTATTTGAAGTGGCAGTTTCCCTTTTTAAAAAGGATCAGGGAAACTTTCTCATATTTTCATTTCTGATTATGTGAAGTATATAATCCATTAGATTACTATCCTGCAAAATCAGATAAAGGGTGAATCAGTGTATCCTCTGGTATCATGACCTTTTTAAACTAAAAATGAGTGAACAAATTATTTTACTGCATAGTAATCTAGAGGCAAGCTATTAAATTTTTATTCTGACATCCTATTAAATTGTGGAATCTGACCCAAGAGTGAGAGAGATGCATTATATACAGTCAGAAGCAATTGAGAGAAACAGAAATGAATAGCAGGGATGGAGAGGTGAAGAGATTGCATTGGAATTTCTTTCAGTTACCAATCCAAAAGACTAAGAAAGCCACCCACCAAGAACCACCACCACTCTAACATGTATAAATGCATTTGCCCTGTAATGTTGTAAAACTCATTTGTAATCTAACGTTCCATGTTCCACCTGTGACTATATTGTAAATATTTCAGTGGAAGTTCTCAGTGCAGCTCTGGGGTCATTACTTTGACATTTTCAAGAGAGTCACCCTAAAGCAAACCAGAGTGACTTTGAGTCAGACTGTAAGTTTGTTGTCTTTATTTCTCCCTCCACCTTCCCCCCCTCTCCCCCTGCAACAGCCAATAATGTGTCTGTTTCCTTTGAAGCTGGGGCTTTCAGCAGAACCCAGATGTAAGATCTTCCCCACGCTGGCAAAGAATCAAGTTAAAACAGTTTATTGTAACCCAGTTTAACGTAGTGCATCCCACCCAACATGGATGGGACTACCCTGTTTTTGGCCCCGTCCACACTGACTAGCGAAATTGTTGGGGGATGGTTAGGTTGTGCTCCCTAGAACCAACCATGGACCTCCCACCTCGCAAAGGTGGGGGTGGGTGCTCAGCTTTTTCCATAGCAGTCACTTGCTCTTCCAAACACTACAGAATGTGCTTTGTAGGTCTGTGGCCCATATGGGGATGGGGTCAGTGACTAGGTAGGCTGAGAAGAGTTGGGGCTATATTAGCTTTTCCACTGAACCCCCTCTGCAGTTGGATTTCTCCTTTCAGGGAGTCCTGGTGGCAGCCATAGACAGAGGAGTTCCCCTGGGACCAGGGTGCCTGGAGCTTTGGGCTAGCATAGAGGTACAGGGCCTCCATGCTGATCCCTCCCCACCCCCGCAAGATTTCTCTTGGGGATCCCTGTGGCTTGTAGGTGGGTCCTGCAACCTGTTCCACTGGGATGCACCCCTCTTCTATCTGGAATGATAGGTAAGTAAAAAACTGCACCAAAGGACTCTTGCAGAATTTTCCTTACTGCTCCATCCCTTCCACTGGTTTACTGCGGAAAGGGATGATCTGGCCCCACGTTTAGAAACTGGGTTCTCTCGGGCAGGAATTGTCTCTTGATTGTAAAAAGAAAAGGAGGACTTGTGGCACCTTAGAGACTAACAAATTTATTTGAGCATAAGCTTTCGTGAGCTACAGCTCACTTCATCGGATGCATTCAGTGGAAAATACAGTGGGGAGATTTACATACACAGAGAACATGAAATAATGGGTGTTACCATACACACTGTAATGCGAATGATCAGGTAAGGTGAGCTATTACCAGCAGGAGAGCGGGTTGGGGGGGGGACCTTTTGTAGTGATAATCAAGGTGGGCTATTTCCAACAGTTGACAAGATCTGTCTGAGGAACAGTGGGGGGTGAGGGGGTGCGGAATAAACACGGGGAAATAGTTTTACTTTGTGTAATGACCCATCCACTCCCATTCTTTATTCAAGCCTAAGTTAATTGTATCCAATTTGTAACACCCCCCCCCCCCCGCTGTTCCTCAGCCGTTCTTGTCAACTGCTGGAAATGGGCCATCTTGATTATCACTACAAAAGGTATTTCCCCCCCTTGCTCTCCTGCTGGTAATAGCTCACCTTACCTGATCACTCTCCTTACAGTGTGTATGGTAACACCCATTGTTTCATGTTCTCTGTGTATATAAATCTCCCCACTGTATTTTCCACTGAATGCATCCGATGAAGTGAGCTGTAGCTCACGAAAGCTTATGCTCAAATAAATTTGTTAGTCTCTAAGGTGCCTTTTCTTTTTGCGGATACAGACTAACACGGCTGCCACTCTGAAACCTCTCTTGATTGTGTGTCTGATGGTGCCTAGCCTAATTTGGTGCTGATCTTTGATTGGTGCCCCTGGAGCTACTGCAATACAAATAGTAAATAACATATGAAAACGTGCATGTTAAACAAGTTCCTTAACTTGTTTCCCAGCCCAGTGCAAAGGTGTCCTAATGTTTCTATAGCTATGACTGTTACTTTTTAATCAGAAGTCTAAAAAGTACGGATGGCTGCCTTTTGAAGTTGTGTTCTCTGTGGAGAGATCTTGTAATACGCTTTGGGGGACATGATTTGATTTTGCTTTCATTTGTCATGTTTGGGGATTAAAGCCTCACTGTTTCTGCTATAGTAGTCCAGACTAATTAAGTTAGCTGTAAAATTCAATGTCTACACCAGCTGCCAAGCAAATAATCAAATTCAAGGAATAGAAGAAGAGCTCTGTTTTAGAGCTGAGGGGTCTATAACACATCATGTGACTATCATCCCAGTGCAAATATCTTTTTATATTTAATTACAAATTGGAACTGTCAAAATGGTGGTTCTTTGTGGGTTTTTTTGCACATGTGCTGCTCCTTGTTCTGTTAATGTGATTTATTTTCAATAAAGACTGTATGACATTAGTTACAGTAGTGTTCTGTGACCTGAACATTGGTCAAAACACCTCATTTGTCAAGACAAAGGGATGTTTCTTAATATTCATGCTCATGATTTTGAGGAAAAATCATATTGCATACATGGCTTCTTTCAGGATTTCTTCTCTTTAATGATCCCACAGGAAAAAATATTTCCATTTTGCAGCCCAGCATCTCCCACAGTTCTTGACATCTAGGCTGCTCTCCTCTGTTTGCAGCTCACAGAGGCAGATCAGAGTTTTGGAGCCACGTGCTCTGGCCATGCACCCTCAGCTCCTGCTTGTTTCCAGTTTCTCTGCGTTTATGGCAATGTGCGGATGGTGCTTTTTACAGCTCCCACCTTTGCATCTGCTGATGATCGACTTTTTTTGTCAAAATTTGGGGCAGTGGTGAGCAGTGATTTCCCTCAGCCCCTCTTCCCCTGGCACAGTTTTTTTAGCCAGGGGTTGGAACCCCCAAACCCTCAGTTGCAATGCCTCCCTGCTGGCTTCTCTTCACCATCCAGGTATGGCAGCATAGCCTAAAAAGCACCAAATGAAATCCAAATGATGCTCCATCATGAGACTGCCCTACCAGACTCAGCGCACACAGTGAGTTGTGTCCAGCCTGCACCCAGCCTTCTGTCCCTAATTCTGTTAGGTCCAAGGGTTATGAGGCGGACAGGCAAATGGGATCCCCTATCTAGCAGAGCAGCATGACTCTGACATGGTAAATGTGGACCAGGTGTCTCTGGGAAGAGCAGGGAGAGTCACCAAACATGAGGAGGGATCCCACTCAGCTGACTCGGGGGTAAGCCCAAATGGGCTTCTGGAGCAGACTTGCAGGGTCACAATTCCATCCCCCACAAGTCTTAACATGTGTCCCAAGCACCCTGGAAAGAGAAGCAGGGCTCATAAGCATCCTCCACTCCTTCCAAATTTGTCCAGGAAGACTGTACAAACACATAGTGAGAGACAGCATCTGCCCTGAGGGGATTACATCTAAATAGTCAAGACAAACAGAATGTGGGAAAGAAAACACTGAAGAATTACTGGATGAAATTCTATGGTCCACGTTATGCAGGTCAAACTAGAGAATAATGGTAGTCCTTAAAATCTATGAACCCCTTAAAAATCTATGAACATTTAATTACTGGGCACTGGCTAAAAGCACATCGTCGTTCACAACCATGGTCATGTTGTTTGATTGACTCAGGACGTGGTGCCCTTCAGCCTGGGCTGGAACTTTCGAAGCACCAGCTTGATTGCTCTTAGTTCTAAGGAAGTTTATGCTGTGGGTCCTTTCCTCTAAGTTCCAGATGTCTTGAGCTGTTTGGTTCTCCTGAAGTGTGCTCCTCAGCCCCCTAGGGTGGCATCAGTTGTGACAATCAGGGGATCAGGAAGGCATATGGGCATGCCCTTGTGGACACTGCACTGAACTAACCACCTGTGCAAGAACTCTCACTTGATCTCTCACACATTCCAAGAAGTGGTCCCATACCTTTAAGAGGAAGTCTTGAAGGCACCTGATGTGTGAATGAGCCCATGGAGTGATACCTATGCACAGTACTAGGAGGTTGAAGTCTCAGCGCCAGCAGTTCCAAATCAATGCAAGGAGGTTTTGAATCTTCTGGAACCTCTCTAGAGATGGATATATCCTTGCTATTAAGATGCCTGTGTTCACTTCCAAGTGAGTTATTTCGGTGGATGGAATCAGGGAGCTTTTTTTGATGATGATAATAAAGCCATCCACCTGCAGGAGATTCAAGGTCAGGGATATAGCTCTGCATGCCCTTGCTGGGGATGGAGCTCTGATTTAGACGTCACCATGGAAGGGGTACAGGAAGATCTCCTGTGACCTGAGTCTGACTATGATTACCACTACCGTCTTTATAAAGACCTGGGGAGGTCGAAGGACAAGCCAAATGGGAGTGTCTGATATTGATAATGCTACCATAGGCAAACCTTAGGAATCTGAGATGGCAAGGTCTGATCAGGATGTGGAGGTATGTATCCACCAGATCCACTGAAGTCAGAAAATACCCCTGGGGCAGGAATGGCACTGTAGAGATTAGGGTCTCCATCCAGAATTTCATTTTCTTCATCTGCTTGTTGAGCTTTTTGAGATCTAGAGTGGCTCAGATTTCCCCCTGAATGTTTCTGAACAATAAAGAAAATGGAGTAGAACCCTGAGAATCTTTCTTCTGAGGGAACACTCTATTACTCTGATATCCAGCAGGTGAGAAATGTCATTCTGGATTAGACTATTCTTTATGGGGTCATTTGGGATGGGGGACTATGAAAAACAGATGGGGTGGAGCCTGTAACACTAGGGATTATTCCTAAATCGCTATCACCCTGAGCCACTGATCCAAAGTCGAAGCAAACAACCCACCCATTCCTTCAGGAAATGGGAAATTCTGCTCCCAAACTTCCGCTCTGTGTAAAGACCTATGCAGTCTTTGTAATAAAGTGGCTTTGGGGGTGGCAGGGTTCCTTTGGGACTCCTCTCCTGAGCCATGGTACCATGGCTTTCCACTGGAGATCCTGCTGTCTCTTTGCTGGTATTTCTGCAAGGATGAAGGCTGAAAGAAATGCCTTTGTCTGAAAGCCAGCCTGTATGCTCTCTTAAAGGGCTGGTGTGGTGTTGGGAAGGACTGTTTAGATATTGCAGCATTGTCCTCCACTATCTCGTCTAGTTTCTCTCCGAAAAGCAGGACTTCTGTGAATTTAGCAGAGCACAACACCTGCTTGGAGTGCCAGTCCACCTTCCAGGGATGGAGTCATAGGTGGTGCCTCGTCACTGAGCCAGAGCCCATGCCTTTAGCTGAGAATCTCATGTCCATTGAGGCATCTGCAATAAACACTGTTGCTAGGGGAACTTTCTTTAAAATAGAGCCAAAATTAGCATGATCCCTATTCTTGAGGGCTCTGAGATCTTCCAGCAAGGAGAGTGACAACCTCACAAAGCAAGTAGCTGCTCGGGACACCCCGACAGAGGCTGAGGAAGCCTCAGAGTGTTCTTTGAGAGTGGCCTCAGTTTTTCTCTGAGGGGTTCTTTGGACAGAACTTCCCTTCTGAGGGGATAACTATATCTTTAACCAGGAAAGTACATCAACATCAGCCTTCGGTATCTCAGTATTAGGGACTTTTAGTTCCTGAATCCTATAGAACCTAAGATAATTTCTGTTCATGTGCTTGCCCTGGTCTGGCTTATCCCACTCATCCCTGAAGGAGGACTATAGGGGAATTGTGGCTTCCAGGAGAAGATTTGGAATTTGCTCAGAAGCTTACTCCTGGGATTTTGTTCAGGTTGAATCTGAATAGTAGATAAAACTTTATTGTACATGGCCTCGAATTTCTCAGAGTATAGAAAAAAACAACAAACTGAGTCTTTCTCTGGTCCTGATCAGAGTTAGAGCCCAACAATTCACTACCCTCCGTGGAAGAGGAAATGGAGTCAGGACTCATACCTCCTAGATCTTCTATGCTTTTTCTTCCCCCTTTTCACTTTCTTTTATTTTTTTAGCTCACTTAAAGAGTGGATGATCTCCATTATGGCTTTCGTGAGGCCTTTTGTGGCTAGCCTTGCTGAGGGCCTGAAGTCCTCTTGCAAGATCTTCTGAGCCCTCACCTGCTGGGTCCCATTCCTAGCACAATGAGGTCCTGATCTTGGTTGGGGCTTTTAGATGCTACTATAATATTAATAATAGGAATTGTATTCTTCCCTACCGTGTAAGTGAATGCAAGCCCAATACCTGTTTGGACAGATTTCTAAAAGATGTACAATCTCTGAGTAAAATTATATGAATCTACCAATTTCCTTGGTTCCAATGGTTAATTGCCCCCTCATTAAAAAGTTCCATCTTATTTCCAATCTGAATTTTTCTAACTTCAACTTCCAGACACTAGATCTTGCTATGCCTTTGGCTACTAGATTTAAGAACTCCTAATATCAGATGTTTTCTCTGTGTACATATTTTTAGGTGTTTTCATCAGATGTTTAAATGTGTGAGAGATTCTAAGTGCTAGTTTTCTAACCCAGAACTTGCCAAATAAAGATTAAGAGGTACATTTTTCTGAGTAGTTTCACCACCAGTGGGATCCAAAAGCATGGATAGGCAAGTCTCCCTCTCCTCCAAAGTTTTGTTACTTATCCCCTCGCTGGGATGCTGCAGTGTGTGGAAAGCAGCAAAATATGAGAAACACAGGAAATCTGTAGCTTGGTGTGGAGCAGGCCAGCAGATTATATGCTCTATTGCAGAAGTTTACCAGGTTCAAAGTGTCTGCAGCCACAAGGTTCCTGATTAAGGCTAAGATTTAGTCACGGGTATTTTTGATAAAAGTCATGGACAGGTCACAGGCAATAAATAAAATAAAAAATAAAAATAAAAATTCCCAGTCCCTGACCTGTCCATGACTTTTACCAAAAATACCCCTGACTAAATCTGTACTTCTGCGACCCTGCTGCTCCAGGGGCCCCCAGCTCTGAGGGGGCCCTGCTCCAGTGCTGGGAGTTGACTGCCCCCACCACTGCTCATGGGGACCGGATGGCCTCTGGGCATCCCTAGAGCCACTGCTCTAGCCACACCGGGACCACTGCTGCTCGGGCAGTCTCCAGGGTGCCCCCAGGACCACTGCTCGGGCTCTCTCAGGAGCCAGCTATACCGGCTGCTGCTCAGGCGGTTCCCAGAACCAGCTGCCCAGAGATGCCCGAGCAGTGGCCAGTGTGGCTGGCCCCGGGGGACCACCCAAGGCTGTTGCTCAGGCACCCCCTGGGTGGCCCAGGAGTCAGCCGCACCAGCTGTTGTGGAAGTAGCGGAGGTCATGGAAAGTCACAGAATCTGTGACTTCTGTGACCTCTGTGAGAGAATCGCAGCCTTAATCCTGATAGGTGAACAGTAAAGAGCAGGCCTCACTGGGAAGTAAGAAGCTTTGCCTGGTGCATGGGAAGGGACCAGTACCATCCACTCCTGTAGAATCTAATCTTCATTTAAAATAAATTTTATATGCTTGGCGAGAGGCTTAACTGAATCTCTATAATGCATTTTGTTTACGGATCCACCAAGTCATCAAACCCGTTAAGGATGACTATTCTTCCTCTTAGCTGTCTGCTGCCTAGGACTAAAGACTGCTGTTGTATTTCTCTGGGGAACAAGGAAGAGAAGTGGGCTGGCAGACATTAGTGGAATGGCTTCCCCATCCTTAGAAGTGGCCAAGTCCTGAGCCACAGAATATATGTCCTGTTTCTGGTTCCAATCTTCATGGAGGCCAACTGCCCGCAGTTGTTAGTGACAGACCCAGAGAATAAATATGAGTTAAAATGACATTGTCTGAGTTAGTTGGCAAAACAATTGACTAGCCTAGAAAAATTAAATATTGATACTTTTAGGGGATGCAGTTTGGAATTGTTTGAAAAATTAGTGTTACATAAATATGTTTTCAGTTTTATAGGGTGACTAATTCCCCCTACAGATTAACTAGGCTATCCGCCCAAGCCAGGTCCCATAAATTTTGGCCAAGGATGCCCTACTAAAACTAAATGGTCTTTACCTACTTTGGAAGGATGAAAGACTGACCTGATGTGATTTGAACCTGTGGTTCTAGGGATAGTAGGAGGAAAGGAAGCAAGAGGGAGGGTTTTTACAGTTATTTCTATTTTTAAACACCTTTGAGACACTCCTAGTGGTACCATCTCTGTGGTACCTGAATTCCCAACTAGAGTGATAAATTTCAGACTTGATGGTTTGACCACTAAATCATCTCCTCCAGCTGACACTGAAATAAAAAGCAACTCTGAATCATCCATTATATCAGTAGTCAAGGGTCACCTTTTAAAAAGAACTGCCAACGCATAGATTTAATTACCTGCTTAATGATTAAGCTTGCAGCACAGATGTAGCATTTTTTTAAATACAAAACCAAACAATTTTAAAATAACATGATGAAAAATCACTTCTCTGAAATTTTAATAGTAACACCTAAAATGACTACACTGAAAATTTAGAAAAATATCCATTGTTTTAGTTTGTTTGCTTTGACAGCATTTTATGTATAATTGGCTTCACTTTTTAACTACATTGTGGTACGCAGTGGTGTTGTAGCTGTGTTGGGCCTGGGATATTTACTCCTGGGGGAATTCTGCAGCACTGCGCTTGCCCAGAATTCATGTCTCCCACAGATTTCTTTGCTTCCATGCAGAAAAATGACTTCTGACGGGGAAGCAAAGGGAAGCTGCAAGAGTGGTCATGCGCCTCTCCCCAGAAGCACAGGCAGATTGGTTCGGGCAGCCAGTAGAGACCTAAATCACCACCCCGAGGGGCGGGGTGGGGGAGAGGGAGGAAGAAATGTGCAGTTGTGAGAGAGAGAGAAACTGTGTCCCTCTCGTTTGCTATTGCAGCACGTTTGGCATGGAGGAGCAGGGCTTCAGGGTGTTTCTGAAGAGGTAGGCATGGGACAGGCACTGTCCCTTCAGGCAGAGCAGAATATAGCAGTCTGCCTGCTTAGTGAATTGTTCCCATTTTCTTTGTGAATTCCCCCAGGAGTATAAAACGTGTAAAAGTTTTAAGGCTCCTTTACATTGCCAGAGTGGTGTAAAGGACAGTATGGCCTTATAAATGCTTATGGTGCTTTAGTGATTAGAACTGGTCTAAATTTTTGGACTGAAATAATTTCGTATCAGAATGTGCTCCATGAACTGTTTGCTGTTTACCTTTCTGGAGATGGTCAGTAGCCAATATAAATCCAGCCCTCACTTGCTCTTCAGTTGCCTATAATTAAGGCTATGTTTTAGTCATGGGTATTTTTAGTAAAAGTCACAGACAGGTCACGGGCAGTAAACAAAAATTCACAGCACGTGACCTGTCCATGACTTTTACTAAAAATACCTGTGACTAAAACTTGGAGGGGGGCTACCTGGGGGTGTTGCAGGAGGGCGGCCTGGGTGCTGGAGTGGGGGGTGGGCAGTGATGTGCGTCCCAGGACCCTCGCTGGTGCTGCGGGAGAGGGCGGGGGGGGAGGGTTGATGGGGCTGGCAGACTCCCTATCTAGCTCTGCGCCTCCCCTCCCACCCCAGCAGCAACAGAATTTGGGTGTGGGAGGGGGCAGGGGGTTGGGGTACAGGATGGAGTGAGGTGGGCTCTGGGCGGTGCTTACTGGGGGGCTCCTCAGCAGCAGCGACATCCCCCTTGCTCAGCTGCTAGGCGGAGGCACTGCCTCCACCCAGAGTACTGGCTTCACAGCTCCCATTGGCAAACTCGCAGCCTTACCTATAATGTTGAGTACTAACTAGAAATAGATGGTCAAACCTAATTATATTACTGTTAGGCAAGGGGCGTTGGGGATTTCCTCCAATGCTCCCCACTCCCATTCTCCATCCATTGTATCATAATTTAAATAAATTACTGAAATAATTGAAACCAGAGGGATTTTATTGTGTTATTTTGACAAATAAAATATGCACAATTTTATAATATTGTAGAATATGTGCAGAATTTTTATGTTTTTGGCACAGAATTCCCCCAGGAGTAGATATTAGAGAAACAAGTGGGTGAGGTAATATCTTTTATTGGACCACCTTCTGTTGCTGAGGGAAACTAGATTTTGAGTTTACACAGAGCTCTTCTTCAGGTCTGGGAAGAACTGAAGAAGACCTCTATGTATGCTCACAAGCTTGTCCTCTCTCACCAACAGAAGAGCCAATACAAGATATTACTTCGCCCACTTTGTGTGTTTAACTGTAGTCAGTTTGCCTGTTGTTTGTATGTCTTTCACAAAGAAACAAGGGAGATAAAAATGTATTTTAAAAAATAGCAAACTTCAGGTTTTAAACAACAAAAATTGGCAGGTGCAATCAGAAGCAGGTGTTAGTAGCTGGAACAACTTGTAACTCAGTTTTTGAGATTGACTCAATTAAACTGACATAAATCCGTTAACCTTTCACTGAGTAATAAAACAGCAAGAATTGTAAAAACTACCCTTGTTTGAAGTGCTTTTCCCCTAACCATTAAATCAAAATCTAGTTTGAAGTGAAATTCTGTGGAGTTATTCCTTATTTGTGTAACAAGCCCGCTTAAAATGTTGTTGGAAATAGCTAAATTTTCAAATTTAAATTTTAATGACTTTTACTGGGTAGAGTTCAGTTTTTGAATTTAGCATATGGTGTATCACTATAGTAGTAAACTTTGTTCCAATTCAGATACATGGAGGTTGCTATTATAAAAATGATCTTCTCCCTGAAACAAAATATCTGTGTTAAACATAGAAAGGCAAAGAAATGGAGCTGAACCTTTTCAAACTGACATTCTGGGCACTCTCCCTATCTCCAGGGTTGGACTGCAGTAGTTGGTGTCAGACTGTCCTAGTGAAAGGAGTAAGCTGTAGCATCCTTCTTCCTTTCATTGCTTCAGGGTATTGCAGCACATATGGGCCTCTTTCTCAGGAGGGCTGTCAGCAGTGGGTGATGATACAGTACATACCATATGTGTTTCTATGCATTTAGGTTGGAATTTAATGCTGAGAGTGATTTTAAAACACATTCAAATCTGGGCCTGTAAGGGTGTAACTGCTATTAATCGTTTGCAGAAATATCAGTCTTGACCATTGTTGAAAAATAATAGGCATATAGGTTCTTAGACATGTCATTATAGCTTGTGCTGGCTTATCTGTTTACAAAGCAGAGTCGGCAGCAGCTGCTTTCCTGCATTATTAAAGAGCTGTATACGTAGCACAGGGAATGTACCCAAGTGTTTAGTGGTGCTGCTCCTCCCAACCCTTCCTGTGTTGCTGTGACCAAATCTTTGATAGATGCTGCAATCCAGTTACTCTTGAGATTCACTTTATTTTTAAACCAAGCTGCTGCTTCCTTCAGATTGCTGCCTGCTTGCTCCCAGGTGGTGCTGGAGGAGGCGGAGGGAACTCTGCTGGGTTTTCAGTCAGTGATGCTGGGAGGGATTGTGGGCGGGCTCCGCTTCCCCCCTTCTCTTCGGCACCTCGACTTTGCTGTCTCTGCACTGCAGATGTCCTCCAGCAAAGAGAGCTTCTGCAACATACTCCAGCGCCCTACGCCCTGTCTCCTTGTAGTGCCTCGCAGACCGGCCCGCCTGCTGCCCTAATGCTTGTTTGGGAGAGATCTCGGCCTCAAAGGAAAGCCTTGCAAAGCTGTAAATAAAGCAGAACGCCAGCTGAATTTGCCTCACGGAGGGAGCTGGGCTGCACCTGCCGGGGAGAGGCCGCTGCTGGCACAGCGTGGATGGTTGGTCTCAGCCCCGTGGGCACCCATGAGACAAGACAAGCTGACGGGCTCCCTGAGACGTGGGGGAAGATGTTTAAAGAGGCAAAACACAGGCGGCGGCGTGGGCACCATCCTGAGCAATGTGTTAAAGAAGAGGAGCTGTATTTCCAGGACGGCTCCTCGCCTGCTCTGCACCTTGGAGCCAGGTAGCGTGTGCGTGGGCCAGGGGCGGGCGAAGGACCTCCCCGGGCTCTGCTCCGCTGGCCCGGCCGGGCTGGGCTTGGGTTTGAAAGTGGCGCCGCTTCCCTAATGCTCTGAGCCAGGCTTACCCCGGCCGGGGGCGCGGCGTGGGGGGCGGCGGAGAGGAGCGCGGGCGGCTGCTGCCCGTCACGGACACGCGCTTCTCCCGGGCCCGGAGCAGGACGGAGATGAAATCCCCGGGTAGGCACCGCTCGCGGGGCGAGGGGCCGGGGGCGCCTCGGGCGTGTCTCTCAAGGACGTGCCCACGGCAAATGGCCGCTCGCTCTCAGCCACGGCCGCTCCAGCGCCACGCTGCGGGGCTGTGCTGGGAGAGGCGGCGCGGCCCCCTGCCGTGATGCAGCGATTGCGCTCGGCATCGGCATTAAAAAACCCTCCTCGTGCCGCTGGCGTCGGGCTGCCGAGAGGCGACTGTCCCGTCCCCGCGCTCGCTGTGGAGCCCCCCAGCGCGCGGCTGCCCGCCCTGCCGCCGCCTCGGTCCGGCCGGCCTGGTACCCGCCCGCGAATCGCCGTGTCCTGCGGGGGCCGCTCTGCGGGGCGGCAGGGCGGGCGGCCGTGAGGCCAGGCCGGGTCCTGGCCGCACGGTCTGGGCTTTGCCGCTGAGCTGAGAGTCAGCGTCTCTGGGAGGAACGGCTGAGGGCACTTGGCCATCCCTCCGTGACAGGCCCTGTCGGGCAACCCGCTAAGACAGGGAGAAACGCCGCGTATGGATGTGGCTCTCTGAGGTGCCCTTGGAGCCGTTGGGCCCCGGCAGCTGGGGTGGTACCTGAGGACCGGCCTCACCCCTGGGGGGCAATGGCAGGACCCACTGGCCAATGAGCCCTCCCAGAAGGGCAGATGGCCACGCCTCTCTCGCGAGGGGATGGGTGGAAGCAGCCCCCCCGTCCGCCCGCCCGCCCCCCCTGCAATGTTGTGCAGTCTATGGGGAGGCCTGCCACAATGAGCCATGCCACCCGCAGTTGGGCTTGCTCGTTTCCTGACCTTCTCTGGGAACGGTTCTTGGTCCAGCTGGCCTGCTCTTGCTCTTCTCCCATCAGGCTCGTGCCTGCTTCCCCCCCCCCCCCCGCTTTCTTCTTTGCCTTGCACTGCTTTGCCATCCCCTATCCCTCTTTGTGACAGCACTTCAGCCACACTGTAGCTGGGTGGGTCTTTTTGCATTACTCATCCTCCTCTGAATGGCAGAGTTCCCTTCATCTGAGCAATCTCTTCTCTCTCCCTTCCACTTTCTGTACCACTCAGCCATGCTCTCAGAGCCCTACTCTCCACATTTCCCCACCATTACTGGGTGCACTTGACCTGGGGAAATTCCCTTGTCTTATCCGCTCTTTGAAGAAGTGTATTGTCTAAATACACAAAGAAGACTGGTTTCAGAGTAGCAGCCATGTTAGTCTGTATTCACAAAAAGAAAGGGAGTACTTGTGGCACCTTAGAGACTAACAAATTTATTTGAGCATAAGCTTTCGTGAGCTACAGCTCACTTCATCGGATGCATTCAGTGGAAAATACAGTGGGGAGATTTATATACATAGAAAACATGAAACAATGGGTGTTACCATACACACTGTAACAAGAGTGATCACTTAAGGTGAGCTATTACCAGCAGGAGAGCGGGGGGGGGGGGGGGGAACCTTTTGTAGAGATAATCAAGGTGGGTCATTTCCAGCAGTTGACAAGAACGTCGGGGGAGGGGGGGAATAAACATGGGGAAATAGAGAGACTGCTGAATTGGAATTAATTTGCAAACTGGATACAATTAACTTAGGCTTGAATAAAGACTGGGAGTGGATGGGTCATTACACAAAGTAAAACTATTTCCCCAGACGTTCTTGTCAACTGCTGGAAATGGCCCAGCTTGATTATCACTACAAAAGGTCCGTCCCCCCTCTCCCCCGCTCTCCTGCTGGTAATAGCTCACCTTACCTGATCACTCTTGTTACAGTGTGTATGTGTGTATGGTAACACCCATTGTTTCATGTTTCCTATGTATATAAATCTCCCCACTGTATTTTCCACTGAATGCATCCGATGAGGTGAGCTGTAGCTCACGAAAGCTTACGCTCAAATAAATTTGTTAGTCTCTAAGGTGCCACAAGTACTCCTTTTCTTTTTACAAAGAAGACTGTTTTCTTAAAGGGGCAGTCATAAATTTTGCATCTATTTTTTCCCTAGAAACTACTTCAGTTTCAAATAAAGCAAAGCCTTTATTAAGTGGCTGCTCAGGGGACCAGCAAAATGAGATCTCTTAAGCAAAGTGGCCTTTAACAAAGGTGGATCTGCAGCTTACTAGAAAGCCTAGGGGACTCAGTTATTTGATTCCAAAATTTTGTTTTGTTTATAAAACACTGAAAATATAAATATTTAAATCATTTTATTTTTATAAAATACTAGAAATACATATACTTAATAACAGATGTTTAATCATTTGTAGCTGAAACATTAATTTTTCTGCGGGTTATCATGAACATAAAGGAAGTAAAACTGTAACATAATTATTTTTAAGTAGTGTCTCATGAATGAGTATTAAAACTTAAAGGAATACATAGCTCTATGCAAAGTGCAGAGTTTCCCATTGCACTACATGTGTATATACAATGTGCTTTATGAGCAGTCAAGTGCAAAGTGAGTAAGCTGATAACTTAAGCAAATTTCTTCTGTATTTGAGAGCAATTCTGGATGGTCTCTGGTTATGTTGGAGAAGTAGTTGCATAATATATTTACATTGTAAAGTTCTTGGGGATAACCTGTTTCATAGGGCTGCTGGTTACCAAAAATAGGGTTCTTTGACACAGACTTCATTGTATTTTTTTTAATATGCCCCAAGGTCCCAACTGCTCTGTGGGTCCTGTCCCAGCTGACACCAGCTCATGAAGTAGCCTCCTAATGTTGGAGACACTGCCATTATTCTGTCAAGCTTTATAGATAAATTGCACAGAGATTCCTGCCTGCAGCTGTGACACTCATCCTTCATCCCCAGGACAGGGTAGAGGAGCTGATACCAGAAGCACATCACCGTCTCACATCTAGCAGTGGATTAGGTCGTGGTTTGGAGTTTCTGTAGTCCCAAAGTGAGCTGCTAGCAGGAAGCCCAGTGATGCCATAGCTGGGGTTACCTGCTACCATATCATCATCCTGGAGATCAGGGAGGATTTGAACGTTTTGTGCCTCATTGTTGAATAAACTTAAGGGCTCTCATTCTGGCTTTGTATGTATCTGCTGATATCCGTATGTATTGGGAAGCCTCTGGGGGCCAGTTTCATTGCATGCTTCATTATGTCCTGGTGTGCGCGGTGGTTGCTAGGGTAGTGGATTGCATGGAAGATTGCTCCGGACACTGCTTTCACTACCCCTTACATGGGTGAATATAAGTTATAAAACAAGTTCTGGGACAAAACAGCATGGCTTTTTTTTGTTTTTGAACCAACAATTAGACTGTAGTTTGCATCACTAAATTTTGAGAGCCCAGCTGCTGTAGGGCCTTTCCTCCTTTGTTTAGGACGTAACATCAGTTTCTGGTTAGGTACAGGCTAGGTGTTGATACTAGCACTGTTCACTTTCAGTCACTGTCAGTGGAAGAGATTTCAGCAGCTGCTCTTATGGTACAGTCAGAGCCTGTGGTGATTGGATTGGAAATGTTTGGGTGGGTTAAGACTAGTTGACTAATCCATGCTCCCAGGAACATGGGGGTCATAACACACAACCTTCCTGTGCATCCTTCCTTTGGAGCTACTGAAGAGTTCCCAAACTTTGTCCAATACTCCTGTCCCTGTGGAGTAGTTCATTGCTGAAATTGAGGAATGGGGTTTTGATTATTCCACCAAGACTTCTTACTTGGCTACTATATCTTTCTGTGCTCAAGTAGCTGATGTCCCTGATGTGTGTCAGATGCTCATGAGACAGAAAATGGAGGGCTGTACTAGGTTTTGGGACTCCTGAAAGGATGGATGTCCTAACAGTGGAAAATTACTGGAATTATATGTGGCAGCAGCTTTCCTCTGGTTGACTAACTTGTGGAGGGGGAGATTCTCCTACATCAAACGGCTTCTCTACAGCAATTTTTGGTGTGCTGTGGATTAGTGAGCGGATTGCTAGGGTTCCGGGCAGGCCTCATTCTGACACTCACCTTGGAGATGACGCCTCCTCTATGCCTCCAAATTTTGATCTGTGGCTCTTTTATATAAGGCAAAACAATATGGTAAGAAGTCATTAATTAATCTTCAAGAGATGCCCAGTCAATTGGTCTAACTCAGGATGGCCATGTCAGTGTATCTCCCTGGGCACTCTGCAGACAGCAGTCTCTCTTTTCTGCCTAGTGACATCACATCTTTATTAATTCAATGCCATCATCTGGAAGATATTTGTGAGTTGAGATCTGGGAGTCCTTAGATCTCATTTATTTGGAACAAGTCTCCACTGTATCTGCTGCCATGTCTGGGGTCTTCGATCTTGAGGTTCAAACACCAAGTGGATAACATTTTACCTGTTTTCAAGATTGTATTTGTCCAGACACACCCTTCACTACTCCCGGCTGGCTTTGCTAGAGGTATTTTCCTTGTGTAACTTGCAGGAATACAGAGGCCTTGGTATTAGGTGGGTCTTTAAGCCTTGGAAAGCTGGAATGCTTTCTGTATTTGTGTACTCAGTTGGGGGAGAGTGCATGACTATTCTGGAGGGCTATTGCTTCCATCTACCTTTTGCTGATACCAGAACATGTTACCTTAAAGTGTCATCTGGAGTTACACTTTAACAAAAGTTGCAGCTAGCTATTGGCCTGAATTTACATAAATTGCTGTAAGTCCTTATTGTTTCCTGTACTCAGTAATAGACTGTTTAGGGATGAGACCTTGTTTTGTTCAACTGACACGTGTTTGCAGCAAATGTGATCGGGCTCCTTTTGAGTGCCGGGGGGTGGGAAGTGAATCCCAATAAGTAGTTACTGCAAGGTGTAAGCACCAAAATGTTCAAAAACGGCTCCTTTTTTTTAAGGTATTGAAAATATTAATATGGACAAATGCTTTAATATCCCCAAACCCAGTAAGGCTGTTATTAGCTGAACAGTGCAGATAAAAGCATCCAAATGGTAAATTCCCTGATACAGTTTTTAAATGGCCAAATCTAGGGTAGATTTGCTTTTTTTTTTTTAAACTTTGCTTTCAGTCTAAACCTTTGTATACTACCTTTCCCCCACCAGTCAGGTTCTAAACACCTCATAGTTAGTTTCATATGGAAATACTGTCAAAACTTAACTACCAAGCATTAGCAAATGGCGCTACTTTTTTTTTCCAAACACACAAGGCCTAATCCAGTAAAATGTGGAGTGTTTCTGATGAATTACCTTACATTTAAGGCATTTGGCAGCTTGCAGCACTGAGCTCTTTACGTTGATATAAAAAATTATGTACAAAGTGTTGATCCATGAATCTGTATCTTTGGAAAGACAACCTTCATATGGAAACATTTTAAATACAAAGCACACATGGTGCCATTAATCAAATGTTGCCGGAAAAATGTCTTTAAGAAGGGCTTTATTCTTTTGTATGCTTTCCTCTGATATCAGTTAGTGCAAGAGAATGTGAAGAATGAAATATTGGACTGTTCAGCACCTTGGTTTTGGACAGCGACATTCTGAATGATTGAGGACTGATTTAATCTAACATACAGACATAAATCAGATTATATGTATTATTATATATATTATGGTGTGTCCAGATGCCATAATCAGAATCTATTACAGGCCAAGCCTGAGATCCTAGTCTCACACCTGAGTTTGCATTTTAAAAATGTGTCATCTATATTAAAAAGATTAATTAACATTAATTGCTTTTATAGCCAGAAGAAACTCTTATGTTTAAATGGGATTACTAGCCAAACTTAAACAGAATATGGATAAAGGATAAGTTATTAAATATTACATACTGAGCAATATACTGATTTTATTAATGTAACAAAATAAAAATGAGCATCCAGTGTTTTAATATCCATAAATTGAAGCATATGGAAAGAAAAGCTATATTATATTTTTATATATAGATATCATGCTTTAAAAACAGAATGATCCCCTGTTCAGTATATTACTGTGGTTTAGCATCAGATACTTTGTTAAGGGTCATGGAGCTCACTGCATACTGAGGAATCCCTACATGGACATTGAACACTGTGCTCAAATTATAAAAATGTCAGAGCTCTTTACCTTCCCTCTCTTATCTTGTGGACTTTTCCATTGCAACAAGTTTTTATTTTATTTATATAACATTCCATTACAACAGGTTATTTATTATAAAACCTGTGGTAATGGAAAAGAGCTCTGACTTTCTCACAATGTGCGCAGAGTGTACAATGTCCATGTAGGGGATCCCTCAGTATGCCGTGATCTTAGCAAAATATGTTATGCTGAACAACAGTAATATACTGAACAGGGGTTTATTCCATTTTTAAAGCGTTATATGTACACTTTTTAACATACACCTTCAGTTTGTTTTGAAAACAGGAATTGATGGAAACAGGAATAGAATGCAGTCATTCAGAATTACATAGAGTAGTTCAATTTAGAGTTCTGTATTTTCTTTTGACTTGATTTAATTTTTTCCTTTTCTAAATAGTAAACCAATGATTTTGGTTTGTCTTTTTTCCCTTTTGTTTTACTATTGTCTCTAGGGGTTGATACAAAGTTGAAGTTCACTCTTGAACCATCTTTAGGTCAAAATGGTTTTCAGCAGGTAACTTCATTTATTTTCACTTGTTTTTAGAAGACTAAAATTTCCTTTTCAGTGTACTTGTGTTACTTGAAATGTGCATTGCTTTATTTTATATCTTAATGTGGGTATATTAGTTGCCACTACATAAAGATTTGTTCCAACTAACATTTTGGAAATTGTAATGCAATTCCTTTGTTTTCTCTGACATCTCAGAATTCTCATAATGTCAGAGTCTTATTTTTTTTTGTTATATACATAAAGTATTAGTCTTATAAGATTATATTTTGCCTTTAATTAGGGTTTCTGTATTAACTCTAGGCACCGGTCCATCTTATGGCTAAGCATTTAATTTCTTAAACATGGGAAATAAAATGAATGTTTCTTACTTGCAATATTGCACATATTCCCATATTTCTGAATTAAACTAATTCCATATGTTTCCTGTGCTGGATGTTTTTGCTTTTAGTGGTATGATGCTCTCAAAGCAGTGGCCAGACTGCCAACAGGAATACCAAAGGAGTGGAGGAGGAAGGTAGGTAGATCTGTACACTTCACAAGATAATTGCAATCACATGTGGTTTAGAGATGGTATGAATTTGAGAGTCTTAGGCTTTGTATGCACTGGGGATTTTTGCTGGTTCAAAACTATCAAGGACCAGCCACTCGTGGAGCTGCACTGTTGCACAGACAGGCAAAGCTGCTGTTTACACTAGTGGTGTTGCTCATTCTTGAAACTTACGTAAGCTGTACCAGCACAGATTTTGGCTTTTATCACTTTACTCCATCTACACCAAGAGTTTGTGCTGATGAATCTTTCCCAATAGCTGAACATTGACTAAATGTGGGACATATTCTGGCCTCAATTTCATCCAAGCAACCCTACAGAAGGATTAAAACATACGTAAGATATATACATGGTTTAATATAATTTTTGTGTGTTGGGATCTTTCTCCTTTTCCTTTCTTACTCCCTTTTGGAATTATTACTATTATTTATGCAGGGTATTACCATGACACTAATTTAACCATAAATTCTTTTATTAAATCCAAAGGGCAAATGGTATTTATAACAATTACTCTAAACATACCTATAAAGCCTAAATAATAGCAATTTACTCCAGCCAAACAGTAACAAAATATTTATAGGCATTTGATCAAAATTACTTACAAATGGGCTAAGGATGCTTAGACCCATAGGGAGTTGGTTGACTCCCAACGTGGTCAGGCAGGTATTAGCAATGAACCCTTTAAGAGTTTACTTTTTCATACCCTTTAACAAACAAGTGATGTCACTGCAAATTATTGCACCTTAGCTAAGGCGGTATGAATAGTTTCTCATAGAGCCAATTATTTATTGCACATGATGCCCAGTTAACTGTGTTTTATTTCTATTATTTCAGCCCAAACCTTAAGATAAGACTGGTATTTCACAGGGTCACTACAGGTTTAACACAACTCTTCTTTCTCATAATCTCATTCTTTTTGGTCACAGGCTTTGGGCCTATTGCTCCTGCTAATATCCTAACTCAGTTTAAAACCATAGTTCACCTAGGTCTCACCGGGGTGGATAGTCTCACACTCCCTATCCCTCCAACCCAAACCATTTGCTCTTTCAGGTTAAGAGAGAATAAAATAAACTATCATAGGGGTATCATTCCCCCCTAATTGTTTTAATAAGTAATCCATTTGCATCACATTGGAGTCTTTCAGCTGTCATTTTCTTCCCTATAATGAAGTCTTTCTCCCTCCTCCCCTCTAATAACCCATTTGCTATTGCTCTGTTACTTGTTCTGTGAAGCTTTGCAAAGAGTGACGCAATGTACAGGCTCTTTTTCCTCCCCCTCACCAAGACCATATCTATGCTGTTGCTCATGCACTCGTTGTTTAGCTAGCCAGAGGAGCAAGTGGAATGAAACTGGCATTGCTTCCATCACACTCTTTCACATTTCTGCTGAACTAGGAGGAACCATTCTACACTGCTCAAGCCCAGTGAGAGATCCTCCTCAGCTGATAGGGGATGGGCAGAGCCAGGGCAAAGGTTAAACTTTCTCCAGCACAGGTGGAGGACAGTATCCATGCTGCTCCTTTTGTACAGGACACTTTTCCTCTTGGCCCAGCAGAAATGGAGTATGAAACCAGCAAGCATCAGTGGAGTTTCATTTTACTGCTCTCCCGACTAGCAAATGCTGTGTGGAGGTGCAGCAGCAGCACAAGTACGTTCCTCTACACCAGAGATCTGTAGTGTGTGGGAGAGGGGAAATGCAGGGAATCTGTGATTCTGAGAGCTGTAGGTGAATGTTTAAGTGTTTATTACTGTGGGAAGTGTGGGAATGGCTTTTCTCATTTGGAATATGTAGATCAACTCCCCTTCCCTTTCACCATTTCTTCCACCCTCCTGCAAAGCAATCCTTTGTCATTATTAACCATTGTTATGTTGTGGCCTACCACTCTGCCTAGAATTAGGTAAAATTATATACCAATGCTCTTTACTAAATTGGTATCTGTTAGCCTGTTAATAATCAACAAATCGGAGTGGGAGTTCAAAAGCTACTTAGCAAAGAGGTTCTGAATCTGCATTGTACCTATGGGCTCTTCTGATATGTTCCGCTATTTTAAGCACTGATTTTATTTTCCTAGTGTGGATGTAGAAATCTCCCCTATAAAGATGGGCTCATCCAGTTATCATTTAGAGAAAATGACATTCACCATGATATCCCTATCTGTAAGGTTCCTTGTATCTTTGTTTAAAGTCCAGCATTTCTTTACAGAATCCAATATTTTCTTCCTAACTTCATAGGCTATATACTAGCCTAGAGTCACAGATGCGCCTCAGAGCATGCTATGTATGTAGTCCCTGTGCTTGAAACCAGGCTAATGTTTCAAAAATACATCTGGATGCCAAGAGTTCATGAATCCATCTAGTCACAGTTGCTTAGTATAAACCAAATAATTCTTTGGATCCAACCCTGAAGTCCCTACTCTGGGGCAAATCACCTGCTCCTTTGTATTAAAAAAAAAAATAAAAACCAAAAACAGAACCCTCCTTTGCCCAAAGAGAGCTATCAGGGAGAGAAATTCTGCAAGGTTTCTCTTGCAGGTTTTCCAGCAGATCATTCCAGCATGAAGTTTGTGGAATGGGCAGCTTGGGGCTGTGTTATCTTTTCAACAGATTCCCTGTTGATTACCATGTGGGGGAAGGGATGATGTGAGCAGTACACCTGGCCCTACCTTTACCAGTCTTGCAGATCAGACTCTCCCTTACATTTGGATTCCTGACCCCTATATCTGTGAGAGAGAGTGCTGTGAAGATAGCTAGCGCCCTCAGTTCTTCGCATGCACGGAAGACAGTCACATGGAGGATGCTCAGGAAATGGCTGGGGCCTTGGTTTTTATTCACACAAAGTTCCCCTGGAAGTTGGTAGGAATTCTACCTGAGTAACACCTTCAGGACTGAGCCATCTATTGCATTTTAGAAAGCAGGGGTATCGCTTTTATTATATAGAAATTGTTTAGACACAGAAAAGATGTATATCCTTCTTTTCCCCCTTCTGCATTTGTTGTATCTAAAGGAAAATCACATCTGGCTAGAACTTGTGAGATTCATAGAATTACATACCAGTATGTATGAACTGCTCTTATTTTAAAATAGGAATCGAATAATGCATCTTATTGTCATGTTGTATGTATCTTTAGGTTTGGCTGACCCTAGCAGATCACTACTTACATAGTATAGCAATTGACTGGGATAAAACTATGCGCTTCACTTTCAATGACAGAAGTAATCCTGATGATGACTCCATGGGCATTCAGATTGTAAAGGTAATTGGCATTTCGGCTGATATGTTTGTGTGCATAAAATACAATTTTTTAAAATTTCTCAGTGGAAAATAAATAATTGTTTTTTGGGAGGTGTTGAATTTGTTTAATTTTCTTCTACTGCATTCCTAAAAGTTACTTCTCCTTGTCTATTGGCCAACTGTTACTGTTCCTCTGGGCATTCTTGCATATTAATTGTAGAAATTCGAGAAAATAATTTGTTTCAGTGCTGTTGCTGTTGGTAGAATATTCTTTTTGCCTGATTTCCACCTCCAGCATTCCTGTTTTTCAGAGAGAAGTAGTGGAGAGAAAGGTTAATGAAAGGCACATTTTGCTCTTGCTTTGCCAGTGATGCCATCTGCTCAGTTTGTCCCCTCCCAACACACAAAGTTGGGCTGGGGGAGGAAATCTCCATGGGGATCTATTTGTGGAGGTCCTCACACATAGTCCTATTTGGAGGGGCCCATTTGCTTCTTTCTCCATCTTGCAGAAATGGTCACATCACTTGCCCCTAAACCTTGTAAATCTCCAGGCACGTCCATGCAGAAATCCTGGACCTATACAACTTAGTCCCTTAAAGGTCTCCTGCCTCTGGTCATGTGCTACCCTAGCAGCAGTTGGGAGGGTGACATGGAAAAGACAATATATCCTGGGGCTGGATAATATATTTACCCAAAGTCTGTGGAGCTGGTTGGGAGACAGCCCCTCTAGCCCACCCAGTCTCCTGTCCTTCCCCAGTTCATATCTCTGGCTCTTTGAAGAAGCCTGAGGGGAGTGGTGCCAGGGAGGAAGCTGAGTCCTCTCTTCCGCTTGGGAGAGTGGGGATATCTGCATATGGAGGGGACCCTCTATGCACAGATGTTGGGGGCACAATATGAGCCTGTATTGGAGAGAGTTTTTGCAAAATACTTTTTTGTTTGTTAGCATCTACTAGCAGAGAGACGACCAGCTGTCATAGGGTAATTCATCTTTTCCTTCAGTAAATTGCATTTGTCTGCATTCTCTCAATTGTATACTGTACTGTCGGTCATGTAAAGTTTGTAGCCCAGAGTTGTTTTAGTTGTGTTTGTAAAGAAACTTTCTAGACCTCCTGATGTAATGTTCTGATATATAAAGTGATGTTTGCGTGCTCGCTTGAGGATCATACTTGCTGATTTAATAATGGTCTAGCAAATTTCTGATTAAGGTTTTGGTGGACCTTGTGTTCTATAAAGAAAATATTTGCTGGTATCCAACCGTGCTGTGATGTAATAAGTTGACCCTATTGTCACTTAGCGTACGGTAGTGAAATGTCCTTCACTCTGTATGTGTTTCAGTTGTTGTGTCATTTCTTTTTCTTTTTAAAATAAGAGCCAATTTTGGGAAGAGAACATCAGAGTTCAAATTATGGTTTCGATAGCTCTAGTGTCTTGCAGCTTAGTCTTTTTTACAGTGATCATTTTGTGAAAAGAATATCTTCTAAATCCATCTTTGCTTTAGCACCAGTATACCTAAGTGATGATGCTTACATTTCTGACTATTTGTTTGAAAAACGGTACCCAGACTTGGTAACTCTAAATTATAGATATTGCCTGTACAATGCCTTATTAAAATTAAAAGTGCTGTACATGTTTATGCCTTTCACTCACAAACGAGTTACAACCTCCAGAACAATGTGTTTTTTGCTGGCATAAAAAATAAGGAGTCTGGCAATATTTTTGCAGTTTAATGCAAATGATTCCTATTTTTTCTTTGCATGTCAAAAAAGATGTTGGCTTTATTCATTTGCTAACACAAAGTGCAATTACAAAGAATGCACTGTTAATGTCTAAAGGACTAATGGTTTGCTAAAGCACAGTGTTAAAAAGAGTCTTTAGAAAATAATATGTTTAACAGGATAACATTTATATTCAGCTCTAGAACTGCACTTGAAATTGCAGCTGCTAATTTTAATGTTAGTTGCCTACAACCACCCACTCTAGTACCTTGTTCCATACTTTATAGTGGCAACAAATCACGATATTCCATTGACTAAAATTCACATTCTAATTCGTTCTCTATGCAGAAAAGTGTTTGAAAAAAAGAGATATGTAATATTTCTCTTTTAGGCTTCCGGTTAAGATATGGGTACAACTTTCTTTTAACACTTTTTTCTGGATTTGATAATTTTTCAGAAGTAAACAGCACTTTACAAATGAGAATGTTTTAAAAATAATTTTGCAGCTATGTTTTATCTCTTTGAAGATAGCTTGTAACCTTATTGATATTTCAGGGACAGTCAGATACTGGCATCTCTTTTGGTAATTTATTTATCTAGGTTAGTTTCAGATGCACCATTTGGTTTACAGAGTGGTCTTCTTTACACCCAATTTTCCTGCTCTGTTGATCGGGGACAAGGAGGTCAAGTGAGCTGGTGGCTCAGTTCCTGCTAGAACTCGGGGCTTTCTTGGATTCCAGCCCTTTGCTCAAACTACTTCATTCCTTCAATCAGCTAAACATTTTAAAATAAAAATTAATCTCTTCAAACAGTGGTAACATAATTGTGTGTGTGTTTGGCAGGATGGGGGAGACAAAAAGTAAGGGAGTGGAATGGGAGAACATCTCAAATATCTTTCCTATTTTAGGATCTTCACCGAACTGGTTGCAGTTCTTACTGTGGCCAGGAGGCAGAGCAGGACCGAGTCGTGTTGAAACGAGTTCTGCTGGCTTATGCTAGATGGAACAAATCAGTTGGATATTGCCAAGGCTTTAATATACTAGCTGCACTCATCTTAGAAGTAATGGAAGGCAATGAAGGGGATGCCCTGAAAGTGAGTGAAACTGTGTGCTATGTTTCTAACCCTTGTGATCGTGAGGATTACCTTTAAAAGGTGAACTTAGTGTAAACAATGCATACGTTTGCAGACAGCCTAAAACAGCAGCTCACAGAGAACTGATCCATCTGAATGGGTCATTTTAAATGTCACTCCTGTTAACGTCCACTGATGACCATTTTTGCAAAAATACCCAGATAATGGGTAAAATCCTGGCCCCAGTGAAGTCAATGGCAAAATTCCCATTGACTTCAGTGGAGCCAGAATTTCATCCAATCCCAAACTGCCCCCAAAGCACCAACTGGCCCTTTTCTTAGCAACCAGAGCCTCCAACTTTCCTTGACAACTTCTGTGATGAATTTGTGTGTTGTCAGTCCAAAAATCTGCAGCACTTTGAAACAAAGTGTGAGATCAGTGTGAAGTAAGTAGAATTGAATATCAAAATAATTATCCTGGGTCTGTTGTACTGAGTGTATTACTCATTTCCATGTTTAAGTTGTTTAGAACCCTCCCATTTTAAGTTAAAGCTGCTGCTGCTATATTTCCAGAGTCCAAGCCACAGAACTGACGCCTGCCTTGCTACAGGGCACCAGGACCAAGATTTGCCAGTGTTATGCATGACCTTCCTAAAATACAGCTTGTTCATGTAAATGAGGAGTTTACCATGGGGGCTGAATTGTTAAAGGAGATCATGACTCTCTCAGATCCTGTGGTGTTTAACTTGCTCTAGATATTATTATATATATTTAAGTCTTAGAAACTGGGGGAAAAATAACAGCTCTCAGAGTCAAAGTCCAGCACATATACATTTCTAGATAGATATCTTATATGTTGCTTTATTATAGAGACAGAGTTGTAACATTAGGAAAATATTAGAACAGTTCCAATATATATCATGGAGTAAAATTTGCCTTGTATAATTTTCTCCCCACATAATTGCCTTATGTGATTGCCTCAATAATTTACAACTATAATCTCTTATTTTATGACAACCACATGTTCTCCAGTTTATTAAAGGAGCAGTTCCTAAGACACTTCACTAGTTAAAGTAAGCATGTTAATGTTAAATCTCCGGTTCAATACAGATAGAAACTGCTTATAAATTCTGTAAATTAAATTAACCTAACTGAAGTAGAAATGGATATGATGGGTAAGAGTGCCATAGTTTGTGTGAAAAAAAAATCACACATGTGATTCATCTAGTTTAAAAAAAATACTAAAGAGGTTTTATAAAAACAGATTAAACAACAGATTGGCATGGGGAAGAAATTACAGAATTGAACACCAGTGAGAAATATCCTAATTGCTGGAAAATGTACCACAGGATGCTAATAAAGTACATCACTATTTTAAAAAATCCCTCCCCTAAACACTTTTGATGTCAACGAAGTAGGCAGAAGTGGATATTTAAGTCTTATAAAAAGCTTTGTTTTCTTTCTAGCTCTCTGTTTCATGTCCGGAGTATTTAAAGCAATATCCATTATGTAAATAGAACCCATTGTGCATGTGGCTTTGTTAAATATAGTACTTTACAACTGAAGTATTAAGAAAGTAGCGGAACTGCAAGGATATTTATTACAGATCTAATTCATATTATTAGATTACTTGTTCCAAAAGCTTGGGAACAGGATAAAGAAATAAGGCACAATTTTTTTTTTCAGAAGGGAGAAAAAAATCCTAATGCAAACAGAAGACTGATAGATGTATTCTGAGAAATAAGGGACTCTTAATTATATTGCAAAGAAAGAATAAAGGTAGTTCTGAGAATCATGCAGACAAAAATAATGAATTGCTGCAAAATAAATGTCATGCTTATTTGCATATAACACTTTTTTCTGCTAATTCTATGAAATCCGTAGAAGTGTAAAATTTTCTAATAAATGCTTAAAAAGTCACTGGCAGGGAAGACATAGTCATTCAGTGCAAAAACATCTTGTATGTATATTGGAAGGGCAGGTGGTGATATATCAGTCCTTTAAATACTTGCATATAACAATTTCCATTGAGATGGTAGCAATTATATTTGTTTCATTTTACAATCCTTAAATATTTCACCATAATCAGCTGGTGAATATAGTTGCCTTCTTTGTATAATTAAACATATTTGTTGAGCTGTGCATTGTTATATTTCTCAGTTTATTACCTTGTATAATGAGATGATGAAGTGCAATGTACAATAACCCATCACGCCAGCTAAAATGCAGGAAGAGTGCTTTCTAAAGAGCAGCATCACATACATAACCAGTAATTTAGATGCTGACCAGGATAGCAAGTCTTCCATTTGTGACATTTAAAAAGCACAGACTTAATGGATTTAAGAATTTCCTAAATAATTCAAGGAGTACTTGTGGCACCTTAGAGACTAACCAATTTATTTGAGCATGAGCTTTCGTGAGCTACAGCTCACTTCATCCGATGAAGTGAGCTGTAGCTCACGAAAGCTCATGCTCAAATAAATTGGTTAGTCTCTAAGGTGCCACAAGTACTCCTTTTCTTTTTGCGAATACAGACTAACACGGCTGTAACTCTGAAACCTAAATAATTCAGAGCATCTCACTAACACATACAACAGCAGAAGTATCAAAAATTGGCTTTGATTAACAGAATATTACTTCCATTATTGTGTGGTGTGGCTTCTATTAGACTGATCTCAGTCTTTTACATCCTGTTATTTTTTGAAGTTATCCAGACTCCTCTATTAGCAGTGCAAGCTGCTGTTGAAGAGTTGACACTTTGGACCCAATCCTGCAGGTGCTCTGCACCTGGAATGTCTACGGATGCTTAAAGTAACATTGCCTTCTTTCGTTATAAGATATAGAATTAAACATCAGATACCTAAGGCACATCTTGCTAACATATCTAAGCTATAGCTCAGTGGAATAGAACATGTTAGTGCATTTTATATTTTAGAGTAGGAGTTTTTGCTGTTCTTGGAAGATCATTTGTTCTCTTACCAATCCTAAATGATTGACTGCTCTTTTTCTCATTTTCTTACAGATCATGATTTACCTAATCGATAAAGTACTTCCTGATAGCTATTTTGTCAATAATCTTCGTGCATTGTCTGTGGATATGGCTGTTTTCCGAGATCTTTTAAGAATGAAACTTCCTGAACTGTCCCAGCACTTGGATACGCTTCAGAGAGCTGCAAATAGGGAAAGCAGAGGTGCGTTCAACAAAAATGGTGTTGAATTATTTTTCACATTTGCCTCATAGAGCATCAGTTTTAAGAACACTGTGGTTTAAATGTGTATATATTAAAACTTTGAGAACAACAACATTTTTAAAAATTGTGTAAGAATACAGTTGACCTTTTACTAATTGACTAACATAGTTAACATGATAGGAGATGGTTCTTATACTGGTGACCGTATCTTGAACCAACAGCTCTCTCAAGTGAAGCAAATGAGGAGATACTTTAGCCCCATAAGTAGCTGTGGACAGAATTGGGTTGACAATGCCATAAATTAGGTATCTGACAATACCACATCACAGAGCATAGTACAGCTGATGTCCTGGAAAGTTCTTTGCCTAATTGCATGGCCTTTGATGTCCTCTTCAGTTTCTTGGTGGAATCTGTATTGGAATTATGTTATTCTTGTGGGAAGACTGATTCATGGCAGTGGATCATGTCTAGTTATTTTTCTGATTAGATGCCTAGTGACATAGGGTGTAAAATGTCCTTGAATCTGAGAGCTGATCTTTGTTATCTGAAAATGGGTTTGCACTCTGAGTTCCGAGGCGTAACACTCCTCAGAACGTTCTTTCCTTAACAAGATCGAGTTTTTTGTTATTCTACAATTGAATACCCCTTGAGTTCCAAACCTGAACATTACGAAGGCCCCTGTAAAGAATGAGTCTTCTAGGAGATAGTCTTGTGAATGGCTGCCTGAACTGTATAAAAACAGATAAACAAAAAGCCTTTAATTCATGTTTGCTGGCTTGGTGATCAAGTAATTTTCGTGGGTGATGGGGAGCGTCGCTGACCTCCTATGAATCAATCCACACTACCAAAATTCATGAAACATGCCCCAGGCACCAGAAAGTGAAACTTCAAATTCCAAACTGAAGGATTAAATCTTTTATGAAACTGCTAGCAAACCAAAAGGAAAACCAAATAAATTACAGCTGTGTCTGCTGAGGCAGGACACTAGGATTTTAATACAATAGACAGGACTTAAAAGAACCACTCCCCATCGGGCAAGTAGGAGATTTTTTTTGACAATTGTCATCAACTTCTGCAGAATTTGAGGTTTTTTTTTTTTTTTTAAATCGAGCTGTTGTGATTGCAGGGTACAAAAAAACCCTCCTTCCAAATATGAAATGGGTATTAACTAAGTGGTGCTAACTTCTGGAATCTACAGACATCACCAGCACCTCTGCTGCTTCTTAGGCCATGTCTACACTACCACTTATGTCAGCAAAATTTATGTTGCTCTGGGGTGTGGAAAAAAACCCAAAGCCCTAAGCGACATAAGTTTCGCTGGCATAAGTGGTCGTGTGCACAGCACGATGTCAGCAGGAGAGCTTCTCCTGCCAACTTAGCTACTGCTGCTCGTTGGAGGTCGTTTAATTATGTCAACGGGAGAGCTCTCTCCTGTCAGCATAGAGTGGCCATGTGGGAGATCTTAGAGTGACACAGCTGCATCAGTACAGCTGTGCCACTGTAAGGTCTCTAGTGTAGGCATAGCTTCAGTTTTCCTATACTGCAGCAGAGTGATTCGCCATGTTACTTTTCACTGCTGTTATTCAGAACCCTGTGGACAGCTGCAGACTGGGAAAGCTTTGAGCAGCAGCAGAGGCACTTGAACTATTGGCAGTCTTCAGAATGCGGCACTGCACCAGTTTGCACAACATTGTAAAGTAACTTTGGGGAATAATGAACTGTGAATGACTTGCTATCTTATTTTTCCATTTTAGGAGGCTATGAACCCCCACTTACCAATGTCTTCACAATGCAGTGGTTCCTGACCCTCTTTGCTACATGCCTTCCTAATCATACAGTTTTAAAGATCTGGGATTCAGTATTCTTTGAAGGGTCTGAAGTTATACTGAGAGTAGCATTGGCTATCTGGGCAAAGTTAGGCGAGTAAGTGATTTTTCTTTCTTTTTTGTGCAATGCATGCAACATATATGGTTTTAATACGTATTATTTTTCTGAAGTGCAAATTCCAGATATAAACAAGACATGGCCTTGCAGGAAACTGTTACTTTTAAAATAGATGTACAGAGTGGCAACATAGCGTTCTATAAAATGTATTCTAGGGAACAATCTGGCAATGACAGAAAGAAGGGTGGGATGACTTATTGGGCTTCACCCTATCAAATGTCTATAGTTAATTACATAGCATATATAATATCTGTGTTAAAATGTTGGGTCTGATTCTGTAAGCCCACTGCACACACAATTCTAGGTGAAATCAATGGGAGTTCTGTGCATAGAGGCTCCTTGTCTGTACTATATGAAAGAAACATTAGATTCACAGGCTGTAGGACTTCTCTGAATTAATTCTTGTTTATTTAGAGGATATCTTTTAGAAAAAAACATTCAATCTTGATTTTAAAGTTGCCAGTGATGGAGAATCCACCACACTCCTTGGTAAATTGTTCCAATTGTTAATTACCCTCACTGTTAAAATTTGTGCTTATTTTCAGAGAGGAACATATGTTGCTAAAGTGTAGTTACAGTAGTGCTGAGCTCATTACAAGCCTCAATCTGTTCCTCTATACAATGCATTGCCTGGTGAATGGGTGTTAACCAATAAGTTTTCTGGAAACTATCTGTGGAAGCAATTGCTTTAAAAAACATTTTTAACCAAGATTTTATTAAGGATAATGTATAGGTGCTGAGAAATCTGCAACATGCAAGCTGTCTCATTTTGTAAGGGAACAATCATTGAATACAAATCTAGGTGGGTTTTTTTTTTTAAGGACACATGGAATGGAATGGTTTTTCTGAACTACTTTCATCACTGCAAATGTTTACATTCCAAACAGAGGGCCAAATCCCTTTGGAGTTAATGAGAGTTTTGTCACTGACTTCATTGGGAAATGTGAGCAGGAGCAGGCCAAGTATCTACTAGTGTCAGCTGGAAAACTCTGTTGGATTCAGCAGTTGCATCCAATCTTTTCCTCTGATACCCAGCACCGCCTACCTTCCTAGCAACAAACCTTTTCCTTTAATATAAAATTAAAATATTAAAAATATTGACAAAATGTATATGCAGCAGTATCCCAAGAGGTCTTCTAAATTTGCAAAATAAATTACCACTTAAAACTTCAGCACCACAGGCAAGTGCTTTTACATTATATTTGGTTTTGTATCTTGCATGTTTAATCTGAAAAATAATTACTTTTTTTTGTAACTGGCAAATGGTGAATAATTAGCTAAGACCTGTTCTTACTCAGGCTTTATTCATGAATTGAGCTGTTCACATTCAGAATAAACTAGACATAGCATCATTATTATTTTGTATTATGTTATCTACAGACAATGGGCCCAGTCCCACAGGACCTCTGTGCACGGACTTCCCACTTCACCTGGAATTCTAGAGGCCTCAGTCAGGATCAGAGCCCCATCTTGCTAGGTATTATACAAACATAGAATAAAATAAGTTTTCTGATGTGAAGAGTTTACCAACAATCTAAATAAGACAAGACTTACAAAGTGGAAATAACAAACAACTGGAAAGAATGGCAGCAGGCAGTTGAGGGAAAGGTTAATAAGAACATGTTTTACACAGGCCAAATAAATAAGATAAACATCAGAAATCATACAGGGCATCTTTATACCCATTGTTAGCTGGCATCATGGTGGAAGTAGGTCGTGATGAGGGACTTGGAGAAGAGGGTAGGACTTATGGGCTAGTTTGGGCAGAGTGTTCCAAACATAAGGGGCAGCATGGAACAAAGCTCAACGGTACTTGAGGGAGAAGCAGTCAAATAGGCAAGAGATGCTGGCTAAATAGGTGTAGAAAGGATTGGATACTAATAAGCAAGGAGGAGCTATGTTGTGAAAGGCCTTAAAGGTAAGGACCAGAAGCTCCTATTTGATGTGCTGGAGGAGGAGCCAGTGAAAGACTCAAAGACAGAAGTGACATAGTCAGAATGATGGACCAAGAAAATGATATTAACAGCAACATTTTGAATGGACATAAGGAAAATGAAGTGGTGTCATGAAGGCCCAAAGAGGAGAGTATGCAATAGTTGAGACAGGAGATGATGAGGACTTGGATGAGTTCTCTTTGGGTAGACAAAGAGATGGAGGAACAAACAGCGAGATTTTGGCATGGCCTGGACATTAAGTTTCGGTTGCCAGCCAGGAAGAGATGTTAGAGTGGTAGGCTGCAATGCAGGACTGAAAGTCAGATAGTTGAAAGACAGATTTGAGAGTCATCAGCAAAGATGTGGTAGTTGAAGCTGTTTGAGAAAATGAGGTCACCTAGAGAAGAGGCATGGAGGGAGAAGAGGAGTGGGCTGAGGACAGAATTCTGTGGGACTTCCACAAAAATAGATACCGAACTGACCAGAGATGTAAGAGGAGAAGCAGGAAAGGGCAGAGTCACAGAAGCCAAATGACCAGATTTCAAGAAGGAGGTTCTGAGCACCCATGTCAAAGGCAGCCAAGAGGTGAAAGAGGGTGAGGTTCTGAGATTTGGATGAGGAGGGATTGTTAGTGATTTTTTTTTTCAGTAGCATGTAGAGAGAGAGAGGAAATTAGATTGTAAAAAGTCAGAGTTGGAGCTGGGGGGAGAGGAACTTGAGGCAACGATTGTGGATGGCACAATCAGTGAATCTAGAGGTGAAGGGGGAGAAAAGAGATGGGCTGTTAGTGGAGAGGGAGGTGCTTTTGCTTAGGATCGGGGAGACCATAGCACACTTGTGTTCTGAGGGAAAGAAACCTAATGAAAGTGAGAGGTTAAGGAGAAAGAGATAGTATGGAGTGTGGGCAAAAGGAATATCATGAGGCAGGAGGAGATGGGTTGACTGGAGCAGGTGAAGGGTTAGAGGAGGAAAGGAGGCAAGAAACCTCAGTGTCACTGATAAGGAAGTAGGATAAAACACATGCAGTTTTACTGGGAAGAAGAGAACATATTTTTTTCCCTTCACGTGGGGTAGGTGTTATCTGGAAGGCAATTTTTAATAGATTACCCACTCTCAGTAATGGTATATTGTAGTCAGAATTCTATTTTTGGTCTTATCTTTGACAGTTTTAGCCCACCTCTCCAATCTAGTTTCAAATGATCTTTCGCAAATGAATTTCTTTTGAGATAATGCACAGACTCATGTGGTTCTGCTTTTGTCTAAAATGAATTAATTTCTGAATGCGTAGGACTGCTGCCCTAAGCTCTGTCATGGATTGCAGACATTGGTGCTTCTCATCAGAAGTATAATTATATATTTAGCTCATAGTTGTAGTTATTATAGTGAGAATTGGTCAATCGTCACAACAACCCTGTTAGGTAGGCAGGGGATGTCTTATCCCCACTTTATAGATTGGGAAACTGAAGTAAGTGAAATGACTTTTCCCCAAGAGCTCAGGCAGGTTTCCAATCTTGTATTTAATCCCTTAGACTATAACTGTCTCTCTCCTTTCTCTTTGAGAATTTTTCACTCTCTAGTAGTAGTAGGAACAACAAAAGAAATGTCTGGAAATAAAAGTGAAGTAATGTCAGCATTTTGCATTCAAGTCTTCAGGAGCTCATGGGGGTGCTGTTTTGGAGGAAATGGAGCACTGCTTTTCTGGCCTCTGATCTTGTACATATGTAGACCAACGTCAGATATAAACAGTCAGAATCAAGTATCTGGAAACCGAAGAAGCTGTAATATTACATGCATGTAATAAACATGTACTTATGAACGCTGTATGAAAAACTTTCTATCTTTATTCTTTTGCACTGATCAGTCTTCATTTCAGCTAACATGTCCTGACATTTCAGTTAGAAGTAGCAGCTCCAATTCCTATGACAACTCCCAAATTTAGACACCCACAGTAGCTGACTCAGGTTTTCTTTCTATACTCATTCTCCTTTATAGGAGGCAGTCTATAGTGTTTTCAGTGGCTGCTGGAAGTCATAGATGATCTGGAAAGATTAATTTGGTGTAATTCCAGGAATACCACTCCATAGTTGATTACTTCCTCCCTGCTCAACAATGTAGAGAGAAAAATTGTGAAGGTCAAGACAGTAAAGATTCTCCTTCATATCAGAAGCAGCTCTACATATAACTCCTATGTAAACAAATAAGAAGACACCTGGAGTTCTTTGCTGAGCCAGGAGGTCGAAAAAGTCTCATTGCTTTTAGAGATCAAAAGGAGTCATTCAAAGCGGGATCTATTGTCAGTGAGCTGAATTCCTAGAAAGACTGGCTCAGTAGGAAGTCTGTCACTGACAAATTGGAGCGGGATCAGCAGATGTTCAGTAGCATGTTATCCAGATGGGCACTTTCTCAAGTTAGACCCCTTCGCCTCGAGCCACAACATGCAACTTCTGTTCTGCTCGAAAGTGTGGCTACGATGCCCCTCTCAGCCTCTTGTCAAAATCCTTGGTGCGTGTCAGGACCCCGGAGCTTACTCTCCCCCTAGATCTCCTCATTGTCCTTGGCCAATTCCCTTCCTCTCAAGGGGAGTGACTGAAGAGCTCCTCCCTGCAGCCTCTTCCTGCTCTTAGTGCCTGGCTTTATACTCCTATCCCAGCTCTTCCCCCCACTGGGCTTCATCTGCAATCAGTGCTTATCAAGCTCTGGTTTCCCTCCAGGTGCAGCATGTAAAATGAATTGGCCCCTTCTGGCCCACGTTAACCCACTCCAGACTTGTGTGGAGTGGACACCCCACCACACCTTTTCTGTCAAGAGTTCCTAGAAAGATACTCCTTACTCCATGCTGGCCCAGGAGACCTTGATTCTACTGACCAATGGAAGTCACTTTCTGCAGGGTTGGAAGACTTCTATTGATACCATTCTTCCAGTACCATCCCTGTGTCCCTCAGTGTCAGTAGATTTAAATTGGTAGCATGGAGGCGAAGGCCAGGTCTACACTACAGACCTGTACGGGTATAAATATGTTGCTTAGGGATGTCAGAAATCCACACCTCTGAGTGACATTATACTGACCTAGTCCCACCATGTAGACAGCGCTATGTTGGCGGGAGAGCTTCTACTGCCGACATAGCTACCACCTCTTGGGGAGGTAGATTCACTGCGCAGAGGGGAGAAGCCATAGGCTTGGGAGCATCTTCACTAAAGCGCTACAGTGGCGCAGCTGCACCGGTGTAGCTGCGCTGCTACAGAGCTGTTCATGAAGATGAGCCCTATAAGATTGAAATTTAGTGAGTGTGTTTATGTTCTTTAGAAATCCAGGAAACTCTATACTATAGCCAGCTTGTAAGGGGATTTGTAAAGTCCTCTTTGTTTGTTTGTTTAACTTTGACATGGTTAAAGGTAATATAAAATAAAGTAGACTTGGTAGAAACAGTGGCTAAGATTTTCAAAAGTGACTAGTGATTCTGAGTGTCCAATCTGAGACACCTGACAAAGGGCCTGCATTCCAGAAAGTGTTGTGCACCTGCCCTCAGAAAATCAGGCCCTTTCAAGGTGTCTCAAGTTGGGCACCCAAAATCACTGGTCACTTACGAAAATATTCGCCTGTAACTATTTCTCTGATGTCATCTTGGTGACTTAAATCCACATATTCATTTTCTTTTCTCGTCATATCTCTATGTTAAGTGTATTTCGACCTTTCTTTCCACATAATTTCTTTCACACAGGAAGAATACATCTCCCATTTACACAACAGGTATATAATGTTTGGGAGAGCTGCTCTCTCTGCAGGGGACTTACCCTGCTTAAAGTGATTTGCTCCTGATTGTATATACTAAATAAGCCTGAAAATCTGCTCCCTGGCACCTTTAGCTTCTACTTCTGTAATTACAGCAACACTTGGGTCTAGTCACAGGCCTGACTCATCTTCTGCCATTAAAAAATAAAGCTTTCTATACAGTATGTGCTGCTGTGCTGACAAAATGCAGTTCTGTGCAACTTTTAAAATTAAAAATGTAATCCTTATAGCCTTCATAGCTGTAACGTTTAACAACTTTCCATATAGCATGCGTAGGGCCCTACCAAATTCAGGGCCATGAAAAACGCATCACAGACCATGAAATCTGGTCTTCCCCGGGAAATCTCATCTCTTGTGTGCTTTTACCCTATACTATACGGATTTCACAATGGAGACCAGAGTTTCTCAAATTGGGGCTCCTGACCCAACAGGAAGTTGCAGTGGTGGGATCATAAGATTATTTTAGGGGGTCGCAGTATTGCCACCCTCACTTCTGCGCTGCCTTAAGAGCTGCATGGCTGGAGAGTGGCAACTGTTGGCCAGGCGCCCAGCTCTGAAGAAAGCACCCCCCTAGCAGCAGGGCAGAAGTAAGGGTGGCAATACCATACCATGCCATCCTTACTTCTGCTTTGCTGCCTTCAGAGCAGGGCGGCCAGAGAGTGGAGGCAGCTGACTTAGGGCCCAGCTCTGCAGGCAGCAGCGCAGAAGTAAGGGTGGCGATATCATACCATGTCATCCTTACTTCTGCACTGCTGCAAGCGACGGCTCTGCTTTCAGAGATGGACTCCTAGCCAGCCACCGCTGCTTTCCAGCTGCCCAGCTCTGAAGGCCAGCAGCAGCACAGAAGTAAGGGTAGCAGTACTGCAACTTCCTCTACAATAACCTTGCAACTCCCTTCAACTCCTTTTTGGGTCAGGACCCCTATAATTACAACACCATTAAATTTCAGATTTAAATAGCTGAAATCATGAAATTTATTATTTTAAAAATCCTATGACTGTGAAATTGATCAAAATGGACTGTGAATTTGGTAGGGCCCTAAGAGTGTGTAACACTAGTGACGGGCAGATTATGACACTGCAGATTTTTCTTTTCCACTCCATACTATCCAGTGTTCAGACTGAATTTACAAAAATAATCTCCCTACCAAAAATACTCTCCTTCCCTACTCTGCTACTAAACTATGGCAGCCATTCCTAGCATATCAAGAGTTTCACATTTTAATCCATATTTGAATTCCTGACATGCACTAACACAGAGTGAGAGTGGCCTACTCTCTCAGTACAGTGAACTGTGCACACTCATCCCCCTTATCATATAAGACTTCTTGTGATCTTCCGGTTTTTATAATGGTGGTTTTCTTTGCAAAAAAACTCAGTTTTTAAGTCAGTAATATAGGGGACGTTCTGTATGATTACCCTACAGAGAATACAGTTCACTATGAAATGTATAATTAGTTTAGATCACAGAAAAATTTGTGTTGTGATACAGGCAGATTGAATGCTGTGAAACTGCAGATGAATTCTACAGTACCATGGGCAAACTAACCCAGGAGATGCTGGAAGACAATCTGATTGACAGCAATGAACTCATGCAGGTTAGTAAGCAGCGCTTAATGATGTAATTCTTGTTTGTGTATTTGTATATTGTAAACAGTCTTCAGCTTCCTGTGTCTAAAGGATGAGATTTTTGTTAAAATTTTGTTTCAAGAAGAAAAATTAAGATAACACCCTACTGTCAAACTAACCTATCAGTGGAGCAGATACATAAACATTATCAGCGGTCAAAGCTAAAATACCCCTCAATTTTAAGTTAGATGTAGGAAACAGCTAGACCTCATTGGACAAGGAGGAGCCAGTCAATTGCTTACATTTGTGCGTTACACTCAATAGGATTATCTAAATTGTGAGCTATCTAATGCTCTGTATTTTATTTCTAATTTTTCTCTCTTACATTATATTCATTACAATGTAATCTTTGCATTCAGTAGACTTTGTGGGTGGTTGACTAGCTCATCAACTAAAAAAAATCCCTTTGTTTAAAAAAAATAAAAATAAAACCCATTGAACTGTTAGTTGTGAATTATAAACAAAATGTAGATGATTGCTCTAATTACCTTCTTAAACCCAAGTCATTGAATAATAAACAGAAACCTAAGTGTGTTTTTAAAAAAAGGCCTTCAGTACTGCAGATGCAGTTTTACGCTTGCAGTTCAAGTACTAAATTGCAGACACTTTTTTTTCTTACCCCGGAAGTTGCACCCACTTAGAAGCGTAACTAAATGTGTGCGCACATAAACTTGGGAGCTAGGGGCTTGATCCTACACTCATTTAACTCAGTGGCAAAGCTCCCATTGACTTTAATGATAGTGGATCAGGGCCTCAGTGACTAAATGGGTGCAGTTGTGGGACTGAATAATTCAACTGTAGTATTGGAGGCTGTGTTGAGGCTTAACTAAAAAGTTCTGGTTCTAAATATCTTAAATTAGATTGTCTCAAAATAAGAAGCCTATGGTAAGATTTTGTCACTCTCTAACCAGTGCATTCGTTCTGAGAGTTCTTCTTGACTATACAATAGAATCATCTTCCAAACTCCAATTTACCGCTGAAGCAGAGAATCACTGTAACAATATGTAATCTTGGACAATTTGCCTTCCTTTTCTCCTTGTTGAAAGTGTTAGGGATGGAAGAGGTGAATAATTTGGCTTTAGTTTCCTTTAAAAAAAAAAAAAGGGATAATTTACTATCTGAATTGCCCACATACATTTCTAAACAGATTTTACAGTTCCTCTCAACATAAGTCAAATACTGAAGAGGAAATGATGAATGCCAGTTCAAGCTGTTACCTTCTCTGTATTCATTATGTCTCAATTCCGGGCTTGATGAGCAATACAAAATCGAGATGTGGCATGTGTCACAAAAATAATGCTGGTGGACCTGAAGCGGGTAAAGTGACTCTCAGTGACAGATTTTTCTTTTCCTTTCTGTTTGTGCATAATATATGACAAACCACAGGTAACTGTAGGCTTACGGGAAAGAAAGGGATGGAAGAGTCTTTTAACTGTTGTAATTATTAATAGTACTCTCCCTTTATATTTAACTTACTTAATAATTTCTTCTGATCTCAGCGAAAGTCGTAAACAGTGTGAAGTGTATATTTGTTCTGTAGCAATGATAACCATTAGGAGAGGCTAATGTTGTAGCATCTCCAACAAGGCTCTGATACTTTTCCCTTCAAAAGTGTAAATAGTATGTTTAATTTTCCCATGACCTCTCTATTAAAGAAAGCATACCTGGTCTTATGTCTTAATGCACTTGAACTAATTTTTCTCTAAACAGAAGAAGAAATGGAAAACAATCGTAAACCAGTGCACTGGCACCAGTATGGTGCATACCATTGGCACGGGTGCCAAATCATCAGCGTTGAGCCCTCCCAATGGCAGTGGTGAGGAGGAGCAGTGCTGGCTGCGTCACTGCCTGCTCAGGTTTGGCCCCATGGCCCCTCCATAATGATAGGGGGACCATGGGACCAAAACTGAGTGAGTGGTCGGGTGACCTGGTACAGGGGGTTGCAGCGTCACTCAATTTTGGTCCCAGGGCCCCTCCATCAGGATGGGGTTGGGGTTTACAGTGCCAAAACTGGGTGGCATTGCAACTTGCTCAGTGCTACTCAGGTTTGGACAGAGGGCTGCAGGGCCAAACCTGAGTGGGCAGTGAAGTGGCCAGCACTGCCCTTCCTTGCCATTGCTATGGGGCCAGTTCCCTCAACAGGGGCTCCCCCTCTCCCTCTGGGGCCTGCCCAACTTGACTCCTCTTCCAGTAGCCAGTGTCCCCTCTGCTCTGCCCAAACTCTACAGCTTCACGAGAGGTGGTATATGCCCACAAGGGGGAGCCTGCCAGGAGAGAGGTGGTGGGAGTCCTGGGCCATTCTCTGTGAAAAATTTTTGCAGGCATTCCTGAACCAGTGTATTGAAAAGACCAAGTTTGTTAACTAGAATTGGTGTTGCAGATTGTTTTCAGCATCTTCAGAGGAGTCAGCCAGAAGTGTGTTTGGGAGTGATGCTCCTACGTACTTGAAAGGTGTTTTACCAAATTACAAATATAGCGAACACTTGTCTAACAAATGTTGAGGGTTTTGTTTGTTTTGTTTAATGGGCGGAGAAGGGAAAGGTTGGGCTATAGTATGGTAATCCGTTTGGTTTTCCCAATCATTTAAATAAGGACAGTTAGTCTCTGCACCTACTATTCAAGTGGCTCTCAACGTTTCCAGACTACTGTACCCCTTTCAGGAGTCTGATTTGTCTTGCGTACCCCCAAGTTTCACCTCACTTAAAAACAACTTTCTTACAAAATCAGACATAAAAATACAAAAGTGTCACAGCACACTATTACTGAAAAATTGCTGATTTTCTCATTTTTACCATATAATTATAAAATAAATGAATGGGAATATAAATATTGTACTTACATTTCAGTATATAGTATATAGAGCACTATAAACAAGTAATTGTATGAAATTTTAGTTTGTACTGGTTTCACTAGTGCTTTTTATGTAGCCTGTTGTAAAACTAGGCAAATATCTCGATGAGTTGATGTACCCCCAGGAAGACCTCTGCGTACCCTGGTTGAGAATCACTGCACTCTTCCGCCTATTCTCATATGCACATATTCTGTGTTCACTCAGCCACTCCTTTAAAAAAAACATTTCTCTTGCATGGAGAATATGCATACACAAAGGGCTCAGCACATAAGCAAGCTTTTGGAAATTT